>NC_060207.1:91587000-92296500 GCF_021130785.1 Homalodisca vitripennis
AATATGTCATACATATTACTCTTTAATGATATTCCTATTCTCAGCTGAAATACTATTACTATCTAAAAACCAGGTAAGACACCAGAAAGAGATTTCGTGAAGTACAATTTTCGGAGGAAAGTTCATGCACAATTTAAAACTAATCGTTAATTACAGTTTGCGTTTATAGATGAATTTTTTAGGACTGTAGTTTTTGAAAGATTGGATCATTGAAGCACGTTAGTGTTCAATCGTCTGTTTTTCCTTAAGCTACTGTAAAAATACCATTACAATATCAAATAATACAACCAAGTACCTTACGTAGTGCCTTGCTGTTATGTGCAGAAATTAACAGCTCTTTGTTTATTTAATGTGGGTTGTATAACAGTGTATATATTCTTTCAATACAATATATGTTTTTAATTCTTTACTGACACAATGTGGAATAGTGTTTGATATAACTTTGTATTTGATATCTGCATTACACTAAATCATTGCATATTTAATATATTCTTAGATTTAAATGCAAACAAAATTTTTCAGCCTCTTTGATGAACTTAAGTTGTAAAAATTCACTGTAAGTGCTTAAGTGGCTGTGTGTGTGTGTGTGTGCGCGCGCTGTTCAGTGTTTTTCTCGATGGAAAATCATTCCGGAAAACTTTTCCTATGTTTGTTTTCAGATAAACCTTTCTTTGACTTTTTCTAAAAAAGAATTAACCGAATTTGTTTAACCGTTTTCGAGATTAGCGCTTAGCAACACAATTAGTAATTCATTTTTATGAATAAGTTTGCTGAATAAGTTTCAATACATGAACGATAACACATAGAGAACAACCATGAGATTACATATAAACATAACCTACAATTTGGTAAACCAGAGGTAGTAAGTAAGTGTAGTGTAAGTAGTGTTAGTGTACATTATTATACTCATAGGTACCACTGGTACTCGTATTTTCCAGGTCAAATGAGATATCTATAGGTAAGATACATCGCATATTGAAATTCTAAATTTAAACAACTAAAATGGACAAACACATTGTTTTCTTGATTTATATTTTACCTTTTAATGGAATCAGATCACTTCAAACTTATTTTTTTGTTTTTTCGTATTTGTTGTTTTTAAATAGCCTGAAATGTTCTCTATACCATGATACGTAACATAAATATGTTTTATTAAGGCAAGTTAGCTCAAAACAATACTTTCTGTCGACTTGCACGCGTACTTAAGTCCTCAAAACCAAGAACTCAGCGCGACGCACCGAGCGTGCATTTCTCTTACACCAATGATAGTATTTTTCCACTTCATTGGTAATGCTACACGATCAACAGTATTTTAGAGGAATTGTACACTACGGCACCTGATTGCTAAATTGCGATAGCTGTATTTTTTTCGTGTTTACAACTTTTGTGGCGGTGTTTGTGTTAAAAGAACCAAATCATTTATATTCAGTGTGAAAACACCAGTTTTTATATATTAGGTAATATAAAAAAGTAGAGGAAACAATGTATTATCTTACCAGGCGAATTAGGTTTACCTCTATAACACTGTTCCCCAGGAGGTTTACTTCTGGCTGGTTTATACCGTCCAGTTGAACCTACACCGAGTACAGGAAGAAACAATCTGGGGACCAACGAAAACATAAAGGCGACTTCCGAACAACTACCAATGGCCGGGCAGGTTGGATTACTCAGCGGTCTCCTATCTAAGCTATGCTCGTCGTTGCTTGATTTGGTTATTTTGCGGTAATCGCCATATCCGCCAGAATGCGCTATTGGCAACTTTTGAATAAGACATGTAACATGTACTGGAGTATAGGGATAATTCAGCATACAGGAATATAGGATATTGAATACAACTACTATATAATAGCTTCCATAATATTTATTGTAGCGAGATATTTAACTTCTTTTTTCCAGTCACATCCTTGTGTTAATATGTGTATACATGCGTGTTCGTGAGAAATTACAAGTAAGAAACTTAGTAGTTATAGGATATGATATTGATGAAATGAAGATATAGTAAAGAATCTATCGAAGAAAGCTAAACAAGTATATGCAGTCACCATAAATACTGAAGAAGAAAGAAACAGAAATAAATAAGAAGAAAGAGCACAGAGAAAGATAAAAAAATAGTAATGTTTTCCTAGTATGGTTATATAGTAGTTCTACCTTAAAAGCTTTTTACATATACTGTCCTTCATATCCAATTTTAGTAATTTAAAATATTGCGTGATTCAAATTCAAATTGAAAGAAAGTAGATGCCAGCAAAATGTAAAGAAGTCTGAGATAATTTTATTGTCCTTGGCGAAATATTTACGGGTTAATAACGTAGGACAAAAGGTATCGTTAACAAAATGAACACTTCTGAAATTTATTGTTCTTTTTTAATTAAATGCTAAAGCGATTGTGGCTTGAGGTTGGAGTCCGCCGTAATGAATGAGCAAGTCGCAGAGTCGCGGAGGTCTTTTGTTTGCGAAATTTCAAATTAAAACAAGGGAGATAAAACGCTTGCAATGCTGTTAATTCAAAGATTTGTGGGCAGAATACCGCAGTCTTCTTCTTAGAATAACAGAATTAAAGTCTGCCGCTATTGATGGCTGGAATACACTTGAATGGGAGTACGCGTAGTGAATGTAGGCTATACCATACCCTATGGAGTGAATAAAATATTATGGTTGATTGTAAAGTAATGTGTTATCTATATAAATAAAACAAAGTTAGGTTAGTTACATCGTTTATGACTTGTGATTACATTTTATTATGTATTAACTTAAGCTGTTTTGTTTTTTAAATATGCATTTTTGTATTTGTAGTTAGTTAGGGTAGTCGTTTTAGGTTATGTTCAGATTCTTCTGGTTTGTTAAAGGTGTGAAATAAATGAAAGTTTACTGATATTTTATAGTTCGCGTAATTTTGTCACATAACTCAAAAATTGCTGTGCCGATTATAATTTGTTATTTGTTATTTACTGTAAATTTTATTGTGGCTCTTGTTAAATTATCATTATGTTTTTATCATCATTGCTTATTGAACTCTCTATTTAATTTTATTAATTGTACGTTGCATTTATGCTATGAAATGGTTGCTGTTTCGTTGTTTATAAACCTAACCTCAATCGTGACTTGTGTGTTTTATAATGAGTACCTGTGATAAGTGTTCTAAGCCAGTTTTAAGAGCAGAGAAGCAGAAAATACAGTGCAAACCGTGTAAAGGCTATTTCCATTGGAACTGTGTAAATCTTACGGAAGCTGAATTTGAGGTCTTTTCATCGTCTAACACCAAGTGGACCTGTAACCCTTGTACACAGAAGAAGAGATTGAGTAGAAGCTTTTCAGATTCCAGCCCACCCAACATGAGTCCTGGTAATTCAACCGTTACTATGGAAGATATAAAAAGCATGCTGGAGGAGATGAAGAGAGAAATCCTTGAAGGCCAAAGCAAGGTGGAGTCTGAACTCGGCAAATCCATAAACCACTGTCTGGAACTGATATCTGATAACAATAAGCTGATTGAGACTCAGAAGAAATTAATAGATGACCAGCAAAAGAAGATTTCCAGTCTGCAGGAGGAAAATAACCGACTACAAGTTAAATTCAAGGACATTTCGGATCGCCAAGCTGAACTGGATCAGTACTCAAGACGGAACACCCTGGAGATTTTTGGAATTCCTGAGGAGGGTCCAGCTGAGTCGTCTGATGCCCTTAAGAAGAAGGTAATAGAGATCGGAACTGCTCTGGGAACTACATTGAGCGAGGATGCCATAGACGCCTGTCATCGGATTGGAGGGGGCAATAACCGCCCAACATCGGGGATAATTGTGAAGTTTCTTCGCCGGGACGACGCTGACAACCTACTACAGAAGCGGAAAGTGAAAAGAGACTTTTCTACAAGACATCTGGCTGGCTACAAGAGCGACTCACCTGTGTACATCAACGTCTCCTTGGCTCCGGTAAGAAGAGTTCTCTTTGCAAAAGCTCGTAAATTAAAATCTGACTTTAACTACAAGTATGTATGGGTAGATAGGGCAGGGAGGGTGAAGGCTAGGAAATCGGATGACAGTTCAAGTAGAGTGATAGTCATTGGCAATGAGGATATCTTGGCGAACTTGATTGATAAGGAAAATAAGAAACGTCAACCCCAATAAGTTCCGTTCTGCAAAGTTGAGATGATTTTCATTTGTTGTTTTCCTTTGTTACTGCCCAATGAAATTGTTCGCTAGTTTGTTACAATTTAGTTCGAAAGGCACGCTAGGCCTATTATTTGTTATTTAAATATGTTATATATTGGATAGTTTAAAACTAAGTATTTATTATCAAAACGTGCGGGGACTGAGAACCAAAACATTAGATTTATACGAGTCAGTGCTGGGCGAAGATTACGATTTAATCGCTTTTACAGAAACCTGGCTTGAACCCGGCATAGATAACAGTGAATTGTTCGATTGTAGATACGAAGTGTTCCGTGCAGACAGAGATCAAGTGACCACAGGTCTGAGTAGAGGGGGGGGAGTGATGTTGGCGGTAAACAAACGCATATCAGCTGTGCAGCTGATAACTGGTCCACAGCTGATCGCGTCTAACATAGATTCACTCTCGGTCAAACTGTCACTGCCGTTCAACACAGTTATTGTAAGTGTTGTTTACATTCCTCCTGGCCAAGTCCTCAGTTCCTACACAAATTATGGTAATTCCTTTGATTTAATAGATGTTCATTATAATAATTTTATAATCCTTGGAGATTTTAACATTCCGACAATTAATGGCACTGCCTTTGATTTTTCTGTTGCTAAATCTTCAGCTAACATTATTAACAATATAATGTGTGAACATAACCTTTCTTCATACAATAACATTTTAAACTGTAATGATTTGACTTTAGATTTGGTGTTAAGTAATTACAATAATACCATTGTTGAACGGAGCTTTAGCCCGTTATTGCCAGTTGACGATTTCCACCCAGCTTTAATTATATTTTGCATAGATAAACCCATAGAGCACAAACCTTGTCCTGATATTTCATCCAAGCAGTATTACTCCTTTAAACATGCAAATTTTTTCGAGCTGTACTGTAAACTTAGAGACTATGATTGGGGACTTATGTACAGTCTTACCTCTGTTAATGAATGTTTAGATTATTTCTATAGTGTATTGTTCTCTTGTATCAGTCAGTGTGTTCCACGAAAGAAGGTGAGAGTTCCAAATAAATATCCAGTATGGTTTACTCGTGAAATAATTATGGATTTAAAATTAAAAAACAAATGTGCTAAAAAAAGGAAGTACTCTCGTCATCATAATGAATTATTTAAGTCTTTAAGAAAGACTGTTAAGGATAAAATACAAGTAGCACATAGAGATTACATTTCTTCGGTAGAGAATAACATAAAATTAAATCCTAATAATTTCTGGTCTTTTATCAAATCAAAACGAAATAATAACCATTTGAGTGTGAGTGAATTGAATAATATGTCTTGTTTTGATGACACATATACTGGAGATAATATACCTGATGCTTTTGCAAGTTACTTTTCATCTGTTTATGACCCACAACCCTCCTGTTACAATCTGGACCAGTTCATTAGTAGTCAATCCTTAGACAATTTTTTTATACCCAGTTTTAATTCTAGTGATGTAGTGAGTACCATAAGAGAGATGAAATCAAAAAGGTCTTCGGGCCCAGATGGAATTCCAGCGTATATGTAAAAGGTTGTGGGGAGATATTAGCAAAACCACTGTGTTTTATTTTTAATCTTTCACTTTCGTCATGTGTGTTTCCGGACAAATGGAAGGAGGCCAAAGTTACTCCTATTTTCAAATCTGGAGAAAAAAATAAAATTGAGCATTATCGTCCTATTTCGTTGATAAATTCATTTGCAAAGGTTTATGAGCTTCTTTTGTATAAGTGGATATTTAGTGCAATCAAGTCTAGGATTTCCTCAGAACAACATGGGTTCTTACCCAAACGCTCTTCAGCAACAAACGTAATGGAGCTTTCTTTGAATATATCAGCTGAACTTGATAGTGGCGGAAGACTAGATGTAATATATACTGATTTTTCAAAAGCATTTGACAGGGTAAATCATGATATTTTGCTGCGCAAATTATTTCTCTTAGGATTTTCAGTTGATTTTTGTATATTTATGGCGTCATATTTACAAAACCGAACTCAGTTTGTGTCAATGTTAAACAAATCTTCTTGTGTTTATACAAGCTCCTCGGGTGTTCCTCAGGGCTCAAATTTAGGACCTCTCTTGTTTTTAATATTCATTAATGATCTCCCCTGTTGCTTCTCTGACTGTAAATGTCTATTATTCGCTGATGATCTTAAATTATACAGGCCTATAAAAGATGATTTTGATGTTAACTTATTACAAAATTCTTTAGACCAGTTGTATGTTTGGTGTTCGACTAATAAGTTGGAATTGAATGTAAATAAGTGTTTTGCCATGTCATACTCACGGAGGAGGATTCCTGATTTTAACATTTACTTCATAAATAATAAAGCTTTAAAAAATGTTTCTAAAATTAAAGATTTAGGTGTAATTTTTAGTTCTTCATTCTGTTTTAATGATCATGTCCACATGCTGGTGTCGATTGCATACAAACTTCTGGGCTTTGTCAAGAGAAATTCAAGATATTTCCATAATACTAAGACAATTATGACTTTGTATAAAACTATGATAAGAAGTAAATTAGAGTATTGTTCTGTTATCTGGAATTCAATAAATGTGTTAGAGTGTAGCAATTTAGAGATAATACAAAACAAATTTCTTAAATTTTTATTTTACAAACAACATAATTATGTATGTCCTTACGACATGCCCACTTCTAATTTAAGGGAAATGTTTGAGATTAAAAAATTGTCCATAAGAAGGGAACTAGCCTCAATAAGTTTTTTATGTAAGTTACTTAATAATTCAGTTGATAGTTCGTATTTGTTAAGTCACATAGGTTTGCATGTACCACATCATATATTTAGAGAATTTAATTTATTTGCTTTACCTACATGTAGAACAGTTTCTCATTATAACTTTCCTTTGTACAAGACTCTACGGTTTCTTAATTTAAACCAATCAAACATAGATATTTTTAATGATAATTTGGAAAATATTTTAAAGATATGCAGCAACCTTTTATTTTGATTTAATTTATTGTTCATTGTAGAAGTGTATGTGTACAATGAAGCAAGTTGTTATTTTTTTAAATTTTATAGAGTTCATTTATTTGTGTTGTGTAAAGAAATTTTAATATCAATTTGTGTAACTGCCAGCAGTTTAGTTTAGTTTAGTTTGTTATGTTAAAGTTCATATTAAGAGTACATTAATTTTAGTTAAGATAGCTGTTTTGGGAATAATTGAAGGTTTTGTACTTTGTTTGTGCTATATCATGTCCTGTAGCTGTCATGTAAAATTGAAAATAAATAAATAAATAAATAAATAATGATCTCTGATTTGTGGGATTCGTCTCGGCTCCGAATAGCATAATAACTATAAAATATTGTAAGAGAAATAAAAAGATTCTTATATAATAGTACAGATTAAAAGAGCCTGTTAAACGTAATCAATTGTTTTCTGATAGCACAACCATATGTTTAACTTAACCACTATTTCCAATTTGTTTACATTGATAAACTTGGAATCATAGAGTAAGTTTTATAATAGAAATATTTCTTATTTCAACCTTTTCTGTAACCCCTGTAGAGAGCAGAGTTAGTAAATATCCAGATAAGAAGTAAAAAAAAAATGCTTTTAACGTACATTTTATAAGTATTAGGTATGCAGTGTTTTTCATTACAGTAACGCAGATATAAAAAGCCCAAATATATATGAAACATGTGCTGCATGAAATAAACTGGACTATTTTTGGACAAATAAACTATTAATAATGAAAAGTAATATATGCTTTTATGGAAAATAATATTTGTAGGGAATACTCACAATCAAATATAATCATGATTATGGATAATTCTATCACCACGATAACAAGTATGTGTCACAGACAATAAATTATTCATTTTACTTTTGCTTCACTACAGTCACTAAATGGAATGTTTTAAGTTACCGAATGGGCAGTAAATCACTATCCAATAGTCATATTTTTTTAATTATTAAAGTAACCCACTTATATCATGTAACCAAATAAGGATAAACTTTAGGAAAGCAAATTGGGAGTGGTATACAAAAGTTAATACAACATAAAATAGATAATTCACTGTAAACGCTCAATATGCTAAACTTATTGAAATTATAAGTTTGTCAGCTAATATATCAATACCAAAAGTTGAAGGAATGACCCTAATTCGGTTTCCAACCAAAATTTTAGTGGGCGGTGTATTGCTCAAAAGTAGTGGTACACAGAAGGCTACCATTTAAACATTTCAGATTGAACATGAGCCAGCATGTTTTTCATGTTTATCAAATAGCACAATTTAAAACCATAAAAACTATTGCTGCTGCAAAGAAAAAAGGCTGGGGGGAAGTCTCTAAAAAACTTGGAAACAAAACATCTATATGTCTGGAAGGTTATTAAAAATTAAACAAAAATCAAATTAATGCATCAAGAAAACCCAAAATGTTTGAGGATTACTCATTGTGTAACAAATTTATGAAATTCATCACACCTGACTATGTATCACAACTAGTCGAGCTGAATCCACTAATTGTTAATGACGGTACACACCCGCTGGAGGTTGAATAAATTATAAAGGAACTTATTAAAGCCGTTATATCTAAGTCTAAGGACACATCTCCCGGATTATATGGTATTACATATTTAATTATTAGAAGACTACCTCCCAAAGCTTTAGATGTTCTATTGAATATATAATATTTGGAATAATAAGCTAGAGTTTTTAGTAGACTGGAAACACTTAAAAAATGGTTCTTTAAAAGCCTGGAAGGAAAAGGAACAAGAAAACTCATACAGACCAATCTCTCAGATACCAGGTATTATTAAAATAATGAATAAAATATTAAAAATAGACTTGTATGGCTCGCTGAGAGCCCAAAAAGTATGCCTAAATACACAATATACCTTTAGGAAAAACCTTGGTTATTCAGTTAATCTTATTGCAAACATTCAATCTGCAGTATCGCATTATTAAATCACCATTCTAACATCGTTAGATTTCTAGTGCATATGAAAACGTAAATTTACCTATGTTGTGGTCTGAAATGTAAATTAAAGGCATACCAGCAAAATATATTTGACATTGCCATAAACGGCTGATCAACCTACAGCTTACTATTGTCTCCTTCAATTTTGATACTACGAAGACATCATGCAGAGGCTTGCCACAAAGCAGTATAATGAGCTCCATATAGTTTGGTATATATATATATATATATATATATATATATATATATATATATAGTAAACAAAGCCTCTCTAAAAATGTTAATCATTACAGTATGCAGACAATGTAACTCTGTACGTGTTAGGTAAAAAAGCAATGGTTGATGATCAGTTTGTAAAGGTAGCCGTTATAATTAGGTCTTTTAAGAATTTTAATAGATAATAATGCCACTTTCAAGCAACATATTAAACAAGGGGATTCACCACTGAAAATAATGAAAAAATATGAAATTTTCAAAAAAAGTTATTCTGTCATATTTTGTCATTTGGAACCTACTGAACAAAAACATAGTATCCTAAGACCTATATTTTAACCCTAAGTATAAAAATAACGCGTCAATGTCCAAGATTTCACATTTTTAGTAGATACCTTATTTTTTACTAAAAACATCATAATTTCTTTTATATATTTCATTATAAATATGTAAACCAGATATTTAAATCTAGTTTAATACGCATATCAATCATTGTACTGTTTTATTTTCATTACTCTATGCTGAAGAAGAAGAAGAAGTAGTAATAGAATAAAAACAAAACAATTTGTGTTCTGTCATCTGTCATTCTACTGTTGAGTTTCAGGCTGTTTTGAGTGAAGTGTAGTTCATTTTTATGCCATAAAATATGGGAAGAGTCAAGAATACAAAAAAATTTTGCTAGAAGAAATAAGGACAATATTGCAAAGCGGTATGAGGTGCAACCTGCAACCTACGTCACCGACCGAACTCTGTTTTATTTTACAATGTATATATATGTATATTTTATTGAACACTGACATAATAATATGACCTAATATTGATGTATAATACAACCTTTTGACCTAATATATTGTGTAAATTTATTTCAGAACCATAAACTAAAAAAATATACGTGATATATTAGTGTTGAACCTACGTTTACTTTCTATTGCAGTTTTCAGAAAGTTTGAATTTAGATAAATTTTCAGACAAAAATCGAACTAATTGAGATAGAAAGTTCATATTTTTACCACATATTAAGTAGATCTTTTTCTAAATATTTAGGTAGAATTAGATTTTTAGGTATATGTATTTGATGAATAGAAACATAATTTTATATATATGCATGTTTTTTTTAAGTCTAAAGTTTACTAAATTATTTTATTAAAACGACTAATGCTACCATGATAAATCTACCTAAATATTTAGATTAGATCCATATCTTCAAAATTAGACCATGAGTAGTGCAATATGTTGGATAGTTTCTTAGATATATCAATTTTAAATATGGTCTGAAAAATGCGAAAAACCCCCGTTTTTATTCGTTGTAGGCTGTATGTGACAACTATTTGGCCGTTTTATATTTTTGTTAGCCTACTACACACTAGAAAAAAATGGTTAAGCTATTTTTATTGTGTATTTAAAAAAAGTATGTTTCAGTGGTGAATCCCCAACAACTTGCTGTACAATGCAAAAAGGATCTGAACATTAAAAAAAAATATCACCTGCGGGAGAAAACGTGTAAATCGCAAATTTACAAAAGCCTGATTACATCAAAGCTGGACTATGGTTCATTAATTTATGGATAAGTTTCAAACAGTATTCTTAATAAACTCAAAAAGATTGAAAGCGTTCAAAACAACTACTATTATAGGATTGCAAAATGTGCAACAATACCTGTAGCCACTAGAAAGATGACATTAGCAAAAAGTTATGACTCGTCCTCAATGTCCAATTATGACCGCTTATCAAAGTGTGATATATTTGAGTCTTCAAACAACAATGCTAACAAAACAATGCTCTTTGGAATAAAAAAAGCCATTGTATAGCCTACCCATCCAGTCAAACTAGCCCAAACAATAAATCCCATTAAAAATAAATTAGAATAATATGCAGTTCGTCACGCATTTACACTACCTTTTGAGTTAACTATAATCGCTGTATTGGTGTTATCCAATAAATTAATACTTTTTGTCACCAATCCAAAACAAATGCTTATCATTTTTAACGAAACAATATTTTTCGTTCAAACTCTTTTGCAGTTCATAAACACATTTCTGATTGTATAATTACAACAGGAAAATCTTTAAAAATTTGAAGCATCAACATTTTTTCTCAGACTTCTAATATTTTGTCAATTAATTGTACAGTTTTGCATTTTGTAACGGCTTGGAAAAATGTTTATATGACAAACAATTTTAAAGTACGTACATATAAGGTAAAATACGTCACACCATGTGTTGCGTAACAAGCTTCACTGAGGTTCAATGCACAATTTTGCCTATAGTTAATTTAATTATCGAAAAATGGAATAACAGACAATCATACAGTAAAATAATTTAGAAGAGATAAGAGATATTGCATCAAGTATTGATTGACAGGCTTTAACAACGCTCATGGCAATTCCATCGTTGGACATTCACTATAAAAACTCACATTATTAGGACATTAGGTTATACGAAACTTAATGTCTACAGATAAAATCTTACTCGAAATATTTTGCTACACGATACATTCACGTGTTTGTTTATCAATAGTTAGGTTATATGCCTTAGTATGGTACTTTTTAAACTTTCTTACGAGTGTACTGATTTGTTTACAAGTTTAGTTATTCTGAAAATTTTCACGCCACCATCAAAGGTTACCCATAATAATAATGTAAAAATATGCGCTAACGCTCAACTAAATCCCGTGGAGTGACAGGCACTATCATGGCAATCAGTGTTCCTCATATACAAATGAACATTCATGCACAGTTACAAGTCAGGTCAGTTCGTTTTCGAAATACCGTCGTGCGAACAGTCAGACAGAAATTAAATTTGCCCAGCCTCTCGAATGATAGGATTCCCTAACGCTCAGCCATTTATACTGCATTATTAGACAAAACAGGTACAATCCAATTGAAGTAAAACAAGACTCTTTTTAATATTTTTATTTAATTTCCGATAAAGCTGCATTAATTATATTACGAAATTCCTCATACCCATTCATAATGTTTTTAAACTAAAAACTGAAAAAATATCCTATTAAATATTGATCGAGCCTTATTGAGATGAAAATTCAAATTTACACAACTGCATGCATTATTACAATAAGGTTAACCTGTCAAGCCACCTGTATCGTATACGTTCCTACGACATGTTGGGTAGGTTATAATTCTCAATGGCACTTAAAATTTCAAGCAGTAAAGATCAAATAATATGTAATAAATAAATACCAAATTAGGTCTCTATTCAAAGTCCATACCTGACAGCACAGATACTTGGAGGCTAGAAACGCCTTGTAAGCCAAATTGGTTGATTGTAAGTATGTTTTCAAGTAGTACATGTAACAGATTAGTTGGTAGACATGGCCAAACATATCGGCATTAATTGTTTTGTATTAAATTAAAGTATTATTCATGAACTATTCAAATATTAAGTAATGGGGCATTTACCTATTTTGATTGCATTCGACGAATCAAAGATAAATTGAACGAAAAGTTTAAAATACTGAAAATTAAAGTTATCTATTCAGTTAGATCTGAAATATCAACATTAGGTTATGATTAGACGCAGTCTCAGTCATATTTAAACTATCCGAAGATGACACGCTGATAATATAACAACATGCACACTATCCAGTTATTTTAATTTATGTTTGCTATATTTTTCAAATCCATTTTAATTTGTGGATTTAAACTTATAATATTCTAGTTTTACGTATAATATTGCCATTATTTTCCAATTCAATCCAATTCAAACAAATTATTAAAATACAATTTCATATATATTCATAAGCTTATTGCATTTATTAATATTTTTTTTCTAACCCAAATTGATTTTAGAATTGAAATAACAATGGCTACATTTGGAGTGGCGGAGAAGGGTTCCATAATTAGTGTTTCCATCATGGCGCATATTCGTGAATTCCCAAACCTGTTGAAACAAAAGGAAGGCACGAAATTGCGCAGCTGCTCGGAAAAAATAGTTTTCTGATATTTTTATGTAATATTTATTTAAAAAACTAAATGAAAAGGTTATTTTTTAGAAAAGAAAATCAAGCAATAACTCTGATTTGTTGTTGTTGGAAACGGCAAGTAGGTACAGAGATTATTATCTTTCCATAAAAAGTATAAAACAGATTTAATGAACACTAAGTCAAACTCAGAAACTTAGTTTTGTTGTTGGAAATATAAAATATCAATTTTTGGTTAGTTTTAAAAACCACATTTTCTGTAACTCGATCAGTTAAAATGGTTGTTTGGATATAATGATGTCAAATAGAAGTTCGTAATCATGCTATTCTTCTAATCATTCAGAGTCAATATTGAAATAATCGATCTAAGAAGTTTTATTATTTCTTGGATTGAATATAATAGTTATTATTTTAGGAATATTTTGTTGGGTAAAGTCACATTTTATTAGTGTTCTACGAAAAAGAAATCCTTAGCGGTTTTAATGATCTCAAAGAGAAGGAACCTACAATTTGCAGACTCAAATATGAGTGCTGTTGGCACAGAAACGTGTAATGTTTTGGAGTAACGCCACAGTGTAACTTTAAGCACCCTTACATGCCCATTCCTATGCATGTTTTGAAACAAACAAGGACATCTTGTGCTTACAGAAGCGTGCACACAGTAGCGCCTTCAGGTGAAACGAGCTCGTCACTCCTGGAATGTTTCCAAGCTAAACTTTACTGTTTGTTAGTGTTTTGTTTGTTTTCTGCAACACACTAAACATTTTTGTAAAAATAACAACATTATAATTTGATGTTACCCTGTTTTAATGTCAACTCTCTTAGAAGGGATGCATGTAATAATGATCTAGATATGTTAAGATACTAACAATGTAACTTGGGTTTTGAGACAGGTACTGTATTTTATTCGTTTTATGATCTTCAAATCCATACTTCCTGAATTTACAACTGAGACTTAAATTACAACTACTGTTTAACCTACTACGATATAGTAAGTTTATGATATTCATGTTAGGCTTGGTATACATACAGCGACTTGGGACGTATTGCCACGCGACTAATCAATTGAACTGGCTGCGCGACAAATTGAGAAGCATTGTTTTCTATAGTGATTACACTCGAGTGAGTTCATTTCATTTCATTTAAATTTCAATTTATTTCTATATTACGGATTTGTTACGTTTCACCATACCTTGACACCTCTGTTCATATTTTATTGATAGCTTGAAAAGTACATTAGAGAGCGAATAATACGATTAACTTGAGAACAAACCTCTTCCGAATAAATAAATTATCCGGATTTTCGAAGTGATCTTGTAGACTTCTACAACGTAAAAAGGGCGTAGTTCACTCTAACGGCTAATTTTCACATTCATTACTATAGTCATATATTACTTATAAATGTTTGATGAGCCGCAGTGTTAAACAACAGCACGTATGCTTTGAACTCTAACGGTTAAACGGCTATCTTATGATAAACAAAATATTCAACCATAATGAGTGTATCTATCCTCTTGAAATTACATGAACAATCAGATAGTCTTTAAAGTGGATTACAATTTATTGGCTACAATGACTTAATCTGTCAATCATATTTTAAAAAGTAATATAATAATACCCTGAAACACATCAGAGGAACCGTTAATAGGGAAGGAGCCCAGAGGATACTTAGAGAATACTTTACTGCCTCTAATGCAACATGTTATGTGCTAATTGATAAATTATCCTTTATAGATATAAAAATTTTAACTTATGTCACTAGCTCAATTTTTTATTTTACAGAAAATAAGACTAAAATTAAATAAAAGTTAATTCTTATTGTATAGTATGAAACATTGTACAAAACACAGGACATGTAGTTTCATAGAATGGTTGGGGTTACGGCAATTTCAAAAATTTATCAAGGTTTACTGGTCCTGTTTCATCATTGTGAAACAGGACTGAATGATATTGAAATTTTAATCAAAAGTAAGTATTATATTTTAGTTTCAAAGATGTTCATAGAAATACACATTTCTAAAGTGGTACACGGCATATTTAATTTAGTTTTATCAAATGTGTCAGTTCACAGTTTTAAAACATAGCATTTTAGAAAAATGGCATATTTATAAATCTGGCTATTTTTTATGTTTTCGGAACGTTACATTTTATGATTACCTTAGTACGTTTTAGAATCTAGTATGCTTTATATTTAATTTCAATGCAACCGTGTTCAAAAATTTCAATTTTGTAGCGTAAGCTTCATTAAAACCAGTAGCAAAATTAGTCATAAGTTACTTGAATTTTCACGTTTATATATTTAGAATGTTCAGGTTTGTGTAAAACATTACTCAAATATTAAGAGACACGAATCAGTCCTACAATACTGATATCTTTGTACAAGAGTGACTATTACCGACAAAATTCATTCTTATTAAATTATGTTAAGATTGTCAATCGTAGTTTTCTTGTTTTAAATAACGCTAATTAATCACCTCGCTGAATATCGTAATAAAACAATGGATTTATAAATATTAACACTTTTGTAAGAATAATATGTGGTCTTTGGCTGACCAAAGGTCAGAACAGGGTTCAACCGATGGGCAGGGTAAGAACATATTTCTAAATTACAGTTGACTCAGAGACAATAGTCTACCACAGATGCACAGTGGGAGTATACATTATTTTCCACACGGAAACAAGGTTCCGGCTCTTATTTTAACTATAAATTATTTTCTGTATTATAAGATAGATTGTTACCCTATTTCCTTAGAAAATTGTTTGATAAAATATTCGAAATGTAAGAAAATAAAATTACAATAATCTTCTATGTTTACACAAAATATGCAAGTAAAGAAAACTTTGTAGGCTTTCAGCGAATGGATTAACCAAGTAAAATATAGAAACTTTAAATTCGTCCTGATATCTGTGAAGAAAATGAAAAAAAAACACGTGTAATTCACGATGCTTCCGTTGAGTGTGTCCTGTTGTCGATCATGAAAATATACACAATGTAAGTCCGGTCAAAATCCGGTGTTTGTAATAGATTACAAAGTAGACTTTCGGTATAGAGGGAAAAGGGAGAAATGCTAGTTACATCGTATTCATACAACATCTCAATATAATCGTTTATAATAAGGCTTAGTGTGATAGAAATCTTGTTGTATTATCAAAAGCGTTGTAAAATTGTCATATCACAGTATTTTAAAGAAGTCAACCAATTTAGAGTCCCTTAAGTGCAATTATTCAAAGCTTTGTTCAGCAAGGTGGGTTTAACTTCATCATTGGTGCAATCTATAGCAACATTTTTATAAGAATTTTATCTTACACTACTAATCTAGCACTGTTATATTTAATATTTTCAAAATTTCAATGTATACAAAATGTTAAGCTTCTTAGGCGAAATTAAGCTAAAAGTGTCCACCTGTACTATCAATTAAATCTGGAATGTTTGTCATAAATTTTATAATTATTTTTCACGAAATGAACAATTTTCTCGGAAAATATCTAATTTAAACAATTTTCCTCGGATTTAAAATAAAAAGCCGTTCTCAAAGTTTATTGATTAGCAAACCTTTTAGCTATAAATTGTTATCATAGATTAGGGTAACGATATCAATTCCATGTTAGCACACACTGTACATTCCTAGGTAATTAAATAGACGTAAAATTGAACGCAATAACGTATTGGAAACCTTTACAAGATTAGTAAATGAAATTATTAAAACAGTTTCTATCTTTTTATTTAATTATTGCATAGTAAATTAAACGGATTCGCAAAGAAAATTGCATTTTTTAATACATAATAAGACGAATATGGAGTTACCCTATTACGTTTTACAAGCAAACGAAATTTTCCTGCAGAATATTCCAAGTGGAAGCAGAATTGGTGTCACATTACGCTGGCAGGCGCATCGTCTCTTGATTAAATTGGACCTTTCTGACGAGGCAGTTTGAATGTGCAATCACCAGCGCTCCGCCTCACATACTTACACTATAACTCATTATTACAACTACTTATAGTTATAGTTACATTAACATTTTTGTATTGATATTTATACTAGGAATTCATTTACAGAGATAAACCAATTGATTGCAGATGCTTCAGGATACCTACCTTCATAGGGCAATGATGTATATTTTACTCTTTTGTTTTGTTTTCACTGTATCACTTATTATTGTGGAATACAAAATCGCCGAAGACATTAATTACTCCGCGCTGTATGCCACAAGTGTAGTAGCACGGCTCACCGCAGGTAGGCGTACGTGGTTCAAAAGGGTGACGGAGAGTAACTTGCAAAAATCGTGTCTCTCTATCTGTTCAGTTTAACTGTTAGTATATTTAGTTTTCTCATTTACTATTAGATTTATGTCATACTGATCGATGAGTGTGATCAGAGTAATCGGTGATTTGTGAAACTTCAGATAATCATATTAAAGCTTCTCTTCTTTCGCTCACCCGAGAAAGTGCATTGATAGTTTTTTGTTTGTATTGGTTTGGTTTGTCTGATGGAATTTCTTTAAATAGATTACACAGTAATTTACGAGAAATATTTATTGAATTGAACCCGTGAACCTTCAGTTACAGAGCTGAAGCCTCACCTCTAACATTACGGCGAAAGTCAATTGGTTTAACATTTTCTGACTGAAGATGGATCTCTACAGTGAAGACTATTTCAACGGAATATTTTAATTATTTTAGTAAATATTGGTGAGGTGAAAAAAAAAACAAACGTTTATCCATGTATATTAAAGAACTGATAAATTTGTCAAAGCAGTTCACAATATCAAAATATTGTTTTGAATGATTTTGGTTACTTGCAGGATGTACGTACAATACGAGCATGTAATAATTCAATTTTTAATGACCATGAAGAAATTTTATGTATTTAATTTATTTGTATTTAAAACTCTCACCATAATAACACATAGCAAATATTAATGCAGCTCATCTTTGGTTGCATAATTTAGTTGTATATCTGTAGTTATGCGAATTAAAACTTATATATTACACTAGAACTGTTATAATACAAATAAATATGTAAATGGTAAACTTTTCAAAAAGATATATTATAACAGAGTGTATACAATTTGTATTAAAACACATCTTGTAACATTCTTAGCGCATGTATGCATAGGAAAATCTATCACTTACCTTTCCTACTAGTGGTGGAGCATTATGTTCTCCCAAATGTAGTTATCTTATATATTTTGGGTGAAAAGCTGCTCACTTACACAAGTTTAACTTACTTGTTAGAATTGTTAAAAACAAAATGTAACTTGTGAATCGTTGAAAAGGCTTGAGAAATATATTATAATTTAGTGTACAGAAATGTCAATCAAAACGCACCCACTAAAACAGTTTAAGTATATATGCATTAAAATATCTTATATTTACAAAGTTATTTTAGTGTGTGAGTAAAGGCCACAGAATGATTGCATTTTTGTTTTGGGTAGCAAGGATGATAGAGAGAGGGGGATAGACTTGCAACACTTTTTTATAACTATTAAAAGTTTGGATGCGGTAGAAATGCGGTGTGATGTTCAACATTGTATAGTAAATTATGGCGTTTGTCATACAATGTGCAATTATTACGGCTATGCAATGACTTGATTGTATAATTGTCGTCAGTACCAGCCAGAAAGCACTTAGACTGCACATTGTGCTCCAATAAAACGTTTCCGTGTTATGCGTTGTCCCAGTCTCAATGCGTTCAGGATGATAGTTTTCTTATTTTTAAGTCATTTCCAGCCAAAAAGCACTTAGAGTGCACATTGTGCTCCAATAAAACGTTTCCGTGTTATGCGTTGTCTCAGTCTCAATGCGTTCAGGATGACAGTTTTCTTATTGTTAAGTCATTTCCAGCCAAAAAGCACTTAGAGTGCACATTGTGCTCCAATAAAACGTTTCCGTGTTATGCGTTGTCTCAGTCTCAATGCGATCAGGATGACAGTTTTATTATTGTTAAGTCATTTCCAGTCAAAAAGCACTTAGAGTGCACATTGTGCTCCAATAAAACGTTTCCGTGTTAAGGTGGCATTCCCTAAGCGACGACTGTCGCGGCTCGAGCCGTGCGGCTCGACTATGACTCATACCGCATCGCATGTAAGTAAACGAAACCCATTCCTATGACGCGACTAGCGCCGCGCGACAGAAGCGACTGTAATGCGGCGGCTCGAGCCGTACGGCTGGACTGCTCACATGAGCAGTCTAGTCGTAACAGCCGCGACGACTGAAGCTGTTTTTACTGTTTTGGTGTGCATTGTTCATCAATTATGGAAGACTCAAGACTCATCGAACTAGTGCGTGAACACCCTTGTCTTTTTAACGCAAAACACCACCTGTACAAGGATGCAAACGTCAGAGATGACGTGTGGAGTGAAATTGGCATGAAAATGAAATTACCAGGTAAAGTATTATATTTGCTTATTTATTTACAGTAAGTATAAAGTACATTTGACTTATGTTTATGAACACAAAAGTTACATCCCTTTAATAGGGTTTTCTTTTCCTCTTTAATTGTTCGTCTGTCTTGTTGACGTGTGTCATTTGCCAATGTACGGATCCACTTTTGCTATTAAAGTAGTCACAAAAACGGTCTCTTATGTCAAAACCTTCAAGGTTACCAAAGCCACCTCCAGCACGCAAAGGAATCATATTTTGTGATGGTAATGGTTCCGAGTTGGAGAGCTCAAAATAACACTGGCCATTTTCTTCAAGGTACGCATCGCGTAGCATATTGTGCAGGCAACAGGCAGTCAATATTAACTTGTCTGTGACCCCTGGGTTGACTGCTATTGGGGTATAAAAAACACGAAAAACTTGAGACAGTAATGCAAAGGAATTTTCCGATACTCTTCTTGCACGAGACAGTCTGTAGTTGAAAACAGCTTTTCTTTTATTAGTACGAGCTTCTGGTCTTGTGAAAGGTTTCATTAAATGCATTGAAAGTTTAAAGGCTTCATCACCTACTATAACATAAGGAAGCTCTTTTGTACCTACAGTCCTTGGTGGAGGATAGAACTGTTCATTTCTGATTAGCCCCCCTAAGTTAGATTTTTCTAAAATACCACTGTCTCCTTCGCGTCCGTAGGAACCAATGTCAACCATAACAAACTTATAATTAGCATCTACAAAAGCTAGCAAAACTATTGAAAAGTACTCTTTGTAATTAAAAAATTGGGATCCACTACTTGCTGGACAAGAAATCCGTACATGTTTTCCATCTACTGCCAATATACAATTGGGAAAATTCCATAATTCTTCAAAGGCCTTCGACAGTAAGAGGAGGTCTTGAGTAGTAGGAGTTGGCATGAATTCAGCTGGAAGTCTTGCACTGCATACTTCTAATACTTCCTTGATAATACAACTTATATAACTTGCTGGTATTCGGAATGCAAATGACAAAGAAGCGAAGCTTTCTCCAACTGCTAAATACCTGAAAAAATTCGTAAAATTTAATGAAACATTTTTTTTTAGCTGAAGAGTGTAAAAACCGATGGAAAAATATCCGGGATACATATATGAGGCGCAAAAGAGCCAAAAAACTTCCCACAGGATCTGCGAGTTCAAAGAAAGTGCGCAAATGGCATCTTGAAGACTACCTTGAATTCATGAACGTGGTCGAATGTGAGAGAGAGTAAGTTGGCCTGAAACTGGCAATGTGATATTAGATATTTTGTTATACATGACTTTTGTTATTGACCTTTTATTCTTGATTATTTGATACTAATACCTAACAGTTTCGGTCAAAAGGAGGTAAAAAATTAGATTTATACATTTTACAACATCTTTAGTTTGTGGAAGTTTGAATATTATATTTTTAGTTTGTCTTTGGTCCAGGAATAATACCTGAAAATATTGGTGGGAAGTTCGGGGATACTCCGTATATGTGCTCTTGAAATTAATTAAATAACGTACTTCCGATTAGTAAATTCCTCACTGCTTCTCCAAAATTAAGTAAATAACATACTATGCAATTAATAATTTTACAACCAACATAGTTGTAATATGTAAATTTTCTATTTACATATTATCATAGGCATAAGGAAGAAACACAATTCAATTGACTACTTATTTTTCATACATCTTGCGGTTGGAACGTCATATAGTGGCGTCACTCAACACCAACATCACATACGTAAATAACATAGGTACCTCTATTGTTTGACTTAATGTTTAAACTAAATATTTATCTTTATTCGATAAAAACGTATTTAAGTATGTTCAAACACCCCTTTTCTCTCAGTGTATAGTGTATGAACAACCTATTATGGAACTATTATGGAAAAACTAATAAACTCTTTTTGCGTTGTTTTAGGACAGTCACAAATACTATCACTCAAGATGATGAAACAAAAGTTGATGGACAAGAAACTGAAAATGTTGAAATGGCCGAAGAATCTGTTTATTCTGAAATTCGTGATCCAGAGGATCTTAACAAAGATCTATCCGAAGAACCCGAGCAGCTCGATGGTGATGGTGTGCCGAAGCAATAAAAAAAAACGAAAGCTGAAAACTAAATTATCAGGAGAAAGTATTCTAAAAGTTTTTAAGAGGAATTCTGAAGAAAGATCTAAACTAATGTCAGCTATTTTGGATAAGCCAAAAGAGCAACATCCCATTGATGTATTTTTCCAAAGTATGGCTATGACAGTTAAAAAATTTTCCCCTGAAAATCAAATCCGTGCGAGGATGGAAATTTGTCAAATTGTTAGCCGATTGGAATTGGAAGAAGTAAATCGAGCTCATAATGTCCCACGGTTTGATGACAAGTCCTCCACTTCTTGCAGCTCGAATTTGACACTTCAATCACCATCTATTTTGAATGATGATGATGAGTACGACTTCACTCTATTGACCAACACGTGGTATGAAATTTAAATAATCTGCACATGCAAACTAACATACTGTTTTAATAGGTTTATGATATGGATGTTTTCCAATGTAGGCCTAATGTTTTTTTAATAAACATATTGTTTTTTAAGCATTTACTGTTATATTTTTCTGCAGGGCTGATGGGCTGTTTGACTTTGTTGCATGATTTTCTGATTAAACCGCTTTAGATGCATGATAATATGTAATCAAACTGGACTCTATTCAAACGAAAAAACTTTCTGAACATTGAGTCGTCCTGCAGAAGATGTCTCTGAATTAAAATCTTTTGAAACCCCTCTTGGCATCTTGATAGGTACAATGGATGTGGATTTTCATTCTTTTTGAACTTAACCAACAATATTTCTTCTTCCTCTTCTTCTTGCAGTAGAATATAGGCTAACCCCAACACTGATGCATCTGCCATGACGTCTAAAACCCAACTGATCTAGTCGCTCCTAAGGAATGTACCTGTCGGCTACAGCCGTTGTGGTTCTGGCCGCGCGGCTCGAGCAGTGCGGCTGGAGTCGCCACAGTCGTCGCTTAGGAATGCCACCTTTATGTGTTGTCTCAGTCTCAATGCGTTCAGGATGACAGTTTTCTTATTGTTAAGTCATTTCCAGCCAAAACGCACTTAGAGAACACATTGTACTCCACTAGAACAAAATATAATAAAATCAAGCTGGAAGACTGCAGATTTCGATTACTAACTCCTGTGCTGGAAGTGGGTTTAAATTGCGAAGGATGAGTGAGATTTGAATGTATGAACAATATTATAAGTTTTGATGTGGTAGACATGTGGTGTGATGTTCAACATTTTGTCATAAATTATAGCGTTTCCCAAATATTATTAAAAGCCAGAAAGGACTTTAGAGAGCAAATGTTTCTCCACCTAACCATTTCTGTGATATGCCTAGTCTAAGTCTCAAAGCATTCAAATTAGACAGATTTTCAAATTTTTCTTTAACGGACTTCACCTTGAGTAAATATCAATAAGTAATGTATCAGTACTTATACATGTTGTTAATATTATGATTTCTTATTTAAGTTTTAAATCAAATATTTAAATACACATTTTTTACCTATAAATATAAATAAAGTACGGAGATTTCTCAATGTCCCAGCAGTCGTGCTCTGCTTGCTTGTTCTACAACCACGCACTACATATAAGCTCTAGTACCGCTTCTTGCTTGCTTTTTACATGACCTTCGGCTCACTATGCTACTCCTCAGAAATTTAATGAATGAGAAGAAATTAATATCTATAGTGATACATTTAAAATTTTGGCTTTGGGTGTAAAAGTTAAGTAGTAAATAATTGTAGGTTTAATCTAGTAGTAGAAAAGAGCCATAACAAAGGTAATAAACTCATGCAGTTACTAATGTATTTATTTTTGTCCATTTCCATAGGATTTAAATGTATCCTGGGAATGATATAGCTTTTATATAGTATTAATAATATCAGTTAATGAGTCATGGAACTCAAAACAGTGTCAAATCATTTATTTAATAGCAAAAAATTTTTTTAAACTGAGAAGTCAACAATTTTAGACACTGTTCTACGACCATGTATAGGTTAAACTTCATTATAAGGTCAGCCCAGTCGTTATTATTCGGTACCTTTTTAAAACATCCTTGAACGAGATAAATACAGGTCCTAAACTTGAGTGAAAAAGTGTACTGAGTGAAAAAAGTGCATTGAGTGATAAAAGAGCAAAAGATTTATGGAGCTAAACTCAACATTCACCTGAAACAAGCTTGTCTTGATAAAAGTACCAAAAGCATGCACTAAAAAAGCTGTAAGCTACCAATAAATATATTAAAACTAAAAATAAATATCTAATTATAAATATGTTTAATTCTTCATCATAATGGAGATAGTTGTAATTTCTTTGTTGCCTTGGACAGCTGTCCACTAAATGCTTAGAAAAATGCATCAGCAGAGACGGCTTTGTTCTGTTTTGGGCTGCAGTGGTGTAAAATTAAGATGCTCATTCAGAGAGATAATGTTTTATCTATTATATCTGAACATTTGTCTCAAAAGTATTCCATTCCACTTCCATTATGGAGTGTGCTCATGAGAATCTACTTCTTCAGTATAGGAGCAGGACGATCAATTTTTCATAGTTTAGCAGGCACTGTTGAAGGGGTTGTCTGTTTAACTCTAAACTTGTCCAGGATTGTTATCAGGTCGTTTATTCTCGAGTCAGGGTAACCAATGCTACTGTTTGATGGTTTTTGGTTTTCTTGGAGCAACGAAAGGGCCGATGCCTTGGGAAACCCTCGACGGCTAATGTGAACTCAACTGTTCTGTACAATTCCTAAATGTTAATCATTCGGTGCAATATGAAAATAAGTTCACTCGGAATATTCCTGAAGGTGGAGATTTTATATGTCGGGATATTTAGGAATGATCCGCTCTATAGATTGTGTAATGAGAAATAGGAAACACTTGCTTTTTTACTACCCTGTGATAGTAAGGGAGTCTTGCACCATAGCATTTTAGTGGTATCATAGACAATCTGATCGGTAGTTTTAGAGTTTTGTGGAACTACTGAAATTTTTAACTGGTGGGCCTACACTGAACGCTTACTATGGGGAAAAGGCCCTCGAGGGGCTTCAATGCATTGTAGCAGGCTGCCCCTAGAAAAAAGGAGGAGATAAATGTCTCCTTGAAGTTACCTTCTCGTACAATTGGCGAGACGTCTTCTTGATAACGCAGATCTTTATAAAAAAATTCTACCACAATATAGCAAGCTGAAAGTTCAATAAGACCCTGTAGATGTAATTGCTATTCCAGAGAGTGGTAGTATACCCGTGGCAACATTTCCAAAAGCCGAGTCCCTCCTAGCTTTCAAAACACCATTTTCATGTTCAGAGATCCCTCTTGCATATATTCGTTACTTGTTGTCAATGTATATTCTTTTGAATAAACTGCCTAAAATACTAAAAAAGATTAGTTTTACAAGTAATAGTAACGATCACAATTATCTCGAAATTCAAAAATATATTTCGATGTAACCATGAAGAAATATGAATATGAGCAAAATTGCATCTTTTGTATGTAACATAATTTCAAGCAATAAACAATTATGTCGGTTTATAACAGAAACTGTTTTCTTGAATTACTTTTTCGTACAACGCACATGGCTACACACGGATGATGAACAGTAAATAATAAATGTATTTTGTTGACAGGTAATCCTATCCTGTACCATGCATCTGATTTAGTAAATACTCCATTTAATGAGATTTGTTTTGTTGTCAATTACATATGACTGGAGTTAACAAGAACACATCCTACACACTGTGTCAGGAACATATGTATATGCGTTATCAAATAATGATGGTCCAACATGATTCAGGTTTTAATTACGCAAGAGACATTTTGATTTAGCGGAATCATTATTTATGATTATTTAATGAATACCAACACAAATAAAAATAATTTTATAAATCATCACCATTTAAAAGAAATCAAGCATAAAATACAAATACGCTAAAATTCTTATCGCATATTTGAGATTAAACACGTTATATTTCTATAAACTAACAATATAATACTCAAGGAAAAATGAAGGAGAAAATATCAATTTTATCAGTTGATTTAGTGAATAAAATTAATAACTGTAATATTGTAGGTCTTTTGTGATTGTAGCTAATAATTTACATCACTACTTCATCAAGTTGTACAATGTACGCAAGGTTCTACTTATAACCCGGTTGTGATATCTTGGTTACTATTATATCAATAAATACGATTTCACAGCCCATAGTGCTCGGTTTTTGTCCACACTACCTGTTTAGGCGTGCCCTTCTTGTCACCATTACCTTCCTGTTGACGACTTCATTCTCGTCAATAAAAAACTGTATTTGCTTAAATTTATCACAAAGCGAGACCTACCAAATACTAGTAATTTGAGTATTTCACTTATATACACAGTTACATTATACAACCAGTCCGCTATCTCATACCGTGATAATCTTAAGGTAAACTCTCATACAGTCTGAGCCTTATTGAGCACTGACAAAAGGTCCACGAACAGTGTTATTTTGTTGTTTGAACTAATCCATTGGGAAATATGTCATAGTTAATAAATCAAAATTAAATAATAAAAAATTGCATTAAAAATTATCAGTTTAGGTCTAACTCTAGTGAATAAGAAGTATTTTGTGAGACTGTTGCGTTGTATTCTTGAAATCTAATGCTTTCGTGAAACATTGTACAGGCGGTCTGCTATCCTTTGTGTTGTGTTTGTAAGACGGAACGATCTGGAAACTCGTATGACAGCTTCTTAACCCTACGTATCTGTATATATTCTTCGACGGGACAAAGAAAACTCAATTATGCCACTAAAAAAATGTCCTGGTCCATTTTTAAAATTTTAAACTTTAAACTTTTAAGAGCTTTAAATCCATTTCGCTGTGTTCAGACTGTGTCTTAAACGTGCTATTTCCTCAACTAAACTTTGAAAGCAGATGAAAATTGTTAATCAGGAGGCAGAAGTCTAAAGCTAAAATGAAGTTGCTCCAACCAAGTATTTTATGTTTAATGCGTGAGCTGGGGCTCAGTTTGGATATTTTTATCTATTATTTTTCCCACCTCGGCCACTTTTGTCAGTCGGTGGGGGAGTTATTCCGTCACCGTATTGATTATTTTCTGCCTGGATGGACTGATTGGTCGAGGTCAGGTGGTTGACCTTGACTGATTACCGACCAGCTGATTACTACTGATCGGAGCGGCTACTGACCAGCGGCTACTGATCGGAGCGGTCGGACACGTTCGGCAGAGGCGACGTGATCTCGTGCTGTCTAGTGGTCGTCAGTCTACAGGTCGGCGAACGGAAATTATTTATTTAGTAATCTTTTTGTTCTTATTTAGTGTAAGCGAGACGGTACAGACTTTGCAAAGTTTGTTTCCTCGTGTTTTGTGTTGCGTGCAAAAATTGGGTGGCAACATTCATGATTTCTATCTTAATGTTTAATTAAATATTTGCTTTATAGTACCGTGAACGGCTTAGTTTTGGATTATAATTTAATTATTGTTATTTGGGAAATAATGTACTGTTATTATTTGTAAATTATATAATTTACATTGTACAAGTAATATTACAGAATGAATAAAATATAGTGAATTATTTTTACAAGTAAATGTTACCAAGCTGACTAATTTAGTATGGCTGTTCTAGCCTATAAGTATGTAATATTTAAAATTTTCACCAAATAGTGTATCTTATAATACTTGGTGTCTTGAGTTATTTTTGGGAAATAGTCTTTTGATACTAAAAGGTACTGTTAGTTACAGATGGTTATTTTTAATTGTTAAATTTAAATATTTTATATATACTTTGTGCCAAACATAATTAAGTTTTTATTATTTCTCGGGTTATAGTAAAATTTTTCTGAATATCTACTGGTTATATTGGGATTCAATAGGATCCCCGTAAGTGCCGTCAACATGAGTGGTGCGGCGAGTCCGCCCAATGGGAACAGCACTGGTAAACTAAAATTGAATGCCCGCGCCCTGCCAGCGCTCCTGTACCGTAATCCAACTGGACTGTCTGTGCTTCAATTAATCTTGAACAACGTTGGAGCTAAAATGTTTTTTCTTCTTCTTTTACTGGACTTGAGAGGATTGGGTTTTATGGAGCGCTGCCAGATATTATATCTGGAGGAGAGCCAGTGTTAAGTTACCTAGTATTTATTTAGTTTAGTGACACGATCTGTAGGGGAGGATTTCATCTTTAATTCGGATTCGTGGAGGCAACTAAGCCCCCGCCTCCTTCGAAAATCGGCTTTAAATATTTTTTTTATTTTTTGGCTACAAAATTGAAACAAAATTACTTTTTTTAAATAGTGGGCCTAGAAATTCTACAACCTTTTCCCTCCCCTCAGTTCATAATAATTACCAGTTCAAAATGTTATATTTACTACATGCCGTACCTGAAAATATGTTATTTATATGTCAAATTTATATTTATTATGTTATTGTCAATACTGGAATTCAATTTATTTTTATTATTTAGTTTGTAAGTTACTCGGTGCACCGTTGTGCTGCAGTTAATTGTATTTTGTGTAAAAATGTTTGCCACCTAATTAATTATATTATGTACTGGAAATTTTGTCTCTCTTCCCACTAGTGGCATGTTGTTGTTGTTTTTTTTTATGCTCTGCTCCGAGTTTGGGAGGGGCGTGCTTCCGAGACCTCCTGTTGCGGTTGAGGAGACTTCCGGTGAAGTCTAGTTTCGCTAACTCGGGACATGCGTCATTGAATTTCTTAGATTAGCTAGAGGTTGGGATACGTTTATCCTATCGTTATACTATAATACTTCCAAGAATAAGAATATATAAAACGATTCTAATTGCTTAATCTTAAAAATAATAAATTATATTCTGTTACAATTTGGTAAACATGGTGAGATTTTTCCAAAATATATAGTTGGTCAGTTTAACCTAGTATAGTTATGCTATTGGAATACATTGCGTAAGAAATACACTACCCATGTGTAAATGATACTTTGAAAATTTTTAGGTGATATTGTTAACATTCCCCCAAAGCAACTATGGTGAGGTTACTTTTATAATTTGTTTCGTTACGTTAACAATTAACATTCCCAAAACGTTTTCAAATGTTGCAAAATCAATACCTATAATAGGCCTAATATTTCTGCTAGATTAAATGAAAACCATACGAGTTTGTTGCATTATAACTTTGAAGGGGAGTTGTTTAACAAAATGGCGGATCAAAAATTAAGTGGAACGTTTGAATGAAGGGAGAACTTGAGGGACAAAAACAAAAGGCAATTAGGTAACAAGCCAACAATTTGTCGGTTCAGTGCTTCTGTGGGTTTCAGGGACGACAACTGAAGACTGAATATACCGGATGAGACGCGGTGCTTCTTACGTTTTGTTAGTTTTCTGAAAAATAGAGACGTTACTGAACTCTTTTTTATTGATGACAACATATACCTTCTGTTCTGTGCAATTTGATGACGTTTCAATTATTCGTACTGTAAGAAATTATAAATTGAATGGAACAGGATAGTTTTAATACTATATTTTTTATAATTGGACGATTGTTATAATTTGGTATGACCCGTTGAAAATAAAAAAGTCATTAGATCGCTAGTTTCTATGAACAGTATTTAAAAGTTAAACAGACTGCATCTGGTTTAAAATGTTACAAATAAAATTGAATCGCTAAATCGAGAACGACCGAACGAATTCAAATTCTTTTTGTATAATATCGTTGAAATCCGAGGAAGTTTTATACGAAGAGATAGATCAGAGAAGTCCCTGGGACTTTCATTTAAATTATAGAATAGAGTTTGATCAGTAATGTAATGGAGATAACAAATACAATATTAATATATAAATTATACTCCAGGCCATGTCATTGTGGAATTTAAAACAAATAATGTATTGCAAATACTATTTAAACACTGTTATAGAACCCATCTTAATGAACAAATATTGAATTTATTCTTCACATTAAGTACTCGAAACCGGCTAGCTTATACGACTTTGTGATATGCCATTCTGACAGAAGCTTAAGGAAAAAAAAAGAGGAATGAAGTCTTATATGCCTCAAGTAGCCATTTGTTCCCAGACTACAGCCCGAAAAACAACAAGATTGCTATAACGTAAAACATTATAAGCGACATTATTTGACGGAATGAAGCTTAGACGGGAAATGAGCTTAGTAAGGATTTCTTGCTTATAACAGTAATAGGCTTCTCAACCCTACGTATTTGTATATATTCTTCGACAGGAAAAAGCAAACTCAATTATGCCACTATAACTATCTTACACCGAAATGAGATTACAGAGCCGGAAGTAGAAGCTTTGTTGACACAAGTAGATTTCCGAAATGTACATGTGTAAATTTTTTCAAATTGGGAGAACAAGGCAAATTTTACTGTGCCACCTTTTGTAGAAATTTTTGGACAAATTTAGATGTCTCTTGTGAACATTTCTTATCTTCATCAGGACTACAAGGGAAACCCTACATTGACACTGGAAACATTTCATACAGGAAGTAGATGTTTTTTGAGCGGAGAAGGTTTCCGAGACCTAGATACATACAATATATATATATATATATATATATATATATATATATATATATATATATATATATATATATATATACATGAAACAATTGCCTAAACATAACTTCAAAACCGTTATTTCTACTCACGTGTCCCTTCGTATCTGTTGACCTTTCTAACAACAACGTTATACAACAGTAACTGTATCCTTAACAGACAGTCAGATATGAATTTATTTCCAGCCCCAGGAGAGAGCGTCTTCGTAAAAGCACAGCCAATTAAATTATATTGAATTCTGAGTTTGAAGTTTGTTTTTGACGATGTAAGGATTGTGAAGGAAACAGGGATTTTCCGGATATTTGCCACAGCTCAGTGATACAAAAAAGCAGTAAAACTACGTTTTCAACAGGACCCTGACTTACGCGTGTCACAACGCTCTGGTATTACTTGTTTATTTTAACCTTGTTTGTAAATGTATTAGGTTAGTTATTTACCTGAAGAAGAGATCAGATTGCAGATCTCGAAACGTAGTGTTACTGATTTTTGTATAACTGAATGATGGCAAATGTCCGGAAAACAATCCTGTATTGAATTATTTTAAATATTTGGAACAAATAACGTAGACAACTAAAGGCGAACCTGAAAGAAAGTATAGATTCTACCAAAGAAATGATTTTTTTCGATTCTAACACAAGTAAAAAAAATAAAAAGTGTTATCACACAACATGTCATTGAGTCATGGCACTAAAAAAATCCAACATAAAAGTCAGTTCAAAACTTGTCGTAAACGCGTTTTGGTGTCTCAATTGTTTTATTCGGTTGATGAGTTCGTGATGCGCCGCTAGGATTTTTGAAACATATGCTAGGTCTGGGGTCAACGTGACTGTGGCGGGAGAGTATGTACACAGTGTAAGTTTGAGTGTGTTAGTTTTGGTAGATTTGGTGAATTGTAATATGATATGGTTTTGACGATTGCGGTACAACGTTAATCTGTGATAAAAATGAAATACAAATATTAATATTATTATTACTCACTAGGGTTTGACTGAGCGTTAGCGAATATTTTCATGTTGATATATGTACCCATGATGGCAACGAGAAATGGAAGAAAAAAACCCAATATACAGAAAAGACATTCAAACATTTTACATATTAAACTGGGTAAATATTAAGATCAGCGGTAGTCGCTGATCTTAATATTTACCTTTTTGAATTTTAATTGTTTTTATATAAATCTTGATTAATTTAAATTTTTTAAATTTTATTTTTTTCAATTTTTTGGAGGGGGGGGGGGTAAACGGCCCTGGCGAAAATCGAGACTATTTTTTTCGGTGAAATTACGTTAACCTGTGTTAGTATGCAAAAAATTACGGCGATCGGAGCGGTAGTCGCTGATCCTAAGATTTACCTTACCTTAAACTGTAACCATCAGATATTAAAAATATTTTTCAATATGTGTATGTATGAGCTAATATGTAGAATGCTCGTAGCATGAATTACGGCTTATCGTGTATTAGAAAAATAAACACTTTACAGCATAGCTTTGATTGAATAATGACAAACAAAGACCAATGATGTTAAATAATTGTGTGCTAGCCATGGAGTTTTACAATGTCGAGTTCGTATTCTGCATGTTATTTTGTATATATTACAAATTAGGTTTTAATTTGGTAAGTTTTACCCAATATAATGGTTTTCTTCGTTAAACCAGATACGTATACAGGGTGATTCATGAAGTTCTCCCCCCACTTCTACAGCACATTGTACTAGTAAAAATAATGAAAAAATGTTATATAAACATAGGTCCGAAAACGCTTCGTTAGCGAGTTACAGCTAGCGAAAGATTTCGCCTGAATTCCTGGGTAAAGAGTAAAATAAAGCCATACTGAACTTTTGGAAAGGTTAATTAAGTAAGAAATATCGTGGATTCTTATGTATTTTTACCTGATAAAGCTAATAAAACAGGTTTCAGAACTGTACCTGCAGTAGTTTTTGAGGGATTCAGGGTTAAATGCAAAAAATTGGGGCACGAAACAATGTTTTTTTAAGTTTGATGTACAATAACTTTGTTAAATAGGTAATAAATACATAAAATCAACAAACATTAATTGTAGAGAATTTAATTCTGAGAAAATTGATATAATCAAAGTCTAAAAAAAACAGAAATAAGTACCAAAAAATCGATTTTATTCAGTATAATACATTACTAGTTTTAAGCAAAATTAATCAGGTTGGGCCAACCGTACGCACCTTTTTATAATAGATGTTCGAAAATGAGGCCATCATTATCAATACATTTTGCAGAACGTTTGTGTATTGCTTTTGTTGCGTTTCTTAATTTTTCAGGACTTCCCTGTATCTGCACAGCCGAATCCATAATACGGGCAATTAATTCATCACGAGAATTCACTTTTGTCTTGTATACAATGTCTTTCATCCATCCCCAGATGCAATAATCCAATGGAGTAGATCTGGTGATCTTGGTGGCCAAGGGTGAGGCCCTCCCCGACCAATCCAGTGTCCAGGAAATTGATGATTTAAGTAAGCAGAAACGGCACGTGAAAAGTGGGGAGGTGCTCCGTCATGCTGAAAGTACAAATTTTGTCTGAGATGTAAAGGAACATTCTCTAACAGCTGCGGCACCTCTTCTTGAAGGAAATGCAAATAGAACTCAGCATTTAGGCGTCCAGGTAATATGAAAGGTCCAATCAGCCGATTGTGCAAAAGGCCACACCAGACATTGACGCTAAGTCGGTGTTGAAAGTTCTGTTCCACTACCTCATGTGGATTTTCTTCTGCCCATGAGTGTTCATTGTGCAAGTTATTGTCACCATCCCGAGTGAATTGTGCCTCATCCGTAAACAAAATACGCTTGTAGAGTTGATTATTAATATTCAAAAAGTTTCAAAACTCCAAGCGAAGCGGACCATCCCCTAGCTGTAGTTGTTGAACCTTTTGTTTATGAAACGGATAAAATTTGTTTCGATTAAGTGACCTCCACACCGTTGACTGCGAAACTCCTATCCGCCTAGAAATACGTCGTGTACTTACACCTGGACTGCGATGAACAGCATTAATAACAATATCATCATCAAGTTCGACAGCTCGTTCATAATTGGTTCTAGTACTTGGTAGTGATCCTGTTTCCCGAAGAGTACGAAAAGTTCCTGAAATTGTTTTGGTATCTGGAATCCTCCTATTAGGGTAACGTAGTTCATATTCTTCTACAGCAGCCATTGTATTACCATTACAGTAACTCAAAATAAAAACCATATCACCGTATTCCTCTGATGTAAATAAGTAAGGCATTTTTTCGCTGAATAAACAATCGAATTATAACTCACAGAAAAATTGCATTTAATAACACGATTCACAGAACCCGATCTCCTGCTGTAGCTTGCAAAACACCACTAATACACAGTTCTAAAGTAAAAGTACAGAATACCATTGTTGATCAGCTGTTATTCGTGCGTTACCAACTTAGAAATTAATAAAACAAAAAACTGCAATTCGATGATTAGTAAACAATAATGGGAAAATGTTTGCTTCATTTATTTTAGAACATTTGATGAAAATTTCTATTAAAAAAAAATACAACGTAATAAAACATGATATTTTTATTTACAAACACATTTATTTAACAGTTAGTCTTGTTTTCTCAATTTATCTCATCATTAAGGAACAAACATTTTGTTTTTGTTTTATTTTAACTAAATACCGTACGGTATTTCTTTACAGCTAGTAATGTATTATACTGAATAAAATCGATTTTTTGGTACTTATTTCTGTTTTTTTAGACTTTGATTATATCAATTTTCTCAGAATTAAATTCTCTACAATTAATGTTTGTTGATTTTATGTATTTATTACCTATTTAACAAAGTTATTGTACATCAAACTTAAAAAAACATTGTTTCGTGCCCCAATTTTTTGCATTTAACCCTGAATCCCTCAAAAACTACTGCAGGTACAGTTCTGAAACCTGTTTTATTAGCTTTATCAGGTAAAAATACATAAGAATCCACGATATTTCTTACTTAATTAACCTTTCCAAAAGTTCAGTATGGCTTTATTTTACTCTTTACCCAGGAATTCAGGCGAAATCTTTCGCTAGCTGTAACTCGCTAACGAAGCGTTTTCGGACCTATGTTTATATAACATTTTTTCATTATTTTTACTAGTACAATGTGCTGTAGAAGTGGGGGGAGAACTTCATGAATCACCCTGTATAACATACATACAACATTTTATATTACTGCTTGAATCCAGGTACAGTTAATATTAAAAAGAAGACTTAAATATTTAACGTATTTGTGTGTACGTATTTAATATGAAGATTACGACCACAGTTTGTAAACAATCTGTTGGAAAGTTTACATGGGCTCTCTATTAATAACTGACAAATTTGAGTTCGTTAACGGTACCAATAAAGGGGATGGATCCCAATGCGTATAATAACACAAGTACTCGCCATTTTAAACGCGTTGTGATTTTTAGAATTAAATTAAAATCAATATAGGCGTTATGCGGAATACTGAGAAATGAGTACGTTAGGACCAAGAGATCAGACAATTTCAAAAGCCAATATATCCCAGAGACGGAGAGATTACCGTTCCAATATATTCTAGAGCGGTCTAGCCCATAGCGTTCATAAACAGCGTGATATCAGACCTATCAGGCAAGGAGAACGAATAGTTAATCTTTGCAATCAGCTCTCTGTGCATAGCCAGCCAGTGTAGTTCATTTTAGTTATATATAACACTACGTATATAACACATTAATACATTAGAGTAGAACTATATTCTTTTGAGTAGAAAAAACTACAAGTGACTGCAATCCTTAGAAAACTAGAAATCTATATTGGAAGCTTATAATTGGTAGGTGTTTCCAAACATGTAAGCTTCCAGAAGCTGGGCCCGGCTACATACTAGACACTTCCAGCTCTTGAGCTTCCGGTGGTCAGAAATTGCTAGAATTAGAGATTCTATGAATCGAGGTCAAGGCTATTAAAGGCTTATTACATGTGTAATATTTTCCTGGATATTATGTACAGATCCAAAGATCGCTATAAAATCAAGGCAAAAGCGGCCCGAGGGGCAGGAATCTATTGAGACCATGTGTAAGAAGTAACCTGGATACAATTGAGGCCAGGTTTATATTAGTACCCAGCAGTTAATATTACCATATGGCCTTTAATAATTAAAAAATTGATACAAATATTAGCTTCTTTTTAAATTATTGACTGAGACACGAAATACTTTCAGGAAAATGCGATTTTATCCACGTAATACATTTGTGTACATAAACGAAACACTCGGAGACTTTAACTCGCTGATTTTCTTTACTTTAACAAAACTCCTCCATAATTGCGTGGCTGGTGAGCCATAAAATCTTCTTATAAATTTCTAACATAGCATTCCTATTGTATGTGAGTAAATGTGTGCTAAGTACGTACAGTTATTATGTTTATTATTATTATTATTTTTTAAATATTAATACACCCAAAGTCTTGCTTCAGTAATTGTAAATGGAGAGTAGTCAATGAAGCGCACCAAATATTACTATACACTGTTCTGTTTCGTCATTATTGTATTAAACATTTACAACGTCGTCACACACAATGGCTACCACAGAGCAGCTTGTACTGCCGCTAGAATATTCAAAGAATGTATCAATATTCATGATCATGTTAACAACACAGCTGACCCGTGTCCAGGCACCTATTCGCTTATGTATTGTTGTTACCGGTATGAATGGATGGAGTATTTAATATTAGGCATAAAATGCGTTACTGAGAATCAGTTTAAGTTTTTGACAAATAATACCTGCTTGAATGGAAATACATTAATTATATTCACTGTTATATTAAGAATATACAACGTAGGCGCATTGTAAACATTATAACTTTGTTAACCTTTCTTCCAGACAGGAAATAGGACTTGCATATTTAAATTTGTGTGATAGGTAGGAATAATTAATTGGAAACATTTCAAATACTACAATAAACGGACACATAACCACTTAATTAGTATAAATTTAATTTACAAACACTAATTGTTGTGTTGGCCTGTTCATTACAAAAAAGGTTATGTTCATTAGAACTTTCTTCACTATAGGTCAAACCAGCCTCTATAGGACCTCTTCATCTCTTGAAGCCCTTTATAATATTCTGAAACTTGGAGATTCCTGTTTTCCTAAACATTTTAACTTTTGGGATCCAAGGCCTTTGATACTTACGTTTGAAAAATCCTAGTCTGTTGTAGTTTCATTCAAATTCAGGACGGTTGGATTAATTTCTATACTTTATAAGAAAACACCTGGTATATGAAAATTTATGTCCCATCATTCCTATACCATGTGCCATAATTCCATATAGTCTGATGATCGGTTGGCTTCATGACGCTGAAAAAGATAAAAACAGAATAGCGTGGTTGTTAGTAGATTGAAGAAAGAATGGGTGTCTATACATTTCTGTCTATTTGTATGTCTGCGAATTCATTGCTGATTTGAAAACTGTTAGTTTATGTGACCGAAGTTTTACACATTTATACACTGATTGGCTTCCACGTTTTAAATATCGGCACTCAAAGTAGTTAAGCGAATTCGGTATTATTTAACACAATGATTGAGACACTGTGTACTGATTGTTTAGAGAATATACTTGTAGTCGAGTACAGAGTTAGTGTGCACTAGTTAACAAAATAACAAAATTAATTTGACCAATTTAGTGTCAATGAATGAACGAGTTTAATATTTATAATTTGTATAATTTAAAATAATTTTAGGTAATACATTTAAACCAGGTAAGAATTATTTTGTTTGTTTATTTTAACATGTTAGACAAATGTAATGTTTTATCTTATAAACCACAAATATTTTATGATTTTGTAACATTTAATGACAAATAAATAACTTTTTGTGGCCATTCTTGCAATTACGTGCTAATTCGTGATAATACTACGTGGTAGATTTATTTACGAAAAAAATTATAATTGACTTGATTTCCAAAATTAAAATATGATGTGTAACAGTATTATCGACCATTTATTAGTAATTTATAGTTTTATATTTAGGCTACACAACAAATTTAAATCTATATTATATAAAGAAAATATTTATGCTGTCTAATGCTCCTATATTTTTATGTGTCGTGTTTTGTTCGTGCGTTTTTGCTGTTGGGTTTCAGTGATAAAGTTTGTAAGAAAAATGTTCACGTTGAAAAAAATGGTCTAGGCGTAACAAATATAATTTAAACTTATATTAGTTTTTAAACTTATTGAACTTTTAGTTTCGAAATCAGAAATTTGAGAATACACTACATACCAGTTTCTTGTAACACGTAGAAACGTCGTCTTTTAGTCTCATAAATCACCGAAGTTTCATTTCTTATTTCTTGAACGAAACTTAAAAAACCAAATATAATTATTACAAAGCAAAACAATTTTGCAATAACTCGCACGTATGCAAATGTATATATAAAACGAATTATAAAATGGATTTACAAGTGGATATTTCCCCTGAGAAGAGACATCGTTGTCACACAAACGAAGACGGATGGTTGTCATTTGCATCATAGTAGCCTACTGACACTACCTTGAGCTAAAAATCCTTCGAATTATTTAGAAAAAAATCAACAAAGGTACAAGTGTATCATCATTAGTACAAATAGAAAAATTGATAACACAAAGAATCCAAATTGTAGCGCTTATTTTGCCCGATAAAGTATTGGGCTGTGAGATCTGTAAGGTTAGAAGTTTGCGGTTGGAAGAGAGGGTGAAAACCCTTACCACAAGCTCTTGACTGTGTCAACTTATTACCAAGTCTCACCATTTAAGTTGGTCAATATTGTTAACACCTTTATTCGTGTGTATATATGTACTCAATTCGTTGCAGTATACTACTTTTACGCCCACATAAACTGTTCAGAGATTTCAGTCAACTACAGTATTGCAGATAACAGGTTTAAATTAAATAAGGAATATATTTGTTTACGTCTTTATGTTGTATTTATTGGCTTTTATGTGATGCAGAACGTGCTATTTTCCATAGGATTTTTTACAAATAACTTCATAGTTCTCATTTACTTATTTAAAGAGAGATTTGTATTTGATAAAGTTTAAACTAAAGAATTCAATAATTTGTACTAATAAATTTATAATATCCTTTGAGAAATACAGAGGAAATATTCTATTACATACATAATGTATTTAAATGATGATGGTGTAAAACTAATAAAAGTATAAACCAAATAGATATTTATATTTTATTGTAGAGAGATTGATATGTATTTACAAATATTTAACAAATTCAGGACAAGACCACTGTAGAACCACAAGCGTCAGAAGCTGCGGCTGAAGGAATGGATTTGTCACAAACACGTCGGGAATTTATTGTTACACACTTACAGTGTATATTACGGCCTATGTATGTACCAGCCGGGTCCATTGTTTTCATATATTTACTATCATTTCGCCTCTATTAATACCATGATGAAGTCTCTAGTTCTTCTCATAACGTATTCACTATTGATTAGACTTCACCTTGGAAGTACGGCTATTTATTTTTGGCTATTTATTTTTAGATCAATAAATAACAAAAATGACTAAGGATTTTGCGAGCATGTGCTTCGAGTATCGGCCTCGTAAAAAGCAAAGATAAATGAATAGTTGTATATAATACTATAACCACAAGTAATATCTCATCATTTACTAATCTAATACTACTTTTCTAATATTGATGATTTCTACATCAACGTTATCATACCCCCACAGTAAAATCCTTTCAATACACAGCTTATATTTATATAATGTCTTCTATTTTAACCCCTCGGAAAAATGAAGATCACATTATTATACGAGTATGTCCAATGTAAATTATTGTACATGGAATTAAAACCTTATAAAATATATACGTTATGACTCCTAATCTATTGACGTTTTTAAATACTGGGGAAATGATGAGTGTAAATTATTGCTGAAATTGACACTTCAATCTGTGTCTGTATCTACTTTTTCGTTTGTTTACTAAATTTTCGAAACGATTGATTTTGGTAAACATTTTTTAAAGAGAAATGGTTTTTTTTAGGATTCCTTCCGCTTTAATTTTCAAGTATTGAACCGATAAATTATCAGGAAATAATTTTAAAAGATGCGCGTATAAAACCGTATGAAAAACCTTACAAAGTTAATTATAAATATTCATGATTAGCTTTGGGATGTCACCTTTGATGGAGCAATATGAATTCTGGAGCAGATCTGGAGCAATAGGTAATGATCAATGCAAGAGATTGGCATTGTTCGAATAAAAATAAGTTATCTTATAGTTGATGTTGGAAGCTTAGACTTATGCTTAGAGTATTTGACATTGAAAGAGTAACTAGACGGAATAGGTTAGCGAGATGTATTTTTGTCTTCAAATGGCCATCACTTAACTCACGGATGTTTTGTAATATTTCCCTTTTGTACTAAGTTTTCAAATGATTTCTTCCTTGAAGTGAAAACGGAACACATCCTAGAACAGTGAGATACCACAGTAAACAGAGATTCCAATTTTTCTAAGTATAGGTAGCTTACCTCTGAAATACTGCTTATGTGCTTAGCAATGAACATCCCACTTAAGTATCTCACATATAATAATAGGAAATATTTCCTTTTCAGGAACAATTGGAGTAACGTCCATGTTGGAGGTAATATGAAATTTATCCTGGAGTACTGTGACAAGATGAAGTGTAGATATTGCGGTTTTAAATAAATATATTATGAGATGGGAATATATATATATATATATATATATATATATATATATAATATATATATAAAGTTCTATTTATGTCAGAAGGCTTTTTCAACATGGCAGGCAACAATGCAACGGGAGGGATATGCAAAATATAGTTTTCTTCCAATGGCTTTTTCTTTCTGCTTGTTTGTTTTAGCTATACACGTTTTTACGAGTTTTTGTAGTCAGATTATTAATTGTAATAATTTATAGTTAATTATTTATATTGCTTAACAATAAATACTGTAGGTATGAAGAGGGTCCTTTGAACCTTAATACGAGAGTATTTTCGGAATATGATTGAAAGTGAACATTTCAATAGGGTTACCTATATAGTATTAAATGGGTACTGTAATTATATATTATTCAGAATGATAAAAAATTTATTTTAACTTGTATACAGTATATGTAACCACTATTGACACGAGTTTTGATATTATTTAAGAATAACATATGTTATTGTAACATGTATGTTATATAACATATGGTGTACACCACTAAAAGGTTACAAATGTTGACAGACAATTCATGAATTGTCTTGCTTCTATTGTTATGAATTTTGATGTTATCTAAAGGTACATAGATAGCACATTACTAAGTACACAATACAAAATATAAAACGAATTGTAAAATTATGGGCAGCAACTTATGTGTGGAGGAAAGTTAGTTGACCAGTATGTGCTAGAAATACACCCAACATCGTTAAATCATAGCTATCAAAAGTAACAATAAATAGCTTACAAACAATTGAAGCTAAATGTATAGGGCAAAGACTCTCTATATCTATTACAGAATACATGTACAGAAAAAATAAATATAGTTGGCGTAGTGTAGAAAAGAGGATGGTAAATAAAAAGAGTACTATCAAAGACCATATTCAATATATTAATTTGTTTTGTTGGAGACGTACAGACTGCATGTAAAACTAATAAATATAATGCAATCTTCTAAAATGGAAAGGCTTGAATATCACGCTCAATATGTCTCTGGTTATGGGTAAATTATCTAACTTTCAATAGTATATTAAAAAAACGTTTATATTTATTTTATTTTACATTCTTGTTGAACCTGTGGTTTGCTACAAAAGAGATATATTAGTAAATTTTATATGTTTAAATAAATAAGTTACTCTTGAATTTACTTTATTATATTGACACCAAAGTAGTGTTTTATTTTCTTGAACATCATCCTACAATTATTCATTATTGTATGCATAGTATAAAATGTATAATATTTTAAAATATTAAAAATATAACTTATTCTGAAAGAGATAGGAAGACAAAAATCTGCTTTATTGTATGTTTGTGCTACTGGTGGTGCTTTTATGATAATTCTTACTTTAATGTGGCTTATAAGTTAACAGTTTTCATAGCTGCTTGGATAATATTCTTGTGAAAGGAGAAAAAATTTATGTGCTCTTAATTTTGAACTGAGGGTTCATCATATATGAAATTCAGAGGCATTCACAAGCTGTTGTTGGCCATGAAGGCTATGCTGAATTGAGAGCAGGAGAGAAACTAAAAGTATTGCATGGATCGATGAGATATTATATTTTTGATTGTATTAGTTAAACAAGATATAACCCATCAAATGCTCTATCTATCAGTGTAGAGTTTATAGCTGTACTATTTATAACTGATTTAATTATAAAATCATGTTATATGTCCTTACATTATCTAGTGTCTAAATTATGCATTTGTAGATTTATAATCTATCATTATGCAGATATTGCAGCATTGTAACGTATACAAATGTATATATTAATTTATAAAACTGTGTATACAAAAGGCCGTTTTAGTTTTATTACCTAAGCTCTTGTTAATATCTACAGAATAAAATATGTAGAAATACAGATTCTAGTACACAACATGTTATGGCGAAAACAGTATATTCAAGTTCAAAATAAGAAACAAATATTTATTCTTAATTAGTGTAAAACAAAAAATATGTGGTAGTGTAAATAATATTTAGAAAAAACTATAATAATGTATACATATACATTTGTAAGAAGAAAATATACAAATGTGAGCCTTGCAAAGCTCTCAGTATATTCTGCCAGAGACCTTTGTTCATTCGTATTCTGGTAGCGGGAGTTATAGCTCTGGAAAATCCCTGGAGAAATACCACAAAAGTATCTCACAGAACAGGTTTTGTGTCAGGTTGTTCTGTATGATTTACGCAAATATATGGAAATATAAGATATTAAGATATATTAAGATTATATTAAGATATAGACAGACAATTTTACAAGTAAGGAATAGTTGTAACGACAAGTAATCTGTTACTAATACATAATAAGATTTTACTTTTAATAAAAACTATATCTTATTATGTGATCTTATTATGAATGTTTTAGTTAAATATATGTAAAGAAATTATTGGATTTTTTCTGAACTATTTAAAAACGGTAAAAATAAAAGAACGTGTCGAACTGCATTTTGAGGTCCTAACTTTTTATTAATTACAAAACATTAAAAATGTACACTTACTAGATGCCTGCTTATTTTTAGATTGACCAAAATAAACGATATTGGTTTTCAAAATACTTAAATTACGTTTTGATTGAAAATGAAATTATTTGCTATTGCATAACATATTGATCTAAATGAAAAATGTCAGTATACATCAACTACATACATTATTGAATAATAATGTTAAATTTTACAGTGATTTAATTATTATTATACTGATGTAAAATATAACAAGGTAGTAGGTGCGCCACCCACGTGTCGCGTAGCAGGCTTCGCTGAAGTTTTCATAGTTTTCATGACAATTATTTTGTTAAATAGGCATTGAAGACCCACATTTTTACAAAGAAACTTGCAGAAAATTTAATTCTGAATAAAATTATGTGCCACACGGCTATTAACAGCGAAGTATTAGTTTCTGGAATTTAATTTTACAACAAACATTCTACCAAGCAAGAAATACGTATTTAGTAAATAAACACCGTAATGTAATGATATAAGGTACACAAATAATTGATTAGCATACAATTGTAAATACGATTTTAATAGATTAATGCTCAACTAAAAAACAATAATACTATTACTTTTTAGGACTATCCAAATGGTTACATCATGTACCTACATATCTTTGTCACGTTAGCTTTACAGAAGGTAAATTATGTTTTTATAAGTTGGTATCACAAATCAGCTGTTCAACAATACACTGCAATTTATTGAGGAATCCAAATTATTTGTTACCAATTCTGTACTAGTTTAATGAGTGCAATTTAATACAATTAATTTACTACTCGTTTGTTAGTGAAGTGTATTTTAAAGTAACTTACTATCACAATTACAATGCCTTTGTTATTTACAACGGAAGAATATGCCGACATGGTATTTGTCTTAGGCGTTTGTGACGGAAATGCAACCGCTGCTACTGCAGAATACCGAAGACGATTTCCTAATCGCAGAGTTCCAAACCCAAAAACGATCAGTGGATCATTTCGTACCCTAAGAGTAACAGGTAAACTTCCTAGTATTAATAATTATCGGGATCGCCCTGCCCAGAATAATGTAGATATGGAAGAGGCTATAATCATGGCTACTGAACGCAGTCCTGGTGTCAGTACACGGCATCTTTCTAGGCGATTCGCAGTGTCTCAGTCTGAAGTATGGAGAACTTTGCGCAAAAATAGCATGTTACCTTACCATAAACAACAAGTTCAAAGTATTCAACCAACAGATCCTCCTCTTCGATTGGAATTTTGCAACTGGTTAATTAGAAACCGTCAACATCATAGAACCATTTTATTCACTGATGAAGCTCAATTTACCCGAGATGGCGTCAACAACCTTCACAATGAACACACTTGGGCAGAGGGAAATCCACATAGTACAATCGTGCCCAACTTTCAACACAGATTTAGTGTAAATGTATGGTGTGGACTCATTCATGATCGATTAATAGGACCATTCATTCTCCGAGGACATCTAAATTCCCGCATGTACCTAGAATTCCTTACAGAACAACTACCACTATTATTAGAAGATGTTCCATTAGCAGCAAGGTGCAATATTATTTATCAACATGATGGTGCCCCTGCCCACTTTTCCCATAATGTAACAATGCACTTAAACGAGCAGTTTCCCGGGCGATGGATTGGTCGCGGTGGACCACACACTTGGCCACCAAGATCACCAGATCTAACTCCATTAGATTTCTGTATATGGGGTTGGATGAAGAACCTGGTGTACCAGGAAAAAGTAAATACACGCGAAGAGTTAATAAATCGAATTGAAGATGCCGCCGCACAAATCAAAAACAATCGTGCAGCGTTGCGGAGGATAACTCGATCAATCAGAAAGCGAGCTGCTAAGTGTATTGAAGTACAAGGACTGATTTTTGAACACCTGTTATGAAAGTGGTACGTAGTATTATAAGCTTTAGATGAAAAACAATAATTTATTTAAAACTTAATTTAAATTGCATCCTAATAAATCTTATGTGTAGGCTACTCTATGTCATTAAAATGCGGTTTTCCTTTGCTTTGGAATTTCTTGCTTGGTAGAATGTTTGTTGTAAAATTAAATTCCAGAAACTAATACTTCGCTGTTAATAGCCTTGTGGCACATAATTTTATTCAGAATTAAATTTTCTGCAAGTTTCTTTGTAAAAATGTGGGTCTTCAATGCCTATTTAACAAAATAATTGTCCGTTAAACCTTAAAAAAGTGTTTTCAAAATTATTTTATTTCTGTTTTTTGTAGTATAACAAAAAAACTAAATGAGATAAAGCTATGAGATGAACTTTATTCAATTTCTCATCTAAAAATCCGTTAGAAAAAGTTGCATTCGCCTATAAATATCTCTTCATAAACACGCGGCAAATCATCATTTGACCTCCTGCACACAATTTTTGGTGAAATCTTCAATTGGCCATAACCCAGTAAGGAAGCATTTCCGGACCCATGTTTATATGAACTTTTTTCTTTATTTTTTATAGTACAATCAGCTCAGAAAGTGCCGGTAACACTAACCGAATCACCCTGTATATTACAGCACAAGTACTTCATAACAAGAAATTTAAAACCAATGTACAAGAATATGCATGAGATTATAGAAGATGATTCAATTTTATTGAATAGTAATCGTTTAAACTTTTACGCCAATAAAATCAATATAAGTTGACTACTGCTCATTCATAGCCAAAACTGTCATATCCAAGTACATCAGGTATGGTTTGTGGCATGGTATATAGCAAAAATTCCAGAGGCTCGAATTTTAAAACTCCATATTCGGATATCATGATAGTTTATTCTTATTTTTAACTTTAAAAGAAACCTGATCAACGATCGAATTTATTACACCAATAACGATAAATTAATTCAAAATTGAATAATTTTATTACATTTTAAAATTTTGAGTTTTTGCACACTTTTATCCAGTATTTGTCTCTCTCTACTCATAATATTTTGTGATTTTTGTTTATTGGCAGGGTGTCATCGAAGCCTATATCACCCAAGGGGCATGAAAAACTTAATTTCAGTCTAGCTGTCTGTCCTAACGATATCTAGAAAACAAACATAGCAAAAGAGTTAAAATTTAATATGTAAAAACATTGCACAATAGTTTAATGTTACAATTTTTTATAATTTTTAAATGAAAACCAAGTAAATGTGATGAATAAATGAATTGAATTGAAATGGCAATTTTATGTAGTAATGCTTGCGTACAGTTAGGAATGATTTTGTATTTAAGATAACTAAGCATTTATAATAGGATAGCACTTATCTATTGCTAGCTGCACAAGAAGATAGATGTTTCCCTCGTTTTATAAAATGTATAGCTTTAGATAAAAGTTGTTATAAAAAGTGTAATGTAAAATCAATATTGATAATTACTACATAAGATGAGAATTGTGCCAGTGGAGTAAGATTTGAAATACGAATATAATACCGCGTAACTTACCAGTTTTAGGACTTTGTGTCCAGTGAAAACTACAACTAGAGACGATCTTGCCTTGATAAATAAGAAACCAGAAACAAATTTGGCGTAGCTGTAATGCTCTATTGGGAGCGGTACTTTAAATAAGTAGAATAAAGACCTTTCTCTCTCAAGAAATTGTTAAAGTTAATACATTTTCATTTTCCTCAAGTTACAGTTTGCTGGCGTTCAAATACCCAGCTATAATTGTAAAAGTATTGAATAAAACAATCTATTCAAAGTTCTAACGAATTTAATTCATTTAAATTAAATTGAATTTAAAACCTTCATAGCTGCCTCCCTGTTTGTATCAGAATAAATACATTTGTGAACAAACTGACTCCAATATTATAAGATTTTAACCTGATATGTTTATTCATAAAGCAAAAGAAAAAGTAATAAAGTGGGAAAGTCGGAGACAAGATTTTATTTCAAATGTACTCTTGCATGCAGAACACTCCCTAGCTCATAGAAAGTTTTACTACTTAAACACTCTTATGAAACCTAACTTAATGAACAGAAATGTGAATATATCATGTGTCAAGAAATCTCGAGAAATAATTCATCTGGAGTCATTAAATTTTCATAAACCTTTACTACGACAAGGATAAGAGTAAATTCTATGATGTTGCACGTCCAAGCATGAAATTTGGCTGAGCAGTATTGAAGCCTAAATATTTTTGTATGATTGTCTGTTTTTTTACTTGTCTATAAAATGAAATGAGCTATAGATTTGAAATTTTGCGCAGGGTGATCTTGATGTGGCGTACTCTTACTTTGTCATGTGCAACTATTTCAGCCCTATAAATATATAAAATCAGTAATTCAGTAAAAATTACCAAAAATGTTATGAAAATATAAAAGGGGAAGATCAATTATTGTAAATTGTGTCTGTTTGAGCAAGATGTATGATTAAAGATGAAAGTGGATGTAAGTATAATACTGTGACCGTTAATGAGGACGTGTTACGTGTAACCGAGTGACATTGTCAAGTCCCTTTACACAGAATTCTCAGGAGCCCGCTTTATTATTGTATCCAGTCATCATACCTCTGACGTCATCGTGGCTCGTCCTTTGTTTACTCAGTCTACAGTATCGATTATAAACTACCATACATATTCTGTGAATTTATGCCATGTGTAAATCGTTTCATTGATTACATCCTATTAAGAATTATTTTGTCTTACTAAGGAGTATGCCACTGCTGCATTAGTTATCATGCAGTGATTCACGGCTTATATAATAATATGTTTACAAATGTGACATTTACATTCAGAATTATAATATCCATCCTTGCCTCACGTCCTGGGCATCTTGCCTCTCACATGTTAAAAAAATTGATTATTACAATATAGTTTATGGATGTGTTTGAGTTTGTTGAAAATGAACATCTATATATTTTTTCTTAATTTCCCTTTCCATTTTAGCTTCCTTTCAATTTAGTTCTAAGATAATATAATTATAATGTAAAAAGTAATATTTATTTTAATTTTATTCCAAACATACATGCAACAGTACAGGTAATGAATTTGAAGAGTTACATATTTTAAGAATTACTTTTTTGAGTACCGTAAGCAAAACTTTAATATAATTAACATTCCTTTAGTTAGTTATAATTTATAAACTGTTATTTGAAGTTGCTTTGCAATTAATTCCAATTTCGTATTTTGTAAATTCTTATAGCACTATTGATTATTATTTTCTTGTTAGCTATAAACTAATACTGATTGGATTAGTTATTGAGAAATAATATATTATCATTTTTCTTATCCACAAGATATATTATTATAATGTAATGTATCAATTAGTAATAATTTAAGTGAAAATAAAGTGTATGGTTGGTTAGTCTGTCGCGTAGAAAATAAAATAAAATTTATACAGTATTGATTGTTTGAACATGTCTGTTTGAAATGACAGGGCGAAAATTAAGTAAGGTTATTTACTACATTTGCCTTGAAAAAACCTATTAAGTTAACCTTACTTTAACATTAAACACAGTTTTATTTTACTTTCAATATGTTAATGTAGACGATTTATCAAGTATTAATATGTAGTGTAACGCAAAATGTCAATAATAGCCTATCATTCTGAGATGCTATTATTGACATTTAAAATTTTGAAAATACTAACGCATCACATAAATGGGGTGACGTTAATTTGGTTATTTAAAGCGACTCCAGTTGAGTTATTTACCTAGCCCTTACCGCTACTTAACCAGGGCGAATACCTCATGTATCGTTACACGTAATATTCTTAACACCTTCACTGCAGGTCTGTATTAAGATTCGTATTCTAATAATACGATACGCATAAGGGTTTCTGTAGCAGTCATCGTGTTAAAGTTGTGTCCGAAAAATGCCCGTTGGCTTCATGCAATATGCCTTATAAACATTCAGTTGGCTCCATTAATTAGATAGATAGTTTAGCAAAGAGTATGCTTTTATTACTTGCAACAATAATACGAGATAATTAAATATTAAAATTTCTTTATTAAAAATTGCTATATCGCAACGGTTGAATATATTTGACTGCTATTTTTTAACCTAGATGTACCATAATCATTTTTATAAAACGTAAATGATCTGCGTGTCATAGCATAGCTATAGCGAAAAGGGTTTATTTAATGCGAATATTTAGTTCAGTTCCATTTCTACGCAAGGGGAAGTGAAGCTAAACCAAATATTTGTGTAAGTGTTGTTAAACAATTTTTATAAAACGTAAATGATCTGCGTGTCATAGCGTAGCTATAGTGAAAAGGGTTTATTTAATGCGAATATTTAGTTCAGTTCCATTTCTACGCAAGGGGAAGTGAAGCTAAACCAAATATTTGTGTAAGTGTTGTTAAACAATTTTTATAAAACGTAAATGATCTGCGTGTCATAGCATAGCTATAGTGAAAAGGGTTTATTTAATGCGAATATTTAGTTTAGTTCCATTTCTACGCAAGGGGAAGTGAAGCTAAACCAAATATTTGTGTAAGTGTTGTTAAACAATTTTTATAAAACGTAAATGATCTGCGTGTCATAGCATAGCTATAGTGAAAAGGGTTTATTTAATGCGAATATTTAGTTCAGTTCCATTTCTACGCAAGGGGAAGTGAAGCTAAACCAAATATTTGTGTAAGTGTTGTTAAACAATTTTTATAAAACGTAAATGATCTGCGTGTCATAGCATAGCTATAGTGAAAAGGGTTTATTTAATGCGAATATTTAGTTTAGTTCCATTTCTACGCAAGGGGAAGTGAAGCTAAACCAAATATTTGTGTAAGTGTTGTTAAACAATTTTTATAAAACGTAAATGATCTGCGTGTCATAGCATAGCTATAGTGAAAAGGGTTTATTTAATGCGAATATTTAGTTCAGTTCCATTTCTACGCAAGGCGAAGTGAAGCTAAACCAAATATTTGTGTAAGTGTTGTTAACAATTTTTAATTTTGGGTTTTGAAGACAGTGAAAAAAGTTACGCATTTACTTATTTTACCAATGTACTTCCAACATAATTTCTTTATTAAGTTAATTTAAATACTCAATGTTTCATTTTTTATGTAGATGACTATGTTAAATAAGCATTTCAGACAATAAACATAAATATTTATTTTCTAATAAATATACAGGATGGTTTTTTTAATGGGCCAGCATTGTGATTTCGGAAAATATAAATATGACAGTAAACTTTATTCAAGGAAACTTTCCTTAACTTTAAAGACATCTAACAATATACATCAAACTTTTAAAAAGTTCCGTAATTTTACAATATTTTCTTATAAAGTTTAACATTGAAAAAATATCTTTCTGGCTAGGCTATATTTGAATGCTCAGAAATTTAAATATAACATATTACGTTTGGAAATATTCCTTCGTTCTTAAAATATTTATAAATTAATATTAAGTACATACGTTTTTTAAAACAAAATTATTTAGTTTCTGATAAGAAGCTTTAACGTGACAAATTGTCTTACACTATTCAGACACTTTGAACGAACGGAAACACTCCTAACACAAATAAGTCTCCTATCACGTTTAAAAATTTATTAATATGACAAAAAAAAATTAAAATTCCAAAACGAAAGATGATGGATGATTAGATGTACCATTAGGAATATTTAAGAACGCCTACTATAAAAGTAAATATTCTCAATGTCAGACTCCATAAGGAATCTCAACGCTGAGCTCTCATAACCCCGTTAATAAGGAACATAATAAAAATGCCAAGAATAAGAAAGACAATTACTTTTTCTATCAGAAATAATAATAATAATAATAATAATAATAATATATAAGATGTTCCATAAGAAAACAAAAGTAATATTGGAAGATGTCCACTATATTCGAAAATAGTGGCATTAAAAAAAAATTGATGTACACATTTTTAATGTCTATAGAATCAAGGAAAGCTTCCCCATTTAAAGTTTGCTGTCAGATTTGTATGCTGTCAGAAAAAGCCACCCTGTATAGGTCTATGATTAGCACTCTAGCCTATAGATTTAAAAGGTTTACCATTAGATTGTTTATCAAATGAACTAACTTTCGAAAATTGATTTATAGTTTTACCGTTTAAAATAGAACGTATTTAACATTTTACACATATTTATAGATTTTTTATTACATTTTTATAGACATTTATTACATGGTTCTGCCGGTATAACACTATTTCTAACTGTACATTTCTTTGGTAAAATCTTGCAAGGTTTTTTTTATTTTTGCTTATTTACACCCTCATACCCTAACAACGTTTTACTGCAGGTGCCTTGAAATGTTTGTTGTTTTTAACACAGTTGGTTTGATACCCATCATTAAATGACATATTAGACCACGGCAAAGAGTAACATTTTAAATTAAATTAAAATCTGTTTTACTTTAAAATGTTGATTAATTAAAAATGTACATGAAATAATTTAAGTTAAATTTAAAAACGTATTTTAATTCATTTAAATTAAATTAAATTTAAAACCTTCATAGCTGCCTCCCTGTTTGTATCATTTAGGGAATCAAAATGGAAAGCCTCAGATTTATGCTTGTATATAAACACTAATGACCAGTGAGTTAATAAACGATTCTAAAGAACATTTTGGCGAAAGAGAAGATGACGTGTGTTTGTCTAGATTAATACATTGATTTGCTATAATAAAATAAATTAGGAAAGGGTTAAGGAAATACGCTACCTTACATTTTTTAAAAGAATTTTGATGCAATATTTCTATGTATGTAACCGTTATAGATAAATATATATTTCAATAATCTCATTTAACACTTAGTACTTCTCAATACTGTTAAAAGTGTAAAAAGTTACACTTGTTACACTTGGCTCTGTAAGTGTAAATTTGAGTCGCGTTAAGGCGGGAACGATTACCTCCAGCGCGGAGCGGCTTGGCGGCGCGGGAAATGTGTAATTACGCAGTTTTCAGCGCCCCTTACTTCTCAACCTTTCGACGTTGTTTGTTAAGGTGCGAGAGGTTTTGTGAGAGTCACATTATCGATTACATATATTATGATTTTCCTACTATAAAACTGTCTCTAACTTTTATCATCATTATTATTATTTTTTAAATCATTAAATATTACAACAGAAAGAATCTTATCCCATCAGCTTTAAGCAAGGCTGCATCATGCAGAGCAAACGATAAAAAATAGATTTCACTGTTATGTAAGAAGTCAGTACAATAATTTAATCGGTTAATACGCGATCTAGCGGTGTAAATACTCTGTCTAAACGTCGGAAGTTGACTGCCATACATCCCACCACCTAATAGCTAATTTAAAATTCTTCATTACTAAATTGATTCCTTTATAGCCTAATCACCATTTAATTCTTATATCTTTGAACTGCATGTATTTGGTGCCAGAGGTGTTCGATTGCAATTCAGTTAGCATTGTGGTGTCTAATAAACATGGTGTTCATAGATAAGATGTATCAGATAAACACTTTATAAGCATTTAATTTTCAATCCACTTAACATCGTATGAATTTTCTTTCGACTGATTGAAAGGGAAAGCTGAAAGTTATTTATTGATACCATCTGAAATAATGATAAAAATAATGAAACATTTAAGATAATTTAAGAGCTAACTCTTTCTACAGGAAAATAACTTATTTCATGTAATGCCCTCCACTACATTGGGACGTGACACTATATCCCGTGTATTTGACATCATAATAAACATATCACGTGATGTGTCACAACCCATATCAGAGTATTGCATATTACACTGCTTTGACCTACATACAAGGTTTTATAGCAAAAAAACATTCTCGACAGTAAATGATTTATTGAAAAACATAATCTCGAGAAAAAGCTTCTTTTGTTTTAAGGAAGGGCAGATACTCATTAAAGCTTTATTCTTCCCGTCCTCAAGGGCCACTGGCCTGTGCCAGGATATTATAAAACAGAATAAGGGCGAGGGTAGATACAGCTCAAGTTTGATGACGCTGATAACATGTGGAACGGTAACAGACATGACTCGAACCTGCACTATCTCTAACTTATACCCAAAGACCGACGTCATTGACCGCTCGGCATCGACACTCACAAATAAGTTATAAATAATATTTCTTATAATTTTCATATAACCGTATTGTTGTAAAAACTTTTCATGTTATTTAAACAATTGTTGTCATATGAGTTAATATTCGTTTCATAGTACTGACATGAGATTGAAACGATACATTTTGGTTCGAACCAATTCAAGTACAGGAAGTTGTTTTGTAAACAAGGTTTTCATTCCAGAAGAATTATGCCTTCTTAATTAAATGAGCCTTCAGTAATAATTGTGATACTTAAACATATTTATCATAAATTGCACATCGTAGTTTTCTGGATAGATATGTGCTTCAGAGTGATTTGATCATTTAAATTTGCTTCTTGGCAATGTAAGTTCTCAAACCCATGCTTTGGGTGAAATAAACTCTTCTATGAGACGTTTATATTGGATATATGGAACTGCTTTTGGACTGAATCTCCCGCTTCCTTTAATCTGATTAACATATAAAACGAACGTTGTAAATTCTTTAATACTCATACTAACAAATTCAATAATAAATACAAAACTTTCGAGCTATTAATTTTTTCAAAAGGAATTGCTGTTAATATAAAAAAATAACTATCAAAATAATATGTTTCAAAATAAAGATAATAGTTACGTTGGTTTGTGTAGGCGTTGAAACTGAACAAACGTAGCTGCAATATATGTCCTAGCTTTAGCGTATTATTATAAAGATAAAGGCTTCGGCGAAAATTACTGATCCATTGCGTTTGCAAAGGCTTCAGTTTTATTCTAGGGGAGATTAACCGGGCCTTGTCAACCAACAAGGGGGCGATGTACTGGCTTCTCAGACCGCAGGGTGCGTGCCAGATGCCAGAGGGAATGGGAATTGTCTTCAGCATCGAGGATGTCCTTCCATCGCACTATAGAGTTGTTCCTGTAAAAACCGTTGAACTTTATCAGACTGACGTTGAAACGCAGTCCTGTCCCCAGGAAACCTGGATCGTCTTTGGGTGCCTCCTCCCAGAGGGTAGCCGGTAGTGGCCCGGAGATTCCAGAATACCAATCACCAGTATGTCCTCTGAAGAAAGATTAACCAACGATGGATCAACATGTGATCAATGATGGAACATACGGGAGATTAGTATGCAGGACAAAATCAAGAATGACAGAATTGTGGAACAGATTTCGTGGAACATTAGAAGCAGGAGCAGGTACAGCAACAGAAACATGTGGTCCCGTCGAAACATAGCAGTGTTTGTCAGGTTATAGCCCCAATCAACAAGTTTGTTATTCACATCTATAGCTAAAATAGCCGGGCGGCGATGAGGAAGAAGCTGATCAAGTTCAGCGGGAGTAAACCGTGATCGAGGAGGGTTATGAACTGAGGATAGTTTATGCTCATGAAATTAGAATGTTACTGAGAATAATTAACTGTGAGTTAATAGAAGCTTTTGAATATCCATAGATCAGATCCATATTGCATTTATCCGATTTTTAATCAACAATCTAATTCAATATAATTCGAGTACAATACAATTCGTCATTTACAGTTTAATAGGGAACATTGCAAAGCTGATAAGTCCAAGATGCATACTTGGGTATGAGTCATTAACCAATCAAAGTAAGTTCACCACATGTGTGGTAAATTACTAAAATGTTTTATGACCAGTTATTAAAATACGCACTGTTTACGGTTTTGTTCATTCTATTTTTCTTGTTGCTTCCAAGATTACCAAACAGCCATTTTTAAATAACGGAAACCTTAAATCCCAATAGAGCGATATTTATCGTTTACAATAGCGATGTATGGAGAGTAGAGGTAGAGTTTCATACCATATTTCAACTCTCTAGGTCAAATCACTTGAACCTTGCAGAAAAATAAGATATCGTTTATCAGAAACCGGGAAAACCCAAGAGATAAAATGTATCAGCAATAAATAATAATAATAATAAATAATATAATAATACATTTTAAGAAAGAAATAATCAATACAACTTAAGAGAATTAATTTTAGCAGTACGTAATGTAATTATACTATATTAGCAAATTGACATTATATGATAGCGTACACGTATATAAAAATGGCGCTATTATACGGAACGCTTTCCCAATTACAGTATGATGTAAGCAGCGACCGAGTGAGCTAACGTATTGTGGCCAGGTTGATGTATGAGAAGTATTAATGGTGCTTGCAGAAGTGGTCTAATTGGTTTGCTGGGCTCTCATGATTCAATTCAGCCTCAGATCAATCCTAACCACATATAGTACATACACTGGCGTAATTATATTTTAACTTATGATGTGATCTGATATATTATCGAATTATACGTTAACGAGTAAACATGAATTATAAATATAATTTCACGCGATGGTGGTTATTTATAATCAGTTAAATGACGGAGGAAGAAATAATATCTCTCGGTAAATACAAAATGAATGAATACTGACTCATAAACATATGCTGTAATATATATTCGTAAATAAAATGTATACAAGTTTGGTATACACCACACTACAAGTCGCGTAACAAGCATTTGAAAAGTATACATATATTTAGTTAAAAGTATATAAAGCATAAATATACTTTTACGCACGCACGCACGCACGCACGCACGCACGCACGCACGCACGCACGCACGCACGCACGCACGCACGCACGCACGCACGCACGCACGCACGCACGCACGCACGCACGCGCACACACACACACACACACACACACATATAAACCTATATAATAATACATATGTATTATATATATGTATTATATATATGTATATATAATATACATATATATATATTATATATATGTATATATATATATAATATATATATATATATATATACATACATACATACATTATTTTTCTTATTCTTGAAAGCAAGTTTTATCCACTACCGGCTTGCTAGACCTGACGTAGCTTCAACCAGAGAAAGATTGAAGGTAGTTTCACTGCAAGAGACAATGGAAAGAAGAAGAATACAGTGGATGGGGCATGTGAAGAGGATGGGAGATAATAGAATGCCTAGAATAGCACTGGAGAAGGAGGAAAGAAGAAGAAGACCAAGAGGAAGACCGAGAGGAAGATGGGAGGACCAAGTGTGGAAAGACATAGAGAGAAGGGGACTACAGAAAATGCAGGTGGAGGAAGAGGAGACCTGGAATGACAGACAAAAGTGGAGGAGGCTGTGTACGACGACCCGTGATAACGGAAACGTCGGATGATGATGATGATATATATACATACACATTGTACACATTGGTGGTTTTGTGTTCTGGGGGTCATGATCGGAAGAAATCTCCCGTCATGAGGGCAATTGCAAAATAATTTTACAATAGGCATATCTCTATATAATATACCAGTAACAGTTTGATTTGCTCTATGATGAAACAGCTTTAAATTAAATTGATGAATTAATGTTTAACTTAATGCTGAAAGGTAGTTGAGCAAGATATTTGTTTTTTTGTATCGATTGTTCTAAATTAGGATTCTGTCTAAATATAAATGCTACAGCTAATTAGTCTTCTATTTCCGAACTTAATTTACATTTTTTTTAATAGTTTGGAGTGGTAATGTATCCATAAATACATTTATGGTTCACAAATATAGTAATTGCCGGCTTGCAAGTTGTGTTAGAAATTTAATAAAATATTGTCAGCTGATAGAGAAACGCGTCTCTTAAATGCCAAGCCTTTACACCTCCCTTGGCTTCTTCACTTTGTATTGTAGTAATTACTATGATTACAATATAGTAAAAATATACAAGTAGTTTAGAGATTGAAGTTAAAAATTAAATACACACATCTCACATACATAAAACTCCGTTTAAATCTCCGTTGCCCTGTCAATATTTGTTTGTAAAATCCATTAAAAAATATCACATACCAAGATCTAAAATTAATTGTTTAGTTTTATCTATAAATTAAAGCGTATAGTAAAATTAATATTTTATATAGAATTGTTTTAATACGAAAAGTTAATTACGAACTTGTTAAGTAAACTGTAGTGAGCATAGTTGAAGTATGTATAAGTATCAAAATAGTATACATTTCTAAAATATCTAAAACATTTCTCACAATCGCTATGAGTATTTTCAATATAGGTCTACAGTTAAAACGTGTCTTAACTGTCCGACTGCTCAAACATTATTTCCAACAAATCTATGAAAAAACAAGTAATAAATGTGATGATGAAAACTGTCGTCATAAAACTGTCTGCAGACGATAAAGCTCTCATGCTCCCAATCGCTCGCTTTGCCGTCGGTGTAATTAAAACTGTAAAAGTTCCGGCAGTCTGTCTAGCTCACAACTCGTCCCGGCGTAAAATCTCATTGAACGCAACTTTTGCAGAGCTCTGAGATCTGTTCATTGAATTTCTTAACCAGACCATGTGGTTTCATCATCCATTGAAAAATTAAAGGACTACATAACAATTCACTGTTGACATCATTAACAAGAGTTTTCCACAGCCTGCCACTGATCTCACGATGTCTCGAATAGGAAAATTTGAGGAAATGTGGATAATCTCCCATAACCCATCACAGACCAGACGATGCGATGTTTGGGAAGATTTTAACGTCATCTTTCAATTATGTATGTTTGTACATTTCGTATATAGCAGTTAACGTTTTTAAAATACCTAAAAATATACCAATGCATATTCCACTCAAAACATATTGATATTTCAAAGCAATACGTGTTATTTATTTACAATTGAATCCGAGCTGCTTTAACACACACACATTGTGGATAATATGATCAGTCTGTAAGAGGATTTCTATAACACTTGAATTAGAGTTGAATATAATTCACAGTCAATACATCTACTTCACTGTTACTTTAAAAACATGATATTTATTGAAATCAATAAGGTGCATGTAGCACTGAGTTGATAAAAATAATGTTATTTATGTTTAATGTTCTCTTTTATTTAAATGACAAAAGTTATTTCTCATGAAAGCTATAGAAATAGGTTTTGAAATGAATGTAAATAAATGGCTTTTCTAATATAATCGGAAGTAGGTAGATAATTTATATATTAATAATTTATTTGGTATGTTTTAGAAATAGTTATTAGGATTCCAGAAGATATTTATCCCTAGGTACATAAATTTTATAGCATATTATAGATATATACACTTTGGAATAAGGGTGATTTTCAGCTCATGTTTGGTGAGCTATGCTGGTTTTTTACATTTTCATTCAAGTCAGTATTTTTTACAATAAAACGCAGACTACATATAAATTTAGTATTTATGATTTCAAAGCACTTTAAAGATAGATCGAAATTGGATATCTGTTTAGATACAAACTTATTTTAATTTTATAGTTAAACATAAATAACATATTTATTCAAACTTTTGTTTCAGATTAACGTATTTTAGGAAATGTTGTATCTCAAACATTTTAGAGCTCTACGAAATTGTTTTTACCGTGTTACTCCTCATTGTTCGAAGTATATACGTTTTCTAGAGACCTATTTTCACATTTACCTGACGAAATCACAGGAGAGACAACCCCACACAAGCCAATTGTATTAATCCGAATGTCTTGTTTGTGCCTTAGGCCAACCATTACTTAAACCTTTTCGGTGTTCACTAATTTCGGATGTGTGTTAGTTACTTTATTTGAACACTGAACCCATCTGCTGGAATATCTTGAAAAACAAAATTAATACCAATAGATTAGTCAAAAGAATGTATGGAACAAGGTGGTTTGCTTAACATGACGCTGTAAAATTCATAAAACCCCCAGTTTGAGATAATCGTCTATGCTACAGAGAATATTTATAGTTCAGATGAAAATGTTGATACACAAGGTTAATCACTGGTGTTATTATCCGTCGTGTGTGATTTTGGCTTCTTATTTTAGTATGGAAATGTGTGAATAATTTGGAATATGCATGGAGAAGAGATGAAGTGTAGACTTTTTTTATTTAAACACTCGTATTGATAAAGTTATTGATAAAATATGAATGTATCTAGTGCCGTGATATGTTGTGAAAGATTTCATACGTGGACGTGGAAACTCATTATACGTAGACAAAAATTAGTTCTATGATGTTGCATCCCAACTAAGAAATTTGGCTGAGCGTCGTTGAAGCCTATCAATCAGTAGACCGACACATTTTCACTTTTCTTTGCCACGGGACATACATAATTATTTAGATCGTTCTATTTGCTAATAATTAAATAAACTACACACAAAAGTATATGCTTTTGTATATCAATTTATTATAGTTAACATTTGTTATTACTATTACTATCACCGTTGTTATTAATTGGTTATTTGTGTTGCTAAAGTTATTATTGTTATTACACATATTTATTTATGTACTATTGTGATTGTTAATATTGTCGATGGTTTATATTAGGTTTAGTTACATCGTTATTTTGTCACCATTTGTAGTTTTTCTATTCGCCTTCTTCTTAGTCGAATGAATAAAAAAGAAATGTGTGAAATGGTGTATTGCCCGTAAAAATAGATACATGAAAGTTTATAGCGAAGCCACGTGTTGTGGAGTACTCCTATCTTTTTTTATATCACAACCGCAATATCGAATAACTGATAACAGATAAGTACTGACGGTACAATACTGGAAATATCACACTCGGTTAATATGGAGTATTAGCGTGAGATCCTGTTGTAATTGAGTGAACAGCCTAATGTTTCATATATCTTGTTATTTCGTTATTGCACGGTTTTATTAAAACTTCAATATCTTTCTGTCACATGCGGCACTGTCACAGATGGCTGTGCTTAACCCGTCGCTCAATAAAATCCTCTTAATGACCAGCAAAATGCCAACAGCCGTGAAATGAAGTCTATAATTAATTGTAACGATAACTGTCTTAAAACTCCAGCTAGTTTTGCCGCTGCAGATAATATTTTAGATGGTGGAGGTCATAAAAATTGAGTAAAAACTGTAGGGAAATTAAAAAAATATATTTAATTATGTTTATTAAATGTAATAACTAAAAACATGTAAGGAATATAACGATAACCTAAAGTACATAGATCTTGTTTTTTTATGAATGATTTCACTGTGTACAGGTAAACCAACAAATTGTGTCTTTTTAGATATGTTGAGTAATTTATAACTGTATATGTTTGATTACGGTAACGTCCATCTACGTGAAACCATCTACAGGACGACAGATAACTGATGAACAGGAACAGAAATACTTTTATATTAGTATTATAATGTTATGACCTTAATCCCCTGTAATCCAGAATAGTACACACGATTCTAAAACCTGTTCAGTCATGTTATACATTACATTTTAAACATTCATGATAATAGTTAGCCTTAGACTTTGAAAGATTTTAAGTGCATCAAAATATTTTAAAATCATGGTTATAATATTCAGTGAGATTTATAAATAATCAATTTATATCTAAAAACATTGTTTTTATATACTAAATGGTTTGCATAGCACTATACTTGAGTTAGTAGTGAGTGTGAACTAAAGTTTTATTCAGTATAAATAAATATATACGATTCTGAAAATCAATACAAAGCAATAAAATGGTTTTTGTAATATTGTATAAACATGCATTTTCTAAACCAATCCGTTATTTTCATCATACATTTCTAATAATCTCCGTTCGTTTTGTTAATGAAACTTTTGCCGAATGCTGGTAGAATGTAGACATAGTGCAGTTAAAATTAATCAAGAGTTTTCTTTTTACAATAGGTAACAAACCTCATAATCCTTTGACATATCTCTCCAGCCCGTTAATTGTTTACCATGACACTCCTTTTGAAGTTTTTTTTAACAAACTGCGTTCTGGAAAAGTGTTTATTCATTGCTACATAAAATACTTACAAAGGCAAAATTCCGCCATCTAGATATGGCTTGTTTGATAGTCCCATAGAGATTTATACATGAAGACATATATATATATATATATATACTTAAATAGTTTCACAGGAAGAAATTAAAGTGTAACAAAAGTATATTGGTTGGGTTTTCAAAAGAATAGAGCAATTTTTTTTACGAGATAACAATCCGATGCTGAAATTTACACGGGACTACTGAGGTAAGAAAAAGTAGACATTGTTTCAAGAGATAATTAGCTTGGTTGAATATTGAATGTCCATTCAAATATTAGAAGCTTTTCAAAAAATTTTTGCGATTCATCAGTGTATTTAAGTTTATTAGTAGACCGGTTAGATATTATAGTTTTTACAGAATGTTTGCTGGGGGAAGGAGAGGAGGGGGTGAATATAGATGGGTTTGACCTTGTACTGACGGACAAAAGACGGAACCAGAACGACGGTGTAATTGTATATGTAAACAAACGCTTATCAGTGACAGCATCACAAATAACCTTAGGAGACGTATACGGAATTTCACTTGACTTTACTTACTATAATAAGCAGTTTAACTTTTTAGCAATATATAGAACTTTTGACAGTGATGTAAACAGTTTTATTGAAGCTCTCGACAACTATTATATGAACTTAGAACACAACAAAAAATGCATTATGCTGGGAGACATCAACAGACCTTTTTACAAATAACGAAATTTTAGATAAATACTTGAATTGCCTCACTGGCCACGGACTTGTACAATGCGTGGACAGAGCTACTCGGGTGACAGATCACAGCACGACCTGCTTGGACCATATCTTTGTGAGATACGACGACTGGCGGAGTGTGCGGGCAGCAGTGCTACAGACTACCGTCACAGACCACTACAGCACCGCACTTAGTATTGCACTCGGCAACGCTTACTAGGACACCCCCTCACTGCCCATCACGTACATAGTACCCAGCACTGTTCGCTGACAATCTTACTAACACTCACTGGGAACCTGTACTGAACTGTTGTGATACAAATGAGTGTGCAAATAGTTTTGCTCATATTGTTTCAGGTGCGTTATCAAGTTCAAAAAAGCAAATTAAAAATCTTGTTACACGTAAGAAAAAACTCAAGCCACGGATTTCAACCGACCTAATAAGCACTATACGGGAAAGAGATAAAATAAGCAAAATTCTTAAAAAGCAACCTTTTAATTGTGAATTACGAAACCAATTTAAAAACCTTAGGCAGCATTTGAGCAACACTTTGAAATACGAAAAGCGGCAGTATTACAGGAATAAACTGAATGAATCAAAAAGAGATGCAAAATTGTTTTGGGAAATAGTGAATGAATTGGCCGGGAGGGTTAAAATTAGAGACGCGTTTCCAATAAAAAATTTTCTTCCTGGAACGACCACAAATAACAAAGAAATATTAAAACAAGTTAGTAATGATTTCAATACGTTTTTTTCATCTGTTGGTATAAAGTTAGCAGACGATATCATTGTAAGTGGGAACCCAGTGGTGAGAGACTCTGACTTTAGATTGAACACGGACTTCACAATACACACTGTGACTGAACAAGAGGTTGCACGGCAAATCACTGGACTGAGAGGAGGATCCGCACCTGGATGGGATGGGGTTTCGGCGGACCTGATAAAGTCTAATATGCATATTATTTTGCAGCCATTAACACTCATAATTAATTTAAGCATATCAACTGGCGTATTTCCCCAAAATTCAAATTGGCTAAAATTTACCCCCTTTATAAATCAAATTGTTTTACCGACAAAAGCAACTACCGCCCTATTTCATTGTTAAGCGTGTTTTCCAAAGTTTTAGAACGTATAGTGAAGAATCAGCTAGTCTCATATTTACAAAACAACAATATATTGAGTGTGTGCCAATATGGATTTAGATCAGACAAGAATATTAATAATGTATTGTTTGACGTAAATAAGGAATTGAACGACAATATCTCAAAAAATAATAGGTGTTTACTCATATTTTTGGATTTAAAAAAAGCGTTTGACTCAGTTGATCGCACAATCTTGCTACAAAAAATGGAAATGATAGGAATCCGCGGTACTTCTCTAGCGTGGTTCACTAGCTACTTGAATGACAGGAAGCAGGTTGTGTCTATATGCGGAGAAACTAGCGATCCACAAAGTGTAGACTACGGGGTAATACAAGGCAGCACATTAGGCCCAATTTTGTTTCTAATATATATCAACAATATTGCAAAAATTCAGTTACAAGGCAAACTTTTTCTGTTCGCAGATGACAGTTTAATATTTATTTCAGGAAGAAGTTGGCTAGAAGCACAGGCCAAGGCATTGAACGATTTGATGAGTATAAAACAGTGGTTGGATCAAAATATTCTGTCATTAAACATCTTAAAAACAAAATGTATGCCTATTTCTTTAAGCATTAACTCAGAATGCCCATTCAATGAATTGAAAATTCATAATTGTGGAACTTACACAAATGTAATATGTGATTGTAAGAGTATAGAGAGTGTCGTGTCCTATAAGTATTTAGGTGTGGTTTTCGATCATCGTTTAAAGTGGACGGAACATGTAGCTTATTTACAAAAAAAAGTCAGAAAATACATTTATGCATTCAGAAGATTAAGTGATATTTTAAGTGACAAAGAAATTAAAACTGCGTATTTTGCTTACGTACAGTCTGTATTATCATTTGGAAACATTGCATGGGGAGGAGATCGAAAATCGGTCCTTGAACCTCTTTTTGCTATTCAAAAAAGTATTTTAAAAGCAGGGTTTAGGAAAAGTAAGAGATATCCAACTTACAATCTTTTTCATGAAACATCAATTCTTTCCTTACGCCAGTTGTATATAAAAAGTATATTAATAAACATATATAAACATTTTTCTACAAATTTCTCTTTAACGTCACATTATTATAATACCAGGCACTCTAATAGAGTGGGGATCTCTGTCATACCATTAATTAAGTCATATTCAAATACTAACTCATTTTATATATCTCAGACCTTATTTAGAAATATATGTAACAAATTTAGTAATTTTTCTTTATTGGAAACCTTGTCTATTGAAATATTCAAACATAAAGTTACAAGTTTTCTACTGCACATTGGACTTGAGGAGGCCGAGACCTTGTTACTGTCCGAGTGTGGGCGGTCATGACCATTCTCGTACCAACTGTTTGCTCATGATTATGGTTTACCTACGACTAACTGATACAGTAGACATTACTGAATACTACATTATCTCCCCTCATTCCCATCTTCGGCTGTGGACTTGAAAAATAACCTGTTGACAGGTACTGGAATGCACTGATGGCGATGAACATTGTATTAATGGAGACACCTTTGGTTAGAGATATATCAGTGCTACATTCCTGGGAGATAAGTTTGTAAATACATATTAGGTATTAATAATACGACTCTAGCCTACGCACAGGCTGCTTGCCCATGTAGGCTAATTTCCAAACACTATGTTACTTTTAGTTACTTATTGTACATATATTAATTATCAATTTATATATTAATACTAATTGTAATAGTATTGTAATTATACAGGAAATAAACTTTCTTTCATTTCATTTCATTTAGAAACTGATAATTTGGGCAGAAATTAACGTTTATAAAAGTACAATGTATAGTAGTAAGAATCTGCCGTTACACAAAACAAAAAAAACAGGCAGTTATACAGAACAACAATTTGACGCTCTAGCGCTCCTGGGCTTACTGGAAACGAATTGAAACGAGAATTTTACCGCGAGACACTTCCGTAGACAAGGCATGATTAAGTTGGGTAAACGTTGTATTTACCTTAGTAATACTTGAGATACAGGTCTTCCCGTCCCTTAGATGATAAAGGATCGTTTTTCCTATACTAAGCCAACATGAAATTTAATAAGCTAAGGTAACATAAATAATAACCGATATGCCGCCATGGTAATAACTTTGGATTATTATAGCAACTTTTTAAAATCAAATTATATCATTTAATATAATATAATGCTATAATACTATTTAAAATGTATTTTAAAAGTTACTAAATAAAACTACTCCCATGGTTCAGGCTGATATTAAATAGACTGATGGAGAGGACTGAGCTGGGTGGATGGCTCAATTCTAAAGGCTCTCTTATAACTCGGTGCTGTCATGGACATAATCTCACAGTACTCTCTCTCAGAAAAGCCATTATTAACATATTCTGTCTAAATTTCACCTTTAATTGACCTCTTCCTGTTTTCTAAACCATGCAGAAGAAATCGGTCACCTAAACTGTCGCAGAGTTTTTAGTTTTCAGAAGATTAGCATAGATAATCATCAGCGAAAAATATATGTGGATAAGGTTAAAAGAAATTCGAACTCGGACCCATATAATCAGTTGTAGTTTCTCCAGGAGTTACGTTTTAATGATTAGTGTAGAGTAGATTACACAGGATAGTGTTTGATTTCTTAACCAGCACAATAATAAATCCGGAACATAAATGATTCGAAGACAATATAAAATAACTCTTTTCTTTCAAACGCTTTCAAATTGAACGGCTGAGTGGTTTCTGTCTTAAAATGTATTTATTTTGATTCCAACTATCTTTAAATATGCATATATATATATATATATATACACACATATATATGGCTATATATATATATATACATATATATATATATATATATATATATATATATATATATATATATAAATAAGGCTATTGCCATTTATACAATTTAATGTAAATAAAAGTCGTTTGACAGGTATTTGGTCTTCCGATCATATGTTAGTTTGCTTATTTAAACGCATATGTGACAGATACGGCCAAATACACAATAATTGAATCGGAAAAAGGAAGCGCTCTGTGGTGTAATGGTAGCACATTCACCCGGCAAGTGAGAGATCCGGGTTCGACTCCCGGCGGAGCAAGTACTTTTTGTGATTCAATGTTTATTGAAATTAAATAAAGCTATTGCCATTTATACAATTTAATGTATATATATATATATATATATATATATATATATACATTAAATTGTATATATTTAATACACATATTACATAATACACATATTTAAAGATACCATACATAATATGTATGTATGTATATATATATATATATATATATATATATATATATATATATGCATATTTAAAGATATATATATATATATATAAACAATAAAATAAACAATAATAAAATAAATAAATTAACAGCGGCGATAATAAACCGTAAGTATCTACATAAACATATTGTTACTTGTCTACAATTTAAAAACATTTTATTGTTGTGTAAAAGTTATGAATATAATATACTTAATAAATAACAGATTATCAATTAAAAAACTTCGTTATAACACGATTCTCTGAACCGTCATGAATATGTATGGAAACGATGCAATCAACGATTTGAGGCCATCGGCAGAAGTATGCTCCAGTAACTGGGGCAGTATTGGTTGGTCGGCCAGCGAATAATTAGAATCAGAGCGGCAGCATTCATTAATTCTCCCAATGTGTTTATGGTATTGGACAAAGCTTGTGTTGTTTTGAATTCCATCAAAACTAGAATATATTATATAATATTATATGAGACAATAACCAATATAAAGCCACTAATCAAAACATGTGCACCAATGCGTAACTGTCGTGCACTTTCATTTAGACAGTTATTTTGGAATTTAACATTTATTTAACCAGTTATTGCAAATTTTAGTATTTATATACTATCTATAGCCACCAATCCAACTAAAAATTGGATTGTTTTATTGTTAAAATATCATTGTTAAAGCAGTACAAATATGATTTGAAATGAATTATAAATTTACTATTACTAACGTTGTCAGTACAAAAATGATTAAAGTACTTGCTTTGTTGTATTTTTCATTAAAAACAAAAGAAAAAGTATATAATACATCTACGGATCCATAAGAGGTTTAACTTCGAAGTGCGATATTGTTTTTGGAATGCTGACTAATGATAAATCTATTAAGTTACTGCAATTCAAGAGCTAAAGTATGAATGTTGCAAGTTTGTATATTGTCTCAGAATAAAAATGTAGTAAGATTTAGATTTTTCAAAATAGGTCTCTTTTAAAGTACTTTCAATTTGTCCTTTCTGATACAAAAGAGCTACTATTTTCGTCTACAAAGAACACTGATTATGAAATTGTCATTGATTATGTAGACCTACAAGTCTTTACAAGTCATAACGATGTGTGCAGAAGAGCAAAAAACTGCTGGTTCTTCGGTGCTCTTTGTGGTGATGAAATGTCTAACGAAGTTAGTTCCTCGTAGCGTAATATGCCTAGCTAATGTTTTTGTCTTCACTGATAAAATATTATGTATGGTTGGGTAGTGACAATTATTTAGTTTTAATTGTATTGTAAAAACTTCATAATAATTATACAAATCTTTAGCTTATGTTTGTATTAATATAATAAATTGCAAAGAGACTCAAGATTAATTCATCATTTCGTCTCATGACAACTTTACTAAAAGTGTAACAGAAGAAAATCGATGACATCTCTTAGTACTACACTAGACACCTTGTAGGTACAATGTACCTACACATTGTACAAGTACCTGATGGTGAATTCATTCAGTTCGAAATGTACATTGTACAATAAAATAAATAAAAGTATTAAAAGTTTTATTATTGTATATTTATATAAAACACCTTTCGAGGCTACATTCCTAATAGTGATATAGTTAGTTCCTACAGATAACTATATTGTATATTGTAATATATATTGTATAATAAGATATTATCATACAATTGGTTATTTGTAAATTGTTGATATTTAATGGGGTTGTTTTATGTATTTTTTTACGTAATTTTTGAGATTTTCAAAATGTTATTTCACAAAGTGTATTTTGGTATTCTTAAATAATAATGTGCTTCTTATTATTTTTGGTGGTGATGGAGGGTTAGTTAAAATGTGTTTCAGTTATTAAGTTTAATATTAATTAACTCCAAACAACAAACTTGAGTTTTAAGGAGGGTTCTGCAACAAAAACTTCCTCAACATTTTTGAAGAACACAGCAATTAAAAAGCGGCGTCCCCTACAATTTACAAAGTGAAATAAAAGCGCTGTTAGCACAGAAACATGTAATGGTTTGGAGTAACACCATAGTGTAAGTTTAAGAACCCTTACATGCCCATTATTTGTATGCGTGTTTTAAAATACGCAAGGACATCTTGTACTCACAGAAGCGTGCACGTTCACAGTTGCGCCTTTAGGTGAAACAAGATTGTCTTTCCAAGAATGTTTCCACCCTAAACTGTTAACTAAGGGTTTGCTTGTTTTCTAAAATAATGCACTACATACGTTTGTAAAGGTAGCGGTTGAATACTTTAAATGTAAGAATTCTCTTGTATCGGCTTGAGCATTGTATCCCTTTGAGGTGTTAGTTTTAGCACAGGGAATTTAAGGTTTGGTGCTATTTCTTTTAAATATTTTTTTTCTCTTAAAAGCTATTATTATTATCGTAAGATAGACGCTTTCCAAAACATAAAATGAAAAATCGAGTTCTTTTTAACGCAAAACGGGTGTTTTGAGCCTTGTAAATTAAGAATCCACTGATCCCGCTTATTTTGACGCAAGCTAACCACCGTTAATTTAAAATTAACTCCACCTTTACCAAAAACCAGTGACTCTCACATATGTGTACACTAGACCACAAAAATCCCTAACATCAGTCGCTGGAACAGATAACGAGATTCCAAGACTGTCCGAGAGTTGTACCTCAGACCACGCAGCTATCCTGACTTCTAATTTACGATTTCTCTATACAGAGGCTTTCCCTTGTGCTTCCGTCGAGGATTTCTGGTGTATTATCGTGGCGGATAGGTTCTGTTAAAGTAGGGAAATGGGTTCAGACGTAAGGTTAGTTATGATGCAATGTAATGTATTTACAATTACAACTGTAGTTCGGCCTCCTTAAGAGCTAGTTTTGCTGTATTTAATTGAATTTTAAAATAATAACAGCTTTACGCTTCCTAAAACTCGAATTACGCTTACTAAGTTTACTATCCAGCCTGGATATATAGTGTTCATTAGGTTGTCCGTTTTAGTTGGAAATGGTACGTTATTAATTAGAGATGCCAGGTCAGTCATGTTCATAGGCAAAATCTTTAAAGTTTTTTCATCGAGTAGCAGGGTTAGAGTAAAAAACAAGTACTAAGCAATCTTACAGCTCAAGTTATGCCATGAAAACCACCAAGCTTTTATTTAAAAGGTTCATACTCTTTTTAATGTGGTCCATAAACAAGGTCATACAAAGTTAAATTTGACCTGCCTTTTGTTAAATAAAAAGTAGTAACTTTTATCGAAATCAAGACTTTCTGGTCATACACTACTAATAACAGGACATGGAAACACGCATGCATTATACATGTACTTGATTGTAGCTTTAATAAATATTAAGGCAGGAGTATGCCACAGGACGTGTCGCTTAACAGGCTTCTCTGAGGTTGCTTGCACAGTTTCAGATCTATAGCTGAATATGTCCTGTGGACGGATAGGCGGGCAACTATACAGAAAATACATTTTACAAACCTCTTTCCTGACATAAGAAACAGAAATTATTTCAGCCTACTAAGAATAGGTTTTCTTGACGCTCATACAAATTACATAGTTTGGTCATGTATTATAATATAAATTATTCTTATCTATGTTATGTACAAGATAAAATATCATTCGAAATATCTTGCCACCTAATAATAAAGTAATATTTTTGTTCATTATATTAGATTTTAACGCAGTTTTAAAATAATAAAAGTTTCGGAGAGCCAGAGAAGGTAATGTAATGCAATAAGGTACTGAAATAAAATCTTATCATTGAATTTCAACAGTGGTTGGCATTATATTATATTCCCCTTTTACTCTATGAATAAACAATGCCACTTTTTAAAATATCATAGTATTGTACACAGTTTGTTTACTAATATATTTATTCTTGTATTTTGTCGTTGCTATCATAGAACTCAGGGTTGCCTATATAGAAATAAAGGTTAATGCAAATTGTTAAGTCAGTTCGATTTTAACACAGATAGAAATGTTTTCCAGCCCCTCAAGTCACATGATTTGCCAACGCTCAGTAAATAACGGGCCAATATAATATAATTTTTATGTATTTCCTGTTGTCAGATGAATATGTGATTAGCAGTTGAATCATTATAAGGTTTATAATAGACGATAAATTGATTATATTAATTTGTCTGTTTTATTGGTAACGAAATAATATTGGACGTGTAATATTTAAGTTCTTTAAAAGGAAAACACATCTTTTTTATTTGTATTACCTGAGCGTTAGCACAGCTTATCAAGGGGGTGGAAATATGTTTATTTTATTTCTGTCTGTGTATCTATCTGTTTGTCTGTCTGCACGGTAACTGGAGAAAGAAGTATACCTTTAAATCTTGCTCGAGGATTTATTTAAATACACACACACACACACATATATATATATATATATATATATATATATATATATATACGAGTATTTAAAAGGAACTTTGAGTTAGACGACAGTACATGTCATTACATGGGGTTTGGGTGAGCGTTACCGAACACTTTTACATTGGTCTTATGGATAATCATGATGATAAACAAAAACATAGAATAAACAAGTTGATATCACAATCAATAAGAGTAGTACTTTTCTAAAATTTTTAAAGGCACGTGTAACGTTTCAGATTGTACGCGAATTATTAAAATCTAAGAAAGTAAATGCAATAATGTACTACTATGTTAAATAATGTATCATCAAAACAGCATCTGTTGATTTTATATAAGGAAAGGCAAAGTATGAGCAGATGTAAACAGCACAAAGTAGGCAATTTGTCGTTTATGTTCCGTCATGTCGTGTCGGGGCGTGATGTAATATTGTGATGTCGTGTTGTCAGAAAACAACTCAGGAGTTATTGGTGTTGGTCTGGCTTCTGTCACAGTGTGTTACACCCATATATGGAGTTGACTCTCTCAATAGTTTGTAACAGGTATAAAATACAGCGAACAGTGAAGTAATAAAAAACGAGAAGCTTTGAATTCTCTTGTTTTAAGGTATCATGAGGATTTGATAAATAATAATGAAAATATATTATATTTATGTTGAAAATTCTTCGCGTGTTTATAATCCAAATATACAGACGTTTCTTGGCATAATGCAATTAATACTGTGAAATTTAATTGTAGGTAAGAAAGTTGTGTGCAAAATACTTTTCACACGACATATTGCACATATATCCCTGCTGCAAAATAAATAAGACGTTTATAGTAAAAAGAAAATTATGTAAGATATTTTGGGAATTTTCCTCAATAAATATCAATATATTAAATATTTTAATAGTAACGGCTTAATCATTAAGAACTAATAAATACAACTTTACAGAATTTAAAGACTTTACGTCTTTGATCCACTGGCCTTTAAGCTTACTTACTTTACTTTACTTTTGATAATTATTACTATGTGGATACGGACATATTATTATCTTCTAATGATCATCACTTATCTGACACATCCATTGATATCACTTTTAGCAAGTGTGCTACGTATTATATGCTGTTAGCCTTATGTGTGGACACTTACACCAACGAATTGCTACGTATGCGCTACGAGTGTGGAATTTTCCTATACTTGTACCATATTGATGTACTTAAGGAAGACGAAATATATAAGGTCTGGACACGTATACTTTAGTTTTTGTGTTAGAACTATTTCAACTGTTCAAAGTGTCGTCAACACAGTTTCTGAAAAAGAGAAAATTGAACATCAATCAAATTATAGGAGAAACTTTAGGCAACGCCTTGCATGAAACTGATGTTTTCATACTGGTTTAAGAAATATTTTCTCCCCTTGAATCACTTTAGCCATTCAAGAAAACACTTACGGACAAACTACGGTTACATTATATGTAATTTAGAATGATCTTTTAACAACATAATCGAAAATTGCATAGTCTAAAAAGGTTGTATTATAAATTTGTAAAGTTAGTTAATAAAAAGTGAAAGAGCAGGAAAAGCAACGCCTGTTTTCAAATGAATAATATTGAATTATTTCAACCAACAAAGAAACTTCAAGAGTATAGTTAGTGGGAGTTGTTGAGAGTAATCAGGTATTACGCTTCAATAGGCCATGACGGAACGCTCAGAAATAGTACCTAAGTTAAGCCACTCCGTCGGGTACGTGGTTGTTAACTGCACATTCCTGTACTGCTTTATTCAGACATTTCTGTAAATAATGTGAAAAAAGGAGCTGAGCAGTATTAAGATATATTCCCCATTAAGATAATTCAGAAATATTACTTCAATATATTACTTCAGCCATTTGGTCCGTGACTACTATTGGTATTTTCAGTCCCACTATAATTATAGTACACATATTACATAAGTTTAATTACTCACTAGATTCAGATTATGTTCCCCACCAGTAAACCCTGGCAGACTTTCTGAAAATATCTGGTTTTCTTACATAAATTTATTTATTTATTACTGACATACTATTTATATTAATAATAATTCTTTATCACACTAAAAAAGTGACAAAATTGTATTGTAAACGCCATTTTATAATATCGATTAAAACAATCTATCAACTTAACCAGTCTTAAGTTATCGTAGGCACAGATAATTCCACATGTTAATTTGTGAATCTAACAGTTTATTGTATTTTTGTGTTTCGGATATCAGAAAATGAGAAATAAAATAGTAAAAATATGCTAATTTTCATCCTAACGGTCCATCATAAACTCACTAACAGAGCCTTTAAAATGTTATTAAAACAACACTTTTCCAATATAATTCTTTTTGGACGAGGAGTTTCGAAACCAAAGGTTTCATTGCCAGGCGACTCCAAAAAATGCCTTTGACAACAAAAGTGTCTGAATCGAGATTTGAATTTTTTGGGTTCATTGATTCGTTTGATATCTCCAGGGAGCTTTTTCACTATCTTAACACCAACTTGAGACAGCAAGTGTTCGAACATAGTCGTTATATGCTGTTCAGTTCTGAAGTTGCCCCTGTCTCTAGTCTCGTCCCTGCCCTGAACAGTTCACATTTGAAACGGCAGTACAGGGTGACATCGATAATATATAGAGAGATATAATATAGAGGTTGGGAAAAGTAAAAAAACGCAAGCTCTCCGAAGATAATTTACACGACTATCTGGGTTTTAATTTCGAAATAATTCTGACAGCTTTATTTTGTGTTCTAAGTACTCTAACACATTTTTATTTAGATCAGCTGCCTTATAGTCTCAAACCGTAGGTGACATGTGGATATACTAGGCCAAAGTAGGCTGCTTTCATCACGTCCAACGAGTAAAACCTACCTAAATTACGTAAGATATATTTTCCTTCGGCAAACTTTAAACGAGGAACAGTCGACTGGATGTAGAAAATGCAAGGTTTATTATTCTTATCTTACTTCTCGTATTGTGTGGTGCTCCTTGTTTAATATCAAGAATAAAATGTATTTGTATTACTAAAAACTTGATAAATTATAAAATAGGTGACATTAACATATTTATCTTATTACACAGAAATATTAAAAAAAATTAATATTGTAGTTATGCATAACTAATATCAGGCTTTCTTGTAAATTCTTATTACGTACTTAACTATAAATTACATGAGACAAATGTAGAAAATATCATTACACTTTTGTGTATTACTCTTATACTACTTCTTTTGTTATGTAGGGCGAATCGTGTACCATCACTGCACATAATTTATATTTATATTGCTTGAGAAAAATTAATTGAATATCTAATATGGGCCAATGAGAACATTTCTGTTATTAGAGAACCAGTTTAGTGAGTGATGTATCTCCAAATTAACTTTCATAAGTACTGATTGGATCAGCCGCAAACAGCATTGAATAAAACTATTTTTACACAACGTTTGAACATAAATGCCCTTCATTTGAAATCAGACAAAAAGGGGTTTCATTTCTCTAACAAAGAAAAAAGTATCTAACAAGTTAGACTTTGTGGCTGACATTTCATGAAGAGTGGATCGATTTCATTTCTTTAAGTGCATTTTTATTGAAATGCCTTTAAAATGAAATGTTACAAGACTATAAGTGCTATTTGAAAATTTAAGTTAACCCCCACCACATTTCCACTGAGGATAAAATATCATTACTAGTGTAACCATTTATAGCTAGTGAGTGCCGAAAACAGATGTTATATACTGTATCTAAAATAACAAAAAAGTTAAGAAGGGATGCAACCTACTTTTCAATCACCCTGTATTATTAATAATAAATGAACTATTAATACCATACCCTGTTTTATTAAATTAATCCAGTGCATATATTAACCTTCACATTCAAGCCTTTGAATAAAAATCACCTATTAATAAGCCACAAAAATATAGGCAAATATTTTATAAAATTCTATAAGGTTCGGTTAGTAATAGATTTTAAAGGATTTATAAAAAAATATGATGATTAGTAATTACATATCATGTAGTATTCAATGAAAAACTTGTAACATTATAACTTAAAACTGAATTACTGACTACTAACTAGGTTGTTTAGTATTCGTGACAAGTGATATTCAATGTGTGATGTTTATATTTTTAACATAACTTTTACACTGCCAAACCACAAAGCACTTTTATGCCTGGACCGCACGGTACGCGGTATTTTCGTACACCATCCTCGCCATTTGATGTATCCAGAGTATATTGAATTCTTTCCGTCAGTCAGCATCCTCTGGTAGACCCTTAAACCTTGACCTACACTACCATTCAACATATTGTCATTGGTGGTAGACACAACTCAATAAGATTAGGTGATAACAATATATAAAGTCTATAAATAGCTATATCAATGAGGAATTTCCAGTTACTCTGTAATACTGTGAAGAGATCATCCAAGTGTAGGTTGGTTTATGTGAGAACAATGAAAGTTTGCAAAACTGTGTTGTTCACAGTTGAAGAAATTTAATAAATAAGTGAAGTGTGTGATCACAAAAAGATGTGATCAATTGAATTCTAGGAAGGGAAAATTGAGATCGCACGTGTGTTCCTAGAACAAGAGAATAGAATGGTTAGATACAGAAGCAAATATCAGACAGTATTAGCTAAGGGTCAGACGTGCTATCATTCTCTATAATTATAGAATAATATTACATTTGAACTAAATATATATATTTACCGATCACACTTAATTCTTGTGCCAAATGCATACAATTACTGTAAAATCATTGCACTAAATTGAGCGAAATGTTTGCTCTGAATGTACCTATCTGAATAATATCGTATTACGTATTTTTGTAACGTATTATAGTACTAAAGTAAATATAGTAATATTATAAATAAAATAAAACTAGTACTATAGTAAAAATTTAAAATTTAATTCATCTACATAGTTAGTATTAGTATTTTGTTTATCAAACCTTTTTTTAATTAGTTACAGATAAAACTTTAATGTACTTAGCATATGAATTATACATATACATATATATATATTAACTGATATATATATATATAAACTGATATATATATATATATATATAATATATATAATATATATATATATATATATATATATATAACTTATATATATCTAAGTTAGTACAGCAACTAGTCCATGGAATTTGCACTGTGTAGAAATACTTCCTGCTGGTCTAGTTACTAGCTATCTTGGTTCTAGTCCCACAATATATATATATATATATATATATATATATATATATATATATATAATTTACTACGATAAGATTATTTTTTTATATTTTATTACAGCTTCCTCTTGTAACATAAGATGCTATATATAAGAAATTTTACCTGTTAAAGCCGAACCATCAGCAAAATTCGTAAATTAGTAACATTTTCGTAGTTTTAAACAACAATGCATATTGGAAAAGTTATCTAATGGTTGAAAGTAATCTAATATTTGCTTGAAGTCTAGTTATAGTCTTGGAGTGTCATTTTAACAGTTCGATATTTATATCTTAATAAGTATTGTAGTTATTAAAAAATTTTCCAAAAATATTTATGTAGTGGTTAAAATTATTATTCGGCGGGTGGTTAGATAGACTACTAGATCTAGTTGATACTAGTTGATTTTGATACCAATGTTAACGTTAAGTTTATACCATAAGCAACAGAAACATTAATTAATTGTATAACACATTTATTGTCTCTTTGCTTTTATGTTCCGCCAAGCATGAAAAAATAAGATATGAGAAACAGGACTTCAGCTTCATTCATTGTTAATGAAGTATAATCACATTAAAATTATAATTTTGTAAAAGACGACATAAACACTGCAGATAATTATTATAATATTTTAATTTTGATTTGTTTTTTGTTTGTTTATATCTTAATGGTTTCTTTCCGTAATTAGTACAGATACAAAATTGGGATGAAACGATTCTATTACTACGGTTCTATTACTACCTCGTTTCTCAGGAAATCATACAATAGATATAATACAATCAAACATGGTTAAACACGAGTATTCTAACATACATACTTTTGAGCGGTTGTTATGAAGTATAACTGAATTTATTACGATTTTTCACGCAATAAGCTACTTGCAACATAGAACACAAGAAGGAAATGGAAGGGTACAAAAAATAAAAATTTCCATTTTAAGTAAAGTATTTAATTTTCACGTTAACTCAACAATCCAAACACAAAAACGCATAAGGAAAGCTAATAAGGGTATAAAACAATATCAAATTACTGAATGTTGTGCTTTATTTAACTACTGTAAAATTTGTATTGGATGATTAGTATTTTACTATTATCAGTGTCAGCAGAAGCCAATTCTTAAATGGTAACTAACGTGAAATGGAAAACATAGATGAAAGAACGAAGTAGGAGAGAATAGACTGAATGAAGGTTAGAGCGAGGTAACAACACTGCTGCCGATATCGCTAACCTTGTATAACCTCTGTGTTACAGTCACTGCGTCATATAGTGACGAACCGGGTGAGCTGCTTGTGACAGTGTATTGTGTAGCGGTGGACGGTCGGTGGTGACACGCGTGGTATGTGCTGTACATTATTGTTACAGTTTTTATGAAGCATTTGCTGACTTAATCTATTTTGAACGTTCTCTGACGCTCTCATATAAATTCACTAGCAAAGCTTATAAAACTCTAAATGCTATTTGCTTTCATAGACTTTATACCATTAATTCGCCGTATTTTACTTAAATGCAAGGTATTCAAGTATCCTATTTTTACCTTAGTATTTATATCCTATTTACAAAAAGGATACACATGCAATGATAAACACATGTGACTTGAATAGTAGTCTTCCTGTAACGAGGTACATTACTGGTTTAAGACGCGGAGAAGCAGTCAAAATACTGTGATACAAAAGAATAAAGTCAAAAGTAAAAGTAATATATGTAAAGTTACCTCTGTGGACTCCTTCTAAAGCTTCAATTATATGGACATATATACACTGAACTATGTCTTGTTTGATCTACACTCAATTATCAAGTGATTCTTCACAGTATTTTGCAAATAAATGAGTTTATTCTCAACTAGTTTAGAATTTAATCCAAATACTATTGTAATACAGTTACTTAGTTTATTTAAAGTACGATCCTAATTAGATTTAACAACTGAAATATCGAACAAATCTTGTAGCAATATATCTATTGCAATCACATAATATTAGTTACTCTACATGAGAGAAATAGTCGGAGACGATTATACCATTATGCTGGTACAGAACCTGATCAATCCACTGTATTGATTTTTAATCAAAGCAAGTAAATAAAAACCAACATTTCATGTTTACATAATAAAAATAATAGCACATTTATTTTGGCACATCTCCGGATTGACCCAAGGTGACCACCTGGAGCGACATGTCCCATATTAAAATTATCCTATAAGGGTTAATTGATAATTGTTAATTAAAATATTTAAGCCACCGTTCTTTACTAACTTTTACAAGTAGATTGGTTAAACTATTCCCACTTCAACGCTTCATTTCAGTATTCATACCAATAAAGTAGTATGTTGAATGTTTGGATTGCAGCAAAAGCTATTTCTGCTGTGGTAAATTGAAAGAAAGTTGGCATAGTAAATTTAACTTTCGCCATATTCTTGATTTTATACTATCGAAATGTCACGATTGCACTCAGTACGTAAATCGTACGATACGATCAGGAATCTTTAATAGAAGATTTACGTAGTCCAGCTTTAGTTCTGTGCTTGATTTTGTCTTGTAAATAGGGCCAAAAAATATTGAAGAAAACTAATGTAATTTAGGCTACTTTGAACATGACAAAAATACGCGTAGGCTTACAATGAAGCTGTTATCATGAATCATGAATGAATGATACAGTAAATTAGCTAATAATATTAATACTGGGTATCGAGGAGATCCAAGTTATAATGATGAGCATGGAAAGCAAGAAATCCTACATAGCATGGTAGACTTGTTTTACTCTGTCAAGACTGACTTTCCGAATTCAAAAACCCTCTTGTTTTAATTCGGGCTGACATTGGCTACAAGGCCTTCAATGTCCAATTGGAACTTATGTGCAATAACTTTACCGTGGAGTTCGTTGAGGCTAATATCTGTGTTGGGAAACGGGACCTTGCCCGGGATGGTGTGGACTTCAAGAGAGGTGTCGCTTGTTTGCTGTTTCTGAAGACTATCTCTGCTGCTCTAAGTATTCCAGCAGCAGGGGTAACAGTGCCAAACTTTTCTCTTGGTGTCCGGGATGAAGTTATCTCTGATCTCGGTCTAAGTTCTGAGCCTGTACCCGTCACCGGTAACAACTATGGATCTGTGGTAGTCTAACTTCGCAGCTTTTGACAAGTAATGAGGGAGGAAGTAAAAGGCAACTTAAAGTGGAGCATTTGATCATTAGATCTCTAAATGCTGGTTTTGATAAAAAAAGGTCTCCTGTGTGTGATTTTCATTTTGATATTTCCGAAACTTGACTTTATCCTGGAACCCCATCTGACTGCTATTATACCAGGGTACACTTTGTTACGTACTGAGTTGTAGCCACAGCCTCATCACGTACAATTGCTAATATAATACCAAAAACATAATAAGAATTTACCTAGTCATGTCTGATATTTTGTATATCACTAAGGTGACACCTTCAATGCGATATGAGTCATGGCTTTAAACCAGCCCCGGTAGTGGAGGACTGCGTCCACAAGAGTTAATGTGTTAAGGAGTATGAATATGCGTAGTAGGTAGTTAAAACATGTTTGTGAATAATTATGCATGTATTGTTTTTTTAAACACAACAATATACAAATTGTGATTGCTATTGTGATTTTGCCATGCATTGCTATAAATTGAGGCAGGCAAAATGAGCGCTCGGACATTCTCTGGTATATGACAGGCGGTACTGAGAAGTGCCCAGGCTGATATGAACTTATCGTCTCTTTCACTAACTCAGTGAAATATAAATGAACCGATGCCTCCTTTCGGGTTGGCACCCTACAATCGCAATTTTAATCCGTGTATTTAAGTGCAGCGCTGCTGACGATGGAAAGGAGTACAGTGTAATTGATGCTGTGCTAGCGCTGTCACTCGGCAAAGTTGTTCATATTTGTTCAATAATTCATACGTTCAGAATTCGTTTTTTAATTATGCATAGTTAGTTATTTACAACATCTCTTGTCTGATATAATATACATTTACTCTTCATATTTTGCTGAAACTATGTATCCTTTTTTATAATACTTTTGAAATAACAAATATTGAAGTCCTTAGAACGATTTACTACGCCTACTTTATAACTTTAAGTATAATATTAGATTAATTTTAACAGGTTATTAAACATTTGCAACTATATACAGATATTCAGATATCAGAAAACATTAGGGCATAAGGATAAGCATAAAATATTATATAACTTAAAATATAAGATGTAAGGATTAAAACCTTTCAATATATGGTGATGCAACGACTAAAGTAAAGTTCAACATAACGTGTTTTACGATACAGTTAAGATACGGATTATATAATAGTCACAAACCATGTCGTTGCATAAGCACATTGAATAATACGAGTGGCAGAGAAGATAGAGAACGAAAATTTTAACCTGCCATTAACAATGGAAACATGTTAACCTTTATCCATAGTCAGTTACAAACTACAAACAAAGCAATTCTTATATTTTGATAAATTGTACAACTGGATTCAAATAAACATAATTTTTTATGGTACAAGTTACCCATTCCCATCCTCACCCTTTGAAGGAGAGGGAGGCTGCAGGGTGTTTTTTTTCAGTGTTGAAACTCTAAATTACCTATTAATTATGTTTATTAAGTTATTTTATATTTAAATACTCGTGGATTTGATTTTGCTACAAATCAATCTGAAATTATGTTTGATAATCCATTCAATAAAAAAAAATAAATGTTTTTGTGTACTTATGTAAATTTTACATTTGCACAACTAGAGATATTTGTTTTTCTTAGTTGGGATATAATAACCATTTTTCAGTTATAACTTAAATATTCCAGTTCCACAAAACGCTTTGTAATATATGTTATTGGGTACGGATAACCGGGCAGTTAATAAACAAAAATATTTTCCCTAAATAATCCCAGTTGGCAGCATAAGCCTTCTTTTGTCGTCACGTTATACTGTATTGTTTAGCCTCGTTACACGGTCTCTGGAGTCCGCTTTGTTGTGCATCAAGTTACTGCACTGTTGTCATGGATCTGACTTTGTTTATTTGTTGTGCAATATTGTTTACCCTCGTTACACGGTAGTCTCTGGAGTCCGCTTTGTTGTGCATCGAGTTACTGTACTGTTGTCATGGATCTGACTTTGTTTATTTGTTGTACAATATTGTTTAGCCTCTTTACACGGTAGTCTCTGGAGTCCGCTTTGTTGTGCATCAAGTTAGTGCACTGTTATCATGGACCTGACTTTGTTTATTCTTTCTACAATATTGTTTAGCCTCGTTACACGCTAGTCTCTGGAGTCCGCTTTGTTGTGCATCAAGTTACTGCTATGTTGTCATCTATCTGACTTTGTTTATTCTTTCTACAATATTGTTTAGCCTCGTTACACGGTAGTCTCTGGAGTCCGCTTTGTTGTGCATCAAGTTACTGCTATGTTGTCGTCTATCTGACTTTGTTTATTTGTTATACAATATTGTTTAGCCTCGTTACACGGTAGTCTCTGGAGCCCGCTTTGTTGTGCATCAAGTTACTACACTGTTGTAATCTATCTGACTTTGTTTATTTGTTGTACAATATTGTCAAGTCACAACACTGCAGTCTCAGGTTACTATCTCACGTTGTATTTTGTTATTGTGTCAACAGCCCATAAAATTGGTTTAATATAATCAGTAAAGTACGTTTTACTAGGTTTGTAAATTGTTCTATCATTTCTAAAATAAACAAATGTTCATACTTCAGTTTTCACATTCCTGCACTAGAAACTCGATACGTACAACTATTACATGTGTCTTAAATAAAACGTACTATTTTGTATATAACATTGTCTTGTATCTAATTTTAATGGAACTAACTGTATATTTATTATGAGTGTTACGAACAAAAGACGCACGATGACAACGCGCAGTGAGAGAATGTAAACTAGGCTATAGAGCACAGTCTGGTATTTTCACATCAGTCATTCGTGAAATATTTATTTCATTTTTAATTACTAATTTACTGGTATTTTAATCAGCCGGAAATAATCTCTAACAGACTTTTTATGTAAACATAAACTATTTATTTAGAAATTACAAGACTTTCATTATTTTAGTTTATACTTTTGTAAAATGAAATGTACTGACAATAAAGCCCGTTGTATTTGAATTAAACGACGTGTAGAAAAATTAGTGAGGATTTATCAGGATTAAAAATATACAAACTCGGTGATTTCAATAACTTTTACAAATACGTGGGCCTCATTTCTTAGGCATGTTCGGATCTTATGTGCTACCTGAAATCTGTATTAAATCTACTCAAGACTGATCAATTTTTATAATTCAGCATTTATACTGTTCCTTAATATATAATAACCATCTATTATTAAGAATTTTATTTCTATGGTAATCCTATTGATAAAATTAAATATAAAATGCCTTTATTTGCAAGTGTTTCTTAGTAATACATGTTTCCCTCAACTCAAATATAACTGATGTCCAAACTAAAAACTATGTCCAAGATACTTTCTCTCTCTCATTACTCTTTTGAAAGCTAGTGGGGTCTGTCAATCAAACACTCGCTTAGTACTCATTGATTGTAATGAAATATTCAATATTATCTACCCAATCGATTCTGGTTGCGCTGTCCCAATCAATCTCAACAGTAGCAGTGGCATCACAATTCACGTTGAAATTTCAAAATTATCTGTAAATAATCACCTGAGACATCTGATTTTTAATTTCAGGTAAATGTACGGAACAAAAAATAGCCTTGGGCCTGTGATCTTTATTCCTCTATTGTCCACAATACTTGGTGTTCCATCCTTACGACCTCACCCGACCTGTCCACTATCGTGATCTAACAAGATAGCTGAGGTAACTGTCACTCTAATTTGTTCAGTTATAATTTGTAATGAATTTGATTATTTAAAGAATTGGCGCAGATATCCTGATAATTGAATAGAGCAATGCTCTATATTACTTTGGCAATCAGATGTGCAAAATAGAACGAAGTATGAAGTAGTCATATTGGCTAAAAGGACCAACTCAAACGTAATCATACTCCACGTATCCATTGAAAACGTACTATTTTGTATCTAATTTTAATGGAACTAACTGTATATTTATTATGAGTATTAGGAACAAAAGACGCACGATGACAACGCATAGTGAGAGGATGTAAACCAGGCTATAGAGCACAGACGTTTGTGTAAAAGGACTTGACAATGTCACCGGTTCATGTTCTCATTAACGCTTCACAAAAACGCTTCAATTTTCACCACATGTTTCAATTAAACAATATTTTTCAAACGGAATGTTTAAAACAGTCTATAGTTTTGTATAAGATTTTTTCCAAACTAATGCAACATAAGAGCAAAATCCGGATAAATACAAATGTTATTTTTGACTGCCTGTACATTTGAAAGTAAAAGCTATACAAATTCGATGAATAATTTAAATGTGATGAATATATCAAAGACGCAAGTAACCATGATGAAAACACTCCTTATTATTATTCTAGTACCGAAAATTTACTTTAAATGGTTGATATGCTGGAGCATGATATCAGGACACACGAGCGTCTTATAAATATACTTGTACATTATTTAACTACCGTAACCAAGTTTGCCTCACTCTGGTTTATAAAACAGTTAAAGTGGTAGCGAGAACTTAATCTCTGCGTGACATATTTATTGGCATAATTGATAATACATTATTGCTGGTTTAAAAATATTATACAGGAATAATTAAACTATTACTAGTTTAAGCACGGTTTAGCACGCGATTTCGCATTGAATAAGTGCACATAATAGGCTTTTCCTTTGTAAACGGCTTATTATTCATGATGAATATTTTCACTACTGGAAATAAGTTATAGTTTCTAGAAGATATTCCAGTCGTGTTACCAGAATAATTGGACTTAACATTTATAGAGCAGTGTTTTGGAGCTCTCAAGTCGGAAGTGAAACAGTATTGGTTAGTACCAATTAGTACCAATGAAGAAAACAAATTTATCTGCAACAAGCCAATTTTTTTTTTCTTTTTTTTTAGGGAGAGGCAGGAAAATGCTTTTGCGCACACAGGTGGCCAGCCTGTAGTGTGGGACTTCTACTTACGTAGAATACCCACTAAAAACACCCTCTACTCTTAGGATTCTAGCCTGGAAACCGCTTATCGCTTTAAACTTCGGGCTAGGCCTAATTTTGGCTTACGCCCAGAGGGCTCGCGCCTATCTAGCCGTTCGGATCTTGGATCTGTCCCGCGTTCCGGTCCAGATCATTCTTTTTGGCGCGGAGTATACCCTGCGCAAAGCTGGACCAGCAGCACCAGTAGTCCTCGCCCTCCAACATCCGGTCACAGACCGTGTCCACCGAAATTATACCAAAAGTTTGAGTCACTTCAAGGCGGGGCCTTTCCCAACGCGGGCAGCGGAAGAAAGTGTGTTCCGCGTCGTCGGGAACGCCTGAGCAATAAATACAATCCGGCGAAACGGCCTTGCCCATTCGGTGTAGGTACGACCGAAAGTAGCCGTGACCACTCAAAAACATAGTGAAGTAGTAATCCACCTCGCCATGCCGCCGTTCTACCCACGGTTGGATTTGTTTGATAAGTCTGGCAGTCCAACGTCCGCGGGCGTCTTGTTGCCAGCTGTTTTGCCATTGCTGGTACGTACGAGAGCGCTCCTGAGTCCTTGCAGTGTCCTTGCCGATTTCGCCTTGTCGCTGATAAATTGCCTTCCTCTCCCCTGCCAAAAGTTTGATGGGGATGACTCCAGCAATAACCAGGACGGCAGGCTCAGACACTGTACGGTAGGCGGAACACACCCGGAGCGCCGCTTGACGCTGTACCTGGGTGATCCGTATCCGATAAAATTCAATATTTAGTGCGTCTGCCCACACCACAGCCCGTAAAGGAGCACGGACTGGACTGTAGACATTAGCAGTCTTCTCTTGCTGGACTTGGGACCGCCGACGTTGGCCATGAGCCTGCTAAGATGAGTTACCATCTTAGAGGCCTTGTCCGCTGTACGGAAAATCTGGTCCCTCCAAGTCAGCTTATTGTCCACCAAGACGCCAAGGTATTTTGCGGCTCGCGTGGTCTGGACCATTACATCTCCCACTCTCAATGGGACGACGGTGTCGATTCGTTTCTTAGTCAAAATCACGATCTCTGTTTTGCTCAAAGCGAGCGACAGACCGTGATTTTCCATCCATCTGTTAACGACTCGCATGACCTGGTTCAGTTTAAGCTGGGCCATTTATACGTTGCGTGCAGCAATTAGGGCTGCGGCGTCATCGGCGTACCCAACTAAAACCGTTTCCTCCGGCATCTCGGACCTAAGGAGGCTGTCGTAAGCGACGTTCCAGAGATCCGGGCCTAAGATGGAACCTTGTGCGGCACCGGAAGTGACATCCAACGCGCGCTGTCCGTCTTTCGTCTCGTATATGAGAGTTCTGCATCGGAGATAGTCTTCTATCAGCCTCCGCAGATATGCCGGGATGCGGAAGGTGTTATGCAACTCGTCCAGCATATCAACCTATATCGCCGAGTTAAAGGCATTCTTGACATCAAGCGTAACAAGAAGCACTACTCTGCGAGAGAAACGGTTATAGCTCTCCGCTGTGTTCACCGCTTGCTGCACCTCTCCGATTGCGTCGATCGTTGATCGTCCCTTCCTGAAGCCGTACTGACGCGGGGATAAGTCACCGGCAGCTACAATGGCGAGAGTCAGTCGGGCTCGAATCAACTTCTCGAAAAGTTTACCTGCCGTGTCCAACATACAAAGAGGCCTGTAGGACGACGGCATATCGGGATCACATTTCCCCTTGCTAATCAGTACTAGCCTGGCAATTTTCCAAGGAGAAGGAAAAATCCCATTGGTCAGACAGGCGTTATACATATTCAGCAGGAGTCGGGGATTGATGTGGAATACTTTTTTGAGGGCCTCACTAGGAATTCCATCGGGGCCGGGAGCTTTGTTGCTCTTCAGGGAGCGAACGGCCATTTCCAACTCCTCGTTGCTGAAGAGAGGAAAGTCCTCTACCCGTCCAAAAGCGACTTGTGAGCGTAGCGGGTGGTTCGGAGACAGAGATGTGACGATCCTTTCCATGGTGGCGCCCTCCATAACGGAAGGTGGAGTGCGGGCGCAGAGTCTCTTGGTTACAATCTTATAACCCAGACCCCAAGGATCGGAATCGACATCATCTCTCAGTCCCCTCCAGCTCTCAGCTTTGCTCCGGTTGATGGCCCGGCGAAGGGTTTTCTTAGCAGCCTTGTAAGCCTCCGTATTGCTAACTCTGTCTGCCGGTGTTCTCGCTCTAGTGGCGACTCGTCTTGCCCTCAGGCAGGTGTTTCGTAGCTGTGCAATCTCTGCTGTCCACCAATAAACGGGTTGCCTAACGTGCCGGCGTTTCCTGCGTGGCATTGACCGGTCGCAAGCCGAAGCAATCAATCCCATCGTAGATGTTACCAACGCCTCAGCACTAACCTCACCAGCTGCCTCATGATCCACTGCCGCTCCCTGTGCTATGACATTGGTGAACTTCACCACGTCCAGCTTGTTGGTGTTCCAGCGGCGTGGGACTTCCCGAGATACATATCCTCGGAATTGGGTGGTGTCATTATTGAGGACGTCGAAAAGAATATACTGGTGGTCGCTTCCCACGAAATCCTCCAGTACTCTCCAACCAGAGATCCTCCCCAGCAAGGACTCAGACGCGAGAGTTATGTCGGGGATTGTACTCCTCTGACCGGGACACCGGAAGGTCGGTTTGTCACCCTCGTTTAGAACGATAAGCCCAGCCCTGGCAGCAAAGTCCAGGATATATTTCCCCCGGGAGTTAGTAGAGGGCATTCCCCACTCGATAGCCCTCGCGTTAAAATCTCCGCCTACGATAATGTGCCCAGTGGTGTCAAGCACACGCTCTTCCAAACGATCGATTTTGCTACGGAAGTCTTGAATGGCCTCGTTGGGAGTGAGGTAGCAACTAAAAAACGTCACGTCCCTACACTTTACCCAGGTAAAACCGCGGCCGCATCCATGACTCCGCACCGGCGATTCTGGATTATTTCGCGCCCAAAATGCAGCAGTACCGAGACTGTCGGGAAACCAAGACGGTGTGTCCCTATTACGATACTGCTCGCTAACTAAAAGCGCATCAACACCGTGTTCCTGGGCAACCTGGTCCAAAAGAGCATCAGCTGTTCTGGATCTCTGGAGGTTGCACTGAAGTAGTCGCATCTACGAGACTTTCTTCTTTGCCTTTTCCAGTGCAGATTTGAAAATGCTGCACTTTCCAGAACCAGGAATATGCCCCAGAGAGTTCCCGCCGAGGCCCTTATATTTGCAGAGAAAGCAGCAGGACTTATCACAATCCTTCCTCTTGTGGTCGTTTCCGCCACATCGAAGACAGTTTTTACTCCGGTCGGTCCCCTTGCAGTTTCTGGAGGAATGACCGTACCCGAGGCACCGGAAGCACCTCGAGACGATCACCCTCCATCTGAGCCGGCAGTTTACCCAACCGACCTTCAGGTGCTGGAGGCTCAGCAGCTTATTGGCGAGCTTGTCACTTAATTCGACAACCGCCATTCGCTGCTGGCTCCGGTTTGGTTTTGTCAACCAAACCTTAAGGCCCGCTTCATTTCCTTTAACTTCGGGAACAGTGTTCACGATAGATTGGATCACCTCCTCTTCCGTGGAGAGCCCGTCGAGGTCCCGAATTTCAACCGAGGATTTCGGGTCCAACTCCCGGATCACTCCCTTCTCTCCCAGGGCTGCCTTCAGAGAGGCGGCAAAATTGGACTTGTCTGCAGAATTTCCCAGTTTCAGTAGAACATCTCCGTTCTGAGGACGTCTGATAGACTTTACCACGGTCGCCGTATCCTCCGGCTTGGCTTTGGTCTTTAGGTCTCCCAAGGGCTTGATCAGAATTGCCTCTGACCTGTGTTTTCTTGGTCTGGGTCTCTTACCGGAGTGCAGCTGGAGAGCTTTTGGAGGAGCTACTACCGCTTTTTCTTTACAGGCTGCCTCCGCTCGCCTCATCTGTCGCCTCTCCTTCTGAGAGAGTCGTTTCCTCCACTCCCCGTCATCAGATGGCTTGGAATCAGGAGGTAATTCCCTCTCGGAGGCATCCTGGGGCCTGGTCAGTCCTCTTGGAGAGACCTGCGTCGCCCTCTCCATCGTGCTAATTGTTGGCCTCTGGTCGCTAGGGCTCTTCTCCTCAGGGCTTGGACAGGACGCCCTCCGAGCTCGCTTACGGCCAGGTAACTTCTTTTCAGAAGTGCCAGCTCTCTGGTTCAGCCTTCTTAGAACCAGATCCATCATCTGTTGGAGCTGGTCCTTTAATTTAGGGAGGCCCTCTTTTAATCCAGAGTTTACGTTCCTTTGGACCTTGAGGGTCTGTAACATTGACTCCACAAGGTCCGACATACCCTTCAGGAGTTCCGTCTCCACATCCTCGGGATGTGAAGGATTCTTCAGGGCTGTGAACTGGTCCTCCGGGTTGCTCCCAGTAAACTTAAAAGTTGCGGGTGGTGGGGAGATGGTTTGAGCCATCAACGACACCGTCCCCAGCTCAGCTTTCCTGCCGCTCACCTCAGATGTTTGAGGGGGCGACCTCGGAGTTCTTGAAGAGCGGTTGAAGAAGGCAAGCTCTTCCTCCACCCTGCTCTTTTCCGTTTTGGGGGTGAGGGAACCCCTTTTGGCTTCTTGCACCTTTTGTATAATTTTTTCTTGATGACTGTCCATGTTTGTCTGGATTGGCCCCCAAGACTAGGCAAACCCCCCATATCAGAACCCAAAGGTGAATTCACACTGGACGACAATCTAGCGCAACTGAGTCTATATCCGACCGCCCCCAAAAACAGCGGCAGTCCCCCCGAGCAGTGGCCTCAGTAGAGCCCCCCCAAGACCGCAGCAGGGCCCTATCCGGTCGCCAACCGGCACTACTACGGCCAAGGAGATTATTCGCCAGCTGATAGGGCAGCCAGGTCATGCAGGCTAGGCTGACCCGGGCCCCTGTACTATCTGGCGGCCTGGGAAGTGCAAGAAAAAACCCCAGTTTTTAAACGGTACACTCTGATCGGTTTGGACGTCCAAATAAATGGAGGCTGAAGGATACGGAGCCACGCCGATAAGCAGACCAGAGTGATAAAAGAAAATAACTAGGACTATAACGGATGAAACGGAATGTGAAAAGTTGAATAGGGTGGACCTGATTTATAGTGGGAAAGAAGAAATGAAATACACCCAAATGGGGCAGGAAATAACGAGACAAAACAGGACAGGAAAAAGGTGTGCGAGGATCAAGCCAGAGATAAGAAGGAAACTTGACCCTCTAAAAGGTGAGAGCATGAAGAAAAGGATCTCTCACCCCCTATTAGTCGGCTCTTACGACAAGCAGGGGAGGCTTCGGCACAATTCTAACCCGGAAACCGCAGTAATTGTATTGAAAGTATATATTATGCAGAGTGATGAAAACCTAAAATAATGTTGAAATGAAAGTAGACATGTGTAAAGTACGCTTTACTTCACTGTTCATAGTTAAGAACTTCAAAAGCAAAACAAAGTTGCCATTGGCTCTTATTTCAGGTTTAGTGTTAGAAGCATATTTAGTTGGAATAAATGATATCTCACAATCATGTAATGGTAGAGTTTGCCATATTGCCACGATCAAAAAGATACATACATACTTGGTCTCGGGAGCCTACTGTAATTACAATTATATCAAAAACCGGTATTTTGGTTTTTTTGCAAGGGAGAGGTTATATCTTAAATAAAGGCAAGGTATTTACATTCTTCTCTATAATCTTGAAAAGATTACAATAACGAGGTAAAGTTTACGGCGATATTATGAAACTGCATTAAGTGTGCCATCTAAGTTCATTCACATATTGATTTTAGTATATAGTTTTGACAATTTCCAATTGCATGACAATTACATCAGATATGATGTATTTACGATTTTATTGGAATACAAATGTGAATATAACAACTATATATAGACACACAGCGCTTAGTCACTCACTTATTCACTCATAATTAATCCTCCTCCTTCTCGATATCCAAGAAAGTTGAAATTTGACACTCGTATGATTACGAGTAATCAAACGTATTTCAATTGAAATAAAAAACTAAAGTATTTTCATAAAGATCAAATATCCACAAGAGCTTCAATGGGGTTTAAACCCCTAGAAAACCGACATTTCCCCAAATTCGCAATGTCCTGGGAGCGTGAAATTTAACACACATGTCCCATTACTTATATAGAAAATTGAAAGAATTTCCATATTGATTAATCACCCATAAGGGCTTAAATATAGTTTTAACCTTAACAAAAATTATGTTTTCGTTTTTCAAATTCCTGATGTCTTTGTATGATGAAATGTCACACACATGCACCTCATGGTCTAAACAGCATAGTAACAGATTTGTATCAATTACACATAGGGGCTGAAATAAAATTGCAACCCTTAGAAGAACTATATTGGTATTTTTTCAGACCAACGTATTATAATTTGATAATTGGAGCTATAAAATAATAATTCAAATGTTACAATGCCACCGAGAGTAGACTGTTATTTAACTGAGTTAAATTATCGGGACCATATACAAAAGCTATATCCTAAAATAACATAGACCGGAAGTTAATTTATTTAATTTTAGGTAACGATTATGACCGAAGGTGATTTTTGAGACATATTATAATGTATATATATATTCTTGATCGGGTCAACAACGGGAACTATACTATGGACCGAAAATACCTTGGACCGGTAGATTACCATGGTCCGAAGTAAACGGTTTTTGACTGATGTACACTCTTCAGACCTATGTAAGTGTATATTTTTTAAATCGGGACAATAACGCCAATGCTACTAGCACACTGGGAATAACTTAAATGAGAATTATAAGGGAGAAAGTAGAAATTTTTTTACAGAAGTAGACTTTTCTGACTGAGTATTCGTATTTTGTCTATTGAGGCAACAAGGAAAACACTTCTATATTATTGTTTAGAATAAAATTTATCCGATCCAAAAATGCTTCTTTACACGTGACACCTCAAATAAAAATTCTCTATACTCGAGATCATCTGTTGTGCCAGCAGATCCGCTGAGGACAAACTTGTCGCTTATTAGACGTTATGTCACTGGAGCTTAACAGTACCTTAGAAACTGAAGTTTAGAAATGGACGAAATTCTCGCACCAGCTTCGTTGATATGAGACAAAGTATGATCCGTATTGAGCGGGGTAGCTGCAATGACGCTGCAATGGGGTAGCTGTAATAAGACGAGCATAGATGTAAGATTTCAGTTGAATATCATTTTAGATTCAGAGAGATGAAAATATATAATCAGCTAACGTTTTTTACTTAAGAGGCTAAGGTTGCAGTGCATAAGCCCTCTTTAAAATTACTTGCTAATGAAATTTTCCACATAGGGTATTTAAATAATGTTGCATTCTAAATATAACAGCATTATATTTAATACAATTACTCAGTATGTTAACTATGTAATTTAGGTCGATTTTAAAAGACAATTTTTTTGTATTTTAAGTGAATATGATCATTTAATCTTAAATTTAATCTATCATGACATTATTTAAATTCAGATCAGAACTGTTGCACAAAATCTACAGTAAAGTTATATACGCAATATTTAGTCGTATGTACAAGTTTGTTAATGATACAATAATGAATGTAAACACTTTATAAAAATATGTACATGTTTATAACCGCTTATCCCGGCGGATCGTTAGTTTTTGTTAAATAATCTTTGTAACGTAAGTTATGATCTTTCAGTTAACACAATACAAGAGGTAAACCTATGGTTTCAGTGATAATAGCCTTATTTGTCCTCTGTGCATTAAATACATTAAATGTGATTTTTGTACATACAAAAATTAAAATAAATATATAACAAAACTTTCAAACATGAACATTATCTTTAATATGTATATGCATTAGGTATTTTGCGACTAGCCAATCTAATTTGATCCTTACGTCATACAGAAACACACATACCTTATAAGACGTCGTCTCATTTAGATTACCTACATGAAAGAGTGGCTGCAGTCAAAGGCTGGGATCTCGGCGCTGTTGAAACAAATTTTGCCGACTGAGACTTCTCGGCCTATGAAATGTGAACATCTGACATCTATTCATACGACGTTGCCACATTCGCAACAAATAACATAATATTTCTCAGAGAGGCTCATTTATTCAGAACAGATACAGTTTGTAAATTCAAGTAGACTAGGCTACTAGTACACATTATGTACAATATACATACACAAAAATTCTAATCTAGTAGTTACCATACAGCTAAAAGATTATTTCTATAAAAGGACACAAGTTTATTAAATACACAAGTTTAAAAAGGTAAGTTTTGAAGATAAAAAGGTTAGATACTACTTCACGATATAAAATAACTAAATAACAGTATGCCAGACTCATTTGTCGCGTTAAAGGTTTTGATTGAGTTCCATATAGAATTTTTTATCAGAAGCTAATTTATTTCTCTAGGTATCCTATACAGATAGGTAGAACGAAGCGAAAATATCAAAGCCACCAAATATATGCAGGCAAACCGATATGAGAGTACTGTTGAAATTTCAGCGCTTTAAATAAGATTTAAGGATTTGCTTATGCTCAGGAAGGTTTCGTGGATAAACATACATAATAGTTCAACTGGATGTTCTCTGTATAGTAAAAATGAAACTTAATACAATATGTCAATGTTACTCAAATATAAAAATGTATGTTGAGGTTGTCTATCAGTGATTGGCTTTGGTAAAGCTCAGCAATTAACTGATATTTTATCAGATTTATAATCTGTTTATACGCTAATATACACAAACTATGTGGTATATGTAATATATTCCGGCCATTAGAAATGTTACGGTGCAAGTCTTGTCTTGAGACACCGTTATTGTACAATGAGCATACACACATTGGAGAAACGAACTATCTTAGCCTACCTTGATCGTAGAAAAGGAATCACTAAACTTGAAAATGTTGATTCGGATTACTGTAATAGCAAAAACGAGTGGATTAGATTGTCTAGATTGGGGACAAAAATATCGGTAGATCCTGAACATAACCAGTCGTGAGTGTAGCCTAAGCAGTTGAGGAGTCAACAAATCAAATTCATTTATTACGTTATAAGTGTGTTAATTGAAAAGCTAAGGACTTCAGATTTAGTCTCTTTTTGGACTTAGGATTTCCCCACACTGGCTTAAAATAGTTCAACTGTTACTGAAAGCGTTGGACTGCTGGTTCTACTCTAGATATGAGAACGAGAGTCTTAAGTACCTTGCAACTCATTTTAGTAAATCATTAGTAAACCCGCTTTATAAAAACTCGCATTGAACAAGGAAACGGAGTATACTAAGTTGACAAGAGCACAGGTTGGTAATTTCCCAGGGGCACACACTACACAGCGCTACCTGGCCTTGTTGTAAGGGTTCATAATTGAACTCAGGGGATACTTTATGATACTTTATATTTTTATGACGCAAGACATTAGTACAGCTATCTTCAAAATGTGTATCATTCAATTCTCATCTGGTGATAATATAGCCTATACAATATCGATTGACTATACAATATCGATTGAACGAACTCTGAGATTTTAATAAAAAGACTACGGTTAAAAATAGATAACTCTAAATTAATCTAAAATATATTACCACAATCAAAAGCGACGAAATATATGTATTGGTCATTTGTTATTATAAGATGCACCAACATATTTGTATTAATAGATTTAGCAGTTCTATCTGCTATCTGCATTAGAACGTGCATGGATTTCATTTACGCGTTTAAATATTAGTAAAGGGCTAAAAATGTGCTGCAAGGGAAAGTAAAATTTTAAGTTACACGATGAGTACCCATTATGGATTTAGTTAGTTTATAACTTGCGGTTGACATAAACTTCAACCAGCAATAACCCATGACATTATATCTGTGTAACACCATGGATGTCCAGGAGTACCACATCACTAACAGGAACCATGGAGGATAGCTGTAGTAGCAGTTGGCTCCTTCCTGTTAAAATAGGTAAACAAGAGGCGAATAGGTGAAGTCAAAGGGAAAAATCTCGGAGCTAAAACAAATTTTGCAAACTGAGACTCCTCGAACTCTGGATAAGGAATATCTGACATACAATGTTGACGCTTTCACTAGAAAACCAAGAAATGTTTTATATACTAAAGTACAGTTTCGGCATGAATGTACCATTTGAAATTAATACATTTTTGGAACATCCATAGTTGTAATTTTTAAATTTCTCCAAACAGTGTAATATATAGATAAATATACAATGGTTCATACAAAAAGCACAACCATTGTAATTTTATGGTTGATATTATAGCGTGGTAATAATATGTGGTAACAACATGGAATACTCTAACAAATGTGTGTTCATTACTTTCCATAGATTTATTATTAACTATTATTATCGCTGGTTGACTTTTTTAATTGTAACTACTACCAAATAGTCTCCCCAACAAAATGTTCTAAGCTAAACAGTTTTAGCTTTGGGAAGTAAACAAATTAACGTTACTGTTAGGTCACCTGAACATTCCTCTATAATCACACCTCCACCACTTTAATTACTCGAGTTCCTCTTACAACAACAACGCTAAGCGCGTTGATACATTTTACTTGAGCTACATAGGGTAATGAACAACTTAACATATTTGTAATTTATATTTTAATGCAAAAAGGTGCATAATTTTCTGACTGTAACGATTCGCCTTGTAATTTTAAATTCATTGTTTGTTAGGAGTCGAATGCTTCGTGTAGGGGTTTTACCATAAAACACGTTTAAGCCTATTCAAAGGAGCAAAAGATTGGTAAAAGAATGAAATACAAGAGAAAACTATTTGAATGTGACGGGTACCTGTGCAACATTAAAGGTAAATAACAACACTATTTGCCAACAAAACTAGCTATACACCGTATATGATCTCTGAGTTACAGCCACTACATCATACAGTGAGGTATCGAGAGGGCTGCTTGTGACAGTGTATTGTGTAGTGCTGGACGGACGGTGACACATCACGTGGTATGTGTTGTACATTGTTGTGGTGCCTAGCGTGGTTTATATACTGTTTCGTCTACCTCTCATATAACATTTTGCGACATTGCATCTTTTTGTACGCTTTCCTATACAATGATTTGATGAGACTTCAAAACCACCTTAACTAAAAATTAAAAGAATTTCACAACCATATAGCCTTCTAGATTTATCCTTAATCTAGTTATATAACGGATGTTCGTAATATATGTACTGCCGTGAGCAATATTATAAAATAATAATACAGGTATTAAAATAGTTCTAATGCTTTATTCACAACGAATGCTATACTTTCAAGAGCAAATTAAACTTTGTAATCGGCATAACTAGATTTTGTTGCTATATTCCTGAAAAGCGTTTAATTGGATGAGCGTTAAAGAAGCTTGTCACTCAGCGGCTGGACACATTTTTATTGTATGCGTTCAGTTTGTCCGTCTGCCAGGTATCTCGAGAACAAGCTGGCCTATAGATTTGAAATTTTGCATGAATCATCATTTCCGTATAAGCAATTCGAGTTTTATGATGGTGCATGCATATTAATCATAAACATAAAAAATATGTGGATTGATTATATTTTCGGTAAAATTTTGTATCTTTAAAGTACCCTATATAAAAAGGTATAAGATAATTAAACTAACTCATAGTAGCTCAATGAATCATGTGATTGATTGAAGGAAGCTTTAGTTTCGCACCATTTCACAATTTACCAGTAGAAACGGATTCTCCTGTTTGTGTATGGCTATTTTATAGATGGTAATGGCCTCAAAAAGTTTCAAAGCCACAGGTTTAAGATTTTATCTCATATTAGCAGTTACCAGCGGTTTTGTACTAAATTTTCCATTGAATCTCAGATAGACAAGCCGTTTATATTAAACACTTCTGAATAAAGTGATGTCACCGAAGATATTACATTCTCCAGACCCCTTTCTAAAGAATTAGACGACATACACAAATTTCTTTACAACATTCCAAAATATTAAAATGATTAACTCCAACAATTTTAGTCGCATTTTGACCTATTTAATACCATAGTGGAAGAATACTAAATCCATAGTAATCTTAGTGAAATGAATTACTGTGTAATATAATGGAACCCTATAGTAATTTTGAATCAGAACTAGACATTTTTATTTTACGAATTATTTTAGCGTCCATTATAAAGAGATTCTAAAGCTAAACAAAATTGCCACTGGCTCTTGTTTTAGTTTTAGCTTGTGAAGAAGCACATCTGGTTGTAACCTATTATATTTCACGTACCATATTAGAATTCGCCTTATCACCAGGATCAAGAAATTGTATGATATGTTGGTTCGTAAAGTCTACTTTGTTCAAAAAGTGAGTACTTCCGGCCATTGGAATCTACTTCCAGTATAGTAGTAGCGTTCGCATTCTTGCTCTAATTAAAAAAAAATATATACAATTTGTTTGACTAACAAGTTTAATTTGGCCAATAAGTGACTACTCCTATCATTGGAACTAACTTTCAGTGCCATATTTTTTTGTTTGAAAGTAATAACTTTTGGATTCAATTGTTGCTCTGATTAGGCAATTCAAAGTTAGTGAAAACTCTATTTTAGTTAAAAAGTGACTAGTTCCTCTGTTTATTATTTACATTAATCAAGTAGAGTAGGTTTATTTTTAATATTCAGTATAAAACTACTTGCTATCTTTGAAATGGTTCAGGGAAAAAACAATACTGGTAAGCTGATCAGTGACCCTTGTACCTATAGTCCAATTTGATGGTCGTCTCTCATTGGTGGAGACATCGCGTGATTCCGTCTGTCTGTCTGTCCACCGTCCAGAAGCGTCCCTTAAACTAAAAGGAGACAGTGTAACGTGGTATCGTTGGAGGAGATATGGTCGCGGTCACTTCAAAGTTTCACAGTTTGTTCTTGTTATAGTCTCCTATGGAGTTAGCAGCGTCTTTCTCTCTCGGGTAGAGTAGTGCCGTCTTGTGTTTCGATGCCCTCTTTCTTGTACTAGAACACGTACGCTGTATTACATCAGCTTGTTTACAAAGCGACAGCTGGTGACTTGCATTGTTTATTTAATTTCGTCCGTCAAGTCGTAGGTATTCACCACAAAGTTCCAACTTTCATTAACTTGTATGTCACTATACATTTTATTTTTATAATAAATATTAAAATTATTGTAAAAATAAATTATTTGCGTCCTTTGCATAAAGAATTACTGTAATTTTCTCTCCTATTAATTGCTTACTTTTCTACTTTCCCAACTTGAGAATATAACATTATCATCATAATCTTTAACTAAACGTGCCCTCTTGCCCGCACGTTCATAAGATTTCTGACACAATTGCATTTTTTAGGGGAAAATCTCTAAGAAAGTTTATATATACACGCTGAGCAACATGCAGTGTTAAAATAGTAGGATGTGATGGAGAGTATAGGCCGTATTGAAAACCTTTTGTAAATTAAAAGTTACTTATAAACTGAGTCTTCAAGTTCACATTCCTATTACATAAAACAATTAAGTTATTTATTGTACTCTTTTAAGGTTAAAATAAACTAAGTTGCGTAAAAATTTTAAGTAGGTTTTAAAAATATTTTAAATATCCCACCATACAACGATAAAAACGGGTTCTTATGAATTATCAGACTACATCAAATACAGGGTGTTCCATAAAAGATTTTAAAGTTGGCCACCATATTGGAAAATGGCGGCCATCTTCAAAAAATTTGAAAGTGTATTCCTGAGTGAAACTTAAAATTGAGCAACTTCCAAATTGAAAGTGTGGTGCTAAGTCGTGTAATTAAAAAGTTAGCTATTGGATCTCAACCGGTATGTGGTGTTTTTTTTAATCAGTAAAACACCTCTTTTATTGATTAAGGTAGCATTAAAACATTGATTTAAACCCTAAACCTCCAGCTTGCTGGTCTTGAAAAATGTTTGACTTTAATATTTAAAATCTAGAATAAATTTCATGCAGATTTCAAATACAAAACTCGTTCCAGTATAGGTACTAATAAGAGAGCTGTGTCAGCTTGAACATGTTGATCAAAACCAGGGTTTTTTTAGCACAGCGAGCGCAACCAATAAATAAACTAACCGCGTTGATTTAATTACATTTTTATTACATTAAACTTTATCTATTTAATCTTTGCTGTGTCTCTAAAAGTTTCCAAAATATCTTGTGAGTATACAATTAAAAAAAGTATATTTAATGACACTATTCTTATTTAATGTATAGAAAGGAATTTTAAATACCCCAACCTCCTATAAACGAGGTAGGTGATACTTCGTTACACAAATATCTAAATAACAGGCACAGTTCCGAGAGCAATAAGTGATTATGTTTACAGTGTACGATTTTTACTATGATAACGAGGTATACTACTATAATTATGTTATCACCGTATTTATAGTGTTTTAAGGAAATAATACATGTACATTTTACAAAAAATATATAATCACTAAACTACCACCAGTTCAGTAAACTTGGAATTTGCATTGTACTGTGGTATTACTTATTGTGTAATAATATTATTGTACAAAATAATGCCATGCGTTCTAAGTCAATAAATTTGGTTTAAATTTAAAAGTTCTTTAATTGTTATTTATTATTCAGTAGTGCATTACGACAATAACACGCAGCAATAATAATAATTAAAAATTATGCAATTTCCTTGAATTCATTCGAAATGTAAAATACTGCAACCACATACAAAACTGCTTTGAGCTAGGATACGTATGACAAATTGACAGGAGCAGAGGCTGGTGATTTCCCAGGGGCACACACCACACAGCGCTACCTGGCCTTGTTGTGAGGGTTTATGATAGAACTCAGGGGACTCTAACATTTTATTCTGTTGACAATATACTGTGTATTGCTACTCCGTTATATTCGTTATATTCCTTTTATCTGAAGATAAAGAAACTTATGTTAAGCAATAATCATTTAGCCAGAGGAAAGCGTATACGGACATACTTGGAAACACGACTTTTATCAAATTCCGGAATTTTTATCTTTTAAACGGTTTAAACATATGAGTAAAACCTAAGCAGTGCATTCCATAACCGCGTATAACCATCAAACCCTTTAGCAAGTTATATCTTCTCTTGATTAATTATTTTACGTATGCAGTTGAAATTATATACAACATAGTTATACATGAAAACCAGTGTATTGGCTCCTTCTTTGACTCAACTCCTGAATGCCTCGTCGCTTGTACATCTATTTACCAATTCCGTTATCAGCTAATTGGCAACATCAGGCACGTTTTCGTCTCACATGGTGAAGATCTCGGTTCGACTCTTGGCAGTAGACATTACTTTTTGTTTGTACATAATATTATATTACAAATATGTTTTTATATAATCAAAACAAGTTTTAAAAAATTTAGTATTGGATGTATTCTTATTAAATTGTACATTGTTTTTCTGAAGTAAAATGATAATATTGTATGTTCATAAAAAATCTATAAGTTAGTACACATTAATTAAGGTTTTATGTTATTTATTCCTATTTATAGTGTACATAGTTTTTTAAAAGTTTGATGAAATACGAACATTCTAAGTCATTAATTACTACAATGTTATCATTTTAGAAGTTTCAAAATATGGCAAATACTTCATGTTATAGAACAATAACAAATTTTGTGACAAGTATTCAGTAAAACATTGTAATGTTGTATGGCGCTGCTTAGTACGAAGTTGTAAAGCCACCATTAGAAGGTATAGAGAAAGACAATTAATTTATGTATCTAACGAGAACCATAGCGAGCCACATCTCGTAACCATGAGATCTCCGACTCCAACTCCAACACAACTAAGTCACTCTCCTGTAGTCGGTACTCCTCTCTCCTCTGGCTGACAACGACAGCCCTTACCGTCACCACACCAGCTACATCGGCGCACGTTGTCTGTTCCAGTACGTTCCCTGAACTACTTACAACACCAAACCCTGGCACGACTACACCTTCCCAGACACACTTGATGACTCAGCAGCAGAGATCTTACGTATGAAGAATGAGATAGCACATCTTAGTTTGAGATTCAGAAGCTTCTAGACCGTGCCATAGACTCTGACACGCGTTTCCTGCAGTTCACAGATAGTATTTTTTTAGCCAGTACACCTAGCAGGGAATACTATGGTTCTTACCGACCAAACTCCTGCGGTTACAGCGGACTGTAGCATACGATGTGAGATTGCGGTGGTTGTTACAGTTGAATCTGGAGTGCAGTGTGCCAACATGAGATGGCTGCCAAAGGCGTGGAGATGGCAGAAGTGGTACGGACCACAATTATTGCAGTATTGAGCACTGATAATGAAAATGTAATACTTCAATTAAGTTCTTGAAAATGTAAAAAAAAAAAAAATAAAAAATAAAAACTGTTCAAATGAAAGACCAGGGGAGAAAACAAATATACAGTAAATCTACAATAAAAGTATTCAACATCCGCATAATGAAGACAAAATAATGAACAGCCAGTAAATAACTAATAGACCCCTCATAAATAAAGCTTTTTTATTTTACACAAACAACAGATGAAATGACAAGAAACAGCATCCATCGACAACTATAACTCTCTAAACAGTTACAATATTAGTCACATACGCCACTGACATTGCAGGACTGCTCCACCCTGTGACCTCAGACAGTGGCATCTGTAGACCTGGTGCCCGCCTCCTTGACGTCGTGAAACTGAATCGGGAAACACCATCACGTGCTTCTGGGCCGCACTGCCAGGTTCTCATTACGGGCACGAACTACGTCGCTGTTAATGCACGCACAACATCTACCGCCACTTAAAGAGTTTCATCACGTCCAGACCTTCCGGCACTAAAGTGGAGGTTTCATCGTCACCTTGCATCACCGCCACGATTTAAGGAACCTAAGTCCAGACCATAGCAGTGCGGCAGGGTGGCAACGACGGACTCGGCATCGGCTTGCCGGGCTGCAATAAATCCTTCTAGATGAAGGCATATATTTCTATGCGCACCGACTGCCACATCATTTGTGCCGGCAACCAGCACCTTACGGCGAGGTCCAGGTTCAGGGGATGACTGGTTCAGCTTGATGGTGTCTAGAAGTCGGGAACCAGGCATGAACACTCCGCCAATCGATTTCGCAGAGTTGGTTAACTCCTGAACAAGTCCCATGATATGCCAGGGGTGGCTGTCGCCACTGATATTTATTGTTTTACTTTGGGGAATGGATGTTTTAAAGGAATTTCTATAGAATGGTTTCAATAGCAAAAATATTCATCTACAACCCCCCTGTAGATTAATCTACAACCCCCCTGTAGATTAATCTACAACCCTCCCCCGTAGATTAATCTACGAGTCCCCTGAAGTTTTTGATGGGCTCGTATAGAGATGGCCGTAGACAGATAATCCGGGCAATAAATATGGGCATTTCGCAATAGATTCCCAACGATATCTCTATAGTGGGACTGTAACAACGCTCAAAAACATGTGTTATATACACAAAAAGCTGATTTGAAATTGGGTATGCAATTCGCTTTACAAATGTATAAATACAGGTTAAAATATTTCTTACGTTTCATTGTTTTTTGTTGTTTTGTCCCTAATGATGAAAACGTAATGAATAGGAAAAATATTCCTCTATTTAAAAAATTGTTTTTTCTGGCCTCTACATTTCTACATGGATTATTTAATATTGGTAACATCTATCACTGATGTCTGCTAAATGTAATGTCACTTTTATTCCTTAAGAGTAGAAAATGATGGAAGCTTGCTATACAATAATTGTAGCTTTATTTAACTATAACCATTAAATATAATATCCATCACCATTTTATTTTAAATTTAACTCCATTCAGCAAGTACAACGTTTTATGAATGTTCCCATTAATGTTACTCCCATGCAAAAGAGGCTGCAATGAAAGGGTGAAATTTCAGTGGTGCATGAACCAATTTTGCCGACTAAAACTTAAAGCCTCTGAAATATTTTCATCTGATTTATTTCATAAATGATGCTGCCACTTTCATGTATATACGCATAACGGAATGTTTTAGATAGGAACTAAAGTAGAGCCATTAGACGCTTGTTTGATTCATTTGATTTATTATTGTTTTAAAAATAAATGTACTTACAGTTACAAACGTATCTATCCCACGTAACGAAAAATGCTTATGGCTAAACGTATGAATAATGAATTATTGGGATCACTGAGTGATATCATTGGTTTATAGCATTGCTATAATATAGCTATAATAGTATATAAATGCTTAAACATTTTAAATATTATTTGTTTTAATAATTTTACCCTTATTTACACTTGAACAATATTTTCAATAGAAATTAATCAAACTAGTAAATACAACAAAATGTTTCTCCCCACAACACGTTATAAACACGACACAATTTAGCAAGTAAACAAATTAATGTTGTGATTACGGAGCCTAAACATCCCGCTACACCACCCACTTCCCCGCAGCAGTTACCTGAGCGCTTATTACACCACTTCGCTTAATCTTTGTAACTCTGGATATTGAAAACTATTAATAAATATTCAAAAATTTAAACAAATGAATACATGTATGTATAAACTTAATTTGATAAATATAACCAAACATATTAAGATAATATGTTTAATTATATTACTAAACATTTCTTTATTATCATTGTTTTCTCCGTTAAACTTCAGACATTCTATCTTCCAACGTTTGTCCAAAAACATTATTTTTAGTAAATACTATTTCTAACTTGTCCAAGCAGTTTCTATTAAGATTAATGTACGATTGAATTCAACAAATTAGTTCTCTAAATCTGAAATATTCTATGAGCCAATAGGATTTGGCTCATAGAATATAATAATCATAGATTAACCCCACATTCTTACGTTGCTTATAGAATGTGGAAGTGTTACTGTGTACTGCAAAATGTGACTACTTGCCTTACTGGTTATATAATATATTTTTACCGTCATATATTTTGTGTGTGGAGTTAATAATTGTTATGGATAAACATCCTAAAGTTAAGTATAAAAAAATCTAAATTAATTTAATTTGAGTATTTTGTTATTTAGTGATACTACAAAAATATTTTATGTTCATCGTAATTAATTAACCATACACGTGACACACAAGTAAGTCCAGTATACCCATTATCCGAGACTTTGAATTGATTATAAATTTTATTAATTTTACTTTACCTATAATAATATTTTTGCAAACATTTATATTTTTATTATATCCGGCTTGGAAGTTATTTTTTAAGGAAAGGTGAAATAGCTGTGTAAAAGAATTATAGAAATGACACTGATACCACCCATTGCTTTAGTCAATGTAACAGCACTATTGTCGACAAAGCTGACTGACTATACACCGTATATGATCTCGAGTTACAGCCACTACATCATACAGCGAGGTATCGAGAGGGCTGCTTGTGACAGTGTATTGTGTAGTGCTGGACGGACGGTGACACATCACGTGATTTGTGTTGTACATTGTTGTGGTGCCTAGCGTGGTTTATATACTGTTTCCTCTACCTCTCATATAACACTGTCACACTAAATCTATTTCGTACATTGTATGACGCTTTTATATACATAATGTATTATGTTATGTTTCTAAATGTCAATAAATTAAGGATAAAAAGTTATTTGAAAGTATAAATCATTTAAATGTGCTTATAACACCACATTTGAGTTAAATAAATGGTACTCCTTAACCTCTATGTGACGGTACCAAAAGGTCACTCCTTAACCTACGAACGGTACTATTGCAGGCTGAGTTGCAGGATAACTATACTAACGCTTGTCTACGTCTGGTTACAGATGATTAGGATTATTTCCATATTTTATTTCAAATAAAGAATAGTTTTATTCATAATGAAATGGTTATTTCTGCTAATGTATGCTTTTACATCAATTTTGTATATTTGTACACCAGTCTTGAGCTTCAAAACGGGTAGGAAAAAAGAATTTATGGATGTCAAAATTTTACGAAATAGAATGTTTGTAAATTTTTGTTCTAGTGACTCAAATGCAATCTAGTTTGCAAAATCATGTTTGTCTGCAAATGCTAACTTGCGGTATCTTTATGATTGGTTGTAACGAATACTGACCAGACGGCCTTTAACAGTCAGGCCTATTGGGAAAGAAGAAAATTATGATTTAGATGCCCTAACAAGAGATTCGTATGCCCCCCATCTTTATATCCACTATGTGAACCCTTGATTTTTATATTTTATCTTAGCGTTGATGTTATGCACCCATATCTCCTGCAATGCAATGTTGATTGGTTACCGGTAGCTCGAACTATCCATGTGTGACTAAAACGTTTCTTTCGTCAAGTAGGTATTTTTTATAACATTTTATGGAAGAATGTTTTGTACTTCAACCACCGATGTTTTACCAATAAAGACATTTTTGGTCTGGACGTAGATGTTTTATGCTATGTATATTATATAATAAGATGCTGAGACAAATTTATGTACGAGACAAAAATTTGAATAAGAATTTATTGTAGCCAGAGATTTATTCATTCTGGAACATTAAGGGATATTTGTAGATCCATATGGTATCAAATTGCATACACTATCGTTAATGTTTCAATAATATAATTACATTCTTAAGATTGTAATCTATTTTCGTCAGGAGTAAAACTTAGAGTGGTTTGTGTAGCGTGTGCTGTATAGTGTGCATTTATTTAGAAGTATTTATAGTTTATAATTCTTTACATAGCTATATACAATCCTGATTGTTTGAGGTATATAGCTATGACGTAGTTCTGTTGCCAAATATTTAACTTTGTTAATTTGTGTTGGCGCTCCTTTATATTAGGTTATTATGGCAGATAAAAAAGAGAATAGGTCTAAGCCTTGAAATGTAGCGTTCTGTTCTTTTAATATTTAATGATGTCAAATATTCAAAATCCAGTTATCTATTTCAACCGTTAAATTATCTGCAGAGTACGTAACAAATTTCCATAAGTTGAGTGTAGAGGTTCCAAATCATATACCGCGCTAGGTGAATGCCGTATACCATATTCAACACACGTATATCGCGTTGATCATTGTGTAAGGCAGGGCGATCCGTTGGAACAATTTTGCTTTGTGTAGATTTGGTTGTAAAGGTGACGTGAGGTGAAGTTTATTAGGCTTTACTCAAAGTCTTCTCTGGAATTGAAAAGGGGTCTTAAAACAACTCAAATCAGTAGATCAGACGAATTGTGCTTTCAATCCCACCAAATTCAAAGTTTGCCAATTTTTCCTCCGATAACGTTCATAAACGGCTGGGCATTCTTAAACTTTTCTTCCTTCTCAATAATAAAGTTTTCCTAATTATTTATCAAAGAAACGTTCCCAAATTAATTTTGATTCAATATTAAGTATAGTTACGAAATCCTTGACTGCTATAAAACGTATTTATATTCCTGTAGATAATTATGACCTTTTATTTTGTGAAATAAAACCGTGGTGATAGTAAAAATTATGTATCAGTTTACAGTGCATACTAGGACACAAAGCAGCCTTGTAATGTAGCGCCAAAGATCAGCAATAACAACAAAGAGCTAAAGCTATGTATATTCTATACACCTTTGCGTCTCTTTATAAGCTGGCGTTGAATAAATACATACCAGTATACCATCGAAAAGATTAAATATTGGGTATTATTAATTATAAAAAAGACATGATACTATTCGACATCTTTTTGTATAAACTTTAATATTAAATTTCAGGATAATTTCCTATATAAATTTGGAGAGTACAGAATTAATCTGTATATTTAAATTGATATATTTAAATTGTTGGCTTTCATTTAGAAAGTTATTGAATTTGTAAGGACACCTGCATGTTGTCTTTTAACCTTCACCGGTTATCTTATTTCTGTAATATGATGCTGTTTTTTGTTTCTCAGCAGTTCTATTGTCTCAGGTTGGTTTGCTGAAATATAATATTGTATAAACATTATTTGTTATTTCTTACCATCAAGTTTTTCATTTCAGAGCAATATTATCTCAAACCTCTTACTCACAGCGAGGAATGGCTTCTTTTTAATGTATTTTGATTTCACAGTGTTAATGAAACTTGAACTCAAAAAATTGCGCATGTTAATTACATACAATTTATGGACATCTAATTTTTAATAGTTATTCATGTTTGTACCTGCAGTTGGACTGTTGCATAGAAGCAACTGCTGGGCTCTTATGATAGAAACGTTATGACTGACATTTTACGGTAAATGAGAGAGGTGACGATATAACGTGCAGTTACTAAGAGGCGTGTCTATTTAGAGTGGTTTACCTACTAAGAAGTACTAAGGTATACACACTAGCCACGGAAGATTTACTTTTGACTGATATACAGGTATATAACTGTCAGTGGAACATCAAATACAATGTAAGGTAGTTGTATATCAGCAACTACGAGGAGAGAAATGTATAGATGGGTCTAATTTACAGCTGAGAATGATTATTATTGGAGTGGACGAGGCTCACTTATTGCTGAAGTCTTATGCAAGTCTATAAATGTGAGGAAAAGCTCTCGCCTGCCCACTTTAAATGGTAGAAGCAGAGATATCTTCCCTTATTCCAAAGTTGTATGACAGAGGCTATTATTCCTCTTCATGGTGGGTGTGGTGTACTATTTCGGGAGGAGACGGCTCTAACGTCCTATTTTAATCATCCTGAAGATTTTCTCTATCCGAAAATCACATGCACATTTCTTGGGTATTCATACTTTGAGAACTTGGAAAGTTTTCTCAGGTTTTGATTCTTGTGGTCTACGCACGAGCAACATGTGATAACCATCCATCAAGAGTGACTTACATCACGCGTAAAATTTGATCCCGTAGAACCAATCTGTACCGGATAATCGGTTTGTATTAGAGCACAGGGACCAAGGTCAGTTTGGTCCTTGCACCTGGTTATTTTAATTACCAATAGTGAGAAAACCATATGAAAATCACTATACAGAATAAGATACACATCAGAGGTATTTTATTTCAATGTTAGTTTCCATTTATGTTCAATTTAATGGTATTGTTTAGCATTTCTAAATTTATCCTCATCTAAGGTCACTACATTTCTACGTACTATGTTTATGTTATAAACATAATTATTCAATTTGGTATTATTAAAGTATGAGCTCCCTCTGCAAAGCGTCGTTCAAATATAAGCAAAACAGCTTATTGTTATTAAATAAAAATAGTTTATTGGGTGTAATAAGATTTATTGACTGATTTCTATAATTGATTAAACCTCAAACTATAACTAAATAGGGTTTTGATGTTATGTGTATCGTAGTATAATAATGTGGTATGTGTCGTAGTAAAAGTCTTTTTAACTTGGTTACAATATGCATTCTAAAGCAATAAAAAACTATCATATAGATCTTAATTTCCTATATTATTGTAAAATCCTGTTCAATACTTATATGGATTGCCCGTGAAAATATAAATACAAATATTATTATAAGAATGTTAAGAAAGATTATCACTGTTACTTACTGCAAACTAATTCTTAGATATAGCTGCTCCTACCGTCAGTTCATTAATATGTGTCAAAATGTTATAAATGTTGTCTCGTTTTTTCGTGATATATATACCAAAACATATTTTTATAGATTTGTATAGTTTATATAGTTATTAAATAGGTATCCTGTGTCATAGGGATATAATTACGCGTTACTTGTAATGATAGTTAAGTTGGTTAATTATGTTATTACCATATCAAAGAAACCACGTCTCAATGGCGTGGATGAGATAATCTGTACATTACTAAATTAACTAAACCACAAAGATATTTTGTCGGTGCTTGTGGATAATGTATGTTATAAGAGTAACGATATAATTGAGATGGTAGCTGCAATAAGTTACCTAAGTTTTGAAGAAAAAATAGTCCAAAAAAATCGTATCGTATTCTTGCATCTCAAAGGTGCATATCGGTTAGGTAAAAAGTGTTTTTTCTCAAAAACGGCGCAATAAAAGTTTATGAAACTTTGCTTGGTTTTTGTTGCAACTGCTCGCTGATACTTACACCAGCTGTCAGGCCCTTTCAGACATAACTCGTGCATAGGATTCTCATTCATGGAAGCAATATCGAAATATTCCCCCCATACAGCCTTCTTCATGCCATCCACAGTGCCATTTACATTCTTTCTAATAGCCAAGTCATAGTATTTTTGAAGTTTTATTATTGCTTCATCAGTCAACCTGCCACGGCCGCCAATGATCTTGTCATCGGAGAGCTTTGTTTTGCCAATTTTTTTATCACTTTTTATCAGTATCTGACAGTACAGAAGTAGCAGCTGCAAACGAACACAGGGCAGAGTGGCCAACACAACATTATTTCTTTGACAGCAGAAAAGTAACGAAGCATTATATAAAATCTTGAAATTTTTACTGACCCGGACTATGACATGCATTTACAAAATTAGTTATAAAAGTATTCATAGTTTTCGGATTAACATCAAATAAGTTTTAAAGCGTTTAAAACAATATTTACAATAAGAAAATATAATAATCAGAAATTTGATATTTTGACCAATTTTTACTTCCCGAACCACCTTAATGTTAAGAAAAAAAATATTTGTTTATTAGGCAACGTGCGGTTTAAACATACTACCTGCAATATTTTCTACAATTTTAAATGTAGTTTTATCAACAATTCATAGTTGAATATTAGTTATTACTTTTAGCTATTAATGTTTATACAATTTTATTTCTACAATCACCTTCTTCTCCAATTTGAAGTTAAGTTTCCTGTTTTTCTCTGTGAAAAAAGCAGCAATGATATTATGTATGATATACCATCATGAATCTATGAGGCTTCAAAATCTCAACGTAAATAGTTCAGCAAAGCTAAGGTGTAATTGTTTGCCATTTATTGATGACATATATTGAAATAGCTAACTTATAACTTTTAGCAGGATTCTTCTAAAAATAATTGCTCAAATGTGTTTTAAATAGTATATAAGCTCTTTGTCTACTAGTAGATCAAATGGAGGTATTAATTTTACTGCAAATCCAAAAATTAGCATATTAAAAGTTAGAATATGATATTACATGTTTACATATAAGATTTTATACATTTATCAATATATTTTATATTAATGAACAAAAAAAGGGTATTTTACATGCCTAACTCATGCTAGAAGCCCTAGAATACCCTTTCATTCAGGTCTGAGATTCAGAAAAGTTTTCACAAGGTTTGAGCTATTATTTTGAGAAGCTTCATGTGGTCAGTAACTCCAAAAGGATGCATAGTTAATTCCACTAGGGACTACAAGTTTTTAAACAAAGTATATACAACAAAATAAATATTAATGTGTATTAATACATCATAATAATTATCCCAAATACTATCTACACAAACAAACGGGAAGGTCATTTAATACGTTTGAAAGAATACTTGCAAAGAATACTGTAACGAAAAATGCAACGCTCATATCATGGTCCTCGCTTGTGTGGCGTCATAGTAATTATTTCGGTTTTAACTTTGTGTATGGTATTATTTATTTTTGTGTTTGGATTTTTGCTGTTTGTTGCATTGGGATTTTTTTAAATTTTAATCTACAACGAGAAGTAGCATTATATATAGAACAGGAATATTCACAGATATGCCATTCACATTATAGATATTTTTACTAAACACCCATTTAAGGCTTATCTTATAGTAGAATTTGGCTGTTGTCTGCTACTTTATTATATGTTCTTTAAATAAATACTTACAAACTTAATCTAATCAATAAAAAAATTAATCAAAATCATGTTGTTAAAGTGCACTTGAATACCTACTATTATTTTTTAAGAATTTTATGTTAAAAGTTGTTCGAGAATAATATGTTATTGATCTTTGAAGAAAAGAAGTTTCTAAAACATAAATAAAGAACTATTAGAACATTATACATATCAACTAGTAACAACAGTGTGTTTCTAGAATATTGATCATGATGTTTACTAAAACATTGATTATTGTACATAGATTAATAATTCCCAAAAAGATGATGCTCAAGTTTTAAAGGCACGTTTGTAACATTCATTTAATATTTATCTGTTAGTTGTTTTTTCTGTTATGTTCAAGAAGTGTCGCACATAGACTAGGCCTACTTTTATTTTATCAAAATATAAACTTATACAAATTATTTTCATACAACTTCTCTCTTCGAAAATCTTTATCAGTGAGTAAGCAATGTCTTATAAGTTATCATCCAAAATTAAATATTTCATTTACCAATTTATTTAAAAAGCAAATATGTATAGAAATCCAATATATATCCAGTATGATGTTTGTAATAGACAATAACTGAATGGAATGACAAAGAATAAATTCAGAAAGTAAAGTAAATTTACTTTGTGTTCGAAACGATTGTTACAGAAAAATAAATTCGTATTAACGGTAATACAGTGTTCCTAAACTTGTAGAATATTCATAGGGTCTATCAAGAGATTAACCTACTCACTATGGTTTAGAGGTTGGAGAGCGGTTAAAACTCTTTGATTACTTCGTGTTTGAAACTATTGCATCATCAATAAATTGTTGATAACTGTAACTACAGTGTCTCCAAACTAGAATATTCATAAGGTCTATCAAGAGATTAACCTACCCACTATGGCTTAGAGGTTGGAGAGCGGTTAAAACTCTTTGATTACTTCGTGTTTGAAACTATTACATCATCAATAAATTGTTGTTAACTGTAACTACAGTGTCTCTAAACTAGAATATTCATAAGGTCTTCAACCCGCCCACATTGGATTAGAGGTTGGAGAGCGCTTTAAACTCTTGGGTTACTTTGCAATGTTAATATGCATCGAGAGTAAGTATTAACCTGAATATACCTCAACAAGAAGAATACATACTGTCGTAAATTGTTTAGATTTTTTTTAGTAAATCCAAAATCTTCAGCACATGATGTATTTGTTTTGTTATATTAATTATCTATAAATCTTATTTTGATACAAGCCAAGATCTAAAGGATACTAAATTCAAACTCAATTAAGCAAATAATATATATATATATATATATATATATATATATATATATAATGAGTACAAATTATTTTAATATAATAACTATAATGAATTCAAACATGACAAAAAGTGCTATAATTATTAAAGTTAAGACCATTACAAACAATTATTATTTTAGTGTTCCTAGGTTGGTAATTATTTTAGATCAGAATAAATCATAATTTTTACATAGAAGAGTAAATTCACTTTCGTTTATTTTATACGAATTTAATACTACGAAGAATACTTTGAATTGCTACAAAAATGTCTTTAAATACAAAGTTTTCTGTAATCTGGCCAAATCTCTAATATTTAAAGAAAAGCTAGAAGACACATTTGACGAATATCAGTGATACGTATGTCTCCAACAAATATCCTTACAATAAACTAATCATTATTTTGTTTTTAAACTGTTTACATAAATTTAAATTAAATTAAATAGGTTGTACTTATTCTAAAATTAAGCTTAATACTAAGGCACTCTGGCAGGACCGTGCTTAACAAACTTTACTGGATATGTGAAAAATGAATTTGTATAACTAAATAATATAGGCAGCAAAGCTGATGTAGCAAGCTCGCTCTTTGCCCAATATTACAATAGGGCTCTTGACAAACTCTTCTGATCTTCCAGATATTCCTCCTTAAGTACGTATGATACACAGTACACCAATGTTTACTGTCAATGTAGCTTTTAGTCATTAATATACTGCTCTCTGTGATTCATGATTGTAGTGGAGTCGTCATGTTGGATGACACCATGATTGAGGAAGTATATTAAACTAAATATCTTGAAACACACCTTGATCGAGGTTTGAAGTGATGTGTATAAATTCTGTGTGATTATACTTATTCTCAAGCACTTATGTGTTGAGAAAGTAAGCTAAATACCGCCTTGCATAAATACTGAAACGGCGTATAACGGACCGACTTACTCACATTGAATTTGTAGTAAGACTAACATTGAGGGACGCCTTTCCGGCGTTGGAGTAAACGTTCTTAGAATATTCTGGCTTCTATAAAACCAACTCCAGTAATTAATAGTTTGGGATACAAGGAGTCATCTAAATGAACACAAACATTTAATATTTGACTTTACTCTGCCTCTGTGTTTTGCAGACAACGCTTTTCTGTATCTATAAATGTACCCTCACTAGTGGTCGTGACGTGCAAGAATAAGAAACTAGAGGAGCAACTGCCTTAATAGGAGACACAGAATGGTCATCTATGAGGAGGAGTTCTATTACAAATGTTCCATCGCTCTACGTAGTCAAAATGTATATAATTTAAGCAAAAGGATTTTCACTTAAATTTTTATTATAACGCTATATTGGATAAAGTCTAATTAAATAGATATCACATTATTCACCTTGTTTGTGCTTTTATCTAAACCATTAATACATGCTGTTACAAGATAACAGTACTGATGAAATCTAGGAACTTATAATTATCCTTATAAACCTCCATTTTTGTGAAGCGTAAAATTGTTTAATGGCCATTAGTCTTTGAAACTCTATATTAATGTAATGCTCCATCTATTAGACCACAAAATTATGTGGGATGCAGATATTGTAGTAGTCCTATGTTGTTGATATTTAGTTTTGTTTATTATGAGACATTAACTTTGAAAGTTAAAATTGTAAATTTTTGTTAATGCACGTGATTTTCGGTCTACGTATTATATTTATAAAATTATTAACATGAATATGGATGCAAAAGTAAGTCTTTTATGAAATCTAATGTGGAAACAAATTGAATTACTATTGTAGAAACACTTGTTAAAGTTTATTAAACGGTTGTCAGATTTGTAACATTCAGTCACATTTAGATAGAGTGGCTTTCCGCGGCACAATTTTATTGGGTAAGGAAGCAAGGTTGACATGGCGGTGAAATTTCTCCAGGGACTACATAACGCTGTCTGATTCGTTGTAGGTATTTGATAGACTCGGGGGACTTCTATTATACTTTATGTTTATTCAGCTAAGGTAAAAAACTATTATTGCATTTCATAAAATATCTTTTATTCTTATACTCATTTATGATAACATTATTTTTGCCCTCATCAGTTCCCATTCATTTACCAACACTTTACAAATGTAAATAAATATATACAATTTAGTTCAATTGTCATTTATAAAATACCCGTTTTCCCGACGTGCAGTATCTCAGTATTAGTGTTTAAATTTCACAAGCCAAATAAATTTATCCTATAAAAAATTAAAAATATTTTGATAAATCGACAAACCATACTTTAATATTACCTAAGTTGGCCATTTATATTTAAACTTATAACAAGGAGGAGTACGCCACAGCAAGGATTGCATACAGGCTTCGATACTTTTGTTTCAAAAATTTTTACTCTATGGCTCATTTCATTCTCAAGATGTTCTGCGGATAGACAGTTTGACAGAAAATTGTACAGAAGTAATGTTTACATGCCTCGGCAGATACTTAAAATAGGCCAACTGAGAAATAGGCTTCAATGACACTCAGCCTCAGAAAATGGTTGGACATGTACCATTATAGAATACATTCTTGTTTGTGTAGAAATTGCAAAATACAAGAGTTTTGCACTTTCATTCAAAATATAAAATATATAGACAAAATATCCCTCAAGATATATTAATATTAACACATGATAAATTCTCATATTTTTTGTTCATTAAGTTAGTGTTCCGTTAACCTAAGAAGAATACTATAACACAAGAGTTAAAATCAAATCTCCTCACTTACTTTTAACATTGAATTTCACTCTATCATTTTCTTTTTACTCTATTAATAAAAGTACCATATTTAAAAATCTTTTGGTACTGTACAAATTTATTTATTGTGCTATTTTATCGTGGTTACGTATATGGCCAATGTACACATATCCGCTAACGCTCAGGCAAATAGAGTGACATACATTATAATTGAACTAAGCTTTGCTTGTATATAGATGCAAACTTTCACGTACAAGTCAGTTCATTTTGGAGATATCATGCGGACACACAGATATAAATGAAATGTTTCCAGCCCCTCGAATGATAGACTTCGCTAACGCTCAGATAATCACTGTAGCTCTGCCAGCAATTATGGTTTACTTTCTTAAATATTTCTCTTCCCAAAATCAGGTTTAGTCTTGGTGTTTCCATAAAAAGAACTATTATTACTATTATTATTATTCAGATGATCTCAGATGTTTCAGCGTAAATTTAATACCAAAATCCACTTCAGATTACCAACAAATATTATAGGTACTTGAAATTATGTATCTACAATTAGAACTGTTAGGAATTATGATTAGTCAGTGACCACTAATATGTTTTCTTATTTTAAATACATACAAAACATTTTTTTTACTGTATGTTAAAACAGCTTATGGTAAATATGAGCATAGTTAGGCATACATGATTTTACACGGTTGGAGAACAAAGTACATGCTTTGTCTTTATTTATTAAACAATACCCATTAGAAAAAGCAATTAATAAATTTAATATTAAATACACATAATATAATACGACTAGCACACCATTGCGAGATCTGCAGTAGTGATATTGTGAACAGCAAAGAGAGTATAGTAGGACATTGTGTGCACTTGTGAGGTTGTGGTGGGAAACGATGCCAATACTAACTAAAAAGCGGTAGTTTATTGGAAGCCAGTGACAAACGTCGGCAACCACAAAGCAAGAAGGTTTAACTAACGCGGTGCTTTCAGTCATATACTATCATAGAATTTGTGTCACAGCTATTTCAGCTCTTTTATGAATCATGAGCACTTACGTTAATAAAATGTTTTTCGGTATATGGGTGAAAATATTATGTAAATGAATGCTTTATTGGATGTAACCGTGTGTGCTGGCTTACATCACAAACACAGACATTTTTTTTGGGGTTAAAAAACAAAACATTTTTGTTTAAAAGCACTCGGGAGGTATGATGCTGATAAGAATTCCAACATTGTCATGCGACCCATGCATTGAGACTTTTTCTTTGGCGTGAATTTATAAGTCAGTGGAGTATGTCGATAAATCCCGAGACTTTCATAACTTAAAAGACGAAGTTTCACGAATTTGTGAAATGGAAGTTAAAATTAGTCATGGATTCAGTCAGGGTTAATTTCATGCACTTCCTAGAGTTTTTGCATGTTGGCACAGTAAACATAATCATATACCTAAAAACACTTTTATACATAAACTGCGAAGGTTGATAAATATGTTTGTATATTTTTATGTTTATTATGCAGAAAGAAATTCATTATTCTTTGAACGGGGTCTTTATGAACCATCCACAGTACTATGTAAAAACCGGTCTGTAAATAAAGGTAGTCTTTTTATTTATATTTCAAAACTTATACAAAAATCAATCTAAACTAGTTTTAAAAGATTTTTTCACTATAAATGGCATATCTGTACTAACACTTGGCCTTTTAATTTTACTGAAAAATGTTTTCATTAAATTTACAAAATAAGTATCGAAGTTTAAACATGACGTAGGGATTAGTTATGAGAGTATGATCTGGTAGTATTGATCAGCACAAACGAATCCTTCATTGGCTCAAAAGTGACTGAAACTCTTTTTAATAAAACGTTGAGAATCCCTCTAAGTAGAAAACTATCACCTATTATACCTTCAGTTATTAAGATTAATTTTTAATTTTAATCGACAAACTTTACGTCTTTTAATCTGCTCATGACGATTGTATTGAGACATCTTTATTATGATTTTTATTTGGTTGCCTGACGAAGCTTTTAATACTTGGTTCTGAACCATAGCTTTCCGATTGGAATTGATTTTTAACCTGACGTTATTAGTATTTTCCATAACTATTACAGCATTCATAAAACATCTTACATAAAACGAATAATGAGACGTACATTCGTGAAACATTTTATTACTAATGACAAAGACTAATGCTTCGTATGAAAAACAAGGTATATTAAGATTAGAATTTTTAGAACAATTATATTATTTCTCCATACCGTTTTTGATACACTCAGAGTGTTCCAGTACTTCATACAGTGTTTTATTGAGAGACATATTGCACATGGCAGTCTGTTGTGTACCGCTGGATGGCCGGTGACACATCATGTGATGTATACAGCATAGTGTCTAACACAGCTGTTGTCTGTGAAGTGAAGCTAAACTCAACATCCAAACATCTCTTTTGGTGCTGGCCTATATGCTACTGTTCAATTCCAGTTCATTATAAACATGCTGGCCATGACCCATACTATTTACTTGATGTTGAATTTGAATCTCAATGATATGGGAAATCTCATATCGCTGTCATGTGACGCGCATACTCAGTGTGAACCTGCTGCTAGAACATCTACTCTGTTAGTATTTTAAATACTGCATGATTTTTTAAACTGCCAGAATAACTGTGGGCAGTCAATGCTTGGCCTTTAAGTGTAATTAATCAATGCACAAGTTGTGGTTATAAAAAAGCGTTAAGAGTTCCTTTACATTTGTTGGAAGAGAACGTTAATTAATGTTTTTGCAGAGTAATGCAAGATTTTAATCAGTGGTTTTTATTCTCTTATTAAGATTATTCTCTTACCATATCGATAGTTTTGGCCAAGAAAGTTACGATTATATTCTTGGAGTAAAGTTTAAATTTTATTGGAGTAGTATATGTTTAGTTTCCCACTTCTTGGCATTGAGCATAAAATTTTAGGTTTTAGTTAAAAATAAAAAATCTGGGGTTAGTTCCGTATCATTAAAATAAAGTCACAGAATCATATTATTTGTACTTCTTATTTTTAAGATACTGTATAATATTTGAATGCCTCCAAATCGGGACCATGCGTATCTATTATTTTGTGTACATTATGAGCTAGTTAAAACAACATTTTTAGAAGTAAAGAATATTTTTTTATCATAACTTTTATGAAGTAAAGAATAGAATACTTAAAATAACTAGATGTATTAAAACATTATCTAAAATTTGCTGTACTTAAAAAAGTGCCTCTTATTACTTCTGATAGCTTATAAAGTACCACACAGATACATCGGGTGTTCTACATTTTGTGCACACTGAAGGGATCTCGGAAACTACACATGAAAGATACACTCAATATTAAATGGATAGTTGTGCGTAATAACAAGACTCTATGAAAAGTTAGTTAAATAGTTATTGATTGCGTCGTTTTTGATCAGGATTGTTTGGAATGCCATTTAAAAATAATATGTTCATGGTGGCATAAAAAAATAATATAGTGTAGTATAATATTGAAAAATAATATATTTCAAAATGAAACTGCGTGCGAAGCCGAAACTGAATGCTATTAGTAAATAATAATTAATACAATGTTAATATATCAATATTATATATTAGTAAAATAATCAATAATAAATGTTATTTATTTCTTAACTTTTCGAGAAAACATTTAGAAATAATAACGACCTTAAACGTATGGAAAGAAGTTATAAAGTAAGAAAGGCATTTTTATAGCACCGCACTGCATCGTAGATCAAAAACAAAACTAAATGTCTTACTGAGATTATCTATTAGGACCGCCCAACAGAGTACGCTATTGCTGCGCTAGATACTGTAAAAGGAGGTACTAGACCTTATTTGACAGTCAGATTTCATTTTTAAGAGTTGGTTACAATTGAAGCCTACGTGTTGTGTATTTTGTGTTTATTTGGAATTCCTAGCAAGAGTCCTTACCAGATCGCATTGTGAGCCATGAGCTTCTTTTTCAATTAATAGGTTACATAGCATAATAACGATGAGTTTCAGTCAAACCTATATCGGTTTGAATGGAAGATTGCTCCTTCTCAAAAAAAAAAAAAACTTCTTAGTCTTTGCCTGATCATCGATTTGGTGTATTTCATGCTTGACCCAAGCCAATATCAGACGGAATGCGTTAACTTTGGTACGGAATCCCGGACACGCAAGCTATTTAAACTGGCACGGAAGAATAAGCATACTGAAATGAAGTAATTATTTTATATACTCCTTATAAACACAACTAAACGAAAAAGGCTACACAATTTAATTGACCGTAAAAACTACACTTTTCAAGCAGTGGCAAGTCCAATGAGCAAACTGCAATTTATTTTAACATTTCATTTAGTTATATTTAATCACACTAATTTAAGTTCAATAGTTGTATAAACTGAATTGAACTTGTTCCCAGCTGTAAGAAGTTTCTGTCAATTTTACACTCGTTTACCAAACAGCCGTTTACATCTTTCTAACAGATCCATTCTTAATGTTTTTGCTAATTACATTCCAAAACAAAACGTTTGATTTTGAAAGCATAATATATTATCAAATAAAAAACTGAGGACAAATCCTTGGTAATAATTGTCTATTTGCAATATTAAAATGTTCAACTTAAAAAGTTACCACCACAGCCATTGTATATTTACAAGTAATCCATTTACTATTCGTGAAAATTGGAATTTTCAGTAAATTGTGTTTACATGTTCTTCCTAATTTGTAAATCGTATCTTTTAAAGGATAACATAAAATATACGATTCATCTAAAAGTTTAGGCCGTTATGAAAGCAATAAATAACAGACTTCATTCCTCGGTTGGTGGAATTTGCTGGTCATTATCAGGATTTTATTGAGCGACGGTTCAAGCACAGCCATATGTGACAGACGAGAATGATATTAAGATTTCAATAAATCGAGCAATGATGAAGTAATTTGATATATTACCTCATTACGCTATTCACTCAATAACAACTGCAATGTTTCATATTGTGTTCCATATTAGCAAGTTGGGACATTTGCTGTACTTTCCTATTATCAGAAAATAAATATTATAGAGCTCATTTAGAAATAACTCACCTAATAGCCAAATTAGCTCTTATTTATTGTTACTTTTATAACTAAATAACTCAAGTAGGAAAAATGGGGACGAATTTTATCCTCTAGAACTCTTTTCAATAAAAAATCTTATTTGTGCTCATGTATTTGTATTTATAGTTGAATTAAAGACAGAAGGGTATTGAGACCCGGCAGCGATGGCCGAGGTTCGGGGCTCTTCGGGACCGGTCGGCTACAGTGTTGCCAAGTTGTTCTGTCTGACTAGATCATCCACAGCGTTCACATAAACCGCTTCTAGGTAGGGGTGGTTCGCAGCGGAAATATGTGGACACATTTATCGAAGCGATAAATTAATAGCGTTCGTTGTTTTGAGAATTGTTATTTTATAAGTAATTGAGTCAGAAATCAAAACCTCGTAAAGGATATTTACTGAAACCACGAGTGTATTATTGAAAATATACATAGGCCTAATAATAATAATTTGAATATTGTACATTTTACTGTTATTAATAGTAACCTACAAAACACCAAGGAGTATAGTAAAACGAACTAAAATTATATTCGTTAAGTAAATGCAAGTCTGCTGAGTTATAATTATTTACTCAGTCTTATCAGTCTTAGCAAATCCATTGAAATGACCACTGTGCCGCGGTCAAAAATCAACTTAAAACAAATAAAGATACTGTAGTTTAAACCTGATGAAGCTCGTTTAGGATAGTATTTTTAACCAATAAAAGGTATCCTGTTAAAACCGTTATAGGATAATAAAATTGTTAATTGTTGAGTCTAAACTTAAATTGCTAGGGTGACCAAAATGCAAAATTTGCGACTAGGGCGTCAATCTGACTATGATATGAAATTTCCTTCAGTTAATTTTTTCGATCAACTTAATGTAATCTAATTACTTGACAAAAAATCTGTAAAAATATTTCGAAACTTGTTATATTTTAAATTTATTACTAAATGTTACTAACTGTAAACCACAGGCACACTTATCACGCGAGTGCCGGGGCCTACCGCGTTTTTTTATCACTATTTCAGTGCCCTGAGACATGGTACGGAATTAACAGTAATTAAATAATGTCTGTCACAAAAATGTAACACTAGAAAGTACGTGCGTACACTTGTCTTCCAAATAAGGTTTAGTCTTGAAAAAGACACACTTGGCCACGAACACACGGAAGCGCAATAACACCACACGAAACAACATACATAACCAACAACCAATGACGTAATGAAGCACGGTTTGCTACTGCGCATCACCCAGCTGATACCTACCGGATGACAGGTACAACAGAGGAGACGTGACAACGCTGCCTCCGTCGAAAAGGAAAGTGCTCGGCTGTGATTGGTGGAGCGGTAGGGCGAGCCTTCGTGAGGCAGTTCGGCTGTCTTCGGTCGAGCTCGTCCCAATACCCTTCTGTCTTTAATTCAACTATAGTTGTACGTATTTGTGTGTATAGGTTTTGAGATTTACGCAATGTTTTAAATTGTTGTTCTTCAAAAGTGACTCAAATTTCTTTCTGTATGTCTCAACAAATTTTAACTTGCAAAATTTCATTAAAGAAATGGGATTTTTTAAATTCCTATTATTACTTTATTATTTTGGATTGTAAAATTTTAAATAAGATTTTGGGAATTCGTTTGAATGGGTCTCTCCTTATTACCTTAATGTATACGGAATATTAAGTTTATAGAGCCCTTGTTCGATTTTTTTTTATTTTTAATAGCTCAGATTTGAAAGGGAAAGTATCAAATTGCTATACTGTATTATACCGAATACTTCAATATTTGATAGTACAAACAAACCAGAAGGGTAGTATTAACGCTACTTTTTTACGTGGGGTTTAAGGGTGATTATTTCCATTATATTAATTTGGCACGTTTCAGTCACCAATGCCAAATCCCGCGAGCTGTGTCCTAAGTATTAATTGCATATAACAATGGTTTAATTAGATCTTTTTCATAATATTAATGTATTGTACAGTAAATTATGAAGCAATTAAATTCGTAACGGTTTGTTTTTAATCATTAAAGTTAGGAACGAAATTAAAAACGCCCTTCTGGGAAATAAGTTTTTATTTTATTAATGAATGTATCACCTTACAACGTGGTTGTATTAGGCAGTGTTGTCAAGGAATTTAAGGCAGCATCAATTTGAGGTCAACATTCATCTTAGTTTTGTGAAGCTAAGATTTTCGTTTGTCCAGTTACAGAGAAGTATTACTATGAGAATGTTTTGGCGTTGATATAATGGAAGTGTTCAAGGCTATAGACTATATTTTTAAGGCTCGTCCCAAGTGTCAGCACATTACATCACGGTATTATTGATGTGCACTTCCATGCACTTGGATATAGTATATTGTGGACTATTAGAAAATATTGGAGGCAATCACACAGGACTAATATAGCAATCCATACACGATAATATAAGAGGCCGTGGAGCGATCATAGTCAATCGGATTCTACAGTGATGATTCTTAATTTGATGACTCATGGGGACCAATGTAAAAATTGGTCTAACGCTAACGCTCAGCCAAATCCTATGGCGTAACATGCATAATCATCGACCTTAGTGTTACTTACATAGAAATAAGGTATACGCTATACGCACAATTTCAAGTCTATAGGTCATTTCATTTTCGAGATATTGAACATACAGTCAGATACAGACAGACAGAAATGAAATTTTTCCAGACACTAGAGTGTAGGCTTCACTAAAGTTCAGCTTGATGAAATTTATGTTTTAGAGTACCAAGTGGACGTGTTGGCTGTGAATTATTTAAATCATATCAGGGAAATCCTCTTACAGACTGATCAGATTTAACTGACTGATTTAACTTGACACATTTTAACACATATGTATCTAAAATATTTTCGATTTATGTTTTTTGAGAAATATACAATATATTGGTTTCTGAATTGCTTTTAATAATTTATAGTTGTATATTTTAAAAATATATCAAGAGAATAGGCGGTTACAAAAATGTTAATAAGGTAAAATATCAACTAAGATATTGAAAACATTAGGCTATACGTGGGATTATACAAGTATTTAATTCTCATAGTATATAAATGTGTCTTATATATGATCAATAATATTTTATTACCTAAACGTTTTGTTTTTATGGCATAAAAAACAAGCATGAATTACTAATAGTCTCGCTAAAACAGCGTTGCAAATGAACACAAATGTTTTATCAAGTAATTTATGTGTGTTAGAGTACACATTTTGATTGCCTCAATTAAGGTAGTAAATACTAGTAAACAATTTTGTTCCTGTGTATTTGGAAGTCCGTTTGGTGATTATATGATTCTATTTATCTTTCATATTTCATGTTAAAGACAGTTCCTTGACCATACTTTTATATTGCTCATAGACATGTACATAGATGACGGCATCAAATAAATGGCCTCTCAAATGGTAACAAAACACAGTCTGTATTGTGCCTACTACATTATTTTGAAGGTTATATTTCGTCCTTGCAATTAATATTTCTAAATGATGGGAGCTAGAATAATTTTGATAAACCAATGTTAACGTAATGTAACATTATTAATTATAAAATAAATATAATCCAAAAAAGAGTAAAATGTTGACTGGTTTGATGGGAAGAAATTATCTGCTGTGAAAAATCCAAGTAATATACTTACAATACGAAGGCTTTTGATATGTTTGAATATTAGTTGATGAAGACAATTAAGGGAAACATAAAAATAATACTATTAGAAACTAGTTTGGTGTGAAGTTTCAGAAACTATAAGAATACAATAAATCAAATCAAACAAATAATAAAAAAATTATATTTTAAATTAAATTTACAGATATTCAGGTTAAAAATTACGGTAAAACACGGTAAAACATGAATGTGGTAAAAGAAACAAATATTCGACAATCTGGGTTGTTAAATTAGGATAGGTTTGTTAGCCAGTCTTAATTAATTAAACGTTTCAGGATGACGGCCATTCAAATTTGGGCATAATTTAATCTTGAGTGCGTCACAAAATATAGGAAAATGGACATATTTTAGAAAATTTTCAAGTAATTCCAAGGAAGCAAAATAAAAATAAATATTGATAAGCTAAATTCACGTGGTCTTGTGATTATGGTGGCATGTTTCGAAGATTTACCTTTATCAGACCTCAGTAGCCGTGGTAGTGGATGACTTTTTCATAAAATAAAAAATAGACAACACAACACTCTATACACTCTTTCATATATATATATATATATATATACATATATATATAAAACATTCTTTGATTAACATTCATTTAATTTGTATAAATGGCAATAGTCATTTATTGAAATTAAAATCATCTTTTGCCATTTATATAAATTGTATTAATGCGCGCGCGCGCGCGCGCGCGCGCGCGCACACACACACACACACACACACACACACACACACACACACACACACACACACACACACACACACACACACACACACATTAATACAATTTATATAAATGGCAAAAGCTGATTTTAATTTCATTAAATGACTATTGCCATTTATACAAATTTAATTAATGTTAATAAAAGTATTATGACAGGTATTTGGTGTTCCGATCATATGTTAGTTTGGTTATTGAAACGCATATGAGACAGATACGGCCAAATACAAAATAATTGAATCGTAAAAAGTAAGGGTTCTGTGGTGTACTGGTAGCACATTCAACCGCAAGTGAGAGATCCGGGTTCGAGTCCCGGTGGAGCGAGTACTTTATATATATATGTATGTATATGTATATATATATATATATATATATATGTACTTTCTATTTGTGTATTATCTTCTAAAGGATATTTATTAAGACAGTGCATATACTGTGATAATAAATTTTGTCAAATAAGGTTTCTAGATCAAGGACTGTCTCACTATTTGTAATTATATTAACATTTAGGGTTATTTTGCCAACAGTACTTTGTGACAAACATATAAACTAATAATGCATCTTCAGTTCGACATCTCGAGATGACGGCCTCTTGTGAAATCTACCTTTCTTTTGACTGAGGTTTTATATAATAGCAAAATTTACCATTGTCTATAGTTTATAAATCAAGTATTATGAGGTCGTAGTTGAAACTATTGTATGTATTTCCTTATAAGCAGTTTTACATTTATACTTGTACACATAATTGGTATCTAGTTGGATGTTAAAAGGCGTGTCACTAAAACTTTGGTTATATGTGGTAGCAATTCTCCTAAAATAGATGGCTCTCAAACTGTAACTAGTAGAACTAATTATATACTATGTCCTAACTCAATTTAAGTTGGTACAGTAGTTTACAGCGGAAACGTGTTCAGATATAAACTGTTGCTCCTGAATAGTTAGTGCACCATCGGTGTTTTCCTGGAATGCAAGGAAATTGTAGGCAGCTGAGAGAACCACGGCTTTGAGATACCAAACCTTTACATCTCTGTTACTGGTACTTCTAGCAACTAAAGTTTTTAGAAATTTCTTACGGTACTTATATTATTACTGTTATCCATTAATTATTAATTATTTTATAATAGACTGTACTCTTAGGCACTCATAGTTTTACATTAATTTACCTGAATTGTGAAATTAAAATCAGTGCCCCGTTCAAAAACATTCTATCAATAAACAAATTGAGTATCAAGTGTTTGTTATCGAATATTAAATTTACATCTACTAGAAAAAAAGTAGTTTAGTTATCTGTATAGATTAATTAAAATTACTCGTAAAATGTTGAAATAAAAGCAAAAACTTATCAAGTCTTCTTTGTATGTTTTAAAATACTGCAGTTCTATTATATTAACAAAGTTTATCTTAATTAATCATTTGAGGATGTGGATTCTTTAGAACTCAACCTAGTACAACATTATTTTATAATATTTTAATTGAAATTTTCAAAATTTCACTTGAATTTCCTCTTTTTATTTGTGTATGGAGACACTATCTGTAGAAATAACCAATAAACATCGAAGAATAGAAGCTACTTTCCTTTGATCCAAAATTGCTCTGTTACTAGTTGCTTCATCTACGTGCGTTGTGTACAGATTAGTTTCGCTGGCCATTTTTTATTTCTATCCTAACTCTAACATAAATGCAAACGTGCCATTATTTGTTTGTTTTGGTTTCCCGCGTAAAATACTCTACCAATTTTACTGAGATTTTTCATGGATATTATTAAGGTCCGTAGGATGCATACAGACTTATTTTTGAAGGAAACAGGATTTTTACGGATATTTTCCATCGTTCAGTGAAACAAGAAATCAGTAACACTACGTTTCGAGATCTGCAATCTGAATTCTTCTTCAGGTAAATAACTAAAACCTGTTCAGGTGCCCCGTTCAAAAACATTCTATCAATAAACAAATTGAGTATCAAGTGTTTGTTATCGAATATTAAATTTACATCTACTAGAAAAAAAGTAGTTTAGTTATCTGTATAGATTAATTAAAATTACTCGTAAAATGTTGAAATAAAAGCAAAAACTTATCAAGTCTTCTTTGTATGTTTTAAAATACTGCAGTTCTATTATATTAACAAAGTTTATCTTAATTAATCATTTCAGGATGTGGATTCTTTAGAACTCAACCTAGTACAACATTATTTTATAATATTTTAATTGAAATTTTCAAAATTTCACTTGAATTTCCTCTTTTTATTTGTGTATGGAGACACTATCTGTAGAAATAACCAATAAACATCGAAGAATAGAAGCTACTTTCCTTTGATCCAAAATTGCTCTGTTACTAGTTGCTTCATCTACGTGCGTTGTGTACAGATTAGTTTCGCTGGCCATTTTTTATTTCTATCCTAACTCTAACATAAATGCAAACGTGCCATTATTTGTTTGTTTTGGTTTCCCGCGTAAAATACTCTACCAATTTTACTGAGATTTTTCATGGATATTATTAAGGTCCGTAGGATGCATACAGACTTATTTTTGAAGGAAACAGGATTTTTAACGGATATTTTCCATCGTTCAGTGAAACAAGAAATCAGTAACACTACGTTTCGAGATCTGCAATCTGAATTCTTCTTCAGGTAAATAACTAACCTAATACATAATTACAAACTAGGTTAAAATAAACAAAATCATACCAAAGCGTTGAGGTACGCCTAAGTCAGGACTGTTCTCTACGTACTGCACTCTATGACCACCTCAGTCGTAGGTGGTTGGTAGACGAATGCAGACGTATTGTCACCTGTATTCTGTAGTTCAGTTTATGATTAGTGTTGTGTATAGTTTTTATTAAGTGCATGTTTTTAGAGTTAGTGAAGTTGACAAACAACATGGTGGTTGTGATTCCTGACTTATTTTAACCTAGTTTGTAATTATGTATTAGGTTAGTATTAGAGCTAGTCCTTTTTGATCTTTAAGGTAGTTAAAATCCTATCTTGGTCTCTAAAGTTGTGAAATATTAATTGAAAAGACCTGTCATATGTAATCAACTGTTCTGTGTAAACATTTATGACAGCAAACCATATGTTTCATTAATATACCCTATATTTTCAATTTGTTTATATTCATAGTGCGTAAATTCTCTAAGGAGTAACCATTAGTTTTCATGCAGTTTTTTTATATTAGCGATTAGGTAAGTACTCATGTACCTTAGAAAATGTCCTAAAACCTGTAATGGTTGGAATTTGACTCCAAAGACTCTCCTTGAAGCAGTTGGCAAGAACTATGCTAGATTAAAGTTAGCTGCACTGTGCTTTTAAAGTAACGTAGTATTTATACTCTAAACATTTTAAAATATTCCAAATATTTTAAGTTTATAAAGAAACAAGCACAAAAGTAAATAGTACAATCAATTCTGTAATTGTACATATTTAGCAAATATTAAGTATATACGTTAAATATAAAGTTAACATCTATTTTTTCTCAGCACTGCATATCGTGATACAGCTATGAATCGTACGAGGTGTTGTAAGTGGTGACGAGAGTTTAAAACGGCCGTACGTACATGCATGATGATCAGAGAAGCGGGAGACCTTTCATTGTGCCTGAAATTCTAGAAAAAATGGAAAATGATTTCTGAATAATAGTACTATTTTACATCAAATCATATGTTGTACACGTTACGGCTTCTAAACACGTTACTTTGTAATGAAATAAGTTCATCAGGTGTGATTCCGTTCTGTATTTCTAAATGTCAATTCAATAAAAAAACTAATACAACATTTATATAGGTGGAGATACTATACTAAGACCCCGTTTTATATTATAACAATTAAACTCACAATGGTTAGTTAAACTTAAGATACCGAGATATTATTATTAAATAAGTACTTTATTACATCACAAAACTCAAAAGAGAGGCCAATCAGACATCAATGGATATTCTAAAATATTAACTTTCAAGGCAATGATAATGGGCAAATAATGTGTATAAAGGAAAAGAATTCTCAGAGACATACATCAGAATTAACATGCCTAATGATAGATTCTTTCTTTTTGTCTGGAGAAGTGAAGCAGGACAAAATGAAGTAATTGGGAAGTCACCCAAAATCTACCACTCTTTACAATAGAAGTAAAATCGAATAAATTTAAGAATCGTGATCAAGGATGCGTCAAATGACACCGTGCCACAAATTAAAAAAAAAATATGTGGAACGTTTAAACCGAAACTAAAGATTTTCAACCCGTTTTTTTTGGTCCACTACCAATAGTTTTGTTTTTCCTTTTTAATATTATTCTCTCTCTCTCTCTCTGTGTATGTGTGTGTGTTACTGGATAACGTAAACACTACTGAACGTATTTGACTGAAATTTATTTATATACTATTCTTAGGGTTACTGGTTAACATATAGGCCTAATCTTATTTCAAAAATCCTTTCGAGCTAGGCAGAACAGGTCTGTTTACGAAACATTATAGCATAGTGTCCTAAGGTGTATTACAGCAAACAAATATGATTAACTATTTGTTTGGGGAACCACCCATGGCTTTATCTACTTAAAAATAGAGACATTTTGGATACATTCGTTTAAATGACATTCCAGAGTTAGGTGATAATGACATAAAAATACTTCAATCTTTGGTCCATTTTAGATTTAAGTTTAAAGAGCACTGTTTTGGAACCCTCAAGTCGCAGTGTGAAACGATTGTGATAGTTACCGTGAAATAACTTGAATTTCTCACCAATATTTCTAGATGAAATATTCCAGTAACAATTAAATTAATTTAAGCTAGCGTGGAGGAAACCTAAAGTCAAAGTTCTTAGCTTTTCAGTTTACACACTCATGATGTATGAATAATGGGGATGCACTCTATTTTTAAACGGAAGTTGATTTTGAAAAAATCTGACACGCAGGTCTGAGAAGCGTATTTCGGTCAAAAATCGTAGACCTATGGTTATTGTAGTTTCATTCTGGACTAAGGTATTTCTGTTGCTTTAGTAGAGTTTGTCTATAAGGCCTACTTCAATCAAAAATACGTAACTAAATGTGTTTTATAACACTCTTAAAATCTGTATCAGTTAGATAGTAAATTTGTCTTTGCTATATGTATTACACTAATGGCAGTTAAATTAATTATACGCATGATTGTATTGTCACATTACAATGTTTGAATAGAACGTTTGATTACAAAAAATAATTTTACTCTCTGCTGATTAAGCCACAAAGGGAGATTCAAGACCAGTGGGCCTATATGATAACCGAGGATCCTAAGAATATCAATGTGTCCAATATATATATATATATATATATATATATATATATATATACATAGAAGTTTTCTACTAACTGTTATGATATTAGAACTATGTTTCAACACAGAATGACACATACCAGCTTGTATCCACTATACGTAGTTAGCAGTGGTCTGAGCCAGAAATCGATTATGAGAACCAGGCAACCAATTAGACCACTCTTGTATGCACCGTTAATACATCACATCCATCAACTCGGCTTATAATACGTGAGCTCACCCGGCCGATGCTTACATGATAATCGGGTAGCTATAGACCGATGCTACTAAAATAACAGAATTGTTAACTGTCGAATGAAAAAGGAAAAGGTAGAGACAGGTTGGCGAAGTGGTCTCAGGTTTCAAGAGAGCAGTTACAATTTTACTATTTGTAATATAAGAGTTTCTGAATACAGAATTCAATATGCTCTATAAGAGATATACAAAATCTATAAGCGAGTAACACGGTGTCCAAACCATATGAGATGACCAAGATGTTTAAATGTTCCACAAACCTAATATATAACGTAATTACGAAATCAGTACTACCAAATCAAATATATATCTACTTTCAGCCGAAGTGAATTTAATTAATGAATCCTCTTGAGACTACGAACTCTCACAATGTATTTTCTGCAGTAGCATAGTTAATCCTAAGTCACATAAAATAAGAATGCAGACTACAGCTGTACTGTAGAACAATCAAGGGCTATCCTATCAGATTATGCGGAAGAGACTATATACGATTTGCCAGTTAATAAATTAAGGATGTGAAGGACATGACAGAATAGGTCCTAAAATAGTGCTTAAATGACCTACTTAAGTCCCTATTCAATTATGACTTGAGCAACTCATTTTAAAGGATATTTTCCCGACGCTAGCTAGTTCGTAAGGATGAATTAAAATCTTTCTTGTAAAAAAAACTAATTTAATTCTTGGTTGATAGCCTAAAAGCTTTTAAACATTTTATTATTCACAGGCTGGAATGTCAAAAGAGGGTACTCGGTAATTATTTTGATCTTAATCCTGTTTTGTTGTTGTTATTGCTTATATCACTGTTATCCGTTTAACAAAATTAGCAATTATTAAATTGAAAACTTATTGTAAATGGACTAACTTACTTCTTGACCAATAAACTTCACACATAAGGTGTAAACTGAACGTATATTAAATACAGTTTTTAGTACAATTTAAGATTGTATCTAAGCTTACATTACTCACATTACTTTTGTGGTCGTGTAAATGTTGTAATGATAGTTCTTGATTCCGACTAGGTTACTGTATTAATATTTGTTTAATTGTTATAATAAGTAAATACTGCTTACAACTTTGGTAATTTATTTACACAGACACTCAGTGAGTTACATGTTGATTGCACAGAATACAACTCGGTTAGTGACATTGCAAAGTTGCCTCTTACCTCAAAGCGTATCCTCGCCGTTAGCAACTTAGCCATTACTGTAACTATGTCATGTAATAACTGTTACTTACTCCGAGTAGTACTTAATTAGCGTCGTCGGTCGCAATGTTAGAGACTAATAGTTTACATAATTATTTCGTGTAACAAATTTGCTTGTATTCGGTTACTTTGCGTGTTGTAAACGCCTTCATTTTCAAACACCAATTATGATTTTGGAACATTCTATTCAGTTGTATAAACATTATATGAAAATTGCAATGTACCTCTGTAAGTAAAAATGTTTTTTCTGATTCACCGACTACGCTAAAAAATTTAGAGTGATGAAATATGTTTACCTTATTCAAAATAATTGTAAAGTGTGTTTTGCAATATAACTGTAAAATATTAACTCACTATAGCCTACAACTAGCATTTCTCAGTAAAGTATTAAATAAAGTTTATTAAATTTGCAGTAACACTAATTTATGTTTTTGCCCCGTTAACTGAACTAGGCACGTATTACTGACCAAACTACGTTCTTAGCAAAAAAATGGCCTGGAAAACCAAATAACAGATTGTCGAAATAGACTTAAATACTATTAAGAGTTTAAATCTTAAAACTTAATGAATTAATAAATTGTGATGTGTAAAATCACTCCTGTTGTATATAAGCTTCATTTAAGATAACATATAAATATATGTAAATAAAAAAAGAAAAATCAATTTTAATATACAGAAATATCTCGTATAGCATTAATTCATTACAGAAGAAGGCTGAAAGTGCCTGCGTTTGTTTGATTTCCCTGAGGTAAACATAGTGTTCTTCTCATATAAAAATATTTGGATTTATTCTTTACTTAAAAATTATATTCAATCACATTAATAGTTGCAATATTTCACCGAGAGATTGTCCACTAGGATGTTTCAAACGTTCTAATTAAATTGTAATTATTTTAATCATAAAGTAGGTTACTTTTTATATCAACATTAAATTAGGCTTTATTAGTGAAGAATTTTTTGCATCATATAAAACTTATGAGGAATATTAATACATATGTAGTATAAGTAAACTATACTATACATACTAAATAGTTGTTTAGTATTTAATATATTTTTAGTATTTTTTAGTATTATATATTTAATATATGGAAAAAGAAGAGATGATTATTCCCGGTTCTAAAATGTTATTAGTCAGTAGTTTTTAACTGCCATTTTAATTTAAAATATCATTTAATTTTCTATAAACAAGTGAAAAATTACATTTTATACCATAAACAATTTATACCTGTTGTTGGTTTATTAACCGCAAAACAAAAATATTTATTAAAATACATATTTGTACTGCTGACTTTTATAAAAATACATGTTTTATCATATTCCTTGATTTTATATGGACAGGAAGAAGTTAAATAACCGATATGGAAGTCTTGTTTAAAAGGAGTTTCTAATTCGATAACAAATTTGAAATTATATTCTCGAAAGTCCAAGTCATATATTCATGAACGTGGAAAGAAATGAGGTAACTGAGTGGAGACTAAAGACGTTGAAGTGAGATAAAATAGAGAATGATTAACTCGCGATAGCTAACAACCGAACATCGAGTGGCATATACTAATTGTAGTGGTAATAAGTAACTATAAACCCTATTTATATCTTAGCAATTACGTAATATTAAATTCCTTACATTAAAATGGAAATTAATTGAAAGGAAGAACATTGTATTAAAGCGAGTGAATGGTTTTATTGAACAATACGTAGAGGTTAACATTTTATACTAATATTTTTTTCTAGTCGCATCTATCTTCGTAACATTTAATAGCATTCGCATTTAAATTCAAATTAAAAATATCCTTATGCCAATTTTTTTCGTATTACCATGTTAATGTCTTTATCATAATTTTGTCCACACAATTTATTCTTAAACGTAAAGGAAACAAAGTTTCGTGTAGTTACGTATAAGAAAATCGGTCTTATATTGAAATTGTATCCCAATAAGATCTTAGAATAATACATTTTGAACAGAACGTTCCGATTTTTTGTTGTTGATAAAATGAAGGTAAGGCCATCCATCCGTAATTATCTGTAAAAGATTAGAAACGTGTATTGCCAACAGAATAAATAAAGTATCATGGAGTCCCCTGAGTACTATCATAAACTCTCACAACAAGCCAGATAACGTTGTGTAATGCATGTCCTTGGAAAATTACCGACCACTGCTCCTGTAAACTCTGCGTTCTTATTGTATGGGCTTATTTAGCATGGGTTTACTGAATGAGAAATTATTGGATCTTCTAACCAATACTAATAGTGTATAATATAATTTGATCCTTCTCTTGTGATAATAAAACCTTTGCTAGCCTCTCCTGCTAGTTTCTGGTGAACGACATCCGATTTGACTGATGAACGAGGTCACTTAGACGTCAAGCTTTACATTTAAACTATATTGGAATTTTCAATTTCTGTGTTCAATTTCAAGTTATGGGTAAAAATTGACTCTGATTCCTACCGGTAATACTATAAGTTGTAGTTACTCTGTTCTACCGTACACAGTTAATACAAAGTAATTTTTTAGTTTTACTTTTTTTATTGGAGTTACCTTTTTTCAAAAGAAAGACTGGATATAACGATTCTTATTCGTGTATATCACAAATCTATTACTCAACGTATCCATCCATAAAGTTTTCCCTAAGCTCGTTATTCTCTTTAGCCCTATTCCCCATAACCCAGTATTCTCCGCCTTCCACCATAACCGAGGTTTTTCCGTTTTAAACGTATCTTATTCGAGCTTCCCCTCTCAGGGTCCTTCGTTTGCTCTACACCCTATATTTTTCTCTCTGCAGGTTTATCCTAAAATCCGTTAGACTTGGCAGATTCATCCTACTCGTCTGTTTTCTTGAAACTTCAGCGTTGTCCTCATTTTCCTTGCGTCACGTAATAGTTCAACCTACAAATTTGACCCTAATCTTCACTCTCACTCTAGTGATTATTAATGTATCCATTTGTCATTACTTATTTCCATTCATAGAAATAGATTGATATACTATTAGAATGATTAGTTGATATTCGCTGGTTAAAGTTCACTACGGACGGTGCATGATTTCAAAGGATAACAGAACTTTGGGAATGGAAATTGCCGAGTAGTCGGACTTAGGACTTTGGATCTGAGTTAGAGATAGTGCTCAAATCCTGTCTGTGGTCGTTGTACATAATATCAGTACCACCGTCCGTGTACTGTATCGACTATACTCCTTATCCTGTATAATAAGATCTTCGCACAGGGCATTGGCCTATTAGGACAGGAAGAGTATAAAGCTTAAAAAAAGGAATGGCCTCTTCTAAAGATAGGTTGTGGGTTCCTTTCAAGTAGTCGGCGTTACCATATAGTGGCGTCCTTTAATATTTCCAATGTTATTAGCTTTATGGGATGACAATAAATTTTGCCCTACTTTCCTAGGTTGAAGGTTGAATTAATATTTAAACTATTATAGACCCGAGAGACAAATATCAAATCCGTAGACATTTTAGTGAAAGTACTTATAATATAACATTATGGAGGCCTAAGATATATGTGTTCCAAGTACAAAGTATTTCAGTGTTCACCGTTGAGGTTCAAAAGTTGTAAAATATTCACTCCCTCTTATTTAAAGCTTAGCGCGTAAAAAGGTATTTCTGGTTCGAATCACTTACATTTCACACAAGATAATAGAACTTTATTCGATCTTCCTGACAATGCTTCTTTCTATTTAAGTCATAAAACACATGTGTGTCAAATTCAAAAATGATCAGATATCGGAAAGTTAGATAATTAGTGATTAGTGAGTGAGTGAATGAATAAACCCTTTTCATATTATATGGGTGAGGCAGACCACCCGTACAGTACGTATAGCGGCCAAACCAAGCAAGGTAGATTATGCGTAACAACTTAAACCCCCCTATTTCCACCCCAAAGAAATTGGAGAAATTATTTTGAAATCTCTAAAACTCCCTAAAAGGGTAGTTTTTGGGGGGTAGGGATGGTTTTTGGAAAATTTTCAAATGTAAAGGTTTGTTGAGTTATACCTCATTTTAAAGGTATTTCTTCACTGATTATTTTGATGCAAAAAGTTTGAACCTAACTTGCCGCTTATGTACAGGGTACACCAAAACGTTAAAAAATCAGGGGTTTGTGGGTAAAGTTATTGCAACTACCTGCATAAATGTAGAGAGACGATATTTTTATTCAAAACTAATGATGAGACGGCTTATCGAACAATATCATCAAATGCCACCCTACCCCAAAATTTACACATTTTAAAAATACATAGAATTTTGAAATACTTAACAGCCCCAATCTAAAAAAACTCAAATAGCAACCTAGGTTGTGTTGTACATCATTAGAAAGTTCTTTAAAATATAAACATTTTCTACATTTAAAGTTTGTCTCTATCTCCAATGGTTTCAAAACTGTAGTACAAAAATAGATTTTTTAATAATTTTACTAAGTTAGTTTGAATTTAGTATTAACTTAGTAAAATTCTATTTGAGTTTTTTTAGATTGGGGCTGTTAAGTATTTCAAAATTCAATCCAGTAAATTGAGGGACCTTAACAGGTACCAAGCAATCGAATGTGTGCTTATTTCTCAAGCAATTTTTAAAATTCGCTGTGTAGTAGAAATCTAACCACGTAGAAGAAAAGCCCTTCATTTTAAAGTACATGATTACGAGTTCCTAGTTTCAGCGTATATTTGGTATATTTAATACTAATTTCAGTGATTTGTGACAAATTCAGGTGTGATTTTTAGAGTCACCGCTGTGATTGATCCTAAGTTTAAAACTGGATAGTAAGCCATTTCAAGTGTTAAATGTTCTTCGGAAATAAACTGATTATTGGTAAAATTTATTGTTCACTAATTTCTTCGCCCTTTTATCAGGTTACAAATATCATAGTATTGTCACAGTGCAGACTGTATATAATTGAAACATTAAATATTTGGATATCTGTAAGCTGCTAAAACGTTATGGACTAAAATATTATTACTCTCTGAAAAGATACATTATTTTAAAACTTTAAAAGAATGGTGTGTAAAGATGAAAGTGAATGTAAGCATAATACTGTAAAGCGTTAATGAGGACGTGCTTGCGGGTAAACGAGTGACATTGTCAAGTCTCTCGCTTTATTATTTCATCTAGTCATCATATCTCTGACGTCATCTTAGCTCGATCTAAATTTACACAGTCTACAGTATTTGCTATTACGCAAGCTTACCTATCCTGTAAGCTAACATCAAGATGCAAATAAATATTTTGTACTGTAAACATAAAGTAGTTCTTAGAATTACTTTGTCTTATTGAGAATTCTCTCAGGGCGGTAAGTAGCCTATTCATCATATGCCTATGCATATACAATTTCTTTAGCACAAGCGTGTTTATTTGTAGCCGTATATAAAATTATGATAATATGCACTCTTTTCAGTTTTCTAGCTCAAAGATGGTTGCAAATATTTTGGTCACATTTTCAGACATATTGACAAAAGTGCGTGTAGTTAAACAGATATTTTTTAAACTTCTGTAAATTTATAAATAATTTAGGCTTAAAAACCGTGACATTAAAACAAATTCACCCATCTATAAATGGTGTATGACGTTTAATTTGTAGTTCCTTTGAAACACATAAGTAGATGAAACCTTGGATATTCTAACATGTGTGAGCTGTTAGTTATAACCGTGTACGAGAACTACACTTACTGCAGGTCCTGTTGACTTCTGTCAACATTTTACCATTCACATCAACACCGCTAGCTTAGAATGTTGATAATGTACGTACTGGTTAGTAACTAAATTTTAATTTTATTATCAGAAGCATTTTAGGAAATGTGCCTGTTTTAATCACTCTTACGTGAAAGATTTTTGAAATATTTTGTAAACGACATGGTAGAAATTTCACGAAAACTATAAAACAACTTTAATAGCCACACATTTATCGGTGTATCAAAAGGTTCCATTATAATGCCCCTTGAAATTTCCGAAAGTGATTATTTTATATCAGCTGGTAGAAATCGTGCAGCTAAAATGATAAAAGTAATAAAACTCTTAGGTTTTCTGCAACACATTTTCTTGTTAAAGGAATTTGTATATTGGTTATAACTTACATTACTAATATATAACTATACCATTTCGTAACTTCGAGCTACTGCTAGCAAAAAGCTTTAGTGAATATTAAAAGTTTAGAAGGATGAGTAAGTGATATTTCCAATTCTATTATTTGTTTCAAACAATTAAACATTGCAATATTGCCTGTAAGAATAAACATTGTTGCGTAAAAACTTACTATAATCTAAAAAAACTTGTTCATTTTGCTTTTGTGATGTGTAATAGTAAAGACAAAACCTTAAATTTTAAAACGTTATATAAACCTAAATATGTGAGGGTATATACATTGTTTTATATTGTTCAAAGTTTGAATGTATTTTCCTGTACAACTTCCGTTTTAATTTCTGTTGAATAATACTTTCAACTGATATTTACTCTAATGAAAATTGTCAATATATATGACCTTTTCACATAAATATACTTAAACAGTACTAATTCCATGTGTGCATTATTTTTTTTTTTTTAATTGTATATTATATATTTTTATTTTTATATTATTTTTTTAGTATAGTAAAAAAATAGTACTTTACAGTGTTTCTTTTTTTTGTAGACTCTTTTAATTTCTTTGCAGATAAACATATGTTCATTTGTATATTCTGCATTGAATTAATACTTTTATAGTTCTCTATAAAGCCATAGTAGTTATAAAAACATATTAAAAAAAGGCTGTTTATCTATTTAATTATCGAAATTACATTAAGGTAATAATCTGGCGTAGATGTTATATTCGTTGTGTAGATAAAAGTTTCATAACGAAATCATATTCCATTTCAAAAAATCAATTGATCTTTCTTAAGGCACACATTTAAATAAAATACATATATGTTTGTTTTAAAACGTTTAAAAAGATTGGACCATAAAATCGGTATTTTTAGTTGCTCAATATGTTTAGTTTCAATTTTCTGGCAAAAAGAACATGAGCAAAATTAATGGAAGTGTAATATCCAAGTATTTCGTTATTTTTATGTTGTTGTTGAACAATATCTGAAATTTATTAAAATATAATGCAATGTTCTGTAATGAAACATTAAATATTATTATAGCACATGTTTGTAAAAGACAGCAGCAAAGAATATAACATTTGTTGGAGAAGTAAGAAAATATTAACAGATGAGTTCACATAAGTGACATTAATTTGTTTGTTTACCAAATTAAAAGCGAGGCAACAGACAACAGTTAAGTTCTGGATGAAAATGTTACTTCAGGTGAGACGTTTACTTGATCCTTTCATGCATCCGTCTAAGAAGAAAACCAGTAACACAATCACAAATTAAATTCTTTGCAGAAATTCAGATGCTTTCAATAACTAAATAATTTATTTAAGGAACATATTTTAAAACTTTTTGCAAGACAAGCGAATATTTCATATTCATGATTGAGATGTCACGATATTTAAAAATTTATGTTATATTTGAAGCTAAATATATTAATAAAAGTTTCATAAAAGGAATTTACAGTTTACAGAAGTTAGAATATTTTTACAAATGGTGCTTCAATTATCTATATACTTATTTTTGAACTGAATATAATTAAAATATTCTTTAATTAATAGATTACTTAAATACCTTAATGCATGATTGACATGTGTTGATACTCGTACAGACATATGAGGCCATATTTATTGAAACATGATGGAGGAACAGCGCAGTGTTATAACACAACGATATAAGAGTATATCAGCTTCGCCTAACAATCTTAACTGTTTCTGTTTTTTTCTTTGTCCAGCCATCGTCCCTTTGTCTCCAGTGATTTGGTGTCGAATCTAATACTTAGCTTAAATCGCATAATCTGTATTAATGAGTCTGTACCAACCCGTATAAATTCATTTCATTTATTGGCTGAAGTAGGGAATTACTCGAGAGGATGGAGAAATTTAATTTCTGTATGTCTGTCTGTAGGAACAATATTTTAGAAACGAATTATAGACTTGTAATTGTACACAATACTTCATTTCTCTATAAGTAATACAGATTTTTTTGATTATGGTGCCCGTTTTTTAATTGTATTTAGCCGGACGTTAGTGAATATTTTTACATTGGTCTTATGTGTAACCACTATGGTAAATTGAAAATAGCAAAATAAACAAATTTGTAAACATACTAAGTACACTCACGAGAGGTCTTAACATTTTACATATTCATACATGTATACTATCTATCTCAACACATACACGATCGTGTTATGGTAACTTTGTTGTATACTTATGTTTGTGTAGACTTTTATTACTTAAGAATTAATGTTTTCAATCTCGGGGATGTATACATTTCTGTAGTTCTATCTGACAATAATGGATTGATCTATAGATTCTAAACTTTAAATTGAGACTTAGCAAAGCCTATAACGCACCACATGCATACTCATGCCTTATTTAAAGAACTGACAGCGAAAAATTGCATTAATGTTTAACTAACTAGTACATTTACGATTTGAAGGTATTTTTCTTACACAGGGAACAGGCCGATTCATCCAAATCTGTCATGAATGAATTCCATGTTAATAATTTATAGACCTAACAAATTACTTTTCATGTTACACAATTTATAGACTTTTTATATACAAAATTATTTTGTCAGGTTTGAATAGTTTTTTATTATCTCAGTTTATTAATTGCTTACTTTTGTACATGGTTAACCTTACGTTTAATGTTCTGATATATAAAAACGACGGTAGAAACTAATTTGTAACCGTATATTTCAATTAATTGTAACAACTCAATCTTAACAACAATTTGAACCTACGCTATCTCTAACTCAGACCCAAAGTTCGTCTTAGACCGCTCGGAAATCGGCACTCCCAAAGTTCTGGTATCCTTTCCAATCACGTAACGTCAAAAGAAAACTTTAAGTACTTTCAACTAACCATTACAATAATATATAAATCAATTTCGTAGAATTTAATACTAAATAAATTTGTAAATAATAACCACGTTCATATCTTACAGATATGTATAGTATACGGACAAAATTTAACATCTACTCGTAAATAAAAAAAAGACAAAACTCTTTTCTTTTATGTGTGACTAACATCACAAAGACAGTTTTGCGTTCACAAGATATACAGATAACATTGTGTGAAGGTTACAAAAGTCCACTCATTTTCACTTTTAGACATTCAGTGCAGTAAAATTCTGTGCGTTCTTTTTGCTGTGCTGCCAACTAAACAAATTTAATTTAAAATTTATTTATTACTGTATATTTATAATAAATATAATATAGATACATTTAGTACTATATAATTTCCTCAATACTTGTTTAAACTTTTTTCATTGTTGTGTGTGTGTGTGTATGCGTGTGTTCCCGTTGAGGTAGTCAACAGAGGCACTGCAGTTGTAACACTTGATCTAAACATGTTCAGCGTAATGTTTCTTATTTATTTTGCTTCCATGCACAGCTTCATATTCTAACATTTAACACGTGAAATAGACACTAGATAGCAGTGGGTTAATAATTGTGCTTCAGTTTGTGTAACATATCACTCTAACAAACTATTCTCTTAGACGCGAAACAACTCTGTGTTTTGCATTCATAGTTTCAACAACAATCAAATTAAATTATAGAAAGTTTACTTATTATGAATAACAAAATGTTACATTATTACATATTTACACTAAGTGTAAGTGATAACGAGTTCTTGCTAAACGCATAATTTCAACCCAAACGAATACGTTAAAATTCAATTAAAATTTAGGAAAACTTAATGTTTTTACACAGATCCAAATTTTTTGTAGTAATAAGCAATTTAATAAGAAAATATTACTTATATAACAAAAATAACGTGTAGGAGCTCTGAGGTGGGTTTGAGGGAAAGGAAAGGGTGAAACCCCTTACCACAAGCTCTTGACTCTGTCAACTTATTACCAAGTATCACCATTTTAGTTTGTCAATATTGTTAACACCTTTATACGAGTATATATTTGTATTAAATCCGTTGCAGTGCATTGCTAGTATTAGCTTTACTCGAAATATTGAAAGACATATCGGAGTTTGGTCAGTGTAAAGAAATGTATGGGTTATGTAAAAGAAATAGTTATGTTCGAATTTATATAGGTTGAGGTTCTCTTTCATAATCTGTGGTATCAATTGAATACTCAATGATTGATTCCTAGTTCCAATGTGTTACAATTAGAGTTCAGTAGACGGTGTATGAATAGTATACTACGTATAATAAGTGAGAAAAGTTATATAATAAGGCTAAACTACTATTTACGATACTTATACAGTACCGAGAACACACATAATTAATCGAGAAACTGAACCTTCCAAACTGGAAAAAATAAATTACATAATAAAATGACATGATATACATTATATGAATACTATGATGGATCATTCACTATTCAAACTGAAAAAGTCGAGTAAGGAAACTTTATAAATATAGAAAGTTTAGTCTTCTAACGTTGTAGTGCTTTACAGATTTCATCTCTTGATTTTCGCACGCGAATTGTCTAATTATTGTAGGCGTCAGATATCCCCTTTATTCCAATTGTTTCAGATGACCACGCACGGTTCCGAAGAAAGAGCCGATATTGATTTTCTTTGTTAGGATTACACTTTCGCCTGTGCTTGTGTATTGTGTGATGGTACTCTTGAATTCTCGTACTTCAGGACTTCCTGTGCAGTGACAGCGACTGGTTTGGACTCCAAATAGCTTTCGGGCATGTTTGAACAGTTTTCTTTCCCTTCTTTTCTTCTTTCCGTTCTTTATTTTTGTGTGTATTAATATCCCTTTCCCCTACCCAACTGACGAAGAGGATGGATTCCAATTCTCGAGATTTTGTGTTATACCTTTTGTAACATACAACGACGACAAATGTCCGGAATATTGTCATCATTTCAAACCTTCAATCGTCAATACTTTGAATAAAGAAATCATGTGTACGTCAGAAAGCCTTTATTCATTTAAATGTTACAACAAACAGACTAGTGCAGTAATATTGGCTTGAGGATCATTCATTTTTGAGTATCCAATCATTATTATCCTGGCAGTAGCCATTTATATCTATATTTAAATTCACAACTGTGAATTCCACTATATGAAATCAACTTCATTTTTTGGAATATATAATTTGTACATGTGTAAATATTTTGCTTATGAAACATCTTGGTATGATTATTATAACAAATGAACAGTACAACATTGTTAATAATAATAAAAACCGTGTATAATTTAGGTTTTCTTATAAATATTTTTATAAATCTCTACATGCCCTCTATTAGTGGCACTAAAATAATGCGGTGGTTAAGTTCTACCCTTATGTTCTCCAACTTTCATGGTGAAACCGTAATTCTGTCTTTGAGCTCACAAACTGTGTGTACTTGAGTTCAGTCAATAATGTTAAAATTAAATCTCCTAGATATTTTAGTAAATCCCAGCCAACTCTTTCGTTAAACATTTTGACCAATTATTAATTATATTATATTTTATTAATTTATGATAACGGTAATATTTTGTTAAGAGAATAGAATCTTTTTCAAACGGTCTGTTCATTACCTGTATAGATATTTGTTTTAATATTTTCGTAAGCAGTAAAAAACTTACACAAAACCTGTAGTACTCGTTTGACATGCTTTGTAGTATTTATCCAGAGATTTTTCAGAGTTGTAACTCCCATTACCAGAATACCAAAATTGTGCATATGAGTTGTTTATTTCAACATGTCCGGGTGAATAATACCGAGCCATAAATGAAATTAATTGTTAATGTGCTTGTATTATTTGTTGTATATTTAATGTTAATTGGATGTAGAAGTTACGGTAGAAGATATATAAGCAGTATCTGGTCACTGATACATAACAATAGCTTACCCTTAGATAACATCAATATTCATGCCATTAGAGGCGACAGCTATGAATTATGTCTGACCGTCGGTATATATTTTCTGGGCTGTCGGTAGTATATATTGTACAATGCTGCGGTAGCATCTGGTTGCTGAAATATTGGCAGAATTGTGTTTGTGAATTCAGTGCCCCATTATTAATGTTACTATTAATCTATTCGAAAATTTCTACATTTCAACAACATAAACCGCCTACTTACCATTTGTTACAAAAATAATACATGACATAAAAATAAAAATCGTTCACCTGTATGAGAGCTAGGCAGAGAGTTTTCTGGTTACATGTTTTGTGATTTACGTTGAAAGCGTATTATGATCCTGATGGTGCGAGGATACGGAGACCGGGTAAGATCTTATGAAGAAGTAAGGAATTTATTTAATTAGACTTATTCCAATCGAAACCCTGTACTGGGTTAAGATATAAAGCTCTGTTTTTCACCGTTTATCTTTTTTTATCAAGACCTTGAGGTGTCACTAATGGGTGTTATATTAAAACTTTTTGATTCGGTGTGTGTGTGTACGGTATGTGTGTTTTATACAATACCGCTATATAAACTCATAACATAAACATAACTTATTTAAAAATAGGTACCAGAGATTCATGAATATCTATAAACTAACCGAAATTGGTAAGTTTCAATTTAAGAAAAGGTAGAAGTACGGCACATCACATGTCATGTAACAGAATTCGTATATTCACACAAACAGCTACACAGACGATCAGATAGCGAACAAATTTTTACAACTCCTACGTAGACAAAAAAGGAAATTTATCTGCCTGCGTAGTAAATTATAGACTTTAATTACTTTCAGTCAAATCCTATCTATGGATCTTCATCAAATGCATTATTGTCTATGTAGAAATTAAGTTTAAAGTAAAATTTAAATTTTACACATAAAATCACAAGATATCCTGCGGATAGTTAGGATTTAAGGGCTCGCCACATGACTGTCAGAAAACAAGAAGTGGCCTTTGTAAAGATGACGTGACATACAAACTTTAATGTTCATAACTCAATTCGTTCTTCAGATATAAAACACAAAACATGCATATAGGCAGTTTGACAGACATACAGACATACGGAAAAGAAATCTTCCAGTATTATTAGAGATAACTAAGTATAGTATATATAATTTATAATGTATAGATCAATTCAATATCGGGATATCACCCTGAGTTTTTACTAACGCTCAGCCACATCACATGGAGAGACGTGCCCCAACATTGAACTGATAAAATGGAGTACTAAAGGACTCGTTAGTATAATGAATTTTACTAACCAAACAACCAAATATACCATGTTAAAATTTTATATCGTTATTATCAGTGTTTAAAACATATTTAGTGTATGATTTTTCGTTACCATCATGGGTTATCCATAAAACCAATGCAAAAGGTTTGTAAATACTCAGCCGAATCCTTTCCGATCTCGATGTTCATTGTAAAGGATACAGTAGAAATGGTGCTCCACCCAACATATAAAAACTGTGTAGATTAAATTGCTTCACGTGATATCGTGCAGAAAACTGACTTGCAGTAAAACATAAATAAATTTTTGAGCTCCTTGAGTGGCCTTACTAACAATGAGCTAAAAACACAACAATTTCCAAAAATCATGGGGTTATATTTATCAATGAAATATATTTACTATATTTTTACTGTCTATCGGAATTACAATTGAGTTTTTTGTTCTTCATACATGTATGTGGTTTACAACATGTTAATAGGATTTTTATGTTTCACAATTTAATATTATGTACCCATTTAAGATAATCTAGCATTTCCGAGGTGCAAAGAATAATTAACCGAAGAGAAAGCCCTGGGAATCAAAGATGGATTGAAACCTTTATTCATTTAGCTAATCAAAATTTCATTATAAATACCAAATTTATAATTTAGTGTTTTCGATTATTAATAACATTTAGTCATAGGAAAATTCACAAATCAAAATTCCAACCTTCACAAAACGATGCTAGTAAAATGTAACTTTACAGTGTCTTGTGATAAGTTTTACATTCTATCAATCGAAAGCCTGACATTTTGAGGAAGACTCATTCGTCAGAAAAGTATGAAACACAAGTAAACTTGATAAACTCAGGCTATATCTTCAGTTATGTATTTAATTTAATCTTAATACTTCGCTTGGAATAAACGTAAAAAATCATGTAAAATAATGAACACTAAATTTATATTTCAATAAAATCTATCATATTGCTCTAATTTCCAAAAGTACCTTATTATTAGGCTAAAGCGATGTCTAATTGCACTCATATTATTCTGATAAAATGAAATAACTGAATAAAATATTATCACACTGGTGTAAGAGATTTGGCTATGACTATGATTTACTTAATAATGCTTATTGTTTTTTATATCTTTCTACTCCTAATACAAATTACTCTATCCAAGTTAAAGAATAAAAAAATAATTACAATAATTTAAGTGCTTCTAATGTGTGCACAACTTTAAACCCCTTATCCTCTCATGATTACGGTCATCCTGTTTTAAAAAGCCCAAAACAGGCCACCTTAACGCACATAATCGGTGTTGATGTTCATTATATAGGCTCAGAATTGAATCTCCATACAAATTTCTACTGTATAGTTTCATTCACTCTCGAGATTTCGTGCGGACAGACATAAAGTCCATTTTACAGCCACTCGAATGATACACTTCGCTACTGCTCAGCCAAAAACACAATAAACAACACTTTAAAACTAACTCTGCTAAACAATATTTTCCATTTATGTACTATTTTCTTATAACGTGTGTTAGCACAGATGTAAGAAAATTACTTGTACAACATTTATGTTTTTCTTAATTCTAGTTGAGAAAGGTGTTGTGAAGATTCTGTCAACACTTTGTCAGAAATGTCAACCATCTGTCTTCGTTTGTGTGATAACAATGTCACTACTCAGGGGAAACTTATATATTGTTCAGCCGTAAACCAAACCACATTTACGATTTATTGTCTTTTGTTAACCTGAAAAATACTACAAAATTGTTTTATTTAATAATCATTGTTTTTTGTAATACAGTACTGGAAAAGGGAAATTACTGGAGTTTTAATATTAATAATAATTACGTAATACAAAAATAAAGGACCTTTTGAAAACTCACAGTGTTTATCCCTTTATTAATTTAATGTAAGTGTTAAACTTTACGATATACTGTTAATAAACGAATGCTAGCAAACTAAGACATTTGGTACTGCGAAACGTTTGAACAGAAAGGGTTTGCGTAAACAGCTTTGACGAAAACTTAACAGCAAGATTTGTATTAAACACAAACAAATCGCAACACTGAACAAGATTGACACACTCGATGTACGAGTAGAACAGGAGGAACATTAGATAGAGACCACCAGGATTAATAATTAAGCAAAAAAGTATATAGCAATAATAGGAATAGCGTACTTGGCAGTAGTTTTAAGATAAAACAAAGGATACGGTATTACTGATTATTACTCATGCTTATTTATTACTGTTTATAAGGTATTTTTTGCCCACATGTTTATATGTAGAGGGGGTTTTTATTTGTACATTGGTTAGCTTTCATGGTTTTAAATTTACTGTATATGATTTTGAATATCATGTCATGTTTTGAGCCTGGAAATTGTGTATTAAGTAATTGAATTTAATTATCCAGATAACCTAGATGAACGAATAGGGTATATGGTATTATAAACCGAAATATATATTTTCAAAAATACTTTAACATGGATATAAATATTAATGAAATATGAGTTTTTCAGCTCAATAATATCCAATAGGTTTTGGTCTCAGAAAAGGACTAAAACTTGTAATTGTAAATTCAAAAGTCAAAATTAGTTGAATATGTTTATTTTAGTACAGAAATAATGTAGTTATTGGAATAAAAATCACAATTAAACTGCTAACAGTAGGTTTATTTGTTTCTATTGACTGTGAAATTTATCAGAATATTATTGAGGTCTAATTTATTAGCTATTAAAATATTTAAAACAGCGGCACATCATCACGAATGCTTAACATGTAACATATAATTATTCCATAATATTTATAACAATTTCAGAATTGGTGCAACACGAAACTTTCTATTGGAAAACTTAAGTAACTTAAGTTATGTACATGTTTATATAAATTTATTTATTTAGAGTTTTGATATGAGAAATGTGTTCAATCAATATTATATAATCATTACACAAACTTAAATGCGTAAAATATTTTCAAGACTGGAAGACAAAGTTAACAAGATATGTTGATATATCCAGAAGTGCTATAAGTTTTGCTGTGTATTAACTATGAGAGTGATTATGATAAGCAAAGTTCCATTATCCTAGACTATTATTTGTTAAAATGTAATACAAAACAGTGTTTACGTATTAATAACGCAAACAATAATATAAAATCCACCCCCACCGATAACAAAAATATGTAATCGATGCCTGAACACAGGTCAGCTGTGTTGTTAACATGATAATGAATATTTATACATTCTTTGAATATTCTAGCGGCATAAATAACTTTGTTTGGTGGCCATTATGTGATATGACGTCATAAAAGTTTAGTAAAATAATGATTATGCAGAGTAATTTAATGGAATTTTAATATATTATTATATTATATTATTATTATTATTATATATTAATATATTATTATATAGTTTTTATATACTTTCATTAGAAATAGTTTTGTTTTTAATAATGCTGATAGATAAAGGACACATATATTTTACACTATCATAATGAAATAGTAGTTATATGAGTATATTTATTCATTGACAAGCTATTTTCGAGAAGAATTAATGTTGTTGTTTCGTTTCAAACGGACTGAAATCGATAAAGTTTTCATGCTATAATTGTGGCTAAAATAACTATACTTTTTCCAAAAGGCATTTCTTACTGTTTGCATAAAGTTCTACTATTAATTTACAACCCAAGCTTAATTTATCTGACAGCATATAAAAATGAGTTAAACTACATAGTAAATTAATCAAATGAAATGGAAAATTGTCGTGTTCAGAAATGAACGTTTATCAAGTCCTCTCTACCATTTAATCTTAAAAAGACTTATTTACATTAAATAACTATTCCATGCCAAAATTTATTAATTTAATATAAACTTTCAACGATAGTTAATTCAAGTATACAAATAGTTCTATGCATATCTCTTGTCCCAGTCATTTTCATTCGACTTACATTTTAATCGCCCGAATGTCACTCCCCAATGCCTATCACTGCTGTATTCCCTGAGCCTTCAGCAAATCTTAATTTCGCTTGTGTTTTTCGAAAGATAATTTCACAATCAATAGACTGAAATGTAAACCATTTACTAATATAAGTAATTCTATGAAATGTAATGGAGAGTTATGATACACCCCTATTACGATTTGTTTAGTTAAAATCCAAATAAAGTGGTAAGATTTGATTATTTATTAAATTTTTAGTAGAACATATTGCTTACAGCATTGACATATTTATAATTTATTGTATTACTTTACATCCTCCTTGAAGTCCTACTCTCTATAATGAAAACCTTGATGTTGCAAGATCGAAAACTGTGAAGTGTACCTTACTTTTGAAAACTCTTCAATATCAAAACAACTCTCACGAAATATTCGTTAACGCTACAAAATAGCAAGAAACATTACGTGTGGAGTGGAAAAGAACCTAGAATATGTAAACGTCAAACCAACGGTAATAACCACCAGCGGATTCTGTATAAGACTAGTAGAATACATTCGTACGCTTGACAATATCATTGTAGATATATAACAAAGGTTCAGTGCAGAAATGGACTTTTTAAATTCATTTAGCATGAATCTGTTAGTAGATAATAATATGGGGTTCCTGGCGCACTTTCGGAGCCAACCGAAAAGCAATGTAAAATACTGTTCAATGTACCATAAAGGAAGCTGAGAAATAACACAGCAAATCTCAATGAAAAATTAACCGAATCTACAGTCGTTCGTCTCCAAAAGCGATCGGTACATTACTATCTACTCTGAGGAATGAAAAATTAACCAAATCTACAGCTGTTTGCTTCTACTTTCTTAAGCTGTGCTTTGTAAAATGTTGTCAAATCTGCTACGAATAAAGGAAAAATCTTCGAAATCTTAATAAAATTTAATCAATTTAAAACATTTTTACTAAAAACATACTGTACTTTAATAAAAAACTTTTCTACTAAATAAACAACATGAACTCACCAAGCTCTCTTCAGTTTCTAGCATTTCAAAAACTTACAAAGAAAGACAATTTTAACGAGTTCAACGAATTACCAAAACATTTTAAAGAACAGTTGATACTTTCCTTAAATGAAACAGAATTCAAAGAACTTGTAAAGTCTTTTGCAGAAAAAACGTCTAATGGAGTGTTTTACTATCGGCAAAAAACTAAAAAAGTAAGGGATTACATATTTAATATAATTACGAAAGATATTGAAAAGAAAGTAAAAAATAAACAAACAGAGAGTTTTCATCGTTTTTTTATGACATTTTTCCCATATTATACGTTCTTTCAAGATAATCAAGACTTAATTGATGAATTTCTTAGGAATTTTTGTGAGTATCAAGATTTATCAACACAATTCATTAAAGAGCATTATAGAATTTTTCTTATAGAATATAGCCACATTTTGTGTGAAACAAAAGGTATTACTGTAGATAATATTCCATGTGATTCCTATGAAGAAAGACACCAACTATGGTTATCAAAACAGTACTATGACGTGGGGAGGGACTGCAAGTTTTAGAGCACAACTGAAAAGACTTTATTCTACAAAGTTAATTGTTATAATTTCTTTATCTTTTATAGTCTTCTTTCCAGTAACAATCAAGTGTAATTTTTCATTTTTGTTTAATTCTTTAATCTTTTTTTCATCCAAAACAGTCAAAAATCTGTTCGGCAAGTGTACTTTACAATCTTCCAACTCGGCAATTATTGTAAACCCGAATTTATCTTTCATTTTCTCCAAATTCAAGATTCTATGTTTCTTCCTTTCTTCCAATTCATTTAACTTCTTATACTCTTTAAACTTACATTCTCCAATATCATTTAACTCTTTCAAGAACTCCATTTAAATAGAAAAAATTTAAAGACGGAAAAAATGAAATTTGCTAACAATCACTCGAGAAGTCGAGGGAATTGCCAACATCTTCATTGTTTGACGAGGTTCTTCATTTACTTTCTCCAAATGTACTATAAAATCATCGAGGATTTCTGGCTTAAAATCGTAGACAAATTCAACATCCAGATAATGAAAAAATACAGGTAATATCTTTTCATAATAAACGTGTGTATCGATACCTACAAACCTAATGTATTCTTTGAAAAGGAAAATAATTTTGTCAACGGTTCCAAGAGATAAGTAAAAATTTTTATTCTGTTTTCTAAATTCTGTAACAAATTTTGTTTGTTTTTCACCTCCGTATTGTAATTTTGTAAGCAGATTATTCAAATGTGTTAGTTTATTTCGAAATTTCCTAGGTTTAGGTCTTTCGTACAAAATTAAATTACAATCTCTACAAACTAAATATTTTTTATCAATAATTTCTCCTCTATTATAACACTTGTAACAGTTGGCATTATACTCTTCCATTTAAACAAAAAGATTTTTTTATAAATGGAGATTATGGAACTAACTCTGCCGAGATATAAATTTTTCAGCGCAAATGTTTGTGTTTACATTTCTACAACAGAGATAAATAGAAATAATTTCATTCTATTGTACAACTATTTAGGATATTTTGTCTATGATTACAAAGATTATTCCGGAAGAAATCGAGATTTTTCATCAACGAAAGAGTATATTTTTGAAGTTTTAGAAGGAATGAAAGAGAATAATATGAACATCATCAATTATTGTAAAAGACAAAATGAATGATTGTGTCTTTGGTGTAGTGTTGTTAGTGTGCGTGTTTGCGCTATGGGGAATCACATCACATTCAACTTCTACGGTGTCTATTGTTTAGAGACTTGGCCCTGCACTGCTACTGTCCAACCAAGTTAATGGCTAGGAGCTGTAATTCGGGTCTTAGACTCTGGAATTTTTTTGTTCCCAAGTCTCAATTTTCTTTGGTAACTACTGTGTAGAAGTTGATGGAGAGATACAATTAGGGAATTTGTGTCGGGTGTTTTGTAAGTGTAATGTTGTATTAATGAACGATGTGAATGAATGTAATGAACGAATTAAGGAAGAGAAGGAATTAAGGAATGAAGTGGAAAGGTGAGGAAGCAAATGGCGCGCCAACCACAGTTGTCATTACTCGGCTTGTTCTATAGTCATTACACTATGGCCACTCGTGTAAAGACTTGTCCCCAACCACTGAACGACAACCATGTCTTCCTCAATAAAAAGCGCGCCTGAAGCTCTGGGATTTGAACCCAGAACCTCAGGCTTTGAAGGCAAGCGTCTTACCAACTGAGCTACGGAGAGTCTCGAAAGTTATAAGCTATATCTCTGCTATATAAGTTGTTCAATTAGGAGTGCTAGTTTACAAATTTATTAATAATTTTATATTTCAAAAACCACTCAACCGATTTTAATGAAATTTGGTACACATATAGTAAATACTTAACTCTTTCGACTTAACTTATCCATAAGGGTGAAATCATCCCCTATTTCTTAATATTCATAAAAAAATAAAAAAAATTATCAGAAAAATCTGAAACTTCAAAAACAAGCGAGTTCAACTTAAAATTTCATGAAAATAACAAAATTTTCAAAAACTACCCCAATCATCCCTTATCTTAAAACTCTTATATCTCGAGAACTATTGGAGCTTTTTTGCTGAAATTTGGTATATAGGATCAGTAAATATTAAAGTATTTTTTAAAATCATAACTTCCGGTCCAACCCTTAAGATGACCTTGGAATAGTTTTTTGTTAATATCATCCCCATTTTTTAAGATATTCTTTTGAAATTAAAAATGAATACTTATATCAATGTCTTTAATAATTCTGTAAAGTTGTAGAATTATCCAATGAATAATATAGACAATAAGACGATTTTTTCAAAAATTTTACTGAATTTCTCTAATATCGTTCTTAATCACATCATAGGCTAAAAATTTCTCAGAAACCACAACCACATAACATGTCGAGTTTGTAACAGCTTTTTGAAAATCCATATTGATAATTATATCGTTCTTTGAACCAGAAATATTTGTCATACTCTTTGTTGTATCAATGACATAAATAGGTCTATTCGCTAAAAATTCTTTAGGATTGTAATACATTTCCTTATTATTACAGTAAACTTTCTTAAAATCTTGATACATCTGATACATGATTCTGAAAAGACCTCCGGAAATGTTTAAATTTTGTAATTCATCTGGATAATAAGAACCGTTCAATTTTACTCTGATATTTTTTACATCCAAACTATCAAACTTTGAAGGATTTTTTTCTTGATTATTCTGTCTATCTGTTTGAAAACCGATGATAACGAACTTGGGATTGAAGATATTTCTATAAATATTTGTGATATCGAACGAATAAGTTGTTCCGGAAATACCTTTTTGTTCAATACATTGCCAATCTAGAAAATTAAACATAATGTTTTGACTTTTTGTAATTTCATCAATCAACCTAATTTTACTCGTGGTTTTATAATCAATCATTGGAACTCTAATAAAAAAATCTGTAATTGTTATTTTTCCATCAACAGGCATAACATTTCCAGTTGCAGTCTTCAGAATCACATCATCGTCTTCTGCTCTTATAAAACTTAGATAAAATCCTCCTTTATAGATCGGAATAGTAACATTTTCAAAAAATCCTAATCCAAAATGAGATAAATTTCCAGCTGCTTCAAAAACACCAAATTTAAAATCTGATTCAAAGCCATTAGAAGTTTGAGAAATAACATCACTTTTTGAATACGAAATAGTTCCTTTAATTGTGCTTAATTGGCCACAGTTTTCGACTTCTTCTATCAATTTATTGTGTTTTCTTACTTCAATCTTAGAAAATAAAAACGGTATAAAATTATCGATTAATCTAACATTATCAGTTCCAAGATATGCTTGACCATCTTGTTTTGTTAAAGTTCCAGAAATATAAAACTGGAAGTTAGACGAGCAAAAGTTATCTCCAAAATCAATATTAAACTCAGTTCTTTTATTCGGTTCATTCAAATGTTGTTTACTAATTGGATAGAAATTTTTAAACTCCGCCCTTTCAATATCACTAGCATATTTTCTGTAGTCCGCCATTTAATAAGAGAAAATTTAGAAATTTTAAACATCGTGTATCATTTTTTCATCGATCTAATGTACGTTTTTATAAGAAAAGATATAAATTTTAGTAAAATAATTAAAAAGATTAGAGTCATTTTTAATGATCTACTTCGTCATATTCGGGATTCTCTTCCTTAAATTTTGCGATCTCGGTCACATATTTCAATAAAATCTGCACAGGATAGTAACCGCTATCTATAATATTATTCCAATCAACTGTATCTTTATTTTCATCCAAAAACTTTATACTCAAGTGTTGATAGAGACAAAGAACAGACATATGATCTTTTAATTGATAATGTATATTTTCTTGAATGAACTCTGATGATAAAGTTTGATATTTTGCAATGTTATACCAATTCAATTTGTTTACGTATAATCTCATCATATCTTCGGATAATTCATATTTTTGAGAAATGTCATCCCAATGTTCTTTTTTCAAATCTCTTTCGTGTTGCATGATAAAAAGATCGAAAGCACTGTAATGTCCCGCCATCTCTATTTATTAGGAAAAAATTTCAAAATCAAGTTTTTATAAATTGGCTCTTTTTTGCGTTACATTCAGCACATTTTCCAGAAATTCTCTTAACTCCATTGATGTTTGCATAGTATTTTATATCATTTGTTGCAGTTTTTTCTTTACATCTCACACAATATATGAGCGCCATTTATTTAGGGAAAATTAGTCATCTTAGCCGCCTAATCTATTAAATCTGTTATCAATATTTTCCAAAATTATATTAAGATTTTCCTCGAACTTATTAATTTTTTCTTCTATTTTTTGAAATTTGACAGCATTAGAATCATTGTATTCAACAAATTTATGACCAATATTCTCAAAAGTTTTCGTAGCATCTAAACTAAACTTATCAAAAGACTCTTTAAAATTAGTAAGTTTTTCATTAATTTCACCAACATCGTCTACTGATCTTCTATTTCTGGCTTCTAACTTGTCATAGACTTCTGTTGTAAAATCTTTAACATGCTGTTTATGATTCTCATAATTTTGTTTTAGTTCATTAAACATTTTAATAGGATCTTCTAATTGAATCATTACAACAACATCAAATGGATTAATTCCTTTACTAACACCGCTAATTCTTTTTCCTTTAAAATCTAAGGCATTTTTAACATTCGGATCATGTAAATCAACAATATCGATGTTTTCTGATAATTTTAGAGGTTTTAAAATTTGTTCTTTAACAACAACATCATGTTTGTCAATACCAGGTCGAACACCGACAATTCTTTTTTTATTAGCCAAACTAACATAATTCTTTTCAACTTTGATCGCTTCAGTAATTTTATCAGCTTTTTCGATATGAGACATTAAATTGGTAAATAATGTTTTTACACCATCATCAACTTCTTTTTCCAATGTTTTTATTTTATCAGCAACTTCATTTGAACTCATGAAATTTGCAAGTTTGTTATCATATTCTGCTTTAAAATCTTCAATCTCGACAGCAAACATATCTGAATCTGGAAGGTTTTGTAATAAATTTTCTAACTTGTTATCAAACTCATTTCTCAAACTATCAAAATTCAAACTATTATCTACATTTTGAATAATTTGTGTTCCAAATACGTCAAAAATATTTTGTGAATCCATATTTATTAAGTAATAATTTGTTAACAACTTCTTTAAAATCTTTACCATCACTCAGTTCATTCAACACAAAAACACATAAATGACCACAAATTGGGGGATCTTTATAGTCTTGAATCTGAGAATCATTGTAGTAGACGCTTGATTTTTTCAAATATTTAATCAATTCTATAGGTGGTTTGTCCTCAATTCTTCCATACGAATCAAAATAATATGCATTCTTATCATTTTTATAATAACAAATCCAATGCGTTCCACTTCCCATAATCGAGTCTAAATTCACAATTCCACATTCAAATTTCTTAACTTTTTCAGGTAATGTATCTCTCATGAAGATTCCTCTAAAATGTTTAATATTTTTGCAGATTTCTTCCAATTCCCCGAATGTTAAAGGTTTAAATTTTTTTTTCAATGTTTGATTTCACGTAATTCAAAGTTTTTTCATCTAATCCAGATCCTGTAACATCTTCCAACTCTTTATCTAACCAATTTAAAATGTTTCGAACAATAGGAATCACATCCTTTTTAACGATTGGAGCAGCTTTACGAACATAAGGAACAACATTTTTAACAACTGGAATATTTTCTCCAAAATCTAATAAATCTTTCAAAAGTCCACCATTTTTGAGTTCTTTCAACTGATTATAAGAAAATTCTATTCTGGTTCCTTTATTGTTTTTCTTATGTTTTTCGAGTTTATTGTATTGTCTATTTGTTAAAAATATCTTATCTTCGCCATTTTTTAGTTGATCTATTTTAAATTGAATACTAACGGGTATTTTCTTCTTAAAAGCGGATTTTATTTTTTCTTTCTGATTTTTGCTGAAGTTTACGTTCACCTCCATTTATATAGTTAAAATTTCAAGTTCTCTTCGATTCCCATTCCTAGTTTTCTCTTCAAAAACATTGCTCCAGCTGTTGGAAGCGCAACAAATCTTTCACCTAAACTAGCATCTTTTGATAAAAATCTATCCATTGCCTTATCTTGCAAAACTTTATCTGCGATATGTCTGGAATTTGTGTCTCTATGTTTTGCATAAAAAATATCGTGTTCCATAGCAGCTTGATCTAATTTATTTATACCAGTATCTCCTCTTTTTAGTCTTTTTTCGAGTTTTGTGCCAGGCCCCAGATACTGATAAGTTGGTACGTGTAATTCAAAAGGTAAATTGTTGATAAAATCATTCAAAAGTCCGCTACCTTCAATCATAGATGAACTTATTGCCGGCAAAACTCGTTTTAAATATTTAATTCCATCAGGTTTTTCAATCATTTCATCAAGTTTGTTCGAAATAAAATCTTTAATCGCTTTCTTTTCGTTCAAAAAATTGTTGTTTCCAGCCTTTTCTTGAGCATAAATATAATTAATAATTCCATCGAGTTTTGTCAAATCGTCGATATATCTGTATTCAATCTTATTATCACTGTATTTTCTTACACCTGATCCTTCGATTCGTTTTTCCCAAATTGGTTTAATCAAATTGAGATATTTTTTACCTTTACTTGACTTTGGTTTCTTAGTTGATGGATCATTATTTTTGTAAATTGAATCAGATTTCCATAAAATTTCTGTATACTTTTTCAAGTCTTCTTCAGAATATAAACCGTCTTTTGGAACATCAGTGCCTGTTAATAATCTCCATAAACCTTGAGTTCCTTTATATGTTTTTTCATTAATAATGATATCATTATGCTCAAAATTCACGGGCAAATTTCCAATCATAAAACTTTTCTTTTTTCTGTCCCAATACAAACCAAATTTATCATCCTTTGCTCTAGGAAGAAATTTTTTACCAATTTCACCAATTATTATATCCGTTGTTCCAGGACTTATTGGTTCAACTATGGTAGAGTCTTCAATGATTCGAGGTCTAAATGGTGTTGAAGATGGTAATTTTGGCAATTCAAACTCAGATTCTGGAATCGAAATATCAGCAAATTGTCGTACAACTGGAACCAAATTCATTAAATTTTGATTATCGCTTAAAACATTTTCAATTTTGCCCTCAACATTTTTTATTGCAGAAGTTACAGGTTGATTAATTTTTTGAATAAGTTCTTGTTCTTCTTCATCCATTCGAATCTGTTCTTTAAATTCTTTGATTAATTTCTTTTCGATTTGATCAAGTTTTTTCGCTTCTTCAGAAGTTACGTTCGCCATTTATTTAGGAAAATTTTGAAACGTGGAACGTAAAAACGTGAACGTGGAACGTAAAAACGTGAACGTGGAACGTAAAAACGTGAACGTGGAACGTAAAACGTGAACGTGGAACGTAAAAACGTGAACGTGGAACGTAAAAACGTGAACGTGGAACGTAAAAACGTGAACGTGGAACGTGAACACGAAACGTGGAACGTGAACACGAAACGTGGAACGTGAACACGAAAACGTGAAACGTGAACACGAAACGTGAAAACGTGGAACGTAAAACGTGGAACGTGAACAGATTTACCGTTTTTCTGTTATTTTCATAATGTAAATAAAAAGTAAAGATAATATAAAAATAATTGTAACAAATATTTTATCAAGTAGATTTGTCAGACCACTGAGCAGCATTTATATTAGAAAATTTATTCAGATATTTACCATTTTTAGGCTTCAAAGTTAGATTAATAGTTAAAAATCCGTAGTCTTCCTTCCAAATTTTATCACATAACTCAATAAAGTGGTTAAAAACTCATATCAGATCCCACATAATTGTTATAAATCTTTCTCGAATAGTGATCATCTTGCTTAAAAACACACAAAATATTCAGATTATTTCTTATAACTTGTTTATCAACCTTTGAAAAGCATTGAGAAAGATAGATACAAGAGATATTTTTGTGACGGGACATTACGAAATATTCCTTAATAACGTCCTGATTTTCCAAAATACAATCATCAAAAACGATTAACGAATTGGGTTTACATTCGCTTAATGGAACTATGTCCTCAGAAGCATTATAAAAATGTGATATTTTTTTGTTTAAGTTTTTCTCAATATTTTCAAATCTTTCTTGTAATTTTTTATAGGCGTCTTGTTCTAAAGATTTAATAAAAACATACAAATTGGAATAAGGAATCAACCTATTGTAGATAAAATTCAATAGTAAAGTTGTTTTTCCACATCCACTTGAACCAACAATTAACAATCTGATTGGTTGATCTTTCTTATTTTCTTCAAACGTTTGAAGTTTTATCTGATCTTTTTGCTTTAAAAATTTCTCCATTTAAATAGAAGATTTTCATCTTGAAGCAACGCTTGCGAAAATGAAGCTGTTCAAGTTGACTTCAGAAAGCTCTAAATTAGTTTTAAACTTGGAACATCCTATACACTTAGAGGAAGAATCAAATTATTTTATCGGTTTAAGCGGTTTTTATTCTGACAATTTTGTAATAAATATTAGTGAAAGTTCTCCTTATTGTATAGGATTTAGTGAGAAGAACATAACAAAATATTATGGTTTAAACAAAGGATATTATACTTTCGATCAAATAAAAAATTCCCTTAAAAATTATCTGAAAACATTCAAACAATCAGATAAATCTTTAAACTTTGACGAAAACAAGTTTGAAATGCAAAAAAATTATCTCTCTAATAAAATTCAAATAAAATCACCAGTAAGAATAATGTTTTCAGCAATTATAGTAGATTTATTAGGGTTTGTTCAAGAAACTATTGAGCCAAATCAGGTATATTTAGGAAATAAAACGCCAAAATTTAGACCGTTTGATGTAATTGAAGTACATTGTAATCTCGTTGAACCTAGTTTTGAAAATCATACCGAACATTTACACAAAGAATCTGAAATTTTGTACACATTTTTCCCAAATGTTGCTTATGGATCAAAAATCAGTGAAAAACCGAATGAAATCGATTATATTCCAATTAGAAAAAATATTAAAAGAATTCAAAAAATCGTTCTAACTATACAAGACTCTGAGGGAAATTTATTAAATAATGAGAGTAAAACAACAATATATTTAAGATTGTCGAAAGAATGATGAATCAAGGGGAGCTATTGAATAGCTTACCTTCAAATTTTCAAGAAAACAACTTTTGAATGTATAAATTACAGGAGTCTATCCCATAGACCCCTTAACAATCTTCATCCTGACCCTGTTTTTATCAATGAATCTATACTTTATACTGAAATAAAAATTACTAGTTAAATTTCTTTTCTATCTAAATGGAGTCAGTTGTAGACCTACTCAACAATCAACTTACATTCAATAATAAAGACATTTGCACGATTGTTGACGAAAATAATGAAATTTGGTTTAAGGCTAAAGATGTTGCAGAAATTTTACAATATGAAAATACTAGACAAGCTATCATAAATAATATTGATAATGACGAGAAAATAGCCTTTAAATATATAAATTACAAGAGTCTATGCCATAGACCCTTTCAAAATCTTCATCCTGACACTATTTTCATTAATGAATCTGGATTTTATTCTTTAATACTAAGATCTAATAAATTAGAAGCAAAAACCTTTCAAAAGTGGGTTACAAAAGAGGTTTTACCCTCCATTAGAAAATTTGGTGAGTACAAACTTGAAAACAAGATTAAATATTTAGAGGACGAAGTTAAACACTTTCAAATTAAAGATGAAATGAAATCATTGAAAATAGAGAATCAAGAATTGCGAATGGAATTAATGAAGAGAGATATGGTATGTAAAGATTTTGATAAGAAAAAACACCATGTTTTTGTGTTAATTAAGAAGAATCACATGTGGGAATGGCCTTATTACGTTATCAGAGCTCAGAAACGAGAAATACCAAACCGATTAAAACATCTAAAAATAAATTATCCTGAATTAGAGATTTTGTTCATTGATGACGAACCAAATTCTATCAATCTGTATAACCAAATGAAAGAATCTTTGAATATTTTATACAACGGAAATCATTTTACTACAAATATGGCAGAATCTCGACTGATTTATAGAATATCTAAATTACACGATGAAAATGTTTCTAAATTTTACTAAAAACTCTCGATTTATTATATTTTGTTTGTAAATGTTTAGCATAACTAGGTAACCATCGTAGAATTTTTTTTTCATATTCACAAGGCATTTCGTTTTTATAACTTTCGCTGAAAATTTTTTTAGCACAATCTTTGCAAAAAGCATCTTTTCTATCTTTACTATACTGCCAGTTATTAAATTCAGAAATATTTTTAATTTCTTTACAAAAGTAACACTTTTTCTCTTCTAAAGTTAATTTGTTCATTTTATCATATAATTCCTTACAATAACAGTCTTTTCTATTCTCTTCTTGACACTTTGTACATTTCTTTTGAGACTCCATTTATATAGAAAAAATTATTACACGATGAAAATGTTAAACTCTTAACTTATGATATTTGGTTTGTAAATGTTTTTGATAATTATTTAACCATTTTATAGTTCTTCCACATTCACATTGAGTATCTTCATAATATAATCTATGAAGATTCTTCTTTACACAATCTTTACAATATGAGTCTTTCTTATCTCTACTATAGTGATCACTATTAAACTCTGAAATTTTTTTAGTTTCTTTACATTTAAGACATTCTTTATCTTCCAAAGTTAATTTTTCTATTTTATCATATAATTCTTTATGATATTCCCTTTCACAATCTTTGCAATTATAATGCATTCCATCTTTCCTATTTTTATCTTTATAAAATTCATTTAAATCTTTAAATTCTTTGCACTTTGTACATTTCTTTTGATGCGCCATTTATATATAGAAAATTTATATTACAGTTTTGACTTCTTCAATTCATATTCATAAAACTTTCCGGTTATTTCTTCATTATTTAAATCTTTTATACTATAAGTTACAGGATCTGTGTTATTAATTTGATAAATCACAAAGATTTCTCTTGACCAATTGTTCTTATATTTGTTCGAAAATGTTTGTTTTTTACTAACAATTCTTACATGATCATTGACTTTAAATTTAGTTTTCGTGTGAATTTCAGGTGGAACATACTTGAAAACGGTCTCTAATAACTCCTTTTCTGCATCCTTATCTACGTCTTTCGGTTTCATTTTGATTGTGCTGTGAACTGTATCGTTATAATTGTTTACGATTTTTTGAAGAATATCGATCCATTTAAAGTTTTTATTAATCTCGAAAATTACTTTCATTCTCTCATTTTGAGTTCTGTTATATCTCTCTACAATACTTGATTTCTCTTCGTTTTCAGTATGATAAATCTTAATGTTGTATTTCCTCAAAACATCGTTAAATTCTTTATTTTTAAACTCTAAACCCTTATCTGTATGAAGTAGGTTAGGAGGTTTGTGATTGATCCTTATGGCATCTTTTACTATATCTTCGAAAGCTTTTGAAATATCCTTGCCGTTTTTTCTTTTGATAGCTCTTGACCAAGCATATTTTGAGAAAGTATCAATAACATTTAACATATACTTAAATCCATCATTTTGATCTGAATAGTTAGACATTATAACTAAATCTGCTGCCCATAAATCGTCAATTATTCCTAATGTTATAATTTTTCTCTTTTTAAACTTTTTTCGTACTGGTGCATGAATTTCTCGAGCTTCAATCTCTATCTCATCTTTAGTCTTCAATTCTTGCTTAACAGGTTTTGGATTTGGATTCTTTATAAACTTACTCTTGTTTGTCTTACATTTTGAACATTTTGCAGCAATTCTATACAATCCATTTTGAGTTTGAACGATTTTTGAATCTATATTTTTCGTTTTCTTTTTACACTTGTGACAGTGAATTAAATCATCTTCCATTTACATATCAAAGTTTCCAAGTTTATTTAATTCTTCTAATATATCAGATTTTGCTTCATTTTTATAGCCATACGGTACTGTATCGATCTTATTTTCTAGGACAATTCTCTTATCATCTTTAGCGTTCAGTGCCAGCTTGTTTATGGTAACAGTGTACAACTCATGTTTATAACTTTTGATGACTGTCATCTCCCTAAATTCTTCTTTATCTTCGAACAAACATCTCTTCAAGTTTTCGATATTTATTGTTTTATTTACAACGCTTCTCTTAATTCCTTTACACCTAACTGGGTTTTTATCTAGATATTTGTACGAGTACATCTTAGACCTTAAACCACAAAATTCTTCTAAAACTTCGCTATTTAACTCATCTTTGAATTTCCCTATTACCTTCTTATTTTTAGTAGTGAAACATTCATGATCTTTTGGATAATCACTTGTATCAAAGTCATCTATATTTTCTTTAATAATTTTAAAAGGATCTCGTTTCAATTCTAGAAAATAACTGTCTGTATCCATGTAACACAGATTCAAATCTGGATCAAACTTCTTTAATTTGTTGTAATAAAACTCGTACATTAGCAATTTTGAGAGGTCGAGAACTGAAAATCCTATGTAAATCGGTTTGTTAAATTTAACCTTTTGTTTGTACATGTGACTCGCTATACAGTTGTCGTCAAAGATGTTAAAGCATTTGAAATTTGTTTTCTTAGCTTGTTTCATTGAAAATTCTTCATTTCCTAGTCTAATATCACATCTGTTTCTCACATTTTCCATAGATTTTCCAAAAACTGAGTTGTTCATCAGCTTATAAAAGTCCTTTTCAAAGTCGCTTGTAGCTTTGGTTCTCATGTTTGTGTTAAAATCAATGTATTCTTTCATAAAAGGCTTCTGATCGAATGCAATAACTCTATTCACATGTTTCAAAATCATACCTTGTTCCAAATAGAACTTCAAATTTCTCGAATGAACAACGTATTCAGTTTTATCCAGTAGAGTTGTGCAAAGTTTGTTTTTAAAATGTTCTGGAGCAAGAGGTAAATCCTTGTGATGTTCGTGTAAATTTGTTGGATATCCAAGATCGACTTCGAGAATATAGCCATAATCTTCGTCGCCAGTGAGTTCTAAAATTGTTTCTTGCCACTCTTCTTTTGTATACGTTTTAGGATCCATCCACTTGATATCGCCGTATGGTAAACTTTGCATGAGGCCATACCCATAAAGGTTATTAGCATCGAGATAGAGTAAATAGTTTTCGGGCTTTGTCTTATCAAAATCTTTTAAATATTTGTTATTTGCTTTCACATATCGTTTAATACATTGAGAAATGCCTCCGCGAATACCTTTTTCAATCATCAAATACATATTATAATCGTTAATTAGCTGAAGCTCAATTTTCGTTAGTTTTAACATTGCGTCCCATGCGAGACTGGGAGCTGTTAGATAGTGTGCCGGATCGAGTTTATAACAATTAAGGCAAATGTTTCTGAAATTTTCGAATATATCAGCAAGCAATAAAACATCTTGGATATTGTACAAATCAGAGTAATTTCCAAGATTTTTCTCTTTTAATTTGTTCCAAACATTTAAGTAGTGTTGAAAATCTTTCTCAGATATGCTCTCATCTGTCAAAAGTGAATAGAAATCTTGAATTCTCAATTCTTCTGTGTAATCAAGTTTTTCAATACTGTCGATAAATTCATAGGGAAATATTCCTTTTCCAGATAGAATTTTAAAAATCTCGTCGTCGTCATTTGGCTGTCTTTCTATTATCTCATTCAATATTCTTCCATCTTGTATAAAATGATTTGTATGTTTGAAGTCTTCTCTCTTTAGATTTTTAGCTAACTTTTCTATAGACGAGGCCATGAATCTGAACGTGTCTACAAACGAAAACTTGATGAATTTTCTTGGCTTATCACCTTCGAATTCATAGCCATATCCAGAATTTACAGAATAATTTATATATTTTTCATCGGTGTTTGCAATCAAATCAACATTTCCATATTGTTTAGCCAATTCTTTTATGTACAAATGAGTATCGTAATTTGACATATTGTGGCAGAAAACGGGAATATTCTGAGGAAATTTCAAATTTAGATTGCAACATGCATGAGCTGCGCCTCGAAACTTGCCGGTTAAATGACAATGATCTCTCACTTTATTATAACTCTTATCTTTCCAACTATCAGGAGTAAAACCATACTGAATTGACCCAACATCATAAGCAGACCATTCACAGATATGACAAACGTTTGAATTTTGATACGAAATTTCTTCTTCTTCTGTCAATTTCATAGGTTTCATGTTCTTAGAATTATATTTTTTCGCTATGTATTTCGATAATTTATTGAGTTCTTCAAACAATTTTGTCGGGACGTTTTTCAAATCTTCTTCATTTTTGGCACGATAACATATCGGTTTGTACATGCGATTGGTCACATTCGACACTAAATATAGAGTAAAACCATAAGGAATGTGCCTCTGAATCTTGGTTGTAGTCGATCTTTGTGGATTGTTCTTGCATGTCGGAATTTTTTCTAATATGCTCTCAAAGTCCATATAAATTACGTACGGATGGTTAAATTTCTTTTGATAATTAGTAAATTTAGTTGTTTGACCTGGAAATGGCATAATTGGCTTACAAACTTCATGATTTTTACAAATTTCTAAGTGATCTGTTAAATCTCCAGATTTGTAAAAATGGCTTAAACATCTTCTACACAAAAATTTTCTTTCTTTATGTTTAGACAACTGCGAAGAAACAAGCTTATTTAAATCGGTTATCAAAACATAATGAGATTTATCATCTTGTTTAACATACAATAAATCAATGTTTGTTTCAGCGTCATATTTTTCAGAAATTTGTAACGGAACAATGTTAATATTTTCATCAAAACTGTAGACATTGATAGACATTGTTGGATACTTATACTTGGAATTGTAGCTTCGTTTTTCAAATATTTGTATATCTTTCAGAGACATTGGATACTCAAAACCTGAAAATATTTCGTCATTCACAAATTTTTCGTATTGCTTTACACGTTCACAGTCTCTTTCTGGTTTTTCAATAGCACATCTTATTGAGTAAATAAAGCAAAAATCATCTCTATTTTTTATATTTATACAAGCTTTTTTATCTTTGATATTCTTTGGTAAATCGATGTATGATCCTGCATTCATCATTTCGTGTTTGTTAAGGCTCAAAACTAGTTGTTTACAACTTTTAAATGTCCATCCGGAACCTTTATTTGGATTATTCGTTTGTTCTCGATGTGTTAATTTATTAAATTGCTTAGTAATAAAGTCGTTTACGTCAAAGATTTCGTCTGCTTTGATAGTAAAATACATTAGACATGTTTGCGGTTCACCATTCACTAAAGTTCGTTCATATTCACATTCCAAAGAGAGATATCCTTTCATATTTTTAACATTCTCTTGAAATTTTTCTATTAAACTTTTAATTTCTGGCCTCATAATTGATAGATATTTGTAAATTGACATGGAATTATCGTTTAAATTTGTTAAAATGTATTGCTTGAAAAGACCGTGAATTGAGGATAAAACCTCTACATCAATGATATTTTTATGTTTTTCGTTAAGAGTTTTGTCAATTTCTTCGATCATTTCAGACTTAGTTTTATCGTTTGTTTCAATGGACAATTTTTCAGCGATTGATTGAATTTTTTCATCATTAAATAGATTGAGATCTTTCTTCTCAGCCTTGAAATTTTTCTTTAATTCGCGCAATTTTTCTATATTGTACATCATTTCATGATCGACAATTTGATTTTCTTTAGCCCATTGTCTTAAATAATTTAGTTCATTATCGTAAATTTGCTTGTTTTTTTCGTGACTTTTAGAATTATAATGGCGATCATAGTTTTTTCTTAAAATTTCTTTTTTGCAGAACGGACATGATATTTTTTCGCGCTCCATTTAGATAGAAAAATTTATTTAACTAAATGGTGCTTGTAAACCAACGATTGCGCCTCTCACGGCGTGATATCACTACGGATATGACGCAGGCGAAGCGATTATCGTGATGGTCGGTCTGTAGTAGCACACCTCGACTGTCATTGAAGATTTTTCCTTTATTCGTAGCAGATTTGACAACATTTTACAAAGCACAGCTTAAGAAAGTAGAAGCAAACAGCTGTAGATTTGGTTAATTTTTCATTCCACAGAGTAGATAGTAATGTACCGATCGCTTTTGGAGACGAACGACTGTAGATTCGGTTAATTTTTCATTGAGATTTGCTGTGTTATTTCTCAGCTTCCTTTATGGTACATTGAACAGTATTTTACATTGCTTTTCGGTTGGCTCCGAAAGTGCGCCAGGAACCCCATATTATTATCTACTTCTGTTGTGATATATGAGGAAGTTTTCCAGTTGATCAATGCCCTAAAAGAATCATAAACCGGGTTTAAACGTGTTGGAAGGTTTAAAAGCAGACTGAAAACAGAACTTTTCCACTTGCAAAATCATTGGAAGTCAATACAATACAAAGTCACGGAACTTCTATTGGATAGTGGGATAAATAAGTATATACATTTGCTATGTACAGTATATTTCAGTTACTATCTAAGCGCCGATGAGTCTGGACCGCTTATCTACAACATTCCCGTCTTATTTGACTACAAGTTTCGGCCCTCCTAGTTGAGGTTATACCTGCCGTTAATGTACTGTCATATCTTTATTTTTATAAATCCTTTGAATTACAATGTCGGAAAAGTTTGATAAGTGCGAAAATATTTTTCTTGCTAATGACGTTATTGCTAAGTGCGCAGATTGCAAGCGTTTATTTCACCTCGCATGTTCGTGTAGGTACTGATTCGTCATAAAGTTTCACGAAAGGCAAACATAAGTCTTGGAAGTGCGACTCATGATTTGAGGTAAACGACTCTTTGTCTTGTTTTTGTAGCAACGAGGATATGGTTATTAAGAAATACATTAGCGATCTCATCTAGTCTCTCAAAAAATGCATTAACAGAAACGCAGATGATAAAATCAAAACGGTTGTACGATCAGCTAACTGTTTATTGGAGCCGAAAATCTTGCAGTGTTGTGTGACTGAGTTGCGGAGTTCTCACCAGAAGATGGAAGGTCGCTGTAGCAATCTCGAATACGAGGAAGATATACATGGTGGCCGTGATTTAGAGTTCCATTTTTGAGGGTGCTAATACAACATAAATGTGACTCAAATACGGAAATTTGTATCACACACACACACACACACACACACACACACACACACACACACACACACACCACACACACACACACACACACACACACGCACACACGCACACACACGCACGCACACACACACGCACACACACGCACACACGCACACGCACACGCACACACGCACGCACACACACGCACGCACGCACGCACACACACACGCACGCACACGCACGCACGCACACGCACACGCACACGCACACACACACACACACACACACACACACACACACACACACACACACACACACACACACACACACACACACACACACACACACACACACACACACATACCTGGAGAGGCTCTAAATCGGTAATGGGTCTGAATCTCCACAAATATGACTTAAATCGGCTTAAACTAGGAAATTCTCAAATTTTAAAAAAGTTAAAGAAAAAGCTGACATTCACAACTCTTTATAAAAATACTAGAGACTATCAAATGTCATAGAAACTGCTTAAAAACCTAAGCTTTTAGAAAATAGGATGCATAGTTTTATTCTTTATCATTTAAGTACAGTTATGTGAGTTCCAATAGTGTAAAACACGATGTGATAAAAATTCGCAAGCAAAACACAACTGCTTTTAGATTCAAGAATATTGATCATACAAATTAGTGTCAGACTTTTTTTATTAAATAAAGCTATACACCAGTTTACAGTTCTTTTCAGTTTATTTCCAAAATTTCCTCCGTTCTCATTTATGCAGACTCTAGCTCTCTTTTGAATTGCTCCAACAGTTACTTTATGGCTTGGCTTTTCTTTAACTTTCTGTGCTGCATCTTGGATCCTATTCAAAAGTTCCTCTTTGTTATTTACAGGTGTTGCATACACCTCAGAAGTAAGGAATCCCCACACACACAAAACTCTATGGGGTTGAGATCATGAGATCCTGCAGGCCAAAGACTTTTTTCCTATCCAAGTTAGATAGTTAGCATTTAGCCAACTTCAGACTTTAATAGTAAAGTGAGGAGAAGCGCCATCTTATAAATCTTCTATAAGAGCCTGAAAAATACAATCCGTCCTAAATTTCCAAGGAAGTAGATCCTACGCATAGGCTTTTCTGCCAATGTAGGCTCATTTCATAGGCCACTTTCATTTTTTTGTAACCATTTAATTTTTTGTTATTATTATAAAATAAAAGAACTTTATAATAAATAATATTCAGTTAGTTACATTATTTAATTCAAAAATTGTATAGCAGCTAATTTTTATAATTACTTATTTTTGATTTCTTTCTATATTTTATTTTAATTTCTCTCAAGAAGTGTGTTTTATTTTACATACTGCGCACGCATGTTACCATTTTGGAAATTAACTATTATTCCATTCATTTCAATAAAAAATTCAACTTTTTCAATTTAACCTCAGTGAAGTCTAATAGAACAATATACCTGATTGGAATAGTTGTATTCCAAAAATTTCAATTATTAAGAGCCTTAAACTTAATAATTGAATAATGAGTAAATGTAAAATGAGTAAAATGAGTAAATCTATATTTTCTTTTTGTTTTAATCCTTATATTATTATTAAGTGTTACAAAGGCAAACATACTTGTGCATTAAGAAGATAATGTATACCTGAAGGGAGTGGTATGTCAAGTAAATTATCGATCGGAGTAAATATAGAAATTCAAAATTATAGTTATTATTTTGTTGAAACGGATATATAAAAATACTAATACTTTCTTATTTATAATGCAAACCATATATTGTGTTCTATTTTAATAACCGTGTTGCCTGCTGTTTAACATACAAATTCTGATTTGTGTATATTTGTCATGTAATACATGGGATTCCAAATCGACAAAACCCGTGGTGAATGAATCGTCCACAATTATTGTGCTAGGTGTAAGCTGTGGTTGTGGTAAGCCAAGTTGTTTCTCAACATCTCCAACCTCCCTTCACCCTTCATCACCCTACCCACATCCCCGCAATTTATCACCCCGTCTCAATCCTCCCTTCACCGACTGACCAAACTTTGTGGTTTAACTCAAACCAACGATTTAATTATTGTAGATTAGCCTTCAATATAACCTAACGTCTTTTACGTAATAATAACATAATTTCACCATTCACGTATCTAATGTAATATCTCTGAACTTCATGATATTTGGCAATATATTGTAATACTTGTAATACTGTAAGGACTCATCAATATGGACAATTCAAGTCTAAAGTTAGAAGATTAACATTGTCTGTTGTCGTTTAAACTTGTTATTGTATTTTAATTTTCTTCAGAGTAGTAATGAAGGTGGTAGCCTACCGTGTTCAAGCCATAGTTCATCTCAAAAGGCTTGCAAATCTTCCTACAACTAGAAAAAGACTAGCTTACCTAAAAATTACCAGCGATAGAAGAAACTAAATTCAAGAAAGAAATAAGGTAAGTACAATTTTTATTGACCTATATCTATCCTCAATATGACATTTTCAAAAGTTTCAATTCCAACAATCATCTTAGTACTCATTGGAAATATTTGAACTCACGGACAAAAGTAAAGACCAGAAATCCTATCTAGAACTGAGTTGTACTAATTGTAAGTATAATTCATACTACATTTTAGTACAAATTTGTGTCTTCTGAGATAAAAAGTGCGGATGAAATAAACACTTGACTAGTCTACGGTATGCGTAGTATTGGTAAAGGACAGTTGAAACACTTTGATCAGTCATTTACTTACCACGTATTCCTCAGCGTTTTTAACTGTTTAATGTGGTCTTAGATAATGCGACAGAAAAGTAACTACTACTACTACTACTAACTACTACTATGAAACTTTCTCCTCCTGAAGCCTTTATTGATAAGGAACATAGTTAAAATATTTGTACCGGATTCGATGGAGCTTGGCGGAAAAGGTGACGTTTGGTTGATTGGAATTGTGCCACGCTAAGTATGCAGAACGTATTTGTAAAACTAACTACAAGGAAAGTAGTGGGGGTGTGGAAGTAACCGGATCACTAGTGATTTTTAATCATTCATAGGACCAACATGGTGTATACACAGTACATTGGAAATGGGACAGCAAAGCCTTCAAAGATATAGTAATAAAGAATTAGATTGCATTAGCCTCATTTAAAAGAGAATTAATGCCTTCTAAAATATTCCAATGATTGCAAGAATCAAAAATTTTAACATGTTAAGTTATTGTCTAGCATAAACAGGCTTCTAAAAGAGGAGCTACTAAATTGCAGACTTATAATGGTCTAGAAATTAGAAGAAACAACGATAATCCTAGCAATATATACAAAACTGTCTGGATAACTTATTTTCAAAGATTATCAACCAATTAAAAACACAACATGGACTCCGCCCTAAAGGAGAGGTTCATTGATGTAAATACTAATGTTCCTAAGTAACTAAAGATCCCCATAAGAAGCACTCCCTTTGGCAGTTATGTACAAACTCAAGCCTATCTGCAGATATTAGTCCAATAAAACTCTACTCCAGGAATGCTTATACCTCAAAACCCCAACGAGTCTTTTAATAACACTGTATGGTCACGGGTGCCAAAACGGGTTTTTGGGAACTTGAGACACTCAACGTTGGAGAGTGGATTTTATGGTAATGATCTCTGGTTAATTGAGTAGACTAAAGGTGCTGCAAGAACTCTATAACGAGGATGTTGATAAGTGTGTACTTGGGCTAAAAGTGCTTGATCAAATGCGTTAAATAAAAGCCGAGAAAAGAGCTGAGAAGGTAACAAAGAAGGCCAGTATAACAGTATGATATAAGAAGAGGAAGCTAGAAGCCATGGAAGAAGAAGAGGGGCTTAATGAATCTGGAATTGATGCTGTTGCCTAAATAAAGACAATTTAATATCTTTTAGAATGATTTGCCAAAATCTTAAAAATTTAATTTAAATTTTTAATACACTTTTTGAAGTTTTTATCCCATATTTCTTTTAATCTCCCTCTCTATTTTTAATAATATCCTAAACTTATTTTAAGTTTAATATTTAGTAAATAGTCATAACAATATATCACAAAGATTGGTTTATCTAGCTATAGCTGTATTTAAATTATTGGTAGAAAAATATGAAAAATTTAACATAAGGGTTAATAGCCTCGTCCTATGAACGACTTAATGAATAAAACAAAAAAATAATACGATGCCAGGAAGTGGTATAAGATGGAGATATGGTATGACATATAAAGAAGTATTTATTTATTTATTGTCAGGATATATACTTTTACATCTTTAACATTCCCTTTTAACATGAACAGAAATAAAGGAAATATAATTGATAATTTTATTTTGTGAGAGAAGTTAGGATTAAAATATCCTTTCCTAAACTTAACCAGACTAAGAATATAAATAGGAAAGGCAGGATATAATGTGAGCTTTACCCCACAATACTGTCTGTGCGTAACTCGCACTGTGAAACTAAACTAAAAAAAAACTAAACGCAAAGTGAAGGAGGTGATAAAATAACCGTCAATCAAAATATTTACTACACATAAATTATTTTCTTACATACATTTTGTATTTAAAACCTAAAATATTTAACATTGTATACTAAGTAATTACATATTTATCGTATGAAAGATCAATTATCATTTACGTTCAAATTTATTTAAAAAGATATTTTAAATTATTTGTTAAAACTACAAATTATTATTCATGAATTTTACTTCAATATTTGAAGTATTGAGTACTTATATCTTTAACAAACATGATCAGTACTTTCAACATCAGTAGATCAAAATCAAAACTATACAATTGACCAACAGGTATATTTGTTTATATAATAATATTCACTATTAACTAACCTTAATTATTCGTATGATATAACAAATGTAAGACATAAATTCTTTATTGCCCATAAAGTGAACTTTTTTACAACAAATGGTGGATGGTTAATGAGGTAGAAATAGGCTTTATAACTCTCAAGAAAAAGGAATGAATAACTCTGACCGACCGGAAGTGGACTGGACTATCTATAGAACCTATCCATGTTGCTCGTATTTAGCTCTGGCAGGTATATCGTGCGGACTGATTTCCAGTCAAACATAAATTAATTGTTTTAAAGTAATAGGCCTTGCTAACGCTGGAATAAAACTAAACAAACATTACAATTACCTAAAAATATGGTATTATAGCTTATAATAACAGCTGTTGATTTCCACTACATGTTTATAAACAACATGCTGTCCGTCCGGTCGTGATCATATGGACGCGGTACATATACCGTCCTAATAATTTTGTTTAGTTTGTTCCTCCTAATTTTGTTAAATCCATGTAGAGCACTTTCGCGTTTGTTACCACATAATAATGGAGCTCTTGTAATAGAGACCTATAACATTTGGAACTATTTGACATGGCATAGTACATATTTTAGTTAAATAGACAGTCTTGGGATATTTACGATGAATTTTGACTATATTTATGATTATTTTTGTTATAAAAGAATTTTCAATTTTGTAAAATTTTGGAATCTGTGTGGGGAACAGAGATGATCCCTTACTTGTACATGCTTTAAACTGTTCTTAAATTCAGCTGAGAAGGTGTTGCTAAGGTACTATCAGCACTTTGTTAGAAATGTCAACCATCCATCTTCGTTTCTGTGACAGTGTTTCTTCTCAGAATTTCATCTACTTTTCAGTCGTAAACTAACAAACATTTTTTTTGATCCTGTGCAATACTTCAAAGTATTTTTTTAGTAATCAGTAACTTATATATGTAATTTCGTAAGTGAATCAGTCCTTAGGAAGTGCCTTAAGCTATCACGAAAATAAGATAACTTTACGAGATTCAGTTTAAAGCTTTGAATGCTCAACATCAAAACTTTAAAGTTAAAGAATATTTATAAGAATCTATTTAGATAATATTCACGGCTATTCAACTCTAATAATTAGTACGATTTAAAAGTTTAAAACCATACATTCTTTTGCGCCCATAAAATACATAAAGAATACTGCGGGTTTTGGTATAACGAATGGTGGATGGTCAATGAGGTGGAAGTCGGCTTTATAGGCATGAATGGCTCTGACCGACGGAAGAGGACTGGACTACAGCCCCTATCCACTTGTTCGTATTCAGATCTGGCAGATATACGGGGTCCTACTTATGTATTTTATTAGTACAAACTATTGAATAAATGGGTGTATATTTAAAAAAAATCTCAATTTATTGTTTTGTGTCCTCTCTATAGTAAAAACTACTGGAGTTTTGTTCATTATAGTTTATGTGGTTTTCACATGTAGTTATATGTACGCAATTTTAGAACATGCTGACATTTCCTTGATGCAAAAGTATTTTTAAATGTTAAGTATTCATAGTTGAATAGTGATCTTTGCGTATTGCATAAACTTATACTGATCTATTAAGAGCAAGGCAAAAATTCTACATGCATACAGTATATGCTGGTCTTTATAATAATTACACATCAACGATTTACACTCACCGTTATTTCCAAATATTGGTCTGGAGAAAAAAATCTATATGAAAGAAGATTGATGAATTACATTAGAATGGCATAAGACATTTCTGAAATAATATTACTTAGGGTTTTCAGGGTACAGTGATAAGGATGCATTTTTAAAGTATATCCACAAATCAATACAATAATTTTAAACTTTCCTTCAAAGACAATACATTCTCAACCATGTGAATGATGGCAAATAAATAAATTATGTTTTGCACGTGCACCAACAATCCAACTCAGGACAAATACCTGTATTCGGAATAAATAATTGACACCTTTCAAACGTGACGCAATCACCTATATCGGAACATATATGTGAGGGGAATCAGTTTTGTCAATAAAAAAACATAAGTGTATTGTTATATTTTGTGGATCTATCCTCAATTGATTTCAATTTGAACATTTCTGTTCACAAAAATGTAATATGGCATTATCGGTTTTCGATGGTTACAAGAAGTTATCTGATTCCTAAAGGTATACCGATAGTCACAAACTTAATTGGTTCGTGTGAAGTTTGTGTTCAGTCCACATTGGGTCTAGTTTAATATAACTGTAGAGTATGTCTCATGGAGGGGATATACCTTGAGCGTGATTGGCTTACAAAAGAAAATGATAGAGGAACCGTCGAATGGTTGATGAGGGGTGGCGCAAAGGGAGAAGGGATGTTGTCAACTGGCCAAGGGTAGATAGCTCAGTGTTCGCTGACTCAGGGATCCGCTTTACACGCAATGTAATCTTATATTACTATCCGTATTCCAATGTAGTGTATTAAACTAACTACCCTTACGTTAAACGGCATCAGAGAAGATAATTACAGTTGACGTCATCACCCACCAATTTAGGAGAATGCTCGGAAGTTCACTCTTCAAAACCGTTTGAGAAAAAAGCACAACCCTCTGACAAGCGTATAATTTTACTAATTGCATTAGCATTTAAAAATATTGTACATGAAATTCGAATAAAAAACCTTGATGAACGTTCAAAAGAATTGTCTTGGCGCAGAAAGAACCTACCTCTAAATGACGAGGAAGACAATCAGTACGGTATGTATAGCTATGTTTAGTATTCCACTAATGTGACCTCACAGAATCCAATGAAATTATTTATAACTAAAAATGTGTCTCTAAAGAGAGATGTAGGTGTAGGTGTTCTTCCTTACAGGTTTTTATAGGTAAATAAACGGGTTTTGTAATGAAAGCAGACCTAAACATGTATTTTTTATTACTGTATAATGTGGTTTAATATTTTTGTAGTATTTGTTCACAGTCTTAACTTTAAAAAGTATAAAACAATGGTTTATGCACTTGCAAAATCTCAATGCACGATTGGAATAAAGAGGATAGGAAATTTGTATCACTCTCAAGGGGCTTATCACTTTAAATATGCGGCTAGGTATCTTTATGTGGAAAATATGGTTTGGCTACTCTAATTGTGTCTTTTGTTCAGCAAGTAATTCTTGTGCTGTTTTTAAATGCCGTAAAAAATTGAGGAGATATTCGATATGCTAATGGTGTTAAACGAATATTTTAAAATTTACACAGCTTCTACAAGAGTATATGCTTCATGGTTTCCAAATAAGGAACCTCAGTCAGGAATGGCCTTTACAGAATTGCTTGCCCTGTTCGTGAAACAAGATAGGTAAAGCTTGACACCAATAACAGAGAAGGACATTTCACGTTAAGGACCTGTAAGAAATTAGAGCACAATAAGTATTGGCAGTGTGTAACGTTTATGTTTTATGGGACCTCATTTTCGGAAGTTGGATTGATCACCCAACTAGACATTTCCACTGCGGAAGCTAGCCCGCAAAGTTGGCCGATGCATTCCCTAAAACTGAGCGTGCAGTATTTGCCTATCAAAGTTATGTAGGCGCTGAGAAATTGCCGTAAGCGCTGTTGCCTAGCCAGAGCCGCTACTTTGGACCTTAGACCGGTGCGCCGGCAAGTTTAATCCTGAGCGGGTGATATGGCATTGTCTCGACAATTAGGCTTGTTCTGGATGAGCTCCCGACCTGTTCACTTGGATTGTGGAAGCCCTCTTCACGTCGTGGATTTTCAGCATTTTCTTCAGGGAAAATTTGCTTAGAGGTAAGGCAGACCGTCATTTTCTATAATTCAAATCTTTGTCAAAAGCAATATTTAAAAAACGTCAAAATTTAAATCATTATTAGACTTTTGCAATCATTAAAATAGGTTCTCTTTATTCATGCTTGGACAATCCTAAGTAAGGCACATGGCACATAAGAACGATGTTTAATGTATGATTACTTATTTTACAAGTAATTAGGGTTTCGTTTATTGTGTTGTCAATATTTTATGTTGTGTGATAAACTGCCCAATTTGCATTTTATTGGGAAAGAGCTGAATATGAAAATAGTACTGTCTGTTTAATGTGTATAGCGATATAAAATTCACTCATATAAATCTAACTGTGGCTTAAAATGAATACGAGCCAATTATACAATATTAATTTTGAAGGAAGAAACTTGGAGTTGAATTTAGGTAGTTAAAATTTGTTTCAGTAATATTTTGTAGCCTTAAAATGTCTAATGTTAAAGTAAATGTATATTTATAAAAAAAATCAAGTACGTTCTTGTTTGTGAATATAAATGTCTCATTTGTTTTGTATGTTTAAAGAACGGTGTAATTTGTCAATTTGTCAATTTTGAGACAACGATTGTGGTTTGCACACAATTGTTCGATGACAATGAATATTGCAGTAACCTTATTGAATATTGCCAGTAACTTGATTTTATTTGTGCCACAGAATATGAGTGTTCTTATCAATATATATATCTTGAAAATATTTACCTTTCGTCGTTAAGAACAGGTTATTAGCTGCTCTACTAGCTAACTGTCCAATAATAGATTATCATTTATCTTTTACATATTATTTTGTGAGCTCATGAGTTATGATGCAGTTAAGCTGCACAAGTATTATTTTATAGAAAAGGATTAACATGTTTTGAAGTAACTGAAACAATAATATACTGTATATATGTATGTCGATATTGTAAAATTAAACATATAAAAAAAAAAATAATGCTTTAGTAAATAGATTTATTAAAATGTTTAATATGAATCTGCAAAATATTTGTTTTACACCATTGTAGTTAATTATGTAGTTTAATTATTTGCCTACCAAAAATACTATATATTATTGAATATGTAGGGCTTTTCTTTACGTTCCGGACATCGTCAAGCGAACGGAACGGTTGGTTGACAGCCACAGCCATCAGCATCACGTCGCATCGCCGCTACCGTGTCGTCGCCGCTGACAGGTGGCCGGGGTGACATTGGCCCTCCCCGCCCCCGCACCGCACTGCCACTGCCGTGTGCCTACTCACTGGGACTTCTATTCACTCACCGTATCGCCTGTCATGAACCGATAAGTGATAGAATAGTCATTCTTTTTCACTTGGTGAACTTGAATAAATATTATTTTGGATTTGGCTGGCCAGCACGGACTTAGACTGTGATAGTCAAAGTTAAATACAACGATTCTATTTCATATTGGTGCGGTTATGAGACTTCTGGACATTTCAGGGGACATTTCTGGACTCTGCCAGTGATGCAATTCGTCGCTTCATTTGTCAATTATGTTAGTTATTAAATGTCTCACTGTTCATTTAAATGTTTAATGTTTGTTTTCATGAGTACTCTTTTCAGCGGTGGCCACCTGCTTTGTTGTTTATTGTCATAATTGAATATTGATTATAGCTATTAAGTACTGATCATTGATTATTGTGATAGATTTTTATTATTGTCCGCCATGGTGATTTCTGATATATTCTGGGGATTTATCATACTTTATTGAAATTAATTGTTGTGAATACTTGTGAATTCGACCTAAGGTCACTGATTAAGAATATTTACTTCCTCTCATTGAGTTTATTAGAAAGTTGAACTGATACTTATCAGGTTGATGAGCTGAATATGTTTCCTGTCTTTTGGAATTTTGAAATGGGCTCTTAATTTGATCATGTTTAAATAAATCCAAGATTTTCTTATATATATATACAGTATTTAATTTTCCTTCATAATTTAGTGATAGTTTTGTGGAATTGAAACATATAACAACCACAATTAGATTAAATAAACTGATATATGCCAATTAAATTTAAATAATTTTGCTGTGTAACCTAGAGTCCCCTCAGGACTTGATTACAATTAGTTATCAGCACTTCATACTTAAGGATGGAGTTGTGCCGAGATACACAAACATAGTGGTTTAGTAAAATTTGAGTTTATCAAGGTGAAATAACTTTAGATGCTATTAGTGGATTTCCAGGAAACAGTGTATTATTGGGGTTCATATCATGGCTTGTGAACCGAGCATGAATAAATGTTAGGGCTTTGGGTCTGCCTTACTGTGTGCTTTTGGAAGGGTTTCTTCCCCGTCGTTACCCTCAGCAACCTTACCAACGGGGTGGCGCCCATTAAACAAATAATTTTCAACAACAACTTGAAGAACACAGTTAGGTTAGAGCCTTAGCACCTGGGACTTGGAGTTCTGCGCACAAGTATTATCAGAACCTACCCTTCTCCCTGAGTCTGAGTCGGAGCAATGTTGCCTCATGCTTTTGTGGCATGGCAAGTGGATACACACAGGGATGTCTTCCAAAAAAATAGATACTGATTCAAGCGTGAGTTAAGTATTATGAAAGTCAGCCAAGTACATCCATATAAGATATCAGTGCACTACGATTTGCATAGCGATGATTAATCTCAGAATTATTTTTCATTATGGGCTGTGGAACGGTTAAAACAAAATGAAAACAATTTTTGTAACGTGGTCTGGTGTGATATATCTAAATTTCGGAAAAAAGGCGAAGTTAACAACCAAAACATGAGGAACTTGACCTATGAAAACCTAGACTGGATTCAAGACATCAAGACATCAGTGAGTGGGATTGGATTGTAAGTACCTCGTGTGGTATTATTGGCAGGAGAATGGTTGTTACTTATTTTGTAGGACACCTGGATGCAAATATTTTTTGATACCTGGCGAATTTGTAGACCATGTTTGTTTTATGCAGTATGGTGCTCCTATTGTACGATTTTACAAATATAACATATTTTAAGAATATATTATATCTGTAAAATAGTTTATATTGTTTCCAAATGAAAATGTATTGTTGGTTATATCTGTTAACAAACAGACGCTGAAGATCTGTTAAAGACTATCACATTTTAGGACAAATATATTTTAGAATTTGTTAGTTCTAAACTGTAAATTAAATCATGGTAATGACTGTTGTTCTCACTTAAATTCAACTATACGTCTTTAAAACTTTGAACTTTAATTTGAATATTAATTTAACTTCTGAAATTGAATTTATAAATAACACAGAAATACATTGAGGTTTGTTTGAACACGATTAGTATGTTACATTTCAGTACGAGCTCATGTAAATGTCTCCAACCATGAATGCAGGTATGTTATACCTTCGATGCAACTTTTAATTGTACAGTACGTGTGATCCCAAATGCTTGACGGAGTTAATACATATTATAAACTCAGGTAACCATGAAGTTAGCTTCCTTGCATAAACATAAATGTTATGTTTATAGGGGTAGGTAACAGAATTTAACAAAGAATAATGTATAGCATTATTGATTAATTAATCAAAGGGTAGTTTTATTCAACATTAAACAACTTAGAAGGAGAAATGAGTTTATCCACACATAAAATATACTATTTATTGGTATAAGCTTATTTTATCTCTATCCTTTAATCAGGAATGTAAACTGCAATCGTTTAGACCTTTGAAATATTTGACATAAATTTAATTATAATGTACACAAACATGATTAAATTTGCCTACATTCTAGCAACATGTTGTCCTGCCCATGGATTAATGATTTTCCGGCACACTGAATATTTATGGTCAACAGATTACAATAGCAATTCACAGTTTGCGGTTGATACACAACTCTCTGAATAAGTGATACATAGTTTAAATAAAACAGATACATGTTTGATAAAATAACATTTGTTTCCACGAACAATATGCGAGTAATATCGTGCAGTAAAGAACACAACAATCAGAGTAGTATATGCATGCGACATTTTTATCATACTACTGTATACTAAAATAGCCTGTTTACTACTTAATAAAACCTTTCATACATTTATAAACATTTCTTTCCTTTATAAACACAAGGCGCCATTTATTTTCATTTTCAAAGCTTTCTTGGGGTTATAGCTCTATAGCCAGTAAGGCATACTCAATGTCACGCAATACACATACCGTAACTATTCATGCCATGATTTTTATTTTGAACGCCATGCTTTCAACTCCCTATATGTATTCTCTATTTAATTATATATTGTCCATTTAAAACAAATTACAAGGAAAAAAGTTGCACCGTCAGCTTAAAATGCTCTAAATAATTCCTTGTATAAAATAATTACATCTGTTTAATTAACATCTACTATATGTACTCGTACATGAGTGTTTTCTATTACTTTCAACTTCCCCTGTCAAAACATAGAGCACTTTTATACAGTCACGTCACTTAATCGAAAATAATTCTTTTCAATCTTTATAATATACTCGTATGTTTTTACTGTGCTTGTAGGTTTATGTGTTGCGCTCCACTAGAAAAAAACGTTGTACGTACTTAAAATATACAGTAAGAAAGAAATATAATTATTACCTCAAATTTCTAACTGATAAAAATTGCATGACCTTATATAGATAATATGTACAAATCTCCTTTAGTTAAGTTCAAATTAAACCCTTTTAATCTCAATTAGTTATGTCAGCTACCTTCAGTTAGTGTGGCATAACTAAAAGTTCTTGGTAGTAAATATTGAAAGTTGTATGCAGATATCCTTTTATCATCAAACATGGTAAAGTCATACTCGAAGTAATTCACTAAAGGATCTCTTTATTCTCTGAAACGCATTTGCATGGAGCTAACGAGTCAACAGGACTTGTAGCGCAGTTAGTAAACTATTAAAAACTGTTTAAACATAAACGTTGTGTTTTGTGGCTAACAAAACGTAACATAAGCTATTAGCTATAGTGACCACATTCACAGCTGTTTTTATCTATTCTATCCGTCTGTCTATTCGCCTATATATTCTTGTCTTTGCCACAACACCAAGGACGGGCCCCTAGTTATTTTGTGGTTAAAACGTCAACAGACAGTCCGTCCGTCTGTATATTCGTCCACATTTTTGTCTGTGCGACAACACCAATGATGAACCATAGTGATTTTGTAGTTAAAAGGTCAAAAGACAGTCCAGCCGTCTTTCTAACGATGTATACGAAAAAATTTGATGGAAAATTTCTAGTTCTTCTGATTTAAGAAAGAACTATGTTGATTATGATGTTAAATAAAAAACATCACGTAAAACAACAAAAAAACAAGGATTTGTTAAGGAAAAGTTAAGGATTAGTTTTCCTTTGTGTTTGTGTAGATTTTGTTTGCGGTGTTCTCTTTGGTTGTTGCCTTGGAATATAACAAGGCAACTATCCATACACTTTTTTAGTTGTGTGTTAGTCATTGTTACTAACTTATTATTATTATAAATTATTATGCTCCTTTGGTTGATCCGTTGGAAAAGAAAACAGCGCCTGTGTGCTGGGTCATTAAAAAATCCAATGTAAAGGTTAATTTGTATTGTTGTCAAGTATAGTTGTTACATAAAAGTATTGTTTACGTGTTGCATTTAATATGGGAGTCCTGCACAAGATTGCTTGTCTTGTATTATATCAATCTAGACAGTGTATAACTTTTGTTTTATAAGTTTATACATCAATATTTGCGTTGATATTGGAGCTGTTGTTTCTATATACCATAATATCTTACCGTCTGTCCTTAGCTTCCTACAGTACATTACATATTAGACTGTGACGTCAGCCATTTGTTATTTTATTGGCCCGTCATCGGGTAATAGCTCTGCTGAGCATTTTCTCGGCTACAACTGGTGCCGGTCTGCGCTGGCTAAGTTGCTAACCTCGTTGCTAGTTGCAGCTGTTTTTGTTAATTATCTTTACCGTTTGCTTTGCTAAGTTTATTCAGCAAGAGATTTAGCTGCTCTCTTCTCTTTGATGCAGCTCCCAGTTAGGACGTCCTGAAGATATCAAAGCTGGCTGCCCCGCTGCCACAGGTCCCGGCAGAGTTGTATCGTCCTTGTCTTCCAGAAAAGGTCCACGTACCTCACAGTTTTATCTTCGAGCCCAGTAGTTCTTCCAAATTCAGTGACAACCTCACGATAAAATATTATATAAACATTGAATGACTTTTTTGAGTAAATTGGTTTCTTTACGAATTGGATAACCGTTGGTAAAAAACAAATAGTTGTAGAAACAAATCTCTTCTTCTTTATCAGAAACCTTATAAATACTATATCCTTCAGTTTTGAACATATAATTTATTAATAGAGACTTAATAAAGCTATCACCTGAGAAATTGCATTGTAGATGAACAACTGGTTTAGCTATAAAATGTATTGTGTTGCAAACCTCAATATCTTAAATTGTATTTATAAACATTACGAAATTAATGTTTGTAATATTATTGTTAGAGTAAATGTGTATTATAGATGTATTAAAAAGAAGTCTCTTTTCTCATATCATACTAAATTAACTGTATGTACATGTAAGTGTAAGAGTCAAAGTATAAGCATGTGAGGCGGAGCTGATGATTGCACATTCAAACTGCCTCGTCAGAAAGGTCCAATTTAATCAAGAGACGATGCGCCTGCCAGCGTAATGTGACACCAATTTTGCTTCCACTTGGAATATTCTGCGAGATAAAATTTCGTTTACTTGTCGTAAAACGTAATAAGGAAAGTCATGTTTTTCTTAGTATATAATAAGTAATCCGGTTGCGTTTCTTTTACAGTTGTTGTTATTATATAATGAAACAACGAAATTTTAAAACTTTTTCTTTAATGTATAATATGATAATGTAATGACAGAACGTAATGGCAGAAACAGTATTAGTAGTTTTAATTTTTACTTTTGCAAGGACGTAAATATAATTCTAATATTAATGTTATGAGAACTGTTTTACCAAAGTAGCTTTAACAAACATCATTTATAAATTCAGATATTTTTAGTATTAAATAACAATATTTTTTATACAGTATTTTCATTTTTCTGTTACTTTGACTGGTGGTCATATAGTAAATTCATTAATTGACATTGCACTAATGGCTTAAAAACTTTGTATATGAAAATATTTGAATTTAATTTTTTGGAGCAATTTACAATTTACATACATGAAAATATTGTGTTCTATATTATTTTAGTTTTGGTTAATAGTTCAAAATATTAGTCCAGCTTATGAGATACATTTTTGTAAAAGTGACATTATAAATTCAATGATATATAATAAATTTAATTACTTTATTAATCTTGTTTAGTCAAACTGAAATTCAGGTTATAGATTGAGGATTTTCTTAAGCATTTTATACAAGTGTCATAAAATATTATTTTTTCTAGACCTTGCAGACCCTACCACTTTACACTTTATGGGATGACTAGTTTGATTTAGTTGTATATGTGTTTGCACAATTTAGTTAGTAGATTGCTTTAAATTATTTACTGATATTAGGTTTTTATTTAAACCACTTTATTTACTAAAATTTACTCGCTATGAAGGGTATTTAAATTAATTTATTATATTTAGTGGGGTAAACTCCAAGGCTTAACCAGTCAAATAATAAACATGACGTGTATATGAGTATATGAAGAAAATGTATATCTTATGGCCGAGATTATATGCTTAGATTATAAGACTTTGGCAGATTATTTCCGTGTCCCCAATTCAGGTGTAATATAAAATATTTTTTGCCTTACTTACAACCCCCTTACCTCCTCCGTCACCATATTCATAGTTACTGGTAATACCCTTGTCGGTCCAAGCCAAAGACAAAACAGTATTTATGGAAACTTGATTAATATTTTTAAATGTAGTATTTGACAACGACATTTTGGTAACCAATTACTTAACGTTCCCTTATAGAAGGATACCAAAAACTTCGTTACATAAATGAAATTCCGGTCAAGTTTACGTAATATGAATTTGATATTCATCAATACTACTATTTAATATAAAGCTTCTTCATTAGTTAATAACTAATTATCCCTTTTATTTTTCAAAATTTCTGCTAAAAGGATAACATTTTGTACATATGTGGTTAGTTTGAACCTAAATAGATAGTATGACATTTAAGCTTATAAATCATTTATATAATTAATCTGGATTATAAAAAATGAAAAGGATTAAAAAATATTACCTGGCTATGTTGTATTACTTTTAAAATTACAGAATTGATAGTTTTTATAACACTAAGACAATTTATCATACTCGTTGGAAATGTTTATATATTTACACCTTTGAAAATAATATTTTAAATATAATTAAACAAAAACAAAATCATTAATGAGTGGAATTGGAATTGATTTTATATCAGTAAGTTACCTATCATAAATTATTTGATCACTCCCTTTCATTCTTTAATATGTTCCAAAGTACATAAAAAATAACTGTTATTTAATGTATTTGATTAATTGAAGACAAAGGGATGCAAAGGAAAGCCTGATATGTTTGATCTAATAACATAAATATTCTTGATGCCTCATACTGAAAGTTTTAAGAGTAAAACATGCTATTCATGAGATGACCTAACACTTAATATAACATTTGAAAAGTAATATAAGAATAATAAACAAAAACGGAAAAGTATTTTTTACATGCGGTCGACTGTTCCATGTCTAATGTGATTCAAAATACACAGGGATGTATTCGCTGTGGGAGGCTTACTAATATTGGACCGCTACGTAGACATTGATAATTATATTAATAACTAAATCAAAGGTTTATATTTAAAACATAATATATATATATATATATATATATATATATATATATATATATATATATATGTGTGTGTGTGTGTGTGTGTGACGTATATGGTAAAGAATATCATTTAATATTAAACTGTTAAAAGTTGATATTAAAACATATATATATATATATATACATATATTTCAGAGCAAAAACGTGTTATTTATTTACAATTGGATCCGAGCTGCTTTAACACACAACTGTGGATAATCTGATCAGTCTGTAAGAGGATTTCCATAATATGAGTTAAATATAATTCACAGTCAATACATCTACTTCACTGCTACTTTAAAAACATGATTTTAATAAAAAGTGTTTTGAAATGAATTTAAATAATCCTTCCTTTTTAATCGGAAAAGTACACAAATTTTAAGAAAATTGAAATATTAACATTATTTTCCTTATGGGATTTACACAGATACAAAATAGATTTTAAAACATTTTCTTACTTAGTTTAGAAATTTCATTTTTTGTTTTATTCTAGGTTCATACATTTTATAGTATGTTATAGATGCATACATATTGGACAAGGGGTGATTTTTAGCTCATATTTGGTGAAGCTATACAGAACCTTTTACATTTTTATTTAAGTAAATGTTATTGCTAATAAAATGCAGAATACAACTCATTTTAAGTATTTATAATTTCATATCATTTTTAAGATATATGCCACTTCAGATCGAGGTTGGGTTATCTGTTTAAATAAAAAATGCTGTAGTTTTTATGTATAAGCATTAGTAAAACATTTATTCATCATTTCGCTGTAGATTCACGTTTTTTTAGAAAATTGTGTACCCAAAAATTGTTAGTGCTCTGCAAAATTGTGTATATCTTGTTCTTCTTTATCGTTTGCAGCATATAGGTTTTCTAGAGGCTAATAGGATAACCTCCACAAGCCTCTCATTGTGTCGAAATCAAGAATACGATATTGTTTCAGTTATAGCAGGAGTACATTCATGAGTCCATAAAACTAATTATATTAATCGGAATATATTATATAATCCTGTTTGTGCCTTCTGCTAACCATGTCTTAAATCTTTGCGGTGTTCACTCTTCGGATGTGTGTCTTCACGTGTAAAGTTTTTGAACTCCTCAAAATGTGCACAATGTTTTGCAACTACCTAATGGATTATCTTGAAAAAATACATATCCATATATCAGTTAAAAGGCTTTATATAACAAGGTGGTATGCTCATCATGACATTGTAAAATGCATGGAACCCCTGTTTGAGATTACCGTCGATGCTACAGAGGAAATTTGTAGTTCACTCGAAAATGTTGACACACGAGGGTACATTACAGGTGTTATTGGTTTGCTGCGTGTGCCTTTGGTTTCTTATTGCACTCTGGAAAATAAACGTGTGAAGAATTGGAGAGATTCTAGCTTTCGGTATTCCGTAAACAGAATTCTTCAGGATGTTTGGTAAAGTTGAATTGCCGTGAATTGCCTAACCATTTCAGTTGAAACTAAAACTTTATTATAAAATGTCATACATAAAAAAGCAAGTTCGTGGACGTCTCTGCTGCCTGGTAAGGTATGGCTTGAGCAGGTTGCCATGCTTGAAAATGAAATGGTAAAGGCACCTTTAGTAGTGGCATTTATAACTTTTTATATTAAATTACGTATAAAGTGCAGTCATATGTTGGAAAACGTAAATTTTTGAAGTCAACGAATGAGTATACAATGTTAGAAAATATGTTCATAATATTTTGTAATAACGTTTATTATAATAATGAATTGTATTTTATCAGACCTTTTAAAATAAATTGTCAAATGACAATAGATAACAATGTTTGTACATCTTTATTTTGGTAGGTTTATTATTTACTGTCTTAATCAGGAAAAGTCGATTCTTCGCCAAGTTCTAGTAAAGACAGTTTTAGGCCTTCAATGAAAGAAATGTTGATCAAAGTGTAAGTAATTTATCACTTAATCTAATTTTAAGGTTACAAGTCTGCAAATCCCTTCAATCGCGTACTAATATGGACAGTAGGTAATACATTTCACTTCGTAGATTTTTTAAGGTTTGGAACAGATGGAAGTCTGAGGGAACCAAGTCAGGAGATCATGGTGCATGCAGCAGGACTCCATAATTTATTAATGCATTTTTGCTATGGATAAGACAGCCCTCTAGCGGGGAGCATTATCTTGTTGAAAGGGGAGTTTCATCTTTAGAAAACCTTTATATTTTCCCTTTATTTATACTTTAAATTGTCTAAAATATAGGCAAGGTACTAAGGATTAATGATTATACCCTTTACAAGCTAAATTAGCAGTAACGTATCTTTGGAATTTCTAAAATCTGTTGTCAAGCCTTCTGAGGTCTGGTTAATGCATAGAAAAAATACTCAGGTATGCTCTCCTAAAGCCTTAGTATGCTGGTATCACGCCATAGACAACTCAAGTAAATGTGACCTTTTTTCCTCCTATATACTGACGCTTTGTAGCTCATTGGCTTTAACCAGAATTGGCATGAATCTATTACAGAACATATAATAACCATAACATCCTATAATTCGTTTTGGAGCCCGTCCACAACAATACTCTACACAACTACTGTATATGGGCGTCTACCGTGTGGTTTCAATAGGTAAAAAATGCAAGAATGTTCTACAAGTAAGCAACAAAATCTGATTTTTCAAGCGTACCTTAGATGCATAGCTGTTGGATTTATTTGAACTAAAACTGGCATGAAGATTTCATTGAAGACACTGTAACAAATGGCAGCGAGTGACACGAAAATGACCAACACCCTAGGACTACAATAGTTTTATACACGATTAAAATAGAGGACTTGAGGTTGGAAGATTTGCGTAGTTCCAAACTAAAATTGTTATAAAAGTTCTGTGTTTTTAAGACAGTAGAATGCCTTCGAATTTTGATCCAACAGACTGGGATTTTTACAAACACCAAACGATTAAAAAGACCCGAAAATATCAAAGCAGAAAGTTGGCAGGGTGCAAAGCTTGCCTTGTGATGAAAACTCCTTGCGGCATAAACACTCAGATCAAGTCAGAATCTACCAAATACCGAAACGTGCTAGGTGCGAGGGGCTGCCAGAGACCGAGGGGTATCAAGGATCAGATGGTCCCAGATGCCGTGCACTCTCTGAGGATGGATACTGCCAGAAGTTTGGAACTCTCAAAAGTCTATAACCGGCAGAAACGGCGACTTAATCATGACCTGCCAAAGGTCGTGCACACTTTCCAAGTGGTGTGACCTTCTACAGGCTGGGAAGTTCCTAAAGCCGGAAATTCCCTTAAGCCGGGAAGCTCCTAGAAACCGGGAGCTTCACACAGGCCTGGGGCCCTAGGAGTCCGAGAGCTGCCATAGGTCGGGAACTCTTAATGTCCTAGATCTAGAGTTCCCAGATATCACATGCTCCAAGACTGAGAGTTCTCAGGTAAGGAGCTACCTGTAGTAGAAATAGAATCAGCGAAACTAAATGTTGCTTGTTCGGTTTTCAGCTTGTGGTTAATTTGTGTTTGTAATGCTTAGTGTTCAGTTATGTTTTAGAACAAAAAGAAAATATTTGTTCACCAGTGTCATGTGTGAAAAGCCTTAGGCTATGTACACATGGCAGCGTTGCATCGCGCGTTTTCCATCGCGCGATCCAACGCGCGTTTTATAACACTACGAAACAAATTACTACGTACACATGGAACGCGCGTTTTTAAATTGACGCGCCTCAAAGCGCGCGTCTCGAAGGTTCCTCGTGGACCGCGCGACTGCAGCGCGCCTCGAGTTTCGATAGTTTGAATTGTACCGTACACATGTGAGCAGTCGAGCGCGCGCTTTTGAGTGAGTGACATCTTCTGTAATCAGTCATGGAAGACACTGTTTTTGATACGGAACTTTTCATTGAAGAGATTAAAAGTCGGCGTTCAATATGGGACATGGAGTGTGCCGACTACAAAAACAGAGTATTGAAAAGGACCGCGTGGCATCAGTTGGTGGAAATATTCTCAAAAGAAGGTTGCTCAGAGGAGCAAAAGAAAATTCTTGGTAAGTGCAAACTTTAATATTAAGTAATGAATAACACTATAGCATATCAGTTTATAGTTTTTTTTAGAAACATGTCAACTAACATTTCTTTACATTTTATTTAGTAATGAAAAACTGAAATATTTTTGTAATAAGATTTGCAACAGTAAGTTTTTACAGGAAGTAATAGGCCTAATACGTATTATTCATGATAAACTTATATTTATGACAAGAATACTTGCAAACTAATAGTAAGAGTTACATGAAGCTTGTATAATATATTATTTTACTCACAATTTTACATTAGATCTAACAATAAAAAACTTTAAACTTAAGGTAGTTGTTGCAATCGTGCACTGATTGCTGTAGTGTTACAACGTGTCTTTTACAACTGTATTGTTAACACAGACTTCAACAAGTTTTTACCAACTCATTTTCACACAATTGGAATCTAATTCACACCATCTTATCCTGCCACGGCAGTTTGCCTTCTTTGATGAAATAACTAGCAAATCTGTCCCTCACTTCTTTTGCGTAAATGTTTGGCCGTGGTGAGGCAACTTCCAACAAATCAATAAATGGCGCTTTATGAAGTGTGTCTTCATACCTGTACCCATCGCGTGATCGCACAAAGTTATGCAACAAACAACATGCCAAAATGATACTGTTTGCAAATTCTAAGCTAACATTTAGAGGCCTATGGAATATTCTCCATTTGTTGGCCAAAATACCGAAGGTACACTCAATGTATCTGCGAGCCCTTGACAATCGATAGTTTAGGATTCTCTTAGAATGAGGCAGGATCTTTCCCGCGTATGGACACATTATATGTTTTGAAAGGCCGAACGCATCATCTGCGACAAACACATAAGGCAAAGGTGTGAATGTCAACGTTTGAAATTGGTTGTGAATCTGGAATACTCAATGTTCCTTCAATGAGTTTTCTGTAAAACACCGATTCTTGGAAAATTGACGAATCATTGCTTTTTCCATAAGATCCAACGTCCACAAACAAGAAACAATAGTTGGCATCACAAACAGCTAGCAATGTAGTAGAGTAAAAGTGTTTGTAGTTATAAAAAAGGGACCCAGTATCACTTGGTTGCACAAGACGAACATGCTTACAATCAATTGCTCCAAGGCAGTTGGGAAAATTTGTATACTTCAGAAATCCTGTAGCGCTTTCTTTCCACGTGTGTTCTGTCATAGGCGGCATACACAGAGTCTTCAGTTTACTCCACATTGCTGCACAAACTTGGCGGATTACATTCCCTGCAGTCGACTTTCCCACTCTGTAGTTGTAATGCAACTCAGCAAAGGAACACCCAGTGGCTAAATACCTAAAAAGAAAAGAAAATATAAGTTCTTGTTATAATATTGAACTTGTTTACAAAGATCACAAAATTAATTTTGTTCCAGGGAATACATTGCAAAAGAGATGGAAGAGTCTGCGTGACAATTTTGCCAGGGAATTGAGAAAAAGGAAGACTAAAAAATCTGGATCTGGAGCAAGCAACTCTACTCCTTACATTTATTTTTCAAGACTTAAATATTTGGAAAATACAGTCAATAAAAAATTGACAACAAGTAACTTGGACGACCATGATAAGGAGAATGTCACCTTGGAGGAGGGAGAAGCGGATACTGAGGATCTGACTATGCCAGAAAAACACTCCGACTTGCCAGTAAGTAACAAAAAAATTAAGTTGAATCCAGCTGATAAACATTTTTCGGACATTATACAAAAAAGTATTGCAATGAGGGAACAGAGAGAAGTTGCCAAGAGTAATGAAGACGATGACAAATTATTTTGCCTTTCTTTGTACAAAGAACTGAAAAAGATCCCAGAACATGGTAGAATTAGAACTAAAATTCAGTTACTCGAAACCTTACAACGAGCACAAGATTTCTATAGCCCAACTCCCACTAATGAGCTTCCAAGACCTGCACAGTATCATCTGCAGCATCAGAACCAACACTACCAACCCATGTCGAACATACAATATGAAAAAGATTTGGGTAAAGGGTTACAAAAGAACCGTGAGTTAACCGGTCACGTGAAATTGGATGAATCCAGTATTTCCTTTGTCTTCGTCTTCGTTGTTTATATCTACGATACAGAACCCAAAGACATACAGCTTCTTCAACTTCCATGGCTATACTGGAACATTCTATAAATTTACACTGAAAGGCGCTTCAACGCGCGACGCAACGCTCTCATGTGTACACTAGTATTTTCAGACGCGCGATTGAACGCGCAATGCAACGCTGCCATGTGTACGTAGCAAAGAGTAAAAGAGAACAAAGCTGCTGTTTAAGAAAATTTCTATATATGTCACGTGCTAGTTAAGGTTGGTAAGCCTTTTTCTGGTGGCAAATTACTAAAACTTGTATTCTTCAATACCAGTATATATTTCATTAGCTCAGCTTCTACCCAAACATAGTTGCACGCAGAACTAAAGATATATGCCCTAATTTACATTAGACACTAGTTAAAACATGCCTACAGAAAACTGAACATCATCAAGGAATTGGCTGACACATATTTCTTGTCTAAATCTAAAACAGTTTCCATCACATCGGAATATATATATATATACTAGCAGACCCGACAGACGTTGTCCTGTACACGTTATAAGAATTTTAATTATAGTTAATTAAAATTACAAGTATAGTATCGGAACTGGCCAACAGAATTTAATGTATCTAAAATACTAAATAAGTATTCCGTATAGGGTTGAAGTATAATAAGTGGCCACCATAACAATCGAATTATAGATATTTCTGAATAGCCTATCTAAACTACTAAAATGACAAACTGAATTAGATTATAGTTATTTAAAGGCTGAATTATAATAAGCGGCCAACATCGCAATCAAATTATTGATATTTCTAATTAGCCTATCTAAACTACCGAATTTTATTATCTTTATATTTCTTGTGTGTGCGTGTGTATGGAGCTGAACTCCTCCTAAATGGGTGGACCATCTGGAATGTTTTACATTGTATCCAGCAAATGCGCTACGATCACAGTTTCAAAGGTTTTCTATTTTAATTCCAGGTTTTTCCTGACAGTTTGTGCTGCTATAAATATGTGTGTTTGCTTTGTAACATTGTGTAATTATTGTGTGAGTGCTAATTGTAATAATACATTAATAGAGATTGAAGATGTTTGAAGTACATAAAAAACTATAGTCATTCATTGAAGTTATTGAACTAATTTTGAAAATTATTGAACGAAGTGAGTATATTGGTCGCATAACCTAAGTAGCATACAAATCAAAAGGTTGTTTTTTTCTATGTGTGAATAACTATTGTTAACAGTTTGGTCACATAAGTTCAAAATTAAGTAGCATATAAATCACATGATTTGAATAACTATTCGTCCTCTTCCACGAAGACGTGGCATTTTTTCTGTAAAAATAAAATTCTGTAATAGTACACAATGAATATGAGTAACTTAATTCAATATGTAATTTTAATTAAGTAACTTCTAGATAAAAATGTATAACAACATAGACTACAGTATCTAAAATACTAAAGAAGTATTCCCTATAGGTCTGAAGTACAATAAGTGGCCACCATCACAATCAAATTATTGATATTTCTGATTAATCTATGTAAACTACCGAATTACATTATAATTATTTAAAATTACAGTATAGTATCGAACTGGCCAACAGAATTTAATTTATCTAATAAACTAAATAAGTATTCCCTATAGGTTCTGAAGTACAATAAGTGGCCACCATCACAATCGAAATTATTGATATATCTGAATAGCCTATCTAAAGTACTAAAATGACGATCCAAATTAGATTAGTTATTTAAAGGGAGAAGTATAATAAGCGGCCACCATCTCAATCTAATTGATATTTCTGAATAGCCTATCTAAACTACTAAAATGATGATCCGAATTAGATTATAGTTATTTAAAGGCTTGAAGCATATATATATACATATATATACATATATATATATATATATATATATCTAATATACTAAATAAGTATTCCCTATAGGTCTGAAGTACAATAAGTGGCCACCATCACATTCAAATTATTGATATATATCTGAATAGCCTATCTAAACTACTAAAAATGACGATCCAAATTATAGTTATTTAAAGGCTGAAGTATAATAAGCAGCCACCATCTCAATCGAATTATTGATATTTCTGATTAGCCTATCTAAACTACTGAATTTCATTATAGATATTTAAAATTACAGTATAGTATCAGAACTGGCCAACAGAATTTAATTTAAAACCAATTCCTACATTATTAACAATAGTTATTGACACATGTGATTCTTTATTAATTTAATATTACAATTAGCACTCACACAATAATTACACGATGATACAAAACAACACACAAATTTGATAGCAGCACAAACTGTCGGGAAAACCTGGAATTAAAATAGAAAAACATTTGAAACTGCGATCGTAGCGCATTCTGCTGGATCCAAATTAAAACATACCAAGATAAAAAACAATTTATTTATAAACCAAAAATTAACTGATCAATCACTGCACACTTAATATTTACCAATTTCAGTTAAAAGTGTATTTTACTAAAACTTCCAATTTTATATCTGGATAACCTCTATTGATATTCCTGATTAGCCTAATCTAAACTACTGAATTTCATTATAGTTATTTAAAATTACAGTATAGTATCAGAACTGCCAACAGAATTTAATTTAAAACCAATTCCTACACTATTAACAATAGTTATTCACACATGTGATTTGTATGCTACTTAATTTGAACTTATCTGACCAATTTTGACTGCAGATTAAAAATGTAAATTACAACAAATTATTTGAAATCCATTAGTTTAAAACTTGATTATCTAAAATGTCAACAATAGTTATTCACACATAGAAACACAACCTTTTGATTTGTATGCTACTTAGGTTATTTGAGGTAATGCGACCAATAATCTCTATTAATGTACTATTACAATTTTAGCACTCACACAATAATTACACAATGTTTTATTTTTTATTTTCTTCCTTTTGCCTGTTGGCTGGCCTTTATAAACTTATAACGCGGCCACGTAGTACACTTTTTATAACTTTATTCTATTATATTTTAATGTTATTTGCCGTATTTACTTATGAAACATGAACCTTACAAAACAACACACACACATTGATAGCAGCACAAACTGTCGGGAAAACCTGGAATTAAAATAGAAAAACATTTGAAACTCCGATCGTAGCGCATTCTTCCAAGATCAACACTTAATAATTTACTAAGAATTTAAGTTAAAAGCTAAAACTTCCAATTTTATATCTGGATAATCTCTATCCTCCAAAGTGAGTACAGAATATATTGAAATAAGAAGTGGTGTTATTTTTATATGTTTAATGCTTACTTATATGTTTATGGCTGTGTTGTAATATTATAATGTTTACATACAACAACTGGTGAAAATTTAACTTTGCAATCTGCATTAGACTACTGATCAAGCACTTCATAATAACGTAATCTAAATGTAAACAAATGTTTCTGCCTCTTTGGTGAACTTCAGCTGAAAATATTCACAGCTGTTAAGTATCAGTTCACTTTGTATTACGTGTCCGTAGCACAGTCTGTCGGATCCAATATAAAACACTCCAACATCAACAATTTATAATTAAAAATTTAATTAAATTTGACCGAATAAAATAACTATAATGAAATTCAGTAGTTTGGATAGGCTATTCAGAAATATCAATAATTCTATTGTGATGGTGGCTGCTTATTATACTTCAGCCTTTTAAATAACTAATCCAATTCGGATAGTAGTTTGGATAGGCTATTCAGAAATATCAATAATTAGATTGTGATGGAGGCCACTTATTATACTTCAGCCCTATTGGAAAACCATCTTATTTGTTTATGTACACTCCTGAAGGATTAACAAAAAATATTGTACGGTACATTCAATAGCATTACGATAAATTAAGTTGTAAATTAAAAAAATATACTTGTTATAAAATTAGTAATTTAAAATTACAGTATAATGTCGGAACTGGCCAACAGAATTTAATTTAAAACCAATTCCTACACTATTAACAATGTAAGTAGTTATTCACACATGTGATTTGTATGCTACTTAATTTGAACTTATGTGACCAATTCTGACTGCAGATTAAAAAATGTAAATTACAACAAATTATTTAAATCCAATTAGTTTAAAACTTGATTATCTAAACTGTTAACAATATTCACACATAGAAACACAACCTTTTGATTTGTATGCTACTTAGGTTATTTGAGGTATGCGACCAATATACTCACTTCAATGTGCAAAATGAGTTCAATAACTTTAATAAATAAGTATAGTTTTTTATGCACTTTAAACATCTTCAATCTCTATTAATGTAATTATAACAATTAGCACTCACACAATAATTACAGAATGTTACAAAACAACACACAAATTTGATAGCAGCACAAAATGTCGGGAAAACCTGGAATTAAAATAGAAAAACATTATGGCTGTGTTGTAATATTAGGCCCTATAATGTTTACGTAGAAAAATTGGTGAAACTTCATCTTTGCAATCTGCATTACACTACTGATCAAGCACTTATACAAATTTAAAATATTAACTTTCTAAATTTTAAATGTGAACAAATGTTTCTGCCTCTTTGATGAACTTCAGCTGAAAATATTCACAGCTGTTAAGTATCAGTTCACTTTGTATTACGTGTCGTTCGTGGCGCAGTCTGGCGGATCCAATGTCAAACACTCCCACCATCAACAACAATTTATTATTAAAAAATTAATTAAATAAACTATTAAAACTTGACCGAATATGAATCTAAACCATTCTCGGATCCAACTGAAGACACACAAAAAGTTTCATTAAAATGGGTCCACCCGTTTAGGAGGAGTTTAGGACCATACACACGCACACAAGAAATATATATATAAAGATAATTTGTATGAATTTGAATTGCCTAATTTTATTTAAATCCTAATAGCCTAAACCTATTTCTAATAATATTACTTATGCGAAAGTGCCTTTGTTTTGCTTTCACACGTAAACTATTTAACCAATTGTCCTGGCATTTTTCATGGGTACATACATTTAAGTTTCATTATGTCTTAGAGTTGAGATAAAGTTCCTTGAGTTTTAAGGGAAGTAACTTAAAATTAGTTAGTAGTGAATCACAGGAAAAGAAAACATAGCTTATGGAAGTTTCAATTTACACCTCTGAATCACAGTGAACTTATCAAATATTTTAAAGTTACGTATAACGTTTCAGATTATACAACAATTATTGAAACTTGAGAAATTAAATAAAAAAATATAGTAGTATTTCAAATAATGTGTCATCAAAATAGCTTCTGTTGAATTTATATAAGGAAAGGCAAAGTAGGAGCAGACGTGAACAGCAAAAAGTAGGCAATTTGTCTGATACGTTGCGGCAAGCAACACATACTTGTGTGGGCGGCGTGACGTAATATTGCGGTGTCGTGTTGTCAGAAAACAATAACTCAGGAGTTACTAGCGCTGTTCAGGCTTCTCTCGTGTATGGTGATAACTGTCAACAGTTTGTAACAGGTCACATATGTTATACATCAGAGTGGCTACAAAATGCAGTGATTACTAAAGTGTTACAATGCCGTAAATCCATTTGTGTAAGTGAATAGGTATGACTATGAAATGAGTCTGTGCATGCATTTCAAGTGTATCTTATCGATGTTAAAGAGACACGGTTTTATAAAATAAGAGTTTATAACAATAACATTTTTGTATAAACTGTGAGCTATTTTTGATCTAAATTTAAGTATTCTTTTGAAACCGCGAAAATGTGATAACTGCAACACCCTCTTTCAAGAAATGAACAATCTTTAAACTTCCGTTGTTAAAAAAAGGTACCATGAGGAATTTATAAACGACTGAAACAAACCATGATATTTTAATTGAGAGATCATTGAGAGAAGTTTATCAACAAATTAGTAACAAGTTTCACATTATTTTTTGTTAGATTGGAAAGGTAATTATCCTTTAAAATTGTGGGCATGTAATATAAAAATTTCAGAACTAATTACTATAATAAAATTTCGTTTAAAAGTCTTTCTAAAAATATTTATTGCAGTTCTAGTGTAATTTTTGAGACGGCAATAAAGAGTTAATATCGCGTTTTGATCGCAGTTGGTTAATAAGTTTGGAACATTAAAAAGACTAACATGATTTTAGTCATTTATATGACATCGTTTTAAGCTACATGGTAAGAATACGCTTCACCATATATCTCGTAGCAGGTATCGCTGTAGATGGATGCAAAATTTGAAGTCTACAGCTCATTTCACTGAATAAATACTCTGCAGACAGCCAGATAATTAAATAGAATAGAAATATCCGCAGCTCTCAGGCAGAAAGTGGAAATATTATGCAACTTCAATCAAATGCCAATGTGTTAATTAAGAAACAGTTTCATCTCCATCTCATTTACAATCGAAGTTGCTCTGATTTAAAATTTCCATCCTTCGCGTTTTTTAAATCGAAATATACAGAGATTTCATGTCATAATGAAATTAATACTGCGACATTTTATAGTATACTACTTAATAATTGAACTGTAACCTGTGACATTTTGCACATACATCTCTGCTACAACATAGATAAGAAATTATAGTAAAAACACTTTCAGATATTTCTAGTAAAAAACATTTAAATTATACTTAAAATATTTAAAACTTGTACAATATCGGAATTGTTCTCAATAAATATCAATGTATTAAATATTACAATAGCTACTGCTTAATCATTAGGAACTAGTCAATTAAACTACATAGAACTTAAATACATTATGTTTTGTTCTACTGGCCTGTAAGTTTAACGACTGCTAATTATTATTATGTGAATGCAGACATCAAATGTCTAGTAATGATCATCACGTATCTCATGTATTGCTTGATATAACGTTTAGTAGTCTAGTGTAAATGTGCCACGTATAAATAGCTATTAGCGTTTATGTGTGGAAACTTACACCAACGAATCGCTACGTCTGCCTATTATTTTATCGTATATATGTAAGAGGATTAAATATTTTAGGTATTCAAACGTATGCTTTAGTTTTTGTGCCAGAAAAAACCCTCACCAGTTGAGATTTTCGCCTATAATATTGATGAAATAAGAGTAAATAGTGAAATATTAATCAAATTACTGAAGAAACGATTTGACTCTAAGGGATGTTTTTTAAACTGTCGTATGAAATGTTTTCTCCGGTTCAATAGCTTTAGTCAGTAAAAATGTTCTTTTAACAAAAAGACCTAAATTTTAAAAGCGCAATTTAAAAATATATTACCATACAACTGTAAACGATAAAAGGATTTCGGACATTTGCCATTTTTAAATGTTACAAAAGTATAAATGTATAACACAACGTTTCGAGGATTGGAAATTATCCATTTCGTCAGGTGGGGCAGGTATTAAAGAAGACAAAAATAAAGAATAGAAAGAAAAAAGGAGAGGAGAGAAGAGGGTCCATACCGAAAATCCGCTAGTGGACTCGAAGCGTTATCACTCCACAGGATCAAGTCCCGAGCACAGTTCACGAGTACGGGAATCACAATCACAAATCACACCAGCATAGGCTGCAGTAAGATACTAACAAGAATTTTCGTATCGGCTCTTTCATCGGCACCGCGTATATGTCTTCTGAAACAAATCAAGCTGCTTCCGGCCCTATGTTTTGGTTAGAGACGTTAGTGTCATAGTGTGAGTACGAATATTGTTGGTTGAGGTTTGTATAATTGGTACAAATATTTTTAGATTTTAGAAACAAATCAAGCTGCTTCCGGCCCTATGTTTTGGTTAGAGACGTTAGTGTTAGTGTGACTACGGATTTTGTTGGTTGAGGTTTGTATAATTGGTAAAATATTTTTAGATTTCTTGGTTAGTTGTTTTTTTAATGCTAATAACCAAAGTGGTGTAACCTCAGCAGAAGGTTGGCTTAGCGGTTGGTCTGCTAATTTTATGTATGAAGCCTCAATAAGTTTGCGTTTAAAAGATTTACCTGCGCGGTGGATTATGTTAGTTCATCCATTTCATGTGATGAATTTCACCAGCAATGTTGAGATAATTTAGACTTTTCCACCGATCCTTTTAGTTATTTTCTTTACCTTCTTTAATTGTCATATTTATGGGATTTTTGTCTCACCTATATATTCCCTATTAAAAGAGCATGTTATACTGTAAAAACGGGTTTATGAGTCATGTGTGCCATTTTTTGGTTTGGTTTTTACGAGACTTTTCTAAGAGTGTTTTGTGTTCTGAAAACGGATCTAAAATTATATCCTCTGCATACTCTTTTTCGTTTTATTCTCTAACTCATGGATTTTCTTTTGTTTCTTTTGCACTTATTTATGACAGACTTAGGATATCCGTTTTTAAAAGATCCGAATTAACGTTTTTGATTTCATTCTTTTAACCCATTTTTGTTTAAGCACAAGTTCTTTGCTTTGTCAAACAATGCTACTCCTTCTTTGGCAGACTTTTGATGGTTTGATTGAAAATTTAGATATTGGCCGGTGTGGGATTTCTTACGATAAACTTTCTTTTGGACGGACGTCCCTATCACTTACTAAATACACATCCAGAAAGGCGAAAGGAGGGAGAAATTTTGTTAATGTGAGACAAAAACTCGTTTAGTTCCGTGTCTCTATGTGGGAAGACGACGAAAGTGTCATTCCGGTATCTACACCATATCCATCTATGTTTATGAATGGTTTTGGATATTTTGCGCTGAAATAAATATATTGGATCTTTGTTTAGCATAGCATATTTGCCAGCGTTCAAAGTTTCTGTTACTTTCTCTTTGTACGATACTGTGTCTAGTACGATAGTAGCGTTTACTTCATCGGATGGGGAGATTTTTACTGTATCGTCTTTCCCACAAATCGATAAAGCTCTGAGTTCCTCCTCATTACGAGTGGGTTTTGTGGGAGGAATTCTGTTGAGTAAGAAACTGGCCTCGCACCGAAATCGGTCACCCTGTTCCTCAGATAGCTGGGCAAAGCATCTTTTCTTCTTTCTGTTCTTAATTTAAGTATTAATACCTCTCCCATCTGATGAAGAGGATAGATTCCAACCCTAGAAATGTCGTGTTCTACCTTTTGTAATATATAACGATGTCCGAAATCCTGTTATCCTTTCAAACCTTCAATCGTCAATAATAAAATTTAAAGAAATAACTGTATAGTTAATTTAATTAATAGGAAATGAAAGAGCAAGAAACTCAGTGTTTGTTTTCAAATTAATAATATTGAATTATTTCAAACAACAAACAAACTTCAAGGGTATGGTTAGTGGGGGTTGTTGAGAGTAATCAGCTATTACGCTTCAATAAACCATGATGGAACTCTCAGAAATAGTACCTGAAGTTAAGCCACTCAGTTGGGTACGTGGTTGTTAACTGCACTTTCCTAAACTGCTTTATTCAGACACGTCTATAAAAATATAGCTGAGCAGTATTGAGATATATTCCGCTCCAGGAGGCCTTGAGACCATTCAGAAATACTACTTCAATCTCAACCGTTTGGTCCATGACTACTATTGTCAGTTTCAATTCAACTAGTATTAGAGTTCACGTATTAAAGAAGTTTAAATTACTCAGCAGAAGACAGTTTTGAATAGCAGCAGATTATGTTCCACTCCAGTAGACTCTGGCAGATTGTTTTACAATGTCATGTTTGCTTACGTAAATGTATTGAATTATTTCTGACTCACTATTAATATAAGTTTGGATAACATACATTACCTCACTTATAAAACTGAAATACAGGCAAAATAACACAAGGAATAAAATAATACGCAAGAAAAAACGAAGTATTATTAAAACAATTCTATCAATAAGTGAAACTCAAAAAGACTTTCAATAATATTTTTTATTTGATGATTTGTTGAAAAATGTACTTTAGCAGATTTTTTTACAGCAGTTATAAAGAAAGAAATTTCGCGTATGACAACTAATAGATACTCTATTGGAGATAGAGCGAAGCAATGCGTGGGACCCTGGAGATCACTGTAGTGCTTAGTCAAAAAACAGTGATTACAATTTTCTTTAGGATCAATGAAATTTGGACATTAAATTATAAAGAGAAGTAAAGGCAAAATATTACTGTGCAATTGAAGAAAACTGAATTTGAACGGAGGCAGGCCTACTATGATTTGTTTACTCTCTTCTGTTCTGAAAACGGTAAAAATGTGAGATGGACCGACTCAAATTTTACTTCATAGGAGAACGAGAGAAAAAAATGGTAAACAAATATTTCTGTTCCAAATTTGTGTATAGCATCCTGTAAAAACAACAGTTCGGCTGAATTTTCCACAAAGTTCTGAATTTTGTTGAATCGAAGACAATCCACTACGAACCATAACACAAGGGATTGAACGATTATTTTTCCGTTTTTACTTGATCCTGACAGTTTACTTATTTGATTAGTAACTTCATTATTCTACTGCACTAAATTATATATATATATATATATATATATATATATATATAAGGTGAACTCGTGTAAGTTATGGGATTAAATGGAATAGTTATTTTGCTGCACTGAACCATGTTCTACAATAGGCTCTAACAGACCGGCCTAAATTGCTACTTCAACTTCATCCGATCAGACTACTTCGTAGTTGGTAACTGCAATTGTCCGATACAGTTCCGAGTTACTGCACACAATCAAATTAATTGTAAAATTACTATGCATTTTTAACCACAGATATAAATAATTGGCTGAACGTCACTAAAGCCAATCACTCAATGTTCTTCCTGGCTGGGAGCTGTAAAAATATTCTTTTCCGTCCGACAGCCTGTCTCGACAATATCCGAGGAAAATCTCGACAATCATAGTCTTTAAATTGTTGCATGTAACTTCAACAATGTCACCTACACAACATGTAATATGGCATACTCTTCTTACCATGTATATGAAGTTATTGTACTGAAAATGCTTATAAAATATAACATTGTTGTTAGTGTTTACTACAGCTTAAAAATTATTATCTTTATCTAGAAAAGATTTACATGGTAATTGTTTTACAAAAACCATACAGGTTTCCTCTTTGTTGAGACTCACTCGTAATATAATATTTTGTTCAACGTAAAAAGTTTATATCAGACCAGTTTGTCATCAGGTAGCAGTCAGTTATATAGAGCGTTAGCAACGTGAGACTAAATACTGAATACTCAAAGGAGATGTTTCAGAGTATATAAACAATACCGTAGAGGATACATGTTTAAAACTGTTTTTTTTCCGCCGGTTTAAGCAGTTTTAGTAAATATTAGAGTATTGCATTCAATTCTCTTTATACGTCACACTGCGTCCCTACCTACTAAATGATCCCTCCGGAGAGACTACTATAACAGCTGTAAATAAGCTAAAATTTGTTTACCTCTGCATTGTTCCTACGCCGTGTTCATTCTCATTTATATAGAACAAAAAATGCCACTTAGCATAGTTTGTAAAATTGTAATTATAATAAAATTATTATAACATTTATTTATTTATTATACAATTTTTGAATAATAAATTGTAATCAGAAATTTATGTAATCGATTATATAAAATATTAAGGAACGTATATAAAAGTTAAACCATATACTTATTATTTTTCAATTTAGTTTTAATTTTTATCGTTTGAAAGTAAATATTTTGTGGAAGAGTTCAGTAGAAAACTGTAATCTACTGCTAAAGCTAAAATCTTATCACATTATATTATTACAATTCCTTGGCCATATTTTCATATTTTTTCTTTCTTACATTGTCCATGTTGGCCCGCCCACAGGGTTGATAGTAGGTCCTCTCAGCTTTCTCAGAATCCTTGGATTCTCTAGCCGAAAAACGTTAGTTTAAAAGTTCATCCTTTTCTGCCTGGTCAGACAATTACTTTTGATATACAACAGTGTTCTACTGTATCTTAATTAGTTTATTAGTTCCTCCTTTAAGTTATAATATTATAATATTGAAGAATTTTTACAAAACGCCTTGCATTCATTTCTAATGTCTAAAGATCAAATGCATTTAAATCATACAGGACTGGTCAAAGACATATTTATTTTAAAACTGAATGTTCCACATCAAAACAATGTTGCGGCATAAGGATTAATGTATTTAAAACTGGTCAAATAAAGTAATGGCATGTTTGCATTATAAAACTTTTAATTAAATGGGTAATCTTCGAACGTTGAGATAGGTTTATAGTTTGTACTAACAGTTACTGTCATCTTCCCAAGCGATTTACTTTTTTTAATAGTATAGTATTTATGAGTAGCTTACATAGCTATATTATATAATAGATCCAACAATATCAGTAACAACTAAGTTATTTTAAGCCAATAAGTTAATGCAATAAGATGTAGCCTTATGCAAGTTTTGTATTGGAATTAGATCTATTTATGGTCTATATTATTTCCGTGTTCATGGTCAAGAGATTTAAAAATTGAGTAAACTTGCAACTGGCTCTTCTTACAGGATTTTCGCGTGTGTGTAAACACTTATGATTCGAATAAACTATATTTCAGACTTCATAATAGACTTGGCTTGTTGACATGTTAAAAAACATACACATACATACATGCAATGATATGTCAAACCAACGTAAGTCAAAAATGGTCTAGAAACGTTTGAATTGTTATATAAAACGAATAACTTTGAATACTTGTAATAAACTGTCAAAATATAGAATTTTCCATTCACAATTATATGTCATTTTGAAATCTAATATTGTCTGCCACCTTCAGATTTTAAAATTCTACACCTGAGTACTTGATGAAATGGTAATGAAGTTAAGTCACTGAGCCGTAAATATGTGCCAATATGCCAATACTTCGCTCCAGTAGTGAAGTAAAGCATGCCGTTATTAAAGAGAATCTTAAACAAAAGTAATTTTTTACTGTATTGTGAGAACACACTAAACGATGAGAAGGAGTGAGTAGAGAGGGAGTAGTTAAAAGATAGATAACGTACTCTAACGATGTTATAACAGTTCAATGGTCCATTTTATTCTGAAAAGAACTATTAAAAATCCCAATATAATGTGAAAACAATGTCGTTTGACTTTATGAGAGTTTACAATGTCCAATAAAACATTGGAGAAATGAAATATATGAAAAATGATTTAATAGTTGCTTGGAGCGTAAAGTTTACTATGACAATATCTTGTTCGTTTTAATACATAATTTTAGGTGTCTGGTGGTAATTTTTCATACTTTTGTAGATAATATGTTTCCAGTTCATATATTTAATTTTCCCAAAGTAAGGAGTAGATTCAAAAATTTTAAAGTTTCATGTTAGACACAAATATTACAATTTCGGTTGTTTTTAATTAACGTATTTTTATTATTATGTTTTTAATAACATTATTTTACTTAACGTATTTTATTTTATCGAATTTTTAGTTTAATATATAGAGAGATTGCAATAGTGTAGGCCCCTAATATTTTAGTAGATAAAAAATATCACCCAAATCCACTCATCAAAGATATTATTTTTCAAAAATTATGTTTAAAATATTATTATCTTTACAATAAAATTTCACAAAAAGTATGATACAATCGGTTTAGATTAATAAAACTATTCTATTCTACAACTGTAACAATATATTGCAGCCTGAATAAGTAATATTTTTAAATTGTAGTTTTCTTAACAACTATTTCAATTATTTAAGCATAATTTCCTGCTATGTATTTAGATTAAAACTAACCCCTGTACAAAATGTAATACTTGTAGCAGAAATTTTGCTAAGTGAAAAGCTAAGAAAACTAGTTATTAACTAAGATAGTAAAGGATTTTGATGTTAAATATTTGTGTCGATGAATTTGGTAGCGCAAATTACATAAACATGATTAGAATTTCATTTATGTAACAAAGCGTTTTAATAAACTGATACATTATTCTAACAATATGCCATAACTACCACTTGCTATCTTTCTGCAATGAACCGTTAAGTAATTTTCTTCCAGAAAGTCGTAGTCAAACACTGAATTTATAAATGTTAATCACGTTTGCATGAAGACTACTCTGTCTTTGAATGGTCGGACAACCAGTAATCAAAAGGGAGTGACTAGGGGGAGGGGGGATTGTCAGTTGGCCAAAAACAGATTGTCTGCATTACTCAAGGACAAGCAAATAATCTGATCCAGTTTTATAATGTAAATACATATTATCAACCATAAGTTATACATTTTCTACGTAAACACATACATATGTGTCGAAAATAATTCTTCGACAGATTAAGCCTTCGTGGTTTATCCCACTGAAATATAATAAACTATTTAAAATCCCTTTTATTGCGAGTGGATTTCATTTCATTGTAAACTGGTTTACAAGTAACTCAATATCAATAAATAATTTAACGCCACCTAAAATCTAATTTGTACAAACAAATATTTAACTAAACTATTTAAAGATAAATTGGAAAGGTTCTGGAGTTCTCAATGTGTAGAGAATAGTAGATAGTTCTCATGATATTTTATGGCATATGATACTGTATATGATACATAAGAAAATCCATCTGAGTTTCTAACCTGACTTTTATTACTTTGACCAATCAAAATTAATAAAGTAATTCAGTTCGTTCTATATCATTTAATATTTAATGTAGTATACACATTTCTATATTGTATGTCATAAGGTAGTCATTGGACTTCTAACTAAAACTAAAATAATAAAAATATATACAATTCTCGTGAAATAATATTATATACGAGGCGTGTTCAGAATTGAAGTACCGTTTCATTCTACTGACGCAGTAGCACTGCAATAGTCGTCCTGGCTAACGCCATTTTAGTTGTTCTACGTTGTGTTCTCATTTTTGTCTGAACGTTTAAAATGTTTAAGACAATTAGTGATCCCATCGATTGTGATTCGTTCTGTAATAAGAGTTTTGAACGCAAGGAATATGAAACCGGCTGAAATATATCGTCAAATCGAGATGTTTCCAGGGAAGTCGTATTGAGTTAAGGAATGGTGAAAAAGTGGGTTAGAATGTTCAATGGCGGTTGAACAAATGTGCATGATGAGAATCGGAGCGATCAGCCTTCTCTCGTCACCGATGATCTGGCAAGGGCAGTTGACGAAAAATCCAAGAAAACAGAAGTTTCACTACGACAACGCTATCTGACGATTTCCAACAAATTTCACGCACTTCTTGTACTAAATTGTTACGGACTGCTTTGGTTATCACAAGCTGTGTTCCCGATGGGTTCAAAAAATGCTCACTGACGTGCATAAAACCAAGAGTGTAATAAAAGTTAATAAATTACTTCAATGGGCACAAGTAAAAGTAACTAGAAAATGAACATACTTCATAATAATTGAATTGAATGTAGTAAAAACATTAAGTTCAATACTACATTATTGAACATTACTACATTATTTACATTTTATTGACGGTTTCTGTTAAAGCTTCTTAGCTAAAAACATTTCTCATAACAGATTAAAATTCCGTTTAAAAGCCCTTTCAACACTAAAAATTCAAACTACTAACACTACTTCTGCCTTTATTTTCAAATGTTACGTAAAATAAATTTAAAAAGTCCATTTTAGCGAACCCTAAGTAGGCTACTTATTACCTACTGAGAAAAACATTACTTTACTTATTACGTTGTATAACAAGTAAACGAAATTTTATCTCGTAGAATATTCAACGTGGAAGCAAAATTTGTAGCGGAAATATAGACAAATAAACAGACTGCCTGACTGACCTATGACTTTTTAACGATAAAATCACTAGGGTCCACCTATTGTGTTGTCGCACAGACGGAAATAAAGGAATGGATGGGCTCTTGACCTTTTAATCACAAAATATATGGGATACTTTCTTGAAAAAAAAATAACATAAAATTTTTAAGAGATTTATATGAAAACTCTTATCGTCCATACGCTGCTGTGCGAAAAGAATGAATTGGATGATCTATTGCCCGCCTTTTTACACTCTGTACTTATTCCGTAATTTAAGCGATATACAATTTTCACTTAAGGCTATTTGTATAATATATACTTTATAATGGCCTGTACCTTTCCTTACAGTCGTTATAATACGATGTATCTTATGTTGATTTTACATATTTTCCAATATATTGTTAGTACATTGCTTGAGTATGTTTCCCTGTCTCCCTAATTGTTGAGACACTATACTTCGCCGTTCATTTTATAATGTTATGTTACTTTGTACAATGTCCATAGTGTAAGTAGTAAGTATATTATTAAGGAAAGGTTACAGAAATCACAGAGTTCACAGGAGGGAAGTATATCGTAAACTATTTTATATTTTGACATTACTAATTCTTGTGATTTTTGTAGCATATTATATCGTAATTGCAGTCAATATATTTTCAAAGTGCATTGCTTTTTAAACGTTATTTCGCTTATCACTGATAATATATGTTACACACAAATGAAAAAAAAATGTAAATAAAGGGTAAAAGAGTTCAAAACAGCTGTGGTTGTGGTATTATTGCTTATGTCACAATTTGTTTGTCCCAAAATAAAACATTGACATTTAAACAATTTTTAGTAGTTTACTAACTGCGCTACAAGTCTTCGTGACTCGTTAGCTTCATGCAAATGCCTTACAGAAAATAAAGAGTTCCTTAAATGTATGACTTCGTGTACTGTATATCTTTACCATACAATACATACAACGTGTAATAATTACTATCAAGAACTTTTGGATACGCCACACTAATTGAAGGTAGCTGGCATAATTAACTGAGATTAAATGGATTTATATTAAACTTAACTGAACAAATGTATACATATGATCTATATAAAGTCATGTACACCATTTAAACGGTTAAGGATTTTAGGTAAAAATTACATTCCTTTCTTATTGTATATTTTAATAACGTTATTCCTAAAGGAGAACAAAAAAGAAACATATTAGCACAGTAAAAACATACTGTGTGTATACGAGTAATTTACAAGGATGGAAAAGAATTAATTTGGATTAAGTTACGTGACTGTACAAATTTGCTCTTTATTTTGACAGGTGAAGTTAAAATTAGAGACAACACTCATGTACATATAGTAGATGGCAATGTAAATAGAATTGTTCTTTTATTTAAAAAATATCTTATGTATTTTTTTATACAGGGAATTTAAATTGACATAGACATGTTTGGGTTGAATTTGTTTTTAATGGTACTAAATATAAATAAATCATGTATGAATAGTTTGGTTGTGTGTATTGCGTGACAGCGAATGTGCCTTATAATTACTGGCTATAGAAGTATATAATTTAGTTATATGAAAGAAATTTTTTAAAATTAAGATATTTGGCGTCTGGTGTTTGCAAAGCCCGTTTTATAAACGTATGGGAGGCTTTATTAAGTAGTAAGCAAGCAATTCTAGTATACAGGAATATGATAAAATTGTTACCAGCACATACTAATCTTATTGTTGTGTTCTTTACTGCAGGATATTATATTTTATTTGTTCACGGAAACAAATATCATTTTACCAAACATTTATCTGTATGTTAAAACTGTGGGTAAGTGATTCAGACTGTTATGAATCGACCGCACACTGTGAATTGCTGTTTTAATCTGTTGACCATAAATATTCAGTGCGCTGGAAAATGATTATTCCATAGGCAGGATAACATGTTGCCAGAATGTAGGCAAATTCATTCATGTTTGAATACATTTGAATTACATTGTTCTCAAATTTATCGAAAAGTTAAAAAAATTGCAATAAGAGTGTCACTGTTTAGAAAATAAAGATCAAATGAGCACATGTCAAGAAATAATTCTTTTTATGCATTTATAAATTTGAAAATTTCCTGTTGTTCATTGCTATATAAAACTAACGCTTTGATTAATTTATCAAATAATACAGTACATTTTCCTATGTTATATTCCGTTATCAGCCCCTATAAACAAAATATTTTCTTGAACGTTAACTTTATGGTTAGCTGAGTTCATGATATGAGTTAACTCCGTCACGCACTTCTAGAATTTAACATTGAAGGTACTAACATTGCCTGCATAGTAGGAGGCATTAGAATGAGCTCGTACGGTTATTATAAATAATACTAAATCTTGTTCAAAAAATCGTAAAGATATGTTTTAACAGTGTGCTATTTGGAAATGATATTTATTTATGATGTTATTTAAATGTAAAATAACATATTTAAAAGTTTCAAGTAGTGTAAACAGACTATCCAATATAATTCATTCATATTTAATCAGTTTTTCATCACAGAATAGCAGTAGATTAAATAAATATAAACTTTATAAATTGTTTTGCAATATTACTTTTATAAACAAAATGTTCAAAGGGTAAGTGTTTTTTACATTAATATACTAAGCCTGTAATACTTTATAATGAAATTTATAAAAATCAATGAAATCAGTTTTGGTAATTTGTTTACGATAAAGCTCTCATTGGTTGACAAAATAGCATTATATGTAGCTCTCATTATTTCACACATAATGTGTGAGCGATACGCATGTCTTGGATGTAATTAAGCTATAGAGAGGAGGTAGACTCGTAACACTGTTTTATAATTGTCAAGTCTTTACCAGCCAGAAAGCACTTAGAGCGCAAATTGTCCTCCATTAAAACGTTTCCGTGTTCTGCTTTGTCAGCCTCAAAGCAGACAGTTTTAAAATTGTCAAGTCATTACTAACTAGAAAGCACTTAGAGCGCACATTGTCCTCCATTAAAACGTTTCCGTGTTCTGCTTTGTCAGCCTCAAAGCAGACAGTTTTAAAATTATCAAGTCATTACTAACCAGAAAACACATAGAGCGCACATTGTGCTCCACTAAAACGTTTACGTGTTTTGCTTTGTCAGTTTCAAAGCACGCACCGCATTTTACAATTTTACCATAGCAAGATTGGTATACAATATTAGTAATCACATATATATTCTATTTTTTTATTCTTAAAAATATTAACATTCTAAAAAAACGGTTTAATATAGTTATATATATCTATATATATATATATATATATATATATATATATATATATATATATATATATATAGAAACACCGGTTTTTTGGCCCAAACCGTCTCACTCTGTGCTCATTTGCGTCCATGTTATCGTCAAGACAAAGGAGCTGGTGCTACAGCATGTACGAACATAGGGCATCATACACCTTGCTCTTGTTTTATTATGTTATTATCAATGAATAACTCTATAAGGTAACATGATTTTGGAAATTTATTTGTCACTGTCGTTGTATGATACAAAAACTGAACACTGCTTTTCATAATTAGAAGCATGCTCTTCTTCAGGTATCAAAATACATTACGGTTAAATTAAGGTTAAAAAAGTACAAAAAAACTTAATAGTCGTTAAAGTCTAACTGACAGCAGAACAAACTATCCATAAAACAAATCAAGCATGTAAGCGTATACTTGAATATCAAGAGAGATCAGCACAAGGACTACTAAGTAATTGCACAAAACAGGTGCACTGTAACACATATGCCAATTTACGAGACCGGTAATCTTGATTCAGTTAAGTAAAGTCGAACAAAAATTGTTAGTAATGAAATAAACTAGATTACATATAATTTTCAAAACTATTGAATCATTAGAATCTATGTAACGGTAGCCGAAGTATCTGTTCAGTGTAACAACAACTATAAATTAAGTTTGTTAGAGTAACGCGTTAACTTTGGGAGCTGACACATTAAGAAATGGTGGATACAGTATTAAGTGGAGTGTTTGTATGAAGGGAGAACTTGAGGGACAAAAACAAAAGGCAATTAGGTAACAAGCCAACAATTTGTCGGTTCAGTGCTTCAGTGGGTTTCTGGGACAAGAACTGAAGACGGATATACCGGATGAGACGCGGTGTTTCTCACTTTTTGTTGGTTTCTGTATAAAAGAAACGTTACTGAACTGTTTTTTATTGATGATAAGTAATAACGTCTGTGTGATTTGAAGACTTTTAAATTATTTGAACTATATTATATCAGTAATTGACAGGAATATGATAATTAGAATTTAATATTTAGATATAAATATAACTTCTCAATTGTTATAATTTGGCATGGTTTCTAGAAAAGAAAACAAATTACCTCATAAAAGTGAATTAAACCAATAAATTACCAACATTGATATTGCTTTTTATAAACGTATATAAAAAGTATAATGCAAATATATTTGTTTTGTACTGCAAACTAATGTACGGATATGTAAAAACAAATGTTGTAATTTCACTGTTGTGTTTGTAACAGTAGAAACATGTTGTGACACGTTAAGCCAACAAGATATAAAACATATAGCCAAACAGATCTACAAAATAAACCAATTTCTAAACACTGCTTAAACAGGTCCATACAGTGAGAATCACAATAATTAAACTTATCCATACAAAAATGTTAAATATTATTCCATTTTTAGTAGATATATTTTTACAGTTATTAATCAAGAGGTTTTATCCTCATTAACAATATGCAACCGTATTTTCGTCTGTCTCTAAAACATACATAGAATTATTTTGTAATGAACGTGGAAAATCATCTAAATCAGATATAGGAAATATGAATGAATTATATTGGATAGTCTGTTCACACTGCACTTCAATAAAACAAGAACAAAACAGTGAATGCAGTGTGCTTTACCATAAGACTTTTAGTGATTTCCAACACTATAGTATTTGGAGGGACGGCCCATGATGAGTTCATGAAGAAGTTAAGCAAAACTTAAAAAATACTAACAGTAATCGCAGACAACATTTTGAATAGTGTGGAAGCCAAAGAATTGGTCAAATTGCATATGATTTTAAAGGTTTAGCTTGAGAGCAAAACTATTTTGTAGTCATAAAAATAAAAATGTGATCGGCTTTAGTAAAATAGTAGTAATTTAATGTTTGAGATAGCCCACAGAATATCGAGACAAGTAGGTATAGAAAAACACTGTTAAATATTTTAAAAAATTAGATTTTATTGGCTGAGTGTTGACGAAGCCTATCACTCGTGGGGCTGGAAATATATTGTGTTTGTCTGCCCACGTGATATCTAAAAAAGTGATCTATAGACTTGAAATTTTGCATGAAGCTTCATTTTAGCAACACTGAGCTAGATGATGGTGCATGATACTGCACGGGATTTGGCTAAGCGTTAGTAAATATTTGTAAATCCATTAAGAAACGGCATGGGTTCAGTGATTGTATTAGAAGTTAGCAGCTAAATAAATGTGTAAACAAACTGAGTACAATAATATGAAATTTTAACGTGTGATATATTATCACACGTATGTAGATACAGTAAAAAGGACAAATAATGGAGTAAAGGTCATGTAAAAGTTGGTGAAAATAAACAGTCTGGCGTTAAAGTAGCCTCATTTTTAACCGGAACTTTAATAATTTAAACACTGCTATAAAGCTAAGTCAGTGAAGAAAATGTGAATGTATCAAGTGACAAGACATCTCTACATCATTTGCAGTAACTAAATTTTGCATGAAACTTTATTTCTAAATGGACAAGGTTAAGTTCTATGGCAGTGAACATCCAACCATGGAATTTAGCTGAGAGTTATTGAAGCCTATCACTTCACTCAGTAGGCTGAAATGAGCTATAGGCTTGCAATTTGCGGGCAAACTTAGCGGAGCCTACTAAATGACACGTGGTGTGGCGTACTCCTACCTTGTTTAGTTGTTTAAAAAGTTTGAAGATCGTCGGTATTTAAATAAGTACCGTTTTTAAACCTACATGTACACAACATATGAACAAATAAGGCATTGCATCGTAATGGTTTACAATTTAAAATAACTTCTGTTTACAATATTTATCAATACCTCTCTTATGTTTAAAAGTGATAGAGATTAGTTATAATTTGATAGTTATTCAAATTTTGAAAGAACTACAAGTTTATTTTAACTTTTGAGCATTAAGAGAAAATTTAAAAAATATGTATAAATACTGAATCATTACGGCCATTAAGTTCTTATAATGTTAAATATAGCGTTGTTTTGGAGGTAAGATCTGTACCTAAGAAAGTTTTGAGAAGCATCAATAATAAGAGTGGAGTCGGTAGTAACTTTTATTACTAATTAACATAAATACTTTGTTTACATTTAATTTTTTATACATGTATGTGAATAAAGCAGTTAGCCACAGAATAACCGCATACAAACGGTCGATTTGTATTAGTTAATGGTTAATCAGAATTGTTAATGTATCTTCAATCTGAAGTATTAAGCATTCTCACATGAAACATGTTTTTTCTGACATTATCGAAAAGGATATTACGGATTCCAAATTAAAACAATAAAACTACGACAATTGTTTTTAAACTCAATGAAAGAGTTTCTGTGGAATGAATCACTGACTAAACTGTCTATGACGACAGCCCGACAGTGTGAAGTATGAGGCGGAACATTGCGGTGCTCAGATCCGGCAGTCAATGGCTCGAATAACAACGGAGGAAGTTGAAGATAGCATGGAGATCTGTCATGTTCTGTGATTTATAATTTTCTCTGACAATTCCCTACGTTGTTTAGTTTACTGCACCATTTTCTCGACAAACCGTTAAAGTCTATGCTATATTTATTTTTTATCCTTCTGGACAGTATAGAAGAAGATATAGTATGGAAAAATACTGTGATTTGGTTTATGGTGGAAATATTTCTTGGGATTCTTTGAGCAAACAATAAGTAGCTTGTAAAACTTTAAACTTCTCGACGACTTAAATATCCATCCACATGTCATAATACCAGGTTTCTGGAACCAATAAATGATTATAAAAAGTATAGAAATCTCGAAGTAAAAATATAATAGTGAAAATAAATCATTCATATTAATGAGTATTTCAACAAAAACTAGCGGTTAGGTGCAGATTATCACGCAATGTCTTGCTTAATGGAAGAGGCGCATGGGAATATTACTTTTTAAATAAAATACAAAACTCACTCTCCTGATTTATTTTATTTTAAATCAACCCGTTTAATTACATTGTGTTTGGGGCCCTATTAAATAACTCTGATTCCTCTGTAACATAAAAAAATGTAACACCCCTGTTTCTTTAATTTTTGTCCAACGATTTCAGGGACTACTGAACATTTTTCGGTCAGTTAGGAGAATTTATAAAGTTTTAGATAAACACTTATAATTTAATATGGTGAGTTCACTTTATTTAATTTCAAAAGTGAAACTGGTTATGTTAGAGACATATTAATTCAGTGTTCATGTCCTTTTGGATGTTGCAACATGCTTATATAAAGATTTGGGCATGTGGTCAATATTTTGATTGGAATGAATAGATTTATGATGGCACAGATGAGTTTGCTTTCTTGACCTGGTTATAAAAAGGTGTAAAGTCGTATCACTGAAAAGTTTAAATTGTTCAAAAAGTAAGTACCTTTGTTCTAAAGTGTTTGCGGCACCATTATTTTCTTGTCTTGTAAAAAAAAAATTGTACACTGACGTACGTCTGAGAATCCTATTTCAGTTAAAAAGCGTCTACTTCCGGTCGTTATACCAATAACATAACAGGTTTTGCGTCGAATATAATGTTGTTTTTCGGACTATAATCGGGGAAAATTTTATTTGAGGCATGCTAGAGCCCAAAATCTGTTTTTTTCTTTAGCTACAGTAAACATTCCAAATCATAATATCAACGAAACCTACCAGATTCTATACCCTAATTAAATTTATTTTTTTTTTTATAAAAATTGGTTTCCTAACAGTCTCTATTTGACATATGTGATGCATTAAATGGTTTGAATTCGTTAGTAATGCAATATATAACAGGATTCCATACATATACGATAGGAACATTGTCTTCCATATCTGCAATACATTACTAATCAAGCATTTTGATCCTTAATGTATTCTAAAATGTACAGTTGAAATTATTTTTTATTTATATTTTTAAGTATGCTTGTTTTTGTGTATGTTTTCTTAGTTTGTAGTTCATTCCATAACGGTAAGGGTAAGGGTGATGCCCTCATAACTATACATCGTTTCATAATGGAAACAACAGATCTGTTTTATTGTCGATTCTACAAAACTATAGCATTTGTCCTGCCAATAACAAAAACAGCTGTAGTAGTTCTAAATGGCTCAAAGAGCATAACATATGTCTCGCCTAATGTTACTGATGTTACAATTGGCAACCTTCATATTGGCAATTATATACGGAGATTTCGCTGGGAAATAGCCAATTTAAATGCATTGGATGTTGCTTTGGGTTAGTAAAATGCTCAGATGGCCTGCGTGTTTGTTGACTTAAAAATCACACTCCCTGATAGAAAATACTACATACTATTGTAAAAAAGATCGCAAATTGGGATTTTACAATTGATGCATTCCTCACAGTATTAATTAAACTGGTAAAATATTTCTATAATTTAAATAAAAATTAAAGAATAAAAATGTTTACCTCCTGTAAAAAATATTGTAAATGATAACAAAATCAATTTATATGATTTGTTTTTTAGTTAAGGACTAAAATACTCACAAAAATTTATCATAAAACGTGAGTCTTTAACTTTATAGATGTTTAGCGTCTGTTTTGTATATTAACACCTATGCGACATAACAAAAAATTGCAAACAATATAAAATATCACATATCAGGTACCTATACCATCCAACTGTTCTTAAAAAAAAAGACTAATAATTTTCCTGCCAACAATACCACACCAGCTATTCACTGTCCAGTACCACTATAAAAGTATTAAACCAAGAACCAACCTTTTAAACTTGCTCTGCTTGGGGTACAAAACCCCTTTATTTCATTATTAAAAACTGTTTGTTTCAATAAAAATTTGTTAGATCTCACAAAATGACATATATAATAATTTTTTAGGCCACGTATTTGGTATTCAATTTATTGTACATTGTTACTTTTCAGTATTTTGTAGAACACCCCTCAAAAAGTAACCAAACCCCTTAAATTAAGGTTTTTTCACAAATTTACAAAGTTAAAAACAATTTCATTGGATTCTGTGAGGTCACATTAGTACATAACCAGAGGAAAAGTGTAAACCTAGTACGATACCGTACTGATTATCTGCTTCACATTTATAGGTTCGTTCTGCGCCGAGAAAAGTTTTTTGAATCTTAACTGAGGCCTTCTAGTCGAGTTTCAAGCTTTAAAATGTATGAAATGTACAATGTTAATTAATGCTATTAGTAAAAGTAAACTTTTTTCAGAGGCTTGTGCTTTTTTTCTCAGACGGAATTAGTTTCATACCCTACGATCGAAACACGGATTGCAATATTAGATTGCATTGCGTGTAAAGCGGATCCCTGAGTCAGCGAACACGGGTCACCCTTGGCCAGTTGACAACATTCCTTTCTCTCCTTCCGCCAACCCTTCATCAACTATTCAACGATTCCTCTAGTATTTTGTTATGTAAACCCCTTTCACGCTTAAGGGATATCCTCTTATTGAGAAATACTCTATCATTACATCAAGACGTGACTCAATTTAAACTTAACACAAACTACACACAAACCAATTCAGATATTACTATGAACACGTTGTTTTGGAATCAGGTGTCAGGTGACAAGTTTTAGTTTGTATATTTTGTGTTGGGTTGTAGTGTTGACGCACGTGCAACATATAATTTATTAATTTATCACCCACCACATGGTTTAGAATGTGCTAACTCTTCGAAGTAAAGTTCTCAATTATTGTGTTGCCGATTTGCGATCCACCATTCTTTGTACCAAAGTTCACTTTATGGACCCTAAAAAGTTTATGGCATAAATTTGTTAAATCGCATATAGATTTGTAATCGTGTATCGATTTGTAATTGTATATCGATTAGTAATTGTATATCGATTTGTAATCGTATACTGATTTGAAATCGAATATCGATTTGTAATCGTATATTGATTTGTAATAGCATCATTAGGGTAAGGTAGTTGTGAATATTATTTAAATAAATAAAGCTATTGGTCAATTTTATAGTTTGGATGTTGAGCTAAGAAAGTACTGATCGCGTTTGATAAACATATAAGTATAACTAATAATTTGAATATTTATGTAATGTCCATTTTAATAAATATTTATTTTTTTAAATAGTAAATTTTAGTGTATTATGGATCTGGGAAAAGTGATAAGTTTTTAATTTAGAGATGTAGCCTTGAAAAGTGTGTTATAAATATGTATAACACAATATAAATAAACCTTTTAACACTTATTTTGTAAACTTTTATTTTTCTTACAATGTACATTTCGAAATCTGTGATTTCATCTTCAGGTTAAAAGGTTTATTTATATTTTTTGTATACATAGTTTTTAATTATTTAGCATACAAGATCAAATCTTTCAGGCTTAAAATTAAAAATTAATTTTAAAAGTAATTTTTCTATACTAACTCTTTTGTTTTAACGGTAATTCGCTCTCCTCTCTCAGTTTAGGGAATCGCGTCTCGTAGTGCGATCAATTCAAGGGCAATATTGTGTGTTAAAGCTCATTTTCTACACTGCCTTCTCTATGTTATTCTTACTCGGGTTAAGTTTCAGAAAATATTTGTTAGTGCTAGTTTCTCGCGCAAAATAAAGTGTTATCCATTTATATTTTCCCTTATTTCCGTTTATGTTCTTAGAAATGTATAGTTATACCTCATTCTGACATTAAATTCATAATAATTCTCTCTCCACATATGTCTTACCAATTACTCCTACCTCTTCCCCACATCTTATTAATAATTTATTGTTTTGTTTATTAAATGTCTCACCCTGTTTACCTTGACGTTTGTCATATTTCGGTACTGGAATTCTTGGGGGTTTTGACTTTCTATGTAAGCATTTCAGGAGTAGCGCTTTATTTGACAAATCTCAGTAGATGGGCTTGAGTTTGTACACAACTACTACAGGGAGTGACATGGGTAAATGGATCTTTAGTTACTTAGGAATATTAGGAATTACACCGAGAAACCTCTCCTTTAGGGTAGAGTCCATGTTGTGGTTTTTCATCAGTTGATAAATCTCTATTACATGCCCGCAATTCAGTAGTTTCTTTATAAGGAAGCCAGACAATAACTTAAAATCTTCAAGCTTTTGGTTCTTGAAATTATTTGGATATTTTATAAGACGTTAATACTTTTTTCATGAGTCCAATGCATTATAATTTGTTATTAGTAAAACTTTGAAAGCTTTGATGCCCCCTTTCTTCTAGGTACTGTGTATAGAACATTTTTTCCTCTGATTGTATTATACTGTATTACCAAATATTTCATGAAATTTAGAGATAATATATGGGATACATAAATAGTGAAAATCATCTTATTGTTGGGTAAAAGGTATTGCATTAGGTTACATTGAAGACTAATCTACAATATTTTATTTTATTTTAATCGTTGGTATTAGTTAAACCTCAAATTTTGGTCACTAGATGAATGGAGGATTGCGACGGGGTGATATATTGCGGGGATGTGGTAGGCGTGATAAAGGGTACAGGGACTTTGGAGATGTTGACAAACTATTCGACTTGTCACAACCACAGCTTACACCTAGCACAATAGTTTTGGATGATCCCTTTTCTACGGGTTCTGTCGGTTTGGTATTCGACGTATCATAAATACATAAACATCAAAATTTGCATGATAAACAGTAGCTGCACGATCATTACAATAGAAAATATAACAATATACATTTATCATTATAAATTTCAAAGTATTGGTATTTGTGTATATCTGTTTGTAGTTTGTAGGTACATCCTAATTCTCTATTCCATTTCACAGAACGTCTATCTTTATTGAATTGTTTACCACAAAGCCTATTAACTGTAAAAATCTCTTTTGGAAAACATAAGAAAAATTAGAATTGTACTTAAGGCTATGGGAGTACAGCAGTGTGAGGCGTTAGGGTGACATTCGGGCGACTAAAATGAAAGTCGAATTAAAAGGATTAGGACAAGAAATATAAGTAGAAATATATATGTATATAAAATAACTATTATTTAAAGTTTTCATACAATTTTATCTAAATACGTTTGTTATTAATTAATTAAGATTGCCTTTGGTAAAGATACCTTTATAAACCTTTATCTCTTAATATGGCAACCTTTATTTTCATGTGGGCTAATATGATACCTATGTAGTTTGACTCATTTTGATATACTTTCAGAAAAGTTGGTTTTAAACTAGTAGCACTTTGTGTAAGCGATAAGAAATGTGAAATTGCAATGTAGTAGCTCCATACATTTATACATCATCATAAAACTAAAAATTAAATTCAAATATATTGAAACTGTATAGAAAAGATTTCTGAATTCAATTAAACATTTAGTGTAGTAAAAAAAACTGTATTAAACTTTCATTAAAGTACACTGTATCATCATTAATGTACTAAACATTTATGGCGTCATATCACATAATGAACATCAAAAAGCAGCTCGTGTTGCTGTTTGAACATTTAAAGTAAGTATAAATATTTATGATCATGTTAACAATACAGCTGACCTATATTCAGGCACCTAAGTAATAGGTTGACAAATATATATGTATATATATAAAATTAATAATGATATATATATATATATATATATATATATATATATATATGTATGTATATGTATATATCTAAACGTATGTGTGAAAATATATATTTCGTTTTATAATACGGTATAGCGTATTCGTTCACCCAGGCTATGTAGATTAGTGAGTCAAATTATTCAATACGCAATTTCCACATTCAAAACACGACATGCATTGAGTATTTAAAATAAAATACTGTAATTTTAAAACCAAAGAAACCAAACCACCCAGGGAGGGTGTTAGAACATAAAAACTCCTTCTTCATATAAACTGTGAAATATAAATATATATATAAAATATATAATATATATTTTATATATATATATATATATATATATATATATATATATATATAAGCAATTATGAAACTTGAGTGATAATCAGATACCGCATCATGTTTACTGTCCCTTTAAATTACCTTTTTTACTTCGTCATCAATCCTGGTGGTCCCTATCCAAAATTCCTTCTGTTCTGCAGTCAGTGTGTCGATATTTTATATGTTGCGATTTGTTTGTGTTGTAAATATGTAACATTGTTGCTGTTATATTTCTATCAAAGCTGTGTACACAAAACCTTTCTGTTGAACCATTGATACCACAACATTTCTAAGTTTTCTACCTTTAATTCGTGTTAACAAATTTTACACTCAGATTAGTTTATTGTTAAAGGTTCATATTTTATTTTTGAATAACGTAAACATTATTAATGTTTGAAGTCCAGTAATTGTTTTAAACAAATAAAGATTTATTGCGCATAATTCGCTTTGCCAATACAACATTATAAATCATTGATTACTACACGAAGCAGTTTTGTACAACAAAAGCTATAACAAAAGAAAACAAATTATAAATGTTTTTCGGTTTACGGTTGAACAGTAGATAAGTTTCTCCTGAGCAGAAACATTGTTGTCACACAAACGAAGACAGATGGCTGACATTTGTGACAAAGTTCTGACAATACCTTTTTAGCACCTTTTTTGTTAAAATCAAGAAAACTACAAAGAATATAAAATTACAGATTCTAACACTTGTGTTGCCACACGTGATCAGAAAATATAACAGAAAAGAAAATATTTTTAACAGATATAAACGTAATTTCAGTGCTTACTTTGTTTGTGGCTGAGCGGTAGAGTAGAGAAGCGTATCACTTGAGGGGCTGGAAAATGTCATTTATGTCTGGTTGTCTCTATCTGTTTGCACAATATCTCAAGAACAAATTAACCTGTACTTTAGAAATTTTGCATTGAGATTCAATTATACAGTAGGCTATATAATGAATATCGACATCAGTGATGTGGATTACATTGACCAGATTATCTATGACCAGCGCGTTAAAAATTTTACAAATGTTAGAAAATAAATTTTATAGGGGTTTTAAGAACTTACGGAACAGTTTTTGAAGCATATTAAAATTTCTCACTTAAATTTTGCCCCGTAATTGTTTTTAATTTATTAACTTGGATAGAGAAATTTTTATTAGGTGTAGAAAGGTGGGTAAGCAATATATTATATATTGTTATATATATATATTACAAAACCATAATCATAGCCAAACCCCTCACACCAGTGTGATGATATTTACTGAGTACGTAAATTTTATCTGAATAATACGATTAAAATTATCTTATTTGGCTGCAGTCATAGACTTAGTTTAGTGATAGATATGGTATTGTTAGAAATTACAATAATTTAAATAACCTAAGTGTTAAAACTTATCACAAGGCATTGTAAAGTTTACCTCCAACATAGGTTTGAGGGTTGGAATTTAAATTTGTGATCTTTCTGTATAATAGCGTACAAGATATTAAGTTGTAAAATAATAAAAATCATATCAACATTTTTAAACCACATATAAAGAACAAAACCCGAAATGGTTGTTACAATAGAGATTACAGTATAAATACAGTAAACATATATTTGATTAAATATATCCCCGAATCACTTATACTAATGAAATACATAATTAGGACCCAGTATGCCTAAAAATTCTGAAACGGACCATTCACAACCTATAATAGGGGCTGTAGTTCAGTTCACTGCCGGTAGGTCATAGGCATTCATGCCTATAAAGCCGACTTCTTCTTCATTGACCACCCACCATTCGTTATACCAAAGTTCACTTTATGGACGCAACAGAATTTATGGTTTTAATTGTTAAATCGTACGAATTATTACGTTTAATTAGCTGTGAATATTATCTAAAGAAATTCTTATAAATATTCCTTAATTTAAAGTTTTGATGTTAAAAATTCAAGCTTTAAACTGAATCTCGTAAAGGATATCTCGTTAAGAAATTACATATATAAGTTACTGATTACTAAAACATATTTTGAAGTATTGCACAGGATCAACAAAAGAAAATAAATCATAAATGTTGGTTGGTTTACGACTGAAAAGTAGATGAATTTCCCCTGAGAAGAAACACTGTCACAGAAACGAAGATGGATGGTTGACATTTCTGACAAAGTGCTGATAGTACCTTAGCAACACTTTCTCAGCTTAAATTAAGAATAATGTAAAGCATGCACAAGTAAAGGTTCTATCACCTCTGTTCCCCACACGCATTCTAGAATTGTACAAAAATGAAAATTCTTTTCTAGCAAAAATAATCGTAATTGTAGTCAAAATTCATCGTAAATAGCTCAAGACTGTCTAATTAACTAAACATATGTACTATATCTTGTCAAATAGTTCAACATTTTATAGGTCTCTACTATAGGAGCTCCATTATGAGGTGGTAACAAAACGCGAAAGTGCTCTACACGGAGTTGACCAAAATAATATACACACATCATCAACAAAAGTAGGAGGAACAGACGGCACATTTTTTAGGAAGATATACTCGTATGTACCGCGTACATGTGATCATGACCGGGTGGACAGCCTTTTATTTATAAACATGTAGTGAAAACCTACAACTGTTATTATAAGCTATATTTTTAGGTAACTATAATGTTTATTTTGTTTTTGGCTCAGCATTAGCGAAGCCTATTACTCTAATACAATTAATTTATGTTTGACTGGAAGTATATCCGCACGATATCTGGAGAAATAATTAACCTGTACAGTTGAAAGGAAAGTCAGGTCTATTGTATCCTGTATAAGGAAATGCGCCTGAGTGTTATCAAGCCAGTTAGATTCGTTTAATAGGTAACCATGATTGAAACAAAAAAATTCATAGATTAAACATGTTTTTAAACAGACTGATTATAATCATATGACAGGTACATTTGGCGGTTTAGTTAATGAGACTCTCATTACATTCTCTTGGATTTTTAATACTCCGTTTTATCTGTTTTTCATGACACAGTTTGATGATGGTCCATGTCTGTCCATAGGGTTTGGCTGAGCGTTAGCAAAGATTCGCGGTGATATTTCGAGAATGAATTGAGCTATAAATTTGAAATGTTGTATACTATACTTAGTTGTCACAAATCTTCTTCCATGTGTTTGTTAATCTATCTGTTTGAGTGTATGTTTTCTGCTGGATATGGAACAAATTGAGTTATGGACTTAAAAGTTTGTATGTAACGTCATTAAAACACACGTCTACGATTTTAATGTACACTTTAATTATACATGAAACTAAATTGCTAAATAGACAAGAATGCGTTTGATGACGATGGAAGCCCATGCATGACAACTCATTGAGGTCTATTAGACATATTTTCTTTTTTGACTGTCTTAAACTGTAAAAATATATTTGGAATCTGATCATCTGTCTAGCTGTCCGCAGGATATAGAAAAATGAACTATATATGTTACTGTTCTGTTTCGTGGGACGGAGTTTTCATACTTAGTCTTAAATTACAACTTACCTTAGTTCAATGAGAAGCAAGAATTTTTGATCGAGTAATGTTTATATTTATCGGTTTATATAGCAGTAGTGTATAAATAAGAGATGTACTTACTAAATATATATTAATTTCAATAAACATTGAATCACAAAAAGTACTTGCTCCGCCGGGACTCGAAACCGGATCTCTCACTTGCCGGGTGAATGTCCTACCATTACACCACAGAGCCCTTACTTTTTACGATTCAATTATATTGTATTTGGCCGTATCTGTCACATATGCCGGGTTCGAGTCCCGGTGGAGCAGGTACTTTTTGTGATTCAATGTATATTGAAATTAAATTAGGCTATTGCTACTTATACAAATTTAATAAATCTAAATATATATTATAAATATTTAGTAGAATGCACTATTTCCATCAGAAAATACAAATACTTCTACTTAATTTTGAAACAGTTAAACTTGATGTTAACTTAAATTTTGATGCTATTTTTTTTTATAAAAATGAGTAAGTAGGTGTTTCATTTTGTTAAAACGTACAACTTTACGAATATATTAGTAGCCACATTAATGATCGGGCACTGAGATGAGAAATACAATTCTGGCAATCTTTAACCAAACAGATGTTGCTGCAGCATTGTACGGTATATACTACCGACTGTCCAGGAAATATATACCGACTGTCAGACATAATTCTTAGCTGTCACCCCTATTAGCATGAATATTGATGTTATCTATGGGTAAGCTATTGTTAGCTATCAGTAGGCAAACACTGCTATAGTACCTCCTACTTCCAATTAACATACTAAAACAAGCTCGTTAACAACTAATTTTATTTAATTGGTAATGTTCATCCTGAAATTTTTAAATAGGCAACTCTTATATGCAATTTTCGTATTCTGGCAACGGGAGTTCTAAGTCTGGAAGATCCCTGAAGAAATAATACAAAGAATGTGATACGAGTACATCAGGTTTTGGGTATGCTTTTTATTTATTTCATACCAAAAGTTTTAAACACATAACTATAGAAGTAATGAATTGACTGTTGGATAAAGATTCTATTATATTCACCAAATTATGACTCATATCTTCTAAAATATCACCTAGTGTATTAATTTGTAAAAATTGTAACGAGAACGTTGACCGAGATTTACAACTGTCTAAACATTATCTGGGAAATTGATCTATTACTCTATATTGCCTACACATATTTGATTGGTATGTGCCTTAAGTAGTTTTAAAGTAATTTAAGTGATATGTATTTCACGAGATACGTTTTTTGATTTTAACTTAAAGAAATATTATTTTGGTTATATCTGAACTATATGTATTTGGACTGAATATAGAAATACTCTAATTAAAATCATGTTTTTACTCAATACAACAAAATTAGTACATTAGTGATCAGTAAACCGGATTTCAAACACTTAATTCAGGTTTTAATCTTACTATTGTACATATGTTTCCTAATGGTGTAATTTAAGTCAACTATATAACAGAATTTTGTTTCACCATTCTTTGTCGTTAAGTCTGTTAGTTTACATCGTTGTTATTACCTTTAAAATAATATGTTATCATATCAAGAGAAAGCCAATTATGGAATATGGTTCGCAGAGAATAAATATTTAACTCAAGTTTGCTATAATTGTCGTAGACAGTAGAACATGCAACCCCCACCTCGCTACAAGCATCACTATTCAGTGAGAAAACAAGTTTTATAACACTGGTAGCGTAAGCACAGACCACGAAAATAAGACCATGCGTTTTACAGGACAGGGTTAACCAAATTGAAGATTAATTTACAAGGATGCCCACAAGTCGTAAACTCAACTTTCCTAAATAAACTGTGTATAATAATAATACGTAAGCGACATATTACCCTTATGATTTGCAATCTTGTTACACCTGATTGTTTTTTTTTTCTTGTGAGGATTCTTAAACATAACTGAATACTGAACAAATACACACAGTAGATGAGCTTAGAGAGAGAATTACGGTTTTATCACAAAAGTTGGGAAACACATGGATAGAACTCAACCACCTTCTTTATGTCAGTGCCACTATTACAGTGCATGTACCCAGATCTATATTACACTTTTTTGTTAGAACTGTATGTAAAAAAAATAAAACTAACTTCTACATGAGCTTATATTATTACTAAACAAATTTGTACTATTCATTTTTGGGCACCCATTATTTTTGATAATATATCAAGATTTTTCATAAACAAAACACACAGGTACAAATTGTATTTTTTTTAAACGAATGTGAATGTGGTTTCAAATATTGCTATTCAAAGTTGTATATTTACTGTGTATATATAAATCGTTATTTAATTTTTTAATGTTGTTATGATAAAAATATTTATTTTTATTGCTGTTATATTAAATGGTTTAAAGTGCTTATAAAAACCCTTACTTTTTGTGTATAATAAATATTCTTCTTTGTGTTTACTATTTGAACCTTATTCTTTTCTATTAATTTTATTTGTTTATTAGTAATTATAAATGGTCTAAATAATATTCATTGACTCAGAGTCAAGTACTCTAGAAGCAACTGATAGGAAAATAATCAGATTGAATATTCAAAATGAATAATGCTGATCCCTTACGTACACTAATAGATCGGAATTTTTATAATTTTCCTGTAACATTTTAATGAATAAAAGGCTCTCTTACTTCTGACATATAAATCATACTGTACACAATTCTACAGTAAGTTACCATATTTATGAGAAACCACCTAATATTGTGAGCACACAATGCATTATTCTTATTGAACCAGCATTAAAAGGCCGTACAAGTCAAACTTAAAATCTGATGACACGATACATGAAGTGGAATTCTGATATCAGAAGGAGAAACGCATGGTTTACTATGTAGAATACTAGGATATAAATGAATAGAATAAATCTTTGTGATAAATAGTACAGACGAAACATTTGATATAGTATAAAACTGTAATCCACTCTCCAAGATGTGTGCCGAAAAATATTTATGTACCGACAACCAATCACGCCTATGATTATACGTGCCTAGTCGCGAGATAACGCAACCATTCATACCAATAGTACAGACGAAACATTTGATATAGTATAAAACTGTAATCCACTCTCCAAGATGTGTGCCGACAAATATTTATGTACCGACAACCAATCACGCCTATGATTATACGTGCCTAGTCGCGAGATAACGCAACCATTCATACCAATAGTACAGACGAAACATTTGATATAGTATAAAACTGTAATCCACTCTCCAAGATGTGTGCCGACAAATATTTATGTACCGACAACCAATCACGCCTATGATTATACGTGCCTAGTCGCGAGATAACGCAACCATTCATACCAATAGTACAGACGAAACATTTGATATAGTATAAAACTGTAATCCACTCTCCAAGATGTGTGCCGACAAATATTTATGTACCGACAACCAATCACGCCTATGATTATACGTGCCTAGTCGCGAGATAACGCAACCATTCATACCAATAGTACAGACGAAACATTTGATATAGTATAAAACTGTAATCCACTCTCCAAGATGTGTGCCGACAAATATTTATGTACCGACAACCAATCACGCCTATGATTATACGTGCCTAGTCGCGAGATAACGCAACCATTCATACCAACATTTAAAGGCTACCATTTAAGTTTCCATGTTTGATTTTGAATAGTGAATGGTCCATCTTAGTATTCATGAAACCGAATTATTACTAATTAGTATTATATTTTATCTACTTTATTTGTCTCCTTTGGGAGGTTTAGCCTCTAAAATAATTTTTTCATCCATGTGGTTTTGATAGTATAGGTGTACGTCTATTGAATAGTATTTTAGTCTTATTATATAATGTTTATTACTTATTATATTGCACAATTCATAAATGTCGCACTGAAAAAATAATACTAACAACATTTATATAGTTGGATTGAGAACTATGAATTAATCATTAATATAGTTATTACAAATGACAGATTGAGAAAGTTAAAGATAATTATATTAATATAAACTCATAAATATCAATATTTGTTTTATAAATTCATACTGATATATCTTTCAACATTCTGCGTAGAGCTAATACTGGCAATGCAATGTAACGACTTTGAGTACAAATATGTACTCGTATAAAGGTGTTAACAATATTGACAAACTAAAATGGTGAGACTTGGTAATAAGTTGACACAGTCAAGAGCTTGTGGTAAGGGGTTTCACCCCCTTCTTTCCCCTCAAATCTATAAGCTCACAGCTCTAACATACTATGTTCCAATTCAAGAACAAAAAAGTAGGCAACCACTACAATTAAGATTTTCTGTTATTTAAGTGTTTACATTCTGTAATGATTTTGCATTATACTATAAATTCTTACAAATATGTTGACATATGTAAACATTTTTCAGTTCTCCCAATATTAACTGGTAGAAGAATCTTAAAGTTCAGTCTGCATTTTTCAGAAATGTCAACTACCCATTGTCTGGAAATAAACTTTATCGTTTGTCGGGACTCTCTATCACGTACATTTGCAGTAAATATGTCATAATATAACATTGTTATTCATAATAACTTAAACATCATTTTCTATGTTTTCATATGGTTGTTCTTGAAGCAATGAAAGCAAGTCGAAGGGTAACGTCACGTCGCGATGCAGCGAATGATTTGTCATAGCGACATGTTACACAAGCAGAAGCACAATTATTAATCCAATACTATCGAGTGTCTATTTCACGTGTTAAATACTAGAATATGAAGCTATCAATGAAAGTAAAATAAATAATAAACATGAAGCTGAACATATAAAGATTAAGCATTAGTGCCTGTGTTGGCTACCTCAATGGGAAACACACACACACACACACACACACACACACACACACACACACACACACACACACACACACACACACACCCAAGAAAATAAAACAAAATAGGCAGTTTTGACAAGCTGTATATGTTTTGCTCGTTGATGCATGTACATAAATATTTAGATCACCGTAAAATCAAAACCGTGAATGAACAACACCCAGTTCATTTATCAGCTTGAACTGTCTCTGTTTAGGGGAGTTTCCTCTAGGTGCAGCTAGTTCTAATGTATAGGTCTAATATTTGTTAAGGGAGAGAGAGTGTAGAAATTGACGAAAGTGTGAAATATTCTGGTTTATATATTTATGAGTATTTGAAGTGGGGTATGCATGTAAAATATGTGACAAAAAGGTTAAGGGAAATAAACTATGACTCTCCCACTTAAAAAATTTCCTTAGAAGTTACCAGTTGAAGCAGGCATGTGTCTTGGTACTATGGGACATTGCATTTTAGAGGTGCGTATGCCACGGTTCTGCAACTTATTGTAATGATACAAATTACATGCATTGTGCAATACATACGATTTTAAATATAATTAAAGCATGAGCTACCTTTTTACAGAACACAATAGTTTTACTTCCACACAGATTTATAAGTAAGCCTCAATTATGTATATCCACAAGAGCTTATTTATGTTCAATTTATAACCATCAAACAGAAGTTCCAGATCTAGTAATTATATTTACTTGAAGTACCATTTGTTTATCAAGGAATCGGTTTTGTTAATTTGGCCCAAAATTGTTCAGTGACTTTGTTAGATTGTTTGGCAATGAAGTGATATTTGATAAACACCATAAAGTTAAAATCAAAGTTATATGGCAATATCCTAATTCATTCAATTTCTTATGTAATCAACTGTTCTGGTATACATTGTGTATTATGGTTTTCCTTTATAATAACTACGGACCTTTTTAACGCCATTTTAAATGTCAGCGATTAAGTAAGTGCTCATCTAGTTTACAATATGCCCCAAAACATTAAACGGTCAGAATTTGCACCGAATACTCCCTGAAGTAATCAGCAAGAACTATGCTGGATGAAAGTTCGCTGGACTGTGCTTTTGAATTAATGTACTAATTCCAGCTCTAAATATTTTCAAATATTAACAATATTTTTCAGTTCATAAAGGAGCAAACGCGTACCGGTAGTGTCATTGTCAATGTACTTTTAGCTGTATATTTAATCAAATATTAAGTATTAGATCTAAAAGGCAATGTTGCTATCTAACAAAGTAAAGTAGAAAGGTTATAAATATATATTTTTATGTAGCCTATTTTCTTGATCGTAGCAAGAAGTCAAACTCAACATTGGCGTCGGAAATTATATTCACTCGAATCAACATATGTCATACACGTGCAACACCTACTAAATTGCGTGCAAATGAGCGGGTAACTGCTAACAGTGCAGATATAAGAGATAATGCAGTTTTATCTCCTTTACTGTACATTTAAAGACTGTTATCAAAACCTAAATTAGTTGTCTTTTGACAAAAGTAGGGTTCTCAGAGCTGTGAATGTATATATATTTTCTTGATCGGAAATGAGGCAAAATTAGCAATGCAACAATAAAATAATTACATTCAAGTAAACTACAAAACGACGATAAAAATAGTCTTCTTAACATATTTTATTGATCGTGGGAAGAAGGCAAACTCAACAGCAGCTAGTATTCGTATATATTTACATTGATTTGTCTTTAACGTGTTATACTATTTCTATTTTATGATAACATGCAATCCAAAGTTATTTAAATTACCGTTATACAATATGAATTTGGTAATTATGTGAAATTAATAATAATTAATATGTGAAATAGATAAAAAATAAAGCATTTAACTAAATCTTAAGAAAACTTCCGTTTTATGTTTATATACATTTTATCCGATCTACATTCAACTCTAATGTACCAATTGATTTTGAAAAGGATCCTTGAAACGTAGGGTTATATGATTTTTACATAAGAGATAGTAAATGAATGAAAATATTTAATTTCAAATTATTCATCATCAATAACAAATTTTAAACAAACAATAGTTGTTTATTTTCATTGATTATCAAGTAATTTACTTGATACGTTTTGCATAAAATTTATTCAACTTTTTTCTTTGTCTATATATTTTGGGACTGATAACGCTCAATTAGGTTTTAGTTACTGTAGATTTGTTTTGAAGATATACATGTTTTAACTTGCAAAGCAGGTCCAGTTAGTTATAGAACATTTAAATTTTATTTGAAACGACGGTAATGTATAAGAAGTATAGTTTAGAAAATAAAATTTCATTAATTCTCTTAACTCTTTATAATATTTTGCAAATAACAACGTTATTTGGTTTTCCAAGGCATTTGTGTGCCAGGAACGTATTTTTGTTACACTTATGCATACCAATTTCAGTTCATGAGGTAAACAACAAGAGGTATACAGGGTGTTTATTGAATGCCTTGTATAAATTATATAAATAAGTGTTACTGCACATTTGATAAACATTATTTAATGCTTTAATTACATACCCTAGTTGTAGTGAATTCAAAATTAACAGTTTTATTGCCGAACACACTTTACCATAATATTAAAGAATGTAATCATATACTAAATAGCCCCCTAATCTTTCAATATAACAGATACTTATAATCTGGAAGATTCTACTGATGTACATTACACTATGATTAAAATGTAAACGACTGAAAATAATGTTCTGAAAATCATAATTGGTGTTTGAAAATGAAGGCGTTTACAACACGCAAAGTAACCGAATACAAGCAAATTTGATACACGAAATAATTATGTAAACTATTAGTCTCTAACATTGCGACCGAAGACGCTAATTAAGTACTACTTGGAGTAAGTAACAGTTATTACACGACATTAGTTACAGTAATGACTAAGTTGCTAACGGCGAGGATACGCTGTGAGGTAAGAGGCAACTTTGCAATGTCACTAACCGAGTTGTATTCTGTGCAATCAACATGTAACTCACTGAGTGTCTGTGTAAATAAATTACCAAAGTTCTAAGTTGCATTTACTGATTATTAAAAATTAAAAAAAGAGTGTATTAATACCAAAACAAGAACTACTAACATTACAAAATGTACACAAAGGTGAGCAATGTATATGTATGAGGAAAGTAAGTTTCTTAGATAAAATCTTAAGCTGAACCAAAAATTGTATCTAAATCTCAGGTTACATCATATGTGACGAGTATTAGTAAAGTATTAGGTTAGTCAATTAGAAAAGGTTTTTGAATTAAATAATTGCTAATTTTGTCCAACGGATAACAGAGATCTAAGCAGTAAAATGGTAGTAAGAACAACAAAACTACCAAGCACTCTATTTCGACATTCCTGGCTGTGAAAAAAATTTCAACAGTTTCTATGGTATTGCAAAAGCCTTCACGGAAGCTGTATTAGTTGTGTAAAAATATATTGTGTTCGACCAAGAATACATTTTTTAGAGTTTATTTTAGAGTTTTTAAGCACATTCTTGGTAGTTTTCGCACATTTTACATACTTTGCATATTCTACATGACATTGATTGTTACTGATTTATTTAATTAATTTAGGTAAGTTGATATTAAAATTTAATCGCTGTAGAGTACAATGTATTCCTAATCAATAAATAATTAATAAATAGTACATAATAAATATGTACACAAGAAAATTCGAATAATTTTAATTACTGCAAGTGCCAATAAGAGAGATGTAAAGGTTTGGTATCTCAGTGACGTGTTTCTCTCAGCTCACAACAATTTCCTTGCATTCCAGGAAACACCTACGGTGCACTAACTATTCAGGAACAATAGTTTGTATCTGATCACGTTTCCAATTTAAACTACTGTAACAACTTAAATTGAGTTTAGAATGTAGTACATAATTGGTTCCACTAGTTATAGTTTGAGAGGCATCTATTTTAGGAGAATTGCTACATGACCAAAGTTTTAGTCACATTCCTCTTAACATCGAACTTGATATTAATTATCTGTAAACATATTAATTTAAAACTACTTATAAGGGAATATAACGCATACTGTGTCAACTACGACCTTATAGTACTAGATTTAGAAACAGTAGACAGAGGTATAAAGTTTTGCGGGTCTATAATACCTGTTGTAATTAAAGCTTTAATATCCCTTCAGTCGGAAGTGAGGTAGATTTCACATGAAGTCCTCATATCGAAACGTGAAACTAAAGATCCATTATTAGTTTAGATATTTCATTCCCACAGCTCTCAATATAACAGTTATTGTGACAGTTTCAAAAGTTTAGAAAGTCCATAATCGTTAAAACTTACTAGACAAAAATGTGTGTAAAACCATATAAAATTCTTTGTAAAAATGTGGACTTCATTTAGTTAAAATTAATCCAAAATAAAGTTTGTAAACATATACACTTATAGCGGTTCAGTTGTATACTTCTATAATTTAAAAAGGCCAACATCTTCAATCCTTAAAAGTTATTAAAAAATATGTGGACATAAGTTTATTTTAGAATTACTCCACAATTTCATGTAATATGTCAATTGTGATGTATCTTGTAAAATACTCGATATACAATTTTGCTCAAATGCGAATGACTGCCATCCTTAAATTTTTTTTATTGCTTTAGACTGGCTAGAACAATTCATCTAAACTAATAACTCATATAAATACTGCCTCTGCACGAAGTTTAGTCTGTATCTATTAAGAACTATATATACTACTTATAGTATATATATTACTTAAGCACATATACAAATTGTTATCCTTGAACTTTCGCTTTAAGCTTCTCGAGTAATTAGTATGAAAAATATATTGAACAAATTCAGAAAAACACCTTTCAAAAAATTAAGAAATTTACGAGAGAAATTTTTCCAAAATCCAAAACCTCTACATTCAAAATATATATATATATATATATATATATATATATAATAAATTGCTTAAGCTGTGGCATCCCTAAAGTATTCCAAATATCTGCTCAAACAGCACATATATTTCTTCATAAAAAGTTTTGTCAATTTGCAACGCTTTGTTAAAGAGACAGTTAATAAATCATGCTAGTTTCTTGTTGATACAAAAACAAATCTTTAGACAAGTCATATTATTTAATACATGTGAGCTATATTTATGTAGTCCAACAATACTATCAACATAACATTTTTAGGTACCTTAGCTGATACCTTACCTTAGTAATACTTTCGTAAATGTCTATTCTCTTCATATATTTTTCAAATTTGTATATCGTATATCACCCTCAGAAAATAAATTGATAATCCAGATAAATACGTTTTAGTTAAAGTTAAATCCGATCAGTCAGTAAGAGGATTTACTGATATGAGTTTAAATAATTCACAGTCAATACGTCCACTTGGTTCTTGGTCGTTTATTGGCTGGGCTAAAAATCACTCGTACGGCTGAAAAAATTCCAATTCTGTCTGTCTGTCTATATCTGAATGTCTGTTTGACATCTCTTAAACGGTATGACCTCTACACTCGAAATTATGCATAAGCTTCATTTGTATGTGAGGAACACTAAATAACAAATTTCATGATGATGCATGTTACTGCATGGGATTCGGCTAAGCGAAATCTGGTTAGTGACTATTTTTACATTGATCATATAAGTAACTAACCATAATAGTATCGAGAAAATAGCAGAATAAATAAATTTGTATATAAATTCAATAATTAAATTCATGTCAGATGTGAGCACGTTTCTACTACATATCCTAATACATAGATCACTTGATATTAACTTGGTGTGTAGGCTTTTATTATCTAGAAGCTGATATGAAACATAATTTAATGAACAAAGATCTAAATGCATTATGTGGCAGGATATGTCAAGACAGATTTTATAAGTAGACATTTAATTTTGCGTGACATTTAATTTCCACTATACTGAGTTACGTAATGCGCCATTTTACTGTCCACTTGTTCTGTATGATAGACTGTCTGTCCGTTGGACATCTCGATATTGAAATAAAGTATATATTTGAAATTTTGGAAAAAACGTCAGCGAAGTCTGTTACATGATCTGTGGTTGGTGTAAATTCTACCTTGTTCTATACTCGTATAAGTTGGACTTAGTAACGTTTCATATTATTTTCTCATTATCAATAAAAAATTATTTCACTCAGAATGTGGAAATCCCTTTCAATACCGTTAAGTGTTACATTTAAAGCTACTTGGTAGCCTGTAATACCAAATCATTTAACAAATAAAATATTTATAGGTTACGAGATTTTAGCCTGAGGATGATCGTAGGTTTGTCATTATGGCTGCTTCTTTACAGTAACGATATATTATGTGTAACAACACTTGTTAGCAGTTAATCACAGCAATTTAAGGGAAAATGTTTAACTGTCTAACGCAGTTGTTACATTAAACGTTTTCCGGAACTACCAATACTTTGTTTTGTAATGTTGCAAAAGCCTATAAATCCCAACACGTTTAGGCCAATATTCCGTTTTGCCAATAAAAAATGAGTAGCCTACTTACAACCGGGTAAGATAGCTGACTACCACAGGTATTAAAGGGTACGTTGGACACGAGCTTATTACGAGTAAGAAGGGAGGGGCGTAGTGGGGTCAAGAATTCAAGGGTACCGTTCATGACAAAATTAAATAAGTATTTCGTATGTATAGTATTAACTCATTTTTATAACTATTAGAGAACCTGTGTCCCTTTTGACCATGATCTCTCCACGGCCTCTTGTATTATCGTGTATGGACTGCCGTATTAGTCCCGTATGATAGCCTCCAATATTTTACAATAGTCCACAATATACTATACCGAAGTACATAGAAGTGTACACCAATAAAACCGTGATGTAATGTGCTGACACTTACCTAGGACAAGTCACTGACTGACTTTAATATAACACAGCCTTAAAAATATAGTTATATAGCCTTCTATACTTCCGTTATATCAACGCAAAGTTACCAACAAATTTCTCATAGGAATACTTCTCTTTGACTGGACAATCAAGCTTCACAAAACTAAGATGAATGTTGACATCAAACTGAGTTGACAATGTTGACTTAAACTCCTTGACCACGTACTTGCCTACAACCCCAAACTAATTAGTTGTAAGGTAATACATTAATTAATAAAATAAAAACTGCTTGTCTAGAAGAGCGCGAGGAACTTTGGTATTGGTTTTAATCTTCAAAAATAAAACCACAAGCACTCCGTTTCTTTTATTGTTTACTCTAGAATACGATAGGCATAATATTTCCAAGAAGTTCTCGGCTTAGTTACTATTATTATCCTCGTAATTAATACTTACCGACACAGCTCGCGGATTTAGCATTATAGCTGTACCAGGCCAGTTTAGGCTAATGGAAATCGTCACACGTACACACTTATACCGGAAATGGGTGTTTCACTCTAAAGTAAAAAAAAATTGTTCAACCTATTCTATCGTTTTATCGTGCTATCAAATATCGTATTATACGGTATGATACAAGACACAAACACGTATATTCTCCATGGATATTTACATAATAAATTATAATTATTTCAGGAATTCCACTCCGCTTAGACCATTTACCTGTGTACAAAGAGGAGTTAATGTACAGATTATATTAGTTGACCTTTTAAACTTCGTAATAAGTTTTGTTTGTTTATAATTAAAATTAACAACCTTAGGTGAAATTAATATTAAATATAGATAAATTGTAAACATATGTTAAATACTGATAAAAAGGTGTACAAAAGGTTAAGACTATGAGCAAGTCAAAGTTAACTCTTGTATTGACAAATTTATTAATAATAGTTAATTAGTACGAATAGAGGAACTATAAAAATGTACAGCTTATAAAGATGTAAACATTTCAACAAAAACTAAAAAAAGAGGAAAACACATTGAGGGGAGAAATGTTTAATAAAAATGAATTACTGTTGATTGTACGGGGATTATGTCAGCATCTCTGCAGCAGCACGACTGATACACAACAGCTACTAACGCGTCCTCTGCCTGTACACAGCGACGTTGCCAATCTCCGCTTCAGTTATTGCTACAGGCACGTGCAGTACGCCTGATTCACAATGAACTTATGCTTTCAAAATTACAGCTTAGTCTAGGTAAATGACTATAAATATATTCGCTGGCTGGTTTTCTACAGTTCAAAAGTGTGGTACTCTCCCTAGTGTGGGCTATTAAGTGTTAAAACTAGAAGATCGTGTAAAAACTCAATGAATTCAATAATCCGTCTTCTTACAAACAAATGAAGAACCCACTCAAACGAAGAGTTCCCATAAGCTGATCTAACATTCAAAAATTGAGAATACCATAACAACATTAAAAGTACACAAAACTCCTTTTTTAATCAAAGTTGTGGCATTAAAACACATTTAAGACAGCAATTTTACGAAATATTTACGGAAAGAAATTATAGCCGCTTTTGAAGATCATCAATTGAAAAGTATGTTGCCCAAAGGTATACAAACTTATAAACATAACCGACCACACACAACCATACACACATATATGAATACAAGTATGCATTTTTTAACTCAAAAGTAGTTCTGAAGGATAGAATCAGTCCGAGTTCCATTTTCTAGATCTGATAAATAATACGAGTAAAATTGTAACGGTGCATTTCCCCTATATTATGTCTTTTAATAATAAAACAATTATAAAAAATAATAGGGTTAAATTTCTAAATGAACCCTGTAATATTAACTATCTGATAATAGGAAAGTACTGACACTACAGTACTGCAAATATTACTACTGAATGTGATACAATATGAAACATTATAGATAATTTTATTGCGTGAATAGTCTAATGGGGTCATATGTCTGATTACTTCACCATTGACCGATTTATTATAACCTTAATATCATTCTCATCTGTCACAGATAGCTGTGCTTGCACCACCGCTCAATAAAATCTTGATAATGACCAGCAAATGCCACCAACCGAGAAATGAAGTCTGTTATTTATTGCTTTCATAACGGCCTTAAACTTTTAGATGACTTTTACACTTTATATTATCCTTCGAGAGATACGATTTATACATAAAAATAATGAAGAACGTATATCACTATTTACTAAAAGCTTCCTTTCTCACGATTAATAAATACGGTACTTAATTTAAGTAAATTTACGTAGTTTAAAGGTTACAATTAATATTGCAAACAGTCAATTGTTATTAAACGATTAACCTCAGTTTTTTTAATTTGATATTATATTATGGTTTTTAAATCAACCATTTTGTTTTGTAATGTATCGTATATTAAATAGATAAATTAGTAATAAATCTGTTGGAGAGAAGTAAACGCCTGTTTAGTTTTAATGTGCGTAAAAGTAACAGAAGCTGGAGTCCAGTTCGGTTCAGTTTCCGTACAACTATTAAACTAACTAAGTAATATTTGATTATACTTTTCACTTGCTCTTTAAGACTTTTATTGGTATAGCATCGATTGATAGTTATTTGTATTTAATTCAATTAAAACTAATTCAAGATTACTTATTGGACTTACCACTGGTTGATAAGCTTAATTTTGGTGTTCTAATATATTGGTTCTTCAGTTTTAGTTTAACCGTTTTTATAAGCAACGTCTATAAAGATAATTACTCTATTTTAGTATTCTTAGTGTTTTTTCGTACCAGTTTGAATAGTTTGCATGTCCGGGATCCCGTAGTAAATTTAACAGATTCCACGTGACTTTCACTTGGGTCATATATGAAGAATATGCCAAATAAACGAGTAGGCAAAGGCTAAGAAGGAGCCATCTTTCATTCGATTGATGAGGGTCAAACTGAAACGGTCGTTATTATGCTAAGGGACCTCTTAATTGAAAAAGAAGCTCATGGCTCGCATTGCGGCCTGGCAAGGACCCATGCTAGGCTTTCCAAATAAACACAAAATATACAATATTTGATCCTTTATGATTACCAACTGTTGACTATGAAATTCGACTATCGTATAAGTCCTGTCACAGAATCTAGTAATAGCGATGAACTCAATTGGCCAGCTCTAGTAAATTTGACCTCAGTAAGAGGTCTAATTTTAGATTTTATTTAATCTAAAATGCAGTGCGTTGCTAGAAAAAAGTCTTTCGTACTTGAATAACTCAAATCTTGTCAGTAAAAATTGAAATATTTTAGGCTAGTGTGAAGTAATCCTAAGTATACAAAAGTCTAAAGTTTAAGTCCTTACTTGTCAGTAAAAATTGAAATATTTTAGGCTAGTGTGAAGTAATCCTAAGTATACAAAAGTCTAAAGTTTAAGTCCTTAAAGCTTCAGTTCACACAGTTTTGATGTATAAATCTAGGCAGTTTACTGTTGTTGATTAAAATCCCAATAAAAACAAACCCAGATAAATAAAGGCAAAAACATGAGACTATGTAGTGTGTATGATTTTCAATCACTGCGGTAAATGCAGTATCAAAGATAACACATGGAAATCACTAGATAAACTAAAGATAAATAGGTTTATTTAATTGAAGATATCAGAAAAGAGGAAACTGAGCAAGCGAAGAACCCAGTGACGTTCTAACCTAAAATGAGAATGACTATGAGGGTAGTTGCCTAGGTGTAACTAGGTGAAAGGATATTTTTCAAAAAAGATCAACTGCTCCAGACCAAAAGTAAATCGACAGTATTGAAAAGTCCATGTCATTTCTGGAAAACAAATATGACGAAATACTAAAAGAGTTTAAGCAATAATCAGAAGAGAATAAAGCCCTAACAAACTACATTGTAGATTTGAATAGAAATGAAGTGAAAGCAGTAATAAAATTTAAAATCTACAAGAAAAACTGGTTGAGCTGGATCAATATGACTTTTTTTAATGGCACAGAATTAAACCGGTACATTCATTTGTAACTGAACCTTCAAATTTTATTCTTAATGGAAAACAATAGGAAACTAAACGTATACTGGTCCAGTAATGTAAAACTGATGATACTATTCTTGGCCAAAAGTAACGACATGATAAAAGCATTGAATTAACACTTTTTTGGTGAAGAAATTACTGTGTATTCAAATCCATGAAATACAAAGTAAACAATTTTTGGGATGTAATAATCCATTTTTTAGTGAACGGAAAGAAACACCTAACCATATTAAAACCCTGGACCAGATGGAACAGATAGCGATGATACTTTGAAGTGCATTTAATTCAGCTAGATGCAATGCAGGAATGAATTGCGTAGTTCATAAAGCTCAGGACAAAGGAAGTCTGCAATATACGGGACATCTACTAAGCCTTTCTGTAGCCCGACAACAAGCCGTGAAACTGCGAACTTAATGAGAATAACTCTTTGTTAATACTAATCCGTATGTGTAGAATAAATAAATAAAAATAATCAGGTTATGTTATTAAAACTTTATTTAAAAAAATATAATAACGTGGTTATCAGAAAAACACCGATCTGATTTTGTGAAGTTTTAGAAATATCATGCAAGATAGGCCTATCTAATCAAATCTGTGTTGTGTCATTTGCTTATTGACTCATTATGTTTTGTGTTGTTTCTAAATTTTAAACTATGCGGACTCAAATTGATAATTTAGTTTTTCTTACGAATCAACGCCACAAGATGTCTTGTTGGAAGTCAAACTAATAGTCTTTGTCATTAGCAATTGATTGTTTGGGGAAAGTACATAATAATATTATTAATTGTCTTTAAGCTGGTTTGGATCCTTTAATAATTATGGAAAATACTAAAAACACTAGGTTAAAAAAACTATTCCAATCGGAAAACTTTGGGTCCAGGTCAAAGTATTAAAAGAAATAGCTGCGTAGAAAAAGAAATAAGTAAAGTTTGTTGAGTAAAATGAAAAACTGATCTTAATAACTAGAAATTGAAAGGGTGATTGTGTTCCGGTGAAAGGGATCCGACGTTTTATTAAACAGAGTTGAAGTCATTTTGCAGGCAATGAAGAATGGCTTTGTTCTGACCAATACTACCAGTCCTTTAACACATAAATAATACCTGCGTTATGTTTTAAACTACAATATTTAATTTGTACATTCAATGATGGTAAGAATGGTTTAGTAAAGTTAAAAGGCCAAGTGTTACTCATATGTATATTTTATTGTAAAAAAGCTTTTTAGACTAATTTAGATTAATACTGTAGAATTATGTATTTAACTATAAATAGTAAATAAACTAATTTTTATACAGTACAAGGTGGTTGTTAATATTAGCGCCATTGTATATATATATATATATAAAATAATGATATTTGAAAGACATACACACATAAACAAAAAATAAACATATTCATCAAAAACCTTCGCATTTCATGTATCAAAATGTTTTTTGGTATATGGTCATGTTTATTGTCCTGCCATCCAAGAACTCACTAAAGTGCATGAAATTAATCAGGAATCTACGATAAATTTAAACTCGTCGAAAATCATCCTTTAAGTTACGGAAGTCTCGGCATTTGTTCACATAATGTGCTGACTTATATTGACAACGAAGAAAAAGTCTCAACTGATTAAGGCACATTGCGAGGTTGCCATGTTGCATTCTTATCAGCATCATCTCCCCCCCCCCGAGTATTTTCAAACAAAAATGTATGTTTTTTACGGGGTCCCACAAATAAGCTGTCTGTAAACTAACACACACGGTTGCATCCAATAAAGCGTCCATTTACCTAATAGTTTCACCCATATACCGAAAAACATTTTATTAACGTAAGTGCCCATGATTCATTGAACCGCTGAAATAGCTGTGACACAAATTCTATGATAGTATATGACTGAAAGCACCGCGTTAGTTAAACCTTCTTGCTTTGTGGTTGCCGACGTTTGTCACTGGCTTCCAATAAACTACCGCTTTGTAGTTAGTATTGGCATCGTTTCCCACCACAACCTCACAAGTGCACACAATGTCCTACTATATTCTCTTTGTTGTTCACAATATCACTACTGCAGATCTCACAATAATGTGCTAGTCGTATTATAGTATGTTTATTTAATATTGAATTTACTTGTTAATTATTAAATGGGTATTATTTAACAAAGAGAGACAAAGCATGGATTATGCCTACCTAACCAACCACGTAAAATCATGCATGCCTGTCTTTGCTCTTATTTACCTTAATCATTATTTTAACATATATTAAATAGTTGTTTTGCACTTATGTAAAAGAAAATAAAAACATATTAGTGGTAACTAACTTATTATAAGTATTGAAAGTGTTATTTTTATTGTAGATGTAGTATGTCAAGTACCAATAACATCAGTTGGTATTCTTATGTTTAATATTTGCTACATTTACGATAAAATATTTGAGATCAACTGATCATCACATAATAGCAATATTTCTTAGGAAAACTCAAAGGCTAAACCCGTTTTAGGAAGACATATATTTAGACTATAAATAATCATGGCTGGGAGAGTTAAAATTATCTACAATGATCTGATCTTTAGCGGAGCTTATTACTCGAGGGGCTGGTAAAATTTAATTTCTTTCTGTCTGTCCGCACGAAATCTCAAAAAAAGAACTGACGTATAGATTTGAAAATTTGCATCTATATACAAGCAAAACTGAGTACAATGATGATGTATGTCATTCCAATTGGCTGATCATTCGAGAATATTTGTTGCATTGGCCTTATAGGTAACCGTGATGACAACTAGAAAATAGCAGAATAAATACATTTGTAAACAGACTACAATAACAAAATATATTGACATGTGGTATTTTTTATTAATAGAATAAAGAGAAGAGTTAATGTTAAATATCAGTGAGAAGAGTTCAGCGTTAAAATCTTAATGTTAATGTTAAAAGTTAAGCGCACTTTTTTGTTGTAGCCTAGTACCCTTTCTATATCAACGGAACACTAACTTAATGATAAAAAATGTGAATTTATCATGTGGCATTACACATCGAGAAAAATTATATCTTTTTACTTTATATTGTGCACGAAACTTCTTTTCTACACAGGCAATAATGTATTCAATGATGAATATACCTGTATATCCAACCATCTACTTTGGCTGAGTGTCATTGGAAAAAGCCTATTCAGTTGGCAGACATAATTTACTTTCATCTTTGAGGGCAAGTAAAAATGGTTTTTCTGTACATTTTTATTTCAGTGTATCTGAGAGACATTCACAATTTGGGGGTTCCAGTACTGAGTTTATAAAAATAAATATGTATAGCAATACGAAGTATTATTCGTAATATTAATTTCGTAATCTATATTATAACGAAAGTGAAACGATTCTGCTATGTCAGCATTATAATGTATTCTGATCTAAAATCGTTACAAATCTAAAAGCAAAAATATAAAAAAATTTTGTAAGGATTTAAACCTTCATAATTATGGCACTTTTAACAGTCCTTTCAGTAATGGATTTGATTACATAAAATCTTCATAGAGACATAATTATAAACTGTCCCTCCTTTAAAATAAAAAAAATGTTAACAATTGTTATATGTGATTTATATTGTTAACAATGTAATATTTATATGTTTAGTATATTGAGAGTACAAAATTAGTTTGATAACTACAGTGAATTTAAACATTATAAGTGAAATATGAAAGGTTATTATAATGGTGTTTTGAGAACCTAAAAGAAGATGTTTCCAATTACTAGAGTGTCTCACTGAGTCACGTTATTGTTTTGTAAAAACAGGACTCCATTTAAAACACCGACTTTTGCGGCTAAAATAGTACTACCTTATAATTTTGTTAAATGAGTTTAATTTAGATATTTTTGATCTTAGCTCGTATCAAAAAAAGATTTTGCAAATAATTTATATATGAAAATATCAATGTGCAGAATATCTAGGATTGTTTAATACAAAAACTAAACGGTGTACGACAGTATGTATTGTCCTTACCAAAATATAATAAGGCTAATATTACTCTAAATGGATATTAATATTGCAAAATAACCCAAGAGTTTAAAAAGCTCACCAACCTCTAAGCAAAAGTTGGCAGGTTGATCTCATGAAGACCTTATGAATAGTCTACAAGTTTAGAAACACTGTTGTTACAGTTAACACTAATTTATTGTTGCTGTAATAGTTTCCAACACGAAGTAACCAAAGAGTTTAAACCTGTCACCAACCCCTAAGCCAAAGTGGGCAGGCTGATATCGTGAAGACCTTATGAATATTCTACAAGTTTTGGAGACTGTTGTTACAGTTAACACTAATTTATTGTTGCTGTAATAGTTTCCAACACGAAGTAACCAAAGAGTTTAAACCTGTCTCCAACCCCTAAGCCAAAGTGGGCAGGCTGATATCGTGAAGACCTTATGAATATTCTACAAGTTTTGGAGACTGTTGTTACAGTTAACACTAATTTATTGTTGCTGTAATAGTTTCCAACACGAAGTAACCAAAGAGTGTAAACCTGTCTCCAACCCCTAAGCCAAAGTGGGCAGGCTGATATCGTGAAGACCCTATGAATATTCTACAAGTTTTGGAGACTGTTGTTACAGTTAACACTAATTTATTGTTGCTGTAATAGTTTCCAACACGAAGTAACCAAAGAGTTTAAACCTGTCTCCAACCCCTAAGCCAAAGTGGGCAGGCTGATATCGTGAAGACCCTATGAATATTCTACAAGTTTAGAAACACTGTAGTACAATTTACCATCAGTTTATTTTGCTGTAACAATCGTTTCCATTACAAAATAAATTTACATTACCTTTATAGTTTGTCCCTCGTAATATAACGAAATTCAACCATTGTCTAATATAAATATCATACTGGGTATATATTAGATTTATAAACTTAATTTTTTTAAAGAGATTGGTAAATGACATATTTAATTTTAGATTATATAGAAAATTGTTTACTTAGTCATAAAGATTTTCGTAGAAGAAATTTGTATCAAAATAATGTGCATCAGTTATATAAAAAACTTTATAAAAATTAAAAAAGCTATATAAAATTAAGTATTTTATGTACATTACTTCTTGAATATACCAGGAAACAACTATCAGGTAAATAGTAAATGAATATTTTTAAACATGTCTTTAACTCAAACAAAACAATTGTTGTAACAATAAGAATTGCAACAGGGCAACCACGCCATGTGCCCTAATCCCTTGAGACTTTTTTCTTTGTCAATATAAATCAGTAGATTATGTGAACAAATCCCAAGACTTCCGTAACTTAAAGAATGATTTTCGACGAGTTGATGAAATGGAGGTTTAAATTTGTCGTAGATTTCTGACTAATTTCATGATTTTTTTGTTCAGTCGTTTGAAGAGAACTTTTATTCTAAAAGTCGGGTGGTTTGTAAAACTATTTTATAACCTGACATTCCACTGCACATAGTGTTTGGATCAGCAGTTTGGTAAAATATAAAAAACTATCTGACTTAGTGACATTTATGACTGTTTAAAAATGCGAACAGTTCTATAAAGTGGGTTAACATTAGTTTCTCGCACATTGATACTTTCATGTATCCATAAAAGGCACATAGTTATAATGTAACACTTTTTATATCTCACCTTCTTAAAATTATATTAAAGTGCATATTGGCAAACCCATATGAACAATTTATATAACTATTTTGCTTTATTTAAATACAGTTTTATTACATACACAATAATTCCGATGATAACAATTGTATAACAACCACAACAAATTATTAGCCAATATGAATGTATTTTTAAAATAATTTTCATGTTTTCCTTAAAATATTTAAGCGCTTGAAAAAATGTATAATCCAAGCTAGACCTCAAAGAATAGAAAGACGTAATATCATTTTATTGTAATGGTACTTAGATGATTAATCTATTCTTTAAAAAGTTTTGGTTATAAGAATGCAAAAAATCATAATGTAATCGAGTGCAAAGGGGTTTTTCTTGTATAATTGGTGTATAAGGGTATATTTGTAACGTTATTTTTAATAGCTGAATGAAGTATGTTTAGAAGCTCTTGTAGTTTGTGGTATAGTTATGTATCTAATAATTGCATCATAGCCTTGGTAAAGCAAGTAGACGGGACAAGCTACAATACACATGGGAGAGACGAGCGTTGTTTACCTGCAATCAGGGGCAGGGCTGTCCAAAGGTTAACAACAAACAGCAACTCAATTCCATGGGCATGCTTGAGCACCTGCAGCGCAATGTAAAACAAAATCTAAAGTATTCTTGTCTGTAACTAAGCAGTTTTAATAGAAACTATCATTCTTGTGTTTTTTAAGTAACAAAGACCTTATTGTAGGCAATATGCTATTATCCGCCTTAAAAGGGACTACTTTCCATATTCTATGTAGAAACATACAACACAAACTACTAGGGGATAGTTAAACTTGTTATCTCCCATTAAAGAACAGTTCATGAAAATTCAGGATCGTCACTTCGTCCTTTTTTCCACCTGTACGGCGTAAGGTATATATATGGTTTGAATCTAAGTCCCTTCTTGCTGGTATTTAAAAAAATCATTATAATATTAAAAAATCTGAAGAAATTTTACGGAGATTGCGCTGTATTATAAAAATTCATCAACTTAAGAGAAACTATCACAACACAGATTTAATGTGGAAAAGTTGTATATGAGAGGTAGAGGAGACACTACATCAACCGTGTTAGTAACATCAAGTACCATCAGTAACAAACTTCATACAAAGAAAATAACAGAGTGATAATATGTTATATGATAGGTAGAGGAAAGAGTATATAAACCACGCTAGGCACCACAACAATGTACAACACATATCACCTAATATGTCACCGTCCGTCCAGCACTACACAATACACTGTCACAAGCAGCCCTCTCGATACCTCACTGTATGATGTATTGGCTGTAACTCAGAGATAATGTACGGTGTATAGCTTTGTTGGCAATAGTACTGTTACCTTGGTCTAACTGATGGGTAATATAAGTATCGTTTCTATAGTTACTGATACTTCATATTGTCTTTAATTTTTTCAGGTCAAGATGGTAGAAATCGAAACATAACTTTTCCGGATTTAGATGAATAATATAAAACTAAATTAATAATAAATATTGTATTATAAGTAATGTAAAATTAATAAAGTTTATAATAGTTTTGCAGTATTATATAACAGCAAATACTGCAGTTACCATTATTATGTGTCAAATTTCAGCGTAATGAATTACAACGAAATTATAAATAGTTTAGTATCACTAAATCACAAAAAATACATGTATAATGTATATTTATTTTTAATAGTTCTATAATTAATAATGTGCTATGGGATGAGTATGCACAATATTTTGAGCCCCTCATGTTTTGGCCATATTGTTTTTTAGTTATCGAGGTCACAATTTCATAATATATAATAACAAGTCATTCATTTAGAAACTTAAATATAGCATTACAAATACAGAGTCAAATACCTTGCATTTCCTTAAATTATAAACTTATGTAATACTAATTAAAACGTAACAATAGTAATAATAATAACATTAAAAATAAACAAATAAAGTATTTAAAATTAGCAATCACTTCTATAACGGGAGTAAATAGCAATACTACGAATACTTAATCTAGTCTGGAACTAGCGATCCTGACTAGACGATCGGCGGTACTGAGACAAATCCGTCACATGCTGGACGTAGAGGTCCCGGCTCCACTGGACTGCAGTGGAGACACAACGGCGGGTGAGAGGAACGCCGCCGTGGGAACCAAGCCAGGGTGTCCCAGTTAGCTCTATCCCAAGCACCCAACACGCCTACGACAAAGCCATCCACAGTCACTGTGAAGCAGTCGGAGCGCAGGAACTGTGCGAACGCCAAATTGGCGGCGTACTTCCTTTTCCTACCCTATGTAACGCCAACCGTCCTCATGCATGGTTACATCGAACCGAATAGTTTTACGTGTATCGTCGATGTCCACCACGTCCAAAGGGAGGCGTGGCAAGTAATCTGGGGCCTCAATAGTCAATTTTTTATTGCGGAGACAAAATACATTTGTATAGGAACCGTCAAATATGTTAAAATTTGGACATGCATACCACATCTAGCTCTCATTCAGACATACATTTGATCACTCATTCCACGTTCATCCATCACCAATAATTCCCACTTCGTTCGAGAGTCAGTCTTGTTATTGTGTGGTCTCCCAGTCATATTCCAGAAACTCTTTTACATTGTAAAATCCTTTTTTACGCTAAACAGTTTTTAACGCCTTGAGCGTAGAGGCTTTTCTTAATTGATTAGGCAATCTGTAAATAAAATGAACCCCTGCCTGTGAAGGCAAGCGTTCATAAACCACCGTCCTGTGTCTCCCAGTTCGGTAGTTGTCTCTGCCTCTAGTCCCGTACGAATGAATGTCTCGGCCCGTAATCAAGGCACATTTAGACGTACAATACAACGTTGTTTCTAAAATGTAGAGGCTAGGCAGAGTTAACAGTTGCAACCTTTTGAAAGTTGACCTGCACGACTCTCTAAACTTCAATTTTGCAATGGTGCGGATCGCTTGCTTCTGTAACTTAAACACTCTTGAAAATTGGTTACTTGCACAGGCACCCCACAATACCAATCCGTAAGTGAGGTGTGGATAAATCAAGCCATAATACGCCGTTATCAGAACTTGACTTGGGCAGTATTTGGCTAGAGACCTCAGAACATAAATGCCTGAGGCTGATTTTGAGCAAACGTGATCGATGTGAACATTCCATTTCAAACCTTGATCAAGGTGAATTCCAAGGAATTTTGAGGAATAGACTTCTTCGAGTGTTGTATCCGCTAACATAACTCTAGGTCCATACTCAAAGTTTACTGGGTTTAAAGTGAAATTTAAAACGTTAGATTTAAATGAATTTGTATTTAGATTGGGGCTATGAAAATGTTGGACACAATTGTTCATTCCAACAAATGCGTTTTGTTTCAAATCTGATTTCGAAGATTCGTTGAAACAAAGAGTCATATCATCAGCATACTGCACGATTTTCCCGCGTAGCAGTGATTTTATGTCATTAACATAAAGCAGGAAGAGTATTGGACTGAGAATGGATCCTTGAGGAACTCCATAACTCATATTCACATAATTTGAAATACGATTAGAAATTTGGACAACTTGAGTTCTATGACTTAGGAATGAACTAAGCCATGTGAGAGGCACGCCTCGAATGCCATGCGATTCCAGTCTGTCCAGCAGTGTAATATGGTCAACACAATCGAAAGCTTTAGATAAATCGAGGAACACACTTAAAGTGTGATTTCGACTTTCCAATCCCTCTACAATAATATCGACAAGACCCACAATTGCATCTATTGTCGATTTGCCCTTTCTGAAGCCAAATTGGTCATTTGAGAGCTGATTGTGTTTATTCAGAAATTGAAGCATTCGCACTAAAAACAACTTTTCAAATATTTTGCTTCAAATAGGCAAAATAGAGACAGGCCGATAGTTATTCATGAGTGTAGGGTCGTCTTTTTTTAAAGATAGGGTTACTTTTGACATCTTTAGGAGTGAGAGAAAAACTCCCAGTGAAATGAGGAATTTATCAAGGCGGTTAGAGGCCTCACAATATGCTTCGAGCATTTTTTTATGAGCCACATTGAGTTTGAATTAAGATCATTCGATTTTTTTGGCTGGGAGCTGCTGAATAATACCGTCGAGCTCTTTCTCGTCGACCGGTGCCAAGCCCATAGAGGCTGATGGAATTTGTCTTCTCGTGGAGTTTGCTAGAGGAGCCGATGGCCGAGGGCCTTGGTCACAAGCCACAGTTGCAAAAAACTTGTTAAACTCGTTAGCCACCTCAGTTTCATCATCCAAAAGCCGATCCCCAATTTTGATCTGGGCTATTTTAGAAGGATTTGATTTATTGTTAACGGTGCCCCAAATAGTTTTAGAAACATTTTTTGAAGATAGCCTATACTCGCTTTTGAGACATCATATGCTTTTGCTGCATGGATCACCTTTCTATAAATCGTTTTATATTTCCGGAAAAATGTTTTAAAATTGTCATCTTGTCTTTTTCTCTCGAGATCAGAATTCCTTTAGTGATCCACTTATTGTTTGTCATTTTTTGAAAAATTTTGATGGTTCTTTTTGGACAACATAGATCTAAATAAAAGTTTAAATAACTGTTAAAAGTTTCAAACTATTGCTCAACTGGTTTGGATAAATTTAGAAAGTCCCACTTTTCTTTCGAAAGGAAAAAGTTGAGGAGAGCGACACTTTCTGGCCTTGTGTCTCTTACGGTTTTGGAAATTTTGGGCTCCTTTATGAATTTTGTTCCACTAATTACGGCCTCTTGGCCATAGTGGTCAGAAATCGCTGTATTCACCACAGACACTGCGACATTAGGAAGGTTGGAGCTAACATTGTCAATAGCCGATTTTGTCGTTGCTGTCACTCTTGTTGGGGTCTTAACAAGCAACTCGAGGTCAAATGACCTTAATAAATCTGCTAATCGTTTTGTGGTTTGCTGGTTATTGTCCAAGACATTTATATTTAAATCACCCATCATGATGTAGTCAAGGTGATGATTCGTCAGGTCCGTTAGTAAGGATTCTAATTTTGTAAAAAACATGTTTTCGTTTCCACTGGGAGACCTGTAGATGCCAATGACAATTAATTTTGACTTTTGGGGTTAAGGTTTAATTCCGACTGCTTCAAAATGTTTCTCGTCTGTTTCTTGAATAAGAAAAGTTTTTGAAATGAAATTTTGTTTCAAAAATATTGCGACCCCGCCTCCTTTGGAGTGATTACGACAGTACGAGTTCGCCAATTTAAAATTTGGAATTTTACATTGCTCAATGTGTTTACTGTTGAACCCGTTTTCGGTTACAACAAGTACATCTGTGTTCAGATCTTCACACATGAGCTGAAGTGCATCCAGTTTGTTGGTTACGAATTGAGCGTTTTGGTGAAGCAGTCTCAATGAAATTTGGAATGGAACTTTTGCAATAGTTTTTTGTTTTTGTTTAGATATATTCAATTCTGTCTGTCGATCCGAAGTGAGGGCCCTAAAAAAGTATGGTGTTCTGTCGATCGAGAGTCAGTCTGTCGTTGACTTGGTGTCGTTTAGAGGCTGGAAGTCTCTGGTTGATCGGAGGATTTGACGGCGGCGGCATACGTCTCATGACGTAAGGTTATTGGTCCGGAGAGATCCATACAGGTAGGCGGCGACTGCAGCTCGGCGACAGGTTTTGGACGTCTAGTGGAAACCAGGCGTAGTTTTCTCGCAGATGCAGCGATCATACCGCTGAGTACTCGTTTTCCCAACTGATTGAGATGTTGGCCGTGTTGAGTAAACAATCGCCTACCCAACATCGTCACGTCCACCATTGAAGCCCCCACCTTCTCATATAGCGTCCCGACGACGCAGGCGGTTCAGGCACGCTGATGCCGGCATACTTCTACCCCCGGAGATTGATGGATGCAGCGATGAGGTGGTCGAGCACCACGTCATGTCGCTTAAAGACAACGGAAGTAGTGGCCAAGCAGTGAAAAAGAACATGCACCATTGCGGCCATACCGGCGACACTGACAGTTACCGGCTCCTCATCATCTGCAACCATTAAAGGGTAGCAAATTGAGCTGCACCCTGTAGATAAACCTCCAGTCAGCGAACCTCGTATGACGCCCCTCGTGAGGAAATAGTTCGAGTAGGGGAAACCAGGGCTGACGTGAATGCCCCCGCTCTGGTCCGGTTTATTGAAATGAAGTTGCAGGGAGGATCTCAAGGTACAGGAGTTTGAAGATGTGATCCACAGCCAAGAGGTTCGCAAAGTCCGAGAGCTGCAGGAGGCCAGCTCCACACTAGAGAGTGATCAACTCCGCACCGGCTTGTTGCAGTAGTTTTTTGAATCGCTTGTACCCAACTTGATGGATTTATCACGTTCCCCAGGCTCGTCTTCTTGATCCTCACAGTGTTTATGTTAAAGATCAGTTGCGGGACCAGGAAAGTGAGCAAATTATGTAGATTGTCTAGAGGCCAAGCATACTTCTAAAGATAGGTTAGACACCACCAGCAATATCGCCCTGATGGTCCACCTCGGTGTCCTGCGGAAAGCCGCTGAAGACAGGTGATGAAAAGCGGCCTCACGATGGTCAAGAGCTCGGGGCCCTTCGGCAGTGCAAATAGCATAATTAACTGGACGGGCGGCTTTAGGCTGTGCTAGCGCAGCGGACATAGAGGCCACCAGGTTATCTAGAGAGCGCAGGAACATGTCTCACGCTATTCCCGGGTGAACCTGGTGACTCACATACCGCTAGGCAAGTAGGAGACGCCGGTGGTAGATACCGGGCGATGAAAATGGGTGCGGGGAGGGATCCGGCAATGGATGATCCGGAGCAAAAGCCGCCGGAGCAGGAGCAGGATGCGTTGGTGATGACGCCGAAGCTGGAAGATGCGCCGAGGGTGGAGGAGGTACCGGGGCTGGAAGAGGCGCCAAGGCTAGATAAACGGTCGGGAAAACATCAGGATCAGGCGCAGCAGGCGATGCAGGCACTGCGAGTAGTGACGCAGCCGCCTCCAGTGATGACAGTGACGCAGTGGGAGGGAGCGGAGAGGAGTCAAAACGCCCAGCTCGTCCTCAGGAAGAAGAAAATCGATGGCTTTATGCGCCTCGGAGAAGTGTGCCTTGGCCTGCTTCAATACGTACCGGAATACTCGACGTCGCAGCACATACAAGGCATTTCCCAGCCTCCACCGTAGTTCTGACGTACCGCTTCATCCTTTTCCTCATTCGGATGTACCGGACAGCAAACTCCAGGCATACCGGGCATTGCAGTGTCTTACCGAGAGGGAGAGCGCAAAACAAAGTCCGTTCACCCATCAGGACAGAGACGCAGCGCAGCGCAAACGACACACCAGCGGGACTATAGCAGCAAAAGCAGCATCAGGGGTCTCGGGTGGCGCAGACTGGGGGGTCAGCGAACCCTCCACATGGAATGCCCTCCGGACGATTCATGACTCGGTATCTTATTAGGGAGAGTCGGTGCGTCACGTCGAACCCACCTGGCTATCCTTCAGGTAGGGCGAAGCTGGCGGCCCACCGCCCGCCGGAATTACCTCGGATAGGCGGATCCAAGAGATTTGAGTACACCGGAAGAACCCGCGTTTTTGGGTAGACACTGAGTTTTGGTTTGTTTTGGTTCGCTAAGACTAAATGATATTTTAACATTTGTCAAAAGGCCGAGAAGCGATCACTCAAGATATCTCACGCCTAAAATATATTTTATGACGTGTAACGTAAGAAGTCAAATCTAATGGCAAAAGAAAGTTTGTACATTATATATAGAAATGAACACCACATGTAATTAGCGAAGAAGACGATTATTGGTTTAGATAACCATTCTGTTGAATTAAATCGTACATTAATCTTAATGAATACGTTTTGGGCAGGTTGCAAATAGTATGAACTATAAGTAATTATTTTACAAACATGACACATTTCATGGTGTCTTTTTGTGTCATAAAGATAAAAAACCCGCAGCTTGAGAGTAATGCAAGAAAAATCATCCAATTGGGCACTAAGTGCTTAAATATAACGTTGTTGAATTCGATATTGCAAATAAATTGGTCATAAATTTGAAATAGGAAAAGCTAGATTGATAATGATAGTTTATTCGATAACTGTGTATTAGTGGATAGACGATAAGGTTTGCCTTACAAGAAAGTTATAATCTAATAAATTAAACGTTTTGTTAAGGCATCACAAATTAAAAATAATAGTTCGTGAGAAAATATTATCTATTTAGACATAACTATCCCATTATAATTTAACAACCTTTTTACAGTATAGGCTATTCTCAGTATATTTGTGGCAACATTGATTACAAAATATATTATGATTACAATGTAGATTGAGATTCAAGCTAATTTAGTGTAGCATAAAATAACTGTAAGTGAATTGATCCGCAAGTTTTCGCTTGTATTTAATTTTTCTTTGTAATCTGTGATATCTCTTTCAGTAGCCACAAACTTGTAAACCTAGTGCGAAAATAGAATATAAGTCGGAGAGTTTTCTCAATTAACATATCAAACGTCTTTGAGAATTCTCAATTTCCTGGTAATATGGTACAATTTTGCCTTGTAAAGTGAGTTCTTCTAAACAGAAACTTCAGATTTTGTAACGTTGGTGCAGTTCATCGGGCGGAAAATGTCTTTAAAGTTGCAAAGCATAGAGGATGAAACTAATTTATTTCAGTTTAATTTTACTAAGTCTAGACACTTAAAAGTTTTAGTAGTTCTGAGAAAATTTACATTTTAATTCTTTCATCTGCTTATATCCTACAGCAGGCAAGTTATCATATTCATCTATCACATTATTCATGGATACTATTATTTTACATTGCAAGGTACTAATTTAAAATTTGACTGACAGATACCTCACTTCCGGTAGGCATGAGAAAGGACAGTTTTGGCTTTAACGGAGAAAGCAACAATAATAAAGAAATGGTTTTTAATATAATTTAAACATATTATCTTAAAAATTCCATGTAATATATTTTTACAACTTTTGAATAGTCATTAAGGGTGTTTGTTATTCAGAGTTACAAAGATTAAGCGTGGTGGTGTAATAAGCGCTCAGGTAACTGCTGCGGGGAAGTGGGTGGTGTAGCGGGATGTTTAGGCTCCGTAATCACAACATTAATTTGTTTACTTGCTAAATTGAAAAGTGTCGTGTTTGTAACGTTTGGTGGGGCAAAGCATTTAGTAGTATTTACTACTTTCATTAATGTACTTTAATTACTGAATTGTTCCTTCTGAGAGTAAATAACTATAAAATTATAAAAACAATAAATAATATAAATGTATGAACTTTTATATGCGAAAATGCTACTATTGAATGATTCTAAAATGTATTGGCCACAAGCATTTTTCGTTACGTTGGATGGATATTTTCGTAGTAAAATGTACAAGATGTACGTTAAAAAATACTCAAAATGAGTCAAACAAGCGTCTAATGACTACTTTAAAGAATCCGTTATTCATACAAAAAAGTGGTAACATAATAATATGAAATGAAATTAGGTTTATATCTTTCAAATTTTTCGGTCTTCGTTTACATAAGGTGTATTAATTGTAAACATCACTGACTATTCGCTTTTTTCTTGCAGCCCTTTTTTCGTGGGAGTAATATTAATAAGACAACTCATAAAACTTTGTCGTATTTGCTGGTTCTATTTCAAAATAAAATGGAATGATGTTGATGAAAATATTAAATGGTTATAAATAAATATAACTACGATTATTGTAATACAAACTTCCATTACTTTCTACCCTTTATAAAATTAAAATTAATTTTACTTTAAAAAAAAAAGACACCTATGAGAGATATAGGCAATATTACATAATGTAGAACTATAGATAATAGTTGAAAAAACGTTCCTATAATAGCGAATAATTCTTATTAACCATCAAGTTTTCAGCATTATACACAAAATAACAAATAAAACCTGTTCCTTTTTTCAAACGAACTGAATACACAATTCAAATCAGTTTTGCCTTTAAATCACCCATGAATTTTGTCAGTTTTTTTTGTTATCTCTTTAAAGCCTCAGCTCTCGGCTATGCCGGCTTGTTTTAATACACTGTGGCTACTATTCCTGTATGATGGGACCTCACACCCCCACTATAGAGATACAGTTGGGCTTTTGATACGAAATGTCCATCTTTACGAACGAAGGCGTGGAGTGGCGGATCATCTGTCCACTGCCTCCTCTATACTGTACATCAGAAAGTAACTCGTAGCTTACCAGGGGACTCGTTATAACAATATTCCTCAATAACGTTCAAATTTAACACCTACCTTCTTTCAATTTAAAAAAAAAAAACTTATAACCCCTTTAGATGTAATAAGATTCGTAATCTCAAAACCATTTTTCATTATTTGTATTTCTATTTAATTTACCCGATAATACTCACACATCGCTTCACAGCTTTATATAAAACAGCTGCCTGATTTTAAGTTTGATTGAAATGAGTAATTCCACTTGAAATAGATGGAAAATATTAAATAACTTCTAAATTTGACAGTTTATTTACAAACTTTTCTGAACTACCAAGAAATTTTAAAATGCTGCATAATTTTAAAGTACAATTAAACCTTGCTTCAATAGTCGATGATAAGTTTTTGGAATTGTCATTATTTGTCTAAAACGTACACATGTTAATTTACATTTATGCCAAATTTTAATCAATTTTATGTATTTGTTTAAGATTAAAAATTTTCTATGCATACAGAATACTAGGTCGGGAATCTAAGGTGATAATTTACTAAGATTTGAACATTTAATTAATAAAATATGGTCTTAGTAATTAAATTGAAGACATGTGTAGCTTAACACCTTCACAGCGGCTCTATATGGTGCCTGGAGCAGTCTACGCATTAAACTTATTTTTTTAGTTCTTAACGTGTTGAATATCGTATATTTTACTAGAGCCAAAGATGACTTAAAACTAAATTTTTGTACAAAAACATTAATTTTTAACAGAATTTTCCTGTCTCTCCAGATGAAAGAACTTATGACGGATATAACAGATTAGCAATACACAGTATATTGTCAACAGAATAAAAAGTTAGAGTCCCCTGAGTTCTATCATAAACCCTCACAACAAGGCCAGGTAGCGCTGTGTGGCGTGTGCCCCTGGGAAATCACCAGCCTCTGCTCCTGTCAATTTGTCATACGTGTTCTTGCTCAATACAGTTTTATACGTGATTTCAGTATTTTACATTTCTAATGATTTGCAGGAAATTACTAAATTTTGATAATTATTGTTATTGCTCCATATGTTTGTAATAATGTACTATTGAATAAAAATAAACATTAAATAAATTTAAAATATGCAAGAAAAACTCTTACTAACGTAGAATGCATAATATTGTTCTTTCTGACATTTAATATCAAGAGTAAACAACATTGATTACGTAAATTTACATGAACGAAATTCTTCCAGAGTTTCGGCGCTCTCTAAAATTATGATACACGCCGATATTGGCCTTCCGTGATATTATGGGTCAAATAAAACGAGTAGTTTTTATAAATTGTATAAAATAAATTTTATATTTGTACTCGTATTTGTATTTGAAAAACATTTTTCATTGCGTACCACGCACATGATCAATAGCTTTAATAAATTATAGTAGGTATAATACTCACAAGAGTTTGTATTGTGTAAAGTAAGTTAATTATTTTATGAACTGATTTACAATATATGCTGTAACAAAATTGAGCATGACCTTAATATACAATGTAAGTCTGTCTTATTAGCGTGTTGTTCAAATATGCCTTATTTTTCTTTTTCTATGTTAGCGATTGGACTGACTTGTGAACATATGGCTCCACTATCATTGCTGACTCGACCTTACAAGGATTAGAATGTCAAGGGGACAATAGCTCGAAGTGTAAATACTTGAACATATGGCTCCACTATCATTGCTGACTCGACCTTACAAGGATTAGAATGTCAAGGGGACAATAGCTCGAAGTGTAAATACTTGAACATATGGCTCCACTATCATTGCTGACTCGACCTTACAAGGATTAGAATGTCAAGGGGATAATAGCTCGAAGTGTAAATACTTGAACATATGGCTCCACTATCATTGCTGACTCGACCTTACAAGGATTAGAATGTCAAGGGGATAATAGCTCGAAGTGTAAATACTTGAACATATGGCTCCACTATCATTGCTGACTCAACCTTACAAGGATTAGAATATCAAGGGGACAATAGCTCGAAGTGTAAATACTTGAACATATGGCTCCACTATCATTGCTGACTCGACCTTACAAGGATTAGAATGTCAAGGGGATAATAGCTCGAAGTGTAAATACTTGAACATATGGCTCCACTATCATTGCTGACTCGACCTTACAAGGATTAGAATGTCAAGGGGATAATAGCTCGAAGTGTAAATACTTGAACATATGGCTCCACTATCATTGCTGACTCAACCTTACAAGGATTAGAATATCAAGGGGACAATAGCTCGAAGTGTAAATACTTGAACTTATGGCTCCACTATCATTGCTGACTCGACCTTACAAGGATTAGAATGTCAAGGGGACAATAGCTCAAAATGTAAATACTTGAAAAAATTATGGAAGCTTTTTTCGTAAAAGAAAAATCATAGTTTTTACGGTAGAACGTTGAACGTCTATTTTAAATTAATCATTATTACCATTCATCACACTTATTAAATAGTTTATTTTTATGAAACGTTTGCTTCTTTCATAGGAAAAACGCACAAAATATTGTAATATTTAAAATAGCTTGCGAAGATAGTGCTTTTTTAATACCAGTAGCGAATACAAAGCAATTACTATATTGGTATTGGTATTACTGATTTATTGTACCACATAATGATGGCAAATATTCAGAAAGTCGTGTTTACTTAAATGACAGTAAACTTTTATTATTAGTGATATTCAAATCTATTAATACAATGTGTAAATGTCAATTTTTATATTGTAAACTAGCCATTACCAATAACATTGCTTAATTAGCTAGGATATTTGAGTGTGGATCACTATCGATTGAATCGTACAATTTCAAACATTGTGATAAAATACTACATGATATATATGTTTAGTGTGAGACTAGTGGTTCAGGTAATATTAGTTATGTGAAAACACTAGTTAATCCAAAACATTGAAATTTCAAAGGTTCCTTTAATCTGCTAATGATACCACTAATTAACTTTTTTATTTACACTTTTATATTTAGTAAAATAGACCATACCACTGTCTGACTCACCGATCATAAGCTATTAATGCCTATAATAAATACTGTTTAATTACAATTTACAAATAAGCCAGTAAGTACGTTGTCAATCTGTAAAATTTGCCTTATATGCTGTAGCATAGCGCAAGAAAAATGAGATGAGAATAGGAATTAATCAATTTGAGACTACGAGATTAAGTCCTACAAGATCTTCAATTATCTTTATAAGTAAATTAGACACAGCGAGGAAACTGAATTAAATCTGTTTTAAATCTAAAATGACCTTAAAAATTAAAATAACCTACACGAAACGTTTTATGACTTGGGTTATATGTGAATATCTGGTATAAACAATGTACGTTTTAGGAAAAAATTTAGGAAAAACCAATAAAAAACCGCGTAAAAAATAAAAATTTTAACTATATGATTTTTGCTCACTCCTTGAAATAGTATGTAAATAATCTCTTTATATAAATGTCAAAGTTTCACACAATCGCTCACTCATCACTAATTCTCCAATTGTCCGAACTGTGTGAAATTTTCCATAAGTATGTATCGTAATTTGCATAAAAAAATTAGAGCATTTTTATAAATATTAAACATCCATAGGGATTGAAATGAGGTTGCAATCTCTAACATAATACATTTTGTTTTAACTACTCGTTCTCTTAAAAAGATGAAACTTTAGTCATCCATGTATTATGCTCTCAACAGATAAAAGAATTGCTCATGAAGAGGGCTTGAAGTACAGGTAAAAGAAAGAAAATATATTCACTTACAGTCATAAAAGACACATCAACCTCCATAATATCAACGTCTAAAAAAAGATCCTCGCATAGGATCCTGTGCGTGAGAATCGAGTCCGATCAGTCCAGTTAAGTTAATTAATTGACACTATGATTTAAAATATTTAACAGGTTAAAAAAAATGTTTTTGTTTTTAAAAATGGATCAACAGAAATAATACATAGTTGCAAACTTTAAAGAATTATTATTGGTTTTTCAACTTCGCGATGTTTTACTATATGATCCATCACTTATACGAGTAAGTGCTGACATAGAGTAGGCTTGCCGCTAGAGAAACTATATTTTGTATTTTATCTGTATATGATTTTGTATTCAGTGCAATAATGCAAACGCTACTACGACACAAAAATGGTTATATACAGGAACTAGTCACTTATTGACCAAATTAGATTTTTCAGACAAAAGCATTCTAGATTTTCTAAATCAGGGAAAGAACTACTACGATACCGGAAGTAGATTTTAGTGCTCGGCAGTAGTAACTTTTTTAAAGAAGTAGACTTTACATACCAATGTATTATATAACTTCTTGGTCGTAGCAACAAGGTAAACTCTACTATGGCATGTGTAATATGATTAGAACCAGAGGTGCTTCTTAACAAGCTAAACCTTAAACAGAGCCCGTGGCAAATTTGTTTAGCTTTTGTATCTCTTTACAATGGAAGCTGTAATAATCATACTATCAACATGTCTAATTCTGATTTAACATTATTACAGGGTCCCATTATATTACATCGTAATCCCTTTCACTAAGATTACTATGGGCTTAGTATTCTTTCACTATTATCTGAAATAATTCAAGTGCGGTAGAATTGTTAAAGCTAATCATTCAAATATTTTTGGATATCGTAGCAAAAATGAAGGCATACACAATCGTAAAACATAATGCAACAAGGCAACAACAATAACTCATGGAAACCTATGCTCTCTCCGATATCGGGACCCGAAAATATTGTTCTTTAATCTTAATGTCTAATTATTTTGAAGTGGATCAGGAGACCAGAATAACCTCAGTGGCAGTGGCATACTGATTGAGACCAACAACTCGCACTGAGAATGTACGCTGTACATCTGCAGCAGTCAACGTATTAAACTACTGACCAATAAATATGAATTTAATCTGTATATATGAAGTTAATCCATTCACACGTGTATCTGAAATTTAATTGGAAATTGCTTGCAAAACCGTGGGTAACTTCTAATATGAGATATGAAATCTTAAACCTGTAACTTTGATAATTTTTGAGGCAATCAGTATATAAAATAGCCGTATAGAAACAGGAACTTCCATTTCCCCGGGTTTATTGCGAAATGGTTCGAAACTAAAGATTCCTTCAACAAATCACGTGATTCAATGAGCGAGTAAAGTAAGTTAGTTTAATTATTGATACCTTTTGAATGTAGGATACTTAACAGATTTTCGTAAATATACTCACGTACATATATATTTAATGTTTGGTTTCATTAAAATGCTGTTTGAAATTCCTTATACACAACGCTTTAAACTACTGACCAATAAATATATAAATATATATATATATATTTATAATGTATAAATATTTGCCCTATCCTTCATGCAAAATTTATAATCTATAGGCCAGCTCGTACTCGAAATATTTTGCTGCGGACAAACAGATAGAATTAAATTTTCCAGCCCATTCGTTCAACGCTCAACCTATTAAGATCTTTTCAGGAATATAACAAACATAAGATAGTTATACCGACTACTAATCATTCGTTATGAATAAAGTGTTAGAACTATATTAATACCTGTAATTTCAGTTAATAACATTGATCAAGATGGTATATGGATTACGACTATATTTTATATAAGTAGGTTATAGATAAATAAAAAAGCTGTAATATTTAAGAGATTCTCTTTATATAATTAAACATTAAAGTGTCATAGAATGTACAAAACAGATTAAATGTGTTAAAATGTTATATGAGAGGTAGAGGAAACAGTATATAAACCACGCTAGGCACCACAACAATGTACAACACATATCACGTGATGTGTCACCGTCCGTCCAGCACTACACAATACACTGTCACAAGCAGCCCTCTCGATACCTCGCTGTATGATGTAGTGGCTGTAACTCAGAGATCATATACGGTTTATGCTGTGTTCTGTTGGCATATAGGGTTGTTACTTCCCTTTGCTGTTGCATAGGTACCGGTGACATTCACATACTTTTTATATATTACTCGTTTCCCAATTTGTTACTCTATTGAATAGGCTTAATATTGTTTTTATGGTTAAAACTCAACTCAATACATCCGATACTTAAAAAAATAAAGGAATTGAAATTTAAGGAGCATTAAAAATAATTTGGCCATTACAATAATATAAATTTATGTAACTTTTACATTAGAACATATAAATTGCATGTAAAGTAAGTTGTTCATTATCCAATATACCTCAGGTAAAATGTATCAACACTCTTAGCGTTGTTGTTGCAAGAGGAACTCGGGTAATTAAAGTGGTGGAGGTGTGATTATAGAGGAATGTTCAGGTCACCTAACCGTAACGTTAATTTGTTTACTTCCCAAAGCTAAAATTGTTGAGTTTAGAACTGTTTGTTGGAGGGACTTATATGGTAATAGTTTCGTCAACAATTAAAACTGTCAACCACCGATAATAATTAATGCTAAATCTATTAAACCTAATGTACACACATGTATTTCATGTTGTACTCATATGTTATTAGCATGCTATAATATCAATGATGAAATAACAACAATTGTGGTTCTTGTATGTGACATTGTATGTTTATCCATATTTGATACTGCTTGGTGAAATTTACAAATTTTGTGTCAAACCTCACTAACTTTAAATAGTAAAATCATGTAAGAAGCTATAAGTCAGTATATAACACATTTCGTGGGTTTCTAGTGAAAGCTTTACATGTCAGATCTTTCCTATCCATAGCTCGAGGAGTCTCAGTTGGCGAATCTTTTTGAGCCCCAAGGTCCCCCCTTCAGACTCTCTCCCTTTGACTTCAGCCTCTTGTCTCTAGTTTGACAGAATCATCCTCCATGGTTCCGGTTAGTGATGAGCCACTCTTGGACAGCCATGGTATTACCCAGATATAATTTAATTGTTTGCTCCTGTTCGAAGTGAAGGTCAACCGTCAGTTATAAACTAATAAATAGTGGGCCCTTCTGTTGTAATTTAAAATTTTAATTCCCTACAGTAAATCTTTTATCTTTTTCCAACATTTAAACACCTTAAATAAAACTCATGACAAATCTTATGAAATTAAGACGTTTATCTTAAAATGTATACAACTGCTAAATATTGCAATAAAATACGTTTGGTTCATTTTGTAGTAACAGTTAACTAAAACATATATTTGGTTGCTTTTGGTTATGGTAATTTATTTTAAATTATCTCAGTGTTATCTGTTTTTTGATGTACTAATTTTTAATAAAATCTCAGAACTGTTTCGATCGGCACAATATAATTTTTACCGGATTTTTTTTGGTAGTAAATGGAACGCATTTTAAAGATAGGTGTACTAATGTGTACTGTAATAAAAGTATGTAGCAAGTATTACGGAGTACCTTGGGTACTATCATAAACTCTCACAACGAGGCCTGGTAGTACTGTGTGTACTGTGTGGTGAGTATCACTGGGAACTATAAGTCTTGGTTTTTGTCAACTTGGTATACTCCGTTTCCTTGTTCAATGTCAGTTTTTGTCAAGTGAATTTTACTAATAGTATGATTTTTGAATACAAGGTATTCAAGAATATCAATTTCATGTTTATTGTAGAACTAGCGGTTACACACTGCTTTGCATGCAGTTTTATATTTAACATATTCTTTTTAAAAGTAATTCTTAAGCAACCTGATATAAGTGACAGCCATTGAAAGATAATCCGATCTCTTGCTTGACTTTATATTTAAGTTTGATGATAGGGCGGTGAAGTTGGAGAGTGAAAATGTTTTATATTCGTATCGCTGAAGATTCTCGTATTTATTATCAATATGTCATGAAATCTTATTGAATAGCTCCAACGATTTTAGTAACACTAGAAATATTTTAGGCAAGTGTAAAGAAATTTAAAGTCTACAGGGAGACTAAAGGTGAAGTCCTTAGTTTATTAGTTATATATGTTTACTATTTATAAATAATAAAATGTTGGTATTTTCCTGTGGTTGAATTAAATCGCAATAAAAATAAACGCAGCAAAAGAAAAGCTTCTGCACGTAATGTATAATTGGTAGCTGACTTAGACACATACATAACATCTAGCCTACTATCGCCTGTTTTAATTTTTATAAATTGTTATTCTTGACTTTTACAGATGATCAAAACACAGTTGTTATCTGCTGATTAAGCCAAGTCCATAAATATAACAGGTAATGACGTGAGTGGTGAGGGAGTTCAAGATCAGTTGCCGTATCCCGGAGGGGTTTTTGAGATAGGAATAGACATATAGGTTTCTTAAGAATGTTCATGTAAAATTTCAGTACAATCGATTCAGGAGTTTTTACTAGATTGAGTAACACCACACAATAACGTATAGACAGGCACCATTCAATTTTTAGAAAGATTATATAACAGTATGATTTGAGAGTAAATTAATAAATTATGTTACATAATGTATTGTCTAAGAAATACCAGATTTATTCAGAGAATAATATTATATCTTCATACTCTGTAACGTTGTAGTTTTATTTTTCAACTTTCTGATGATATACTACAATGAAATAATACATGTGCCTCAAGCTCTCAACACACGATGAAAAGAATGTTCACGAATTTCTTGACCTTGAGCTTTCTCCTAGAACGGATATTTTTTCACCTTCTTGCTGTCCTTTAGAGTTGAAACTTGTCATAATGTGTATAATGCCCTTAACAAACCACCATGAATGGACATGCTTTAAATCGGAAGTATATTATTTTTATTGTAAGTATACGCTTTTTGACTAAAGCCTTTTTAGACCTATGAATAAAAGAGTGTATTTCTTATAGGGTAACAATTCAAACGTACCAGAAGTAGTATACAATAGCCGGAAATAGTAACTTTTTAACTCAAGTACACTTTTTAAACCAGCGTATTATACATTTTCTTAATCGTAGCTACAATGCGAACTCTACTGTGGCTTGAAGTAGATTAAAATGGTTCAACGTAGATGTTTTTGACTGAAGAGACTTTTCAAACCAACGTACTATATGTATATATTTTTTAGATAGGAAAAATAATTCAAACTGTATAATTTTGAACATTGAAGATTGAAAAAATATGTACTATAAACATGTCAACTTCAGAATCAGAATTATTACAGGTCTCCATCATATAACATCATAAGGGTTACTAATTGTTTGTTCAATTAACTATTTGTTCAACTAATATAGAATGTTGCAGATAGATTTGTGTATTTTATCGACAATCTAATTGTTCAATTTCCTATTTCCTGATCCCACATAGCGCTCTTAAAACTTAAAGTAAAATTATTCTATAGTAGATCAGGACACTGAAATGTCTTCCACAGAATAACTTTTATTTTCAGTAGTGATTATCACTGTAAGTAATTTTAAAAAGTCATTCATAAAGAGGTACAAAATCACATAAAAAGCCACGAATAACTGCTTTTTTATGTAAATCTAATCTGTACAGGATATCTAAAGAAAAAAACAAGCTTCATATTTAAAATTTAATATGAATTAAATCCTCTTACGCGACAAACTTATCTGACCTACTGTTGTTTATTTTTATAATATCTCGAATAACAAATGATATTTTTGAGTCGACCATTTGTCGCGGTATAAAAAATACGGATACGATTATAAATAACGGATTGGTACTCAAGAACATGAGCCATTAAATATATATATATATATATATATATATATATATATATATATATATTTATTTATTTATTTACTGGATCATGGTTAACGAGTACGTTATATATATATATATATATACATTAAATTTTATAAATGGCAATAGCCTTATTTAATTTCAATAAAAATTAAATCACAAAAAGTACTTGCTCCGCCGGGAGTCGAACCCGGATATACCTTATTATATAAATATATTATAAGGTATATATAAACATATATACTTGCTCCGCCGGGATTCGAACCCGGATATATACCTATATATATATATATATTATAAGGTATATATATATATATATATATAAGGTAGTATAGAATTTGAAATATTTTGTGTTGTGTATCTATATTGTGTATGATATTATATTAATAACGATTGTCCCAATAACGCAATCGTTTAATACCTTTAGCATTTAAATTAGGTATAACATATATTCCCATTGTTAACCTGAATTACAAACTGTATATGTTATGAATAGATTCAGGAACGTCTTCAAAAGAATCAAAAAGTGTTTCAAACGACAAATTATCATCTCTGAGAAATATTCTGTTATTTCTCACTAAAGTGGCAACGTCGTATGAAGAGATGTCAGATGTTCACATTTCATAGCTCGGGAAGTCTCAGTCGGCAAAATTTGTTTTAATAGCGTAGGGATTCCACCCTTTGACTGCAGCCTCTCTTTCATGTAGGCGATTTAAATGAGACGACGTCTTATAAGATATATGTGTTCCTGTATGGTATAAGCATTAAACATAGGTTGGTGATTGCATAATACTTAATGCATACATATAAAAAGTTATGTAAATATTTGAAATATTTGTATATTTCTTCAATTATATAATTATAAAAAAAGAATATATAATGTAAATAATGTACTTTCAAGAGGACAGATTCGTTCATTATCACTGAAGTCGTAGGTTTAGTCCGTTTATTGTGTTTAATTCTTTGTAAAATTTCATTTACCTAGATTCTTTAACGAAAATACACGCTCCGGCGGGACAGGCTGTTACAAACATATACATCCGATTAGGTAAGTACTTATTTACCTTAACAAAGCCAACAACTGAAGGCTATCTGACAAAATGTATCTTTTTGTATGTATGTATTGCGGCAATATGGAAAACTCTGCTATGACATGTGAAACATAATTGATTCGAACTATAAATACTTCTTCACATGTTAAATCTGAAATAAAAGCCAATGATATTTTTTTAGCTTTGGAATCTTAACAGTGGACAATGAAGTACTACTTACTATAAACATGTCTAATTTCATTTCAATGTTATTGTAAGGGCATATAATATTACATAATACGTACTTTCACTAAAATTACTAAGATGAACTTAACATCCTCCACTCTGGCTTGTTGCAGATAAATTTGTTTTCGTCATTGGTACTAACCAATACTGTTTCACTACTGACTTGAAAATTCCAAAATATTGCTCTTTAGACTTACAATTGAATTACTTTGGAGTGAATAAAGAGACTGGAGTTATGATATGTTATGAAGTTAACTTAACTCAAGGAAACATTATTATTTAGTACAGATAGTTTTATTGCTCTGCAAACAAACCAATTATTCTACCACAAGAATTCACAGGTGTACAGAGGGTATTATTGTGTTTTAATTCACAACTTAATTGTGAAGAAAGTATTTATTCTTTGTGTATTGAACTTAAGACGGTTAATAAAGTTACACGTTGCCTTAGAAGAACATGAAAACTTATTAAAAGGATAGATAATTTGTTTCTTGTTGACGAGATTAAGGTTCTCGCTATCACTTTAACTGGCTTATAAATAGTTGTGTAATCTGTTTATAAAGCGTTAGGTAAACTTGGTTACTTAAATAATGCATATTTATAAGACGCAAACACCATTTACTCAAATAAGAAAATGTATTAAAGTTATAGAAAGGATTCACATGAAATATTTTTACACGAGACCTACATCAATAACATCACTTGATGATCTAAGAACATATATATATATTCGTTGATTCAACATTAATATTTTGGGAAATCTACTTCCTTTTATTACAATTGAAATGTTCTCAACGGCTTCAAGCTGTTGGAGGAAATTAGTCTTGAACTCGAACCATCAAAAGTTTTTGAATTAAACAAAATTCAATCGAATCCTCAAAGCGTTGTATATTCCTAAGTAAATAGGTTTTAAAAAGTATAAAACTTAATTTATAAAACATTGGTAATACGATTATTATTAATGATAGATGATTGCGTCATTTAATCTCAATCATGTTAGGGGTTCTTTATCCATGTCAACTTTAAACTTGTCAACTTTTCCATGCTAATACTTGTTGGAATGTTTATAACTTGTCATATACTCTGTGAAAAGTCACATTACTCTGTGATTTTCACCACGGTACTAATTACTTGGTTCTCCAAAAACACTCAATAACATTTTTTGAAAACAAAACTCAAGGAGGCCAATACTACTGTATCCTTTCGAAAGAAGCTTGGGTAGACATAAGCTTATTCTGAAATTCCATGCAAATCTCTAATAATATGAAAATTTCAATTTAAAAATGTATTTTACTATATAAATTTTATCTGTCCTAATTGACGGTTTTGGAGGCCTCCATATTCAAGATCTCACAGATCTTTAATTTGTAATTGTTTATAGAAATGTAAAAGTAATTAATTCAGTCCTATTTCCCAACACAATATTTTGTGAAAGATAAACTGCTAGCATTAATTTATGTCCTGATATCATGTTCCAGCGCATTGTTCATTTAAAGTAAAATGTCGGTATAAAAAGAAAAATAGAGTTTTACACGTCACGTTAAAATTATTAGTCGGGATTTTTATTACTTTGAAATGTGTTCGCTCATAAAGACAAATAATTTACAGTTGCATTAAATCGGGAAAACTCTTATGTTACATTCGTTTGTAAAAACGAAATAAAAGTAGGGACCGTGTTAAATGTTCAGTTTGAAGTATATTGTTTCATTGAAACGTGGTGACGTGAAGCGTTAATGAGGACATGAACCAAGTGACATTGTCAAGTCCTTTTACACAAAAGTCTGTTAATAGAGCCATGTGTTTATCCTCTCACTACACGATGCTATGATGAGTCTTTTGATTATAATAATCATATTAAATATACAGTGTGCTCCATCAAAATTAGGTTGCCAAAATAAGTACGTTTTAAATGGATATGTGAAGTAGGGTAGTGTTTTAGTTCGTCCTTTTAGCTTGAACCTTTAAGGCGTTGTTCTATTTTGCACACTGATCTATAGGTACAGCCTCACTACGTGTAACTGCTGATATAATATAAAAAAAAGACCAAGATTTTATCTAATCATATCTGATATTTTGAATATCACTAAAGTTAACACCTTCACTACATAATGGCTTTAATATAGCCGAGATATTGGTAGGACTGAGTCCACTTAATGTGTTAAGGAAAATGAATATGCTGGGACGCTGCCTTAGCACCCCCCGGAATAAGAAACCCCTTGGGCTTTGACGTCGTGGCAGGGTGTGCTAATTCAACGCATGTACACGGACCAGACACTGAATTAGCACCCCCCGATTTCAAGGTTATTAGTTCCACTAGATATATTCTTTGAACATGGATACTTACTATAAATACCGGATTTAAGGTATATCGATCCCTATGCGTGTTTCGTACCATGATATCAACAGGCATTATAGTAAAGTTGAATGCCTATAGCCTTTTTTGTTGCGTAAGCATATTTAATGCATAGTATATTTTACAATAGGTAATTAGTTATTTCTATTTGAAATATCATTATAAAATCCACAAAATACAAATAAAATAGTGCACGATTAGTCTAGTGTGCTATGTTACAATAATATTTAAATAGACACGTTAGAATATTATAGAATAATTGTTTATAATATTTAATGTCACATGTTTAAAGCCTAATATTTTTATTGTAAATCGTGGATAAATCCTTTTATATTTTAATAGTACATTATTTATTTCATAAGCTACAATAGCTACAATAGTACCCCTGACACAGGAACAGCCTTATGGGATTTCCCTTATCGTGTAAAATGTATTGGTCTAATTAATAATATTAATATTCATTTTGTTATTTTTTGGAAATAAATGAATTATTATTATTTATTTATATAGATCATAGGAATACAATAAATATACCCATTAACAAATCGCAATATGGTTACATGTTTACTGTTTTATTCAGTAGGGAGTGCTTATTCTTTACATCAACAAGGTATATGTGCTAATTTGGCAACCCTCACTTTCAAGGGAGTGCTAAATCAACACATGGACACGATCAAGGCCCTGAATTAGGAGCCCCCTTATGCAAAGTGCTGCTTAAACTACCACTGCGCTTATTTAGCACTCCCTTCGTGACGTTAAAATGACGTCATGAGCGAGGGGGTGCTAAATTCAGGCGAACCAAATAGGCGTAGTTACTAGTTAAATCATTTTTGTAAACAATTATTCATGTAATGTTTGAAACCCGTGTCACCGTGATGAGAACTTATCGCCTATCTCACTAGCTCAGTGGAATATAAATGAGTCGATGCCTCCTTTCGGGTTCGCTCCCTAGAATTGCAAATTTAATTCTTCTTTTAAGTGCAGTGCTCCTGACGATTGAAAGGAATGGAATGTGATTGATGCTGTGCTAGCGCTGTCACTCCACAAAGTTGTTCGTATTTGTTCAATAATTCAGACGTTTTCAGTTCGTTTTTAATTAAATATAGTTTTATATATATATATATATATATATATATATATATATATATATATATATATTACCTTTTAGATAAAATAATATCCATTTGCTTTTCATATTTTGCTGAAAAACTGAGTAACTATGTATTCTTTTTATAATATTTTGTTTAGTAAAAAATATTGAATTCCTTAATATGCTCGAAGATTGAACTATAACCCACTCTTCAGGTGCCTAATAACATTGTGGCACTATGGCATTATATTATACATGGTGCTAGCCATTATAAAATTCAAAATATAACAGCTAAGGATTCAAAAGTATTAATACATGGTGATTCGACCACTAAAGTCAAGATAACAACGTAACGTGTTTTACGTTACAAAGTTCAGGCACGGATTGTGTAATGTTCACGACCCATGTCATTGCACAGGCGCATTGAATAATACGAGTGGCAGAGAAGAGAAAGAACGAAAATGGAAATATGAACCTGCCATTAACAATGGAAACATGTTAACCTTTATCAGTACAAACTTTAAACAAATAAACTCATACTTTGAGAAATTGTACAACTAGCTTCAATAAACAGAATTTGTGTAAGTCAGAAAATACTCGTTCGTTTGGTTTACACTTTAAAGGAATGGGTGACTGAAGGGTGGTTTTGTCAGCGAAGAAAATATAAATTAACCTATTATGTTTATTCATTTATTTTATATAAAAAAAACACGTGGATTTGATTTAGTTACAGTCAATCTAAAATTATGTTTATTAAGCCATTCAAATACAAAAATTAAATTTAAATATTTTAAATATATACATTCAGAATTATGTTTTTCATTTTTTATAGTCAAGAAATAATAACCATTTTCCCGTTATAACTTAAATATTCGAGTTCCACAGCGCGCTTTATAATATACGTTTATTGTGTACGCATAACCGTACAGTTAATAAACAAAAATATTTTCCCTAAATAATCCCAGTTGGCAGCATGAGCCATCTTTTGTCGTCACGTTATACAGTATTGTTTAGCCTCGTTACACGGTCTCTGGAGTCCGCTTTGTTGTGCATCAAGTTACTGCACTGTTGTCATGAATCTGACTTTGTTTATTTGTTGTACAATATTGTTTAGTCTCGTTACACGGTAGTCTCTGGAGCCCGCTTTGTTGTGCATCAAGTTACTGCACTGTTGTCATGGATTTGACTTTGTTTATTTGTTGTGCAATATCGTTTACCCTCGTTACACGGTAGTCTCTGGAGCCCGCTTTATTGTGCATCAAGTTACTGTACTGTTGTCATGGATTTGACTTTGTTTATTTGTTGTACAATATTGTTTAGCATCGTTACACGGCAGTCTGGAGCCCGCTTTGTTGTGCATCAAGTTACTGCACTGTTGTCATGAATCTGACTTTGTTTATTTGTTGTACAATATTGTTTAGCATCGTTACACGGTAGTCTCTGGAGCCCGCTTTGTTGTGCATCAAGTTACTGTACTGTTGTCATGGATCTGACTTTGTTTATTTGTTGTACAATATTGTTTAGCATCGTTACACGGTAGTCTCTGGAGCCCGCTTTGTTGTGCATCAAGTTACTGTACTGTTGTCATGGATCTGACTTTGTTTATTTGTTGTACAATATTGTTTAGCATCGTTACACGGTAGTCTCTGGAGCCCGCTTTGTTGTGCATCAAGTTACTGTACTGTTGTCATGGATCTGACTTTGTTTATTTGTTGTACAATATTGTTTAGCCTCGTTACACTCTAGTCTCTGGAGCCCGCTTTGTTGTGTATCAAGTTACTGCACTGTTGTCATGGATTTGACTGTGTTTATTTGTTGTACAATATTGTTTAGCATCGTTACACGGTAGTCTGGATCCCGCTTTGTTCTGCATCAAGTTACTGTACTGTTGTCATGGATCTGACTTTGTTTATTTGTTGTACAATATTGTTTAGCATCGTTACACGGTAGTCTGGATCCCGCTTTGTTGTGCATCAAGTTACTGCACTGTTGTCATGGATTTGACTGTGTTTATTTATTGTACAATATTGTTTAGCATCGTTACACGGTAGTCTGGATCCCGCTTTGTTGTGCATCAAGTTACTGCACTGTTGTCATGGATCTGACTTTGTTTATTTGTTGTACAATATTGTTTAGCATCGTTACACGGTAGTCTCTGGAGCCCGCTTTGTTGTGCATCAAGTTACTGTACTGTTGTCATGGATCTGACTTTGTTTATTTATTGTACAATATTGTTTAGCATCGTTACACGGTAGTCTCTGGAGCCCGCTTTGTTGTGCATCAAGTTACTGTACTGTTGTCATGGATCTGACTTTGTTTATTTGTTGTACAATATTGTTTAGCATCGTTACACGGTAGTCTCTGGAGCCCGCTTTGTTGTGCATCAAGTTACTGTACTGTTGTCATGGATCTGACTTTGTTTATTTGTTGTACAATATTGTTTAGCATCGTTACACGGTAGTCTCTGGAGCCCGCTTTGTTGTGCATCAAGTTACTGTACTGTTGTCATGGATCTGACTTTGTTTATTTGTTGTACAATATTGTTTAGCATCGTTACACGGTAGTCTCTGGAGCCCGCTTTGTTGTGCATCAAGTTACTGTACTGTTGTCATGGATCTGACTTTGTTTATTTGTTGTACAATATTGTTTAGCATCGTTACACGGTAGTCTCTGGAGCCCGCTTTGTTGTGCATCAAGTTACTGTACTGTTGTCATGGATCTGACTTTGTTTATTTGTTGTACAATATTGTTTAGCATCGTTACACGGTAGTCTCTGGAGCCCGCTTTGTTGTGCATCAAGTTACTGTACTGTTGTCATGGATCTGACTTTGTTTATTTGTTGTACAATATTGTTTAGCATCGTTACACGGTAGTCTCTGGAGCCCGCTTTGTTGTGCATCAAGTTACTGTACTGTTGTCATGGATCTGACTTTGTTTATTTGCTATACAATATTGTCGAGAGTCTCAACGTTGTAGTCTCAGGTTACGTATTCCTTCCAATGATTCGATATCACGTTGTATTTTGTTATTGTGTCAACAGGCCATAAAGTGGTTTAATATAATGAGTAAAGTACGTTTTACTAGGTTGCTTGTAAAATTGTACAATATTGTTTTTAAGAAAATCAATGCTTCTCATTCTTGAAAACCGTTTACATGCATGCCTGCAATAGAAACTCTCTACAAATATAATGCATATTAAAAGAATTTAAGTATCAGGACATGTGTCCTGGTATAGCAAATCAGACTGGTATTTTGAAATCAGTCATAGACTAAGATTTGCGTTCACTTGTGAAAGAATTAGTCCATTTTAATAACTAATCTACTGGTATTTTTGAACTCAGCCAGGAATAATCTGTTACAGAAGTGCTTATATTAAGCTCAATAACTAGTTTATAAATTACAAGACCTTCATTATATGAGTTTATACGTTTGAAAAATGAAACATGTTAAAGTTGTTTAATGGGGACTATTTTGAATTTTAAATAACTGTCAATACAGCCCGGTGCATTTCAATTGAACGGCGTGGTATAGAAATCGGTAAGGCATGACAAACTCACAAATCTGGCGATTTCCATAACTTTTACGATACGTGGGCTTCATATCAAAGACGTGTTCAGATCTTATGCTACCCCGCATCTGATTTACCTTCACTCTAATCTGATAAATTTTTAAAACCCAGTAGTTATATTGTCCCTAAAATATAATAATTATCTATTAGTAATGTATTTTGTTTTTTACAGTACTGCTATTGATAAAAGTAAATACAAAATAAAAGCATCTCAGATCGATTGATGTTCTAACTAAAAACTATTTCTCAAGGTACTTTATCTCTCTTTATTCTTTTACGACTTAGCGAGACCTCTTTTAGACATCTCTTAATACTCATTGTAATAAAATGTTCAATACTATCTACCCCATGCATTCTTATTGCACTATTCTAATGAATTTCAGTAGCAGTGAAAGCACGATTCGCATTAAATTTTAAAAGGTCTCTGTAAATAATAATCTTAAACTTCTATTTTTCTACTTCAGGTAAATTTACGTTACAAACAATCGGCCTGTGGTCTTTGATATTGATTTCTCTATTATCTACAATAAGTAGTGGTTCTTAGACGTATGTAAATAAAACATACCCTGAATTCGGTAAATACATTGTATACATTCTATAAAATCAAGTAGCATTTAAAGGTTTATAAGCTTTGCTAGCCCAACTTTCTTCGTAATTTATAATAGAGCGACAGAGATGTACAAAATCGATTATGTGAACAAAACGCTGCATGGACACAGTAACGATAATGTACAGCACATACCACACGCGTGACCACCGTCCGTCCACCGCTACACAATAAACTGTCACAAGCAGCTAACCCGGTTCGTCACTATATGACGCAGTGACTGTAACACAGAGATTATACAAGGTTAGCGATATCAGAAGCAGTGCTGTTACCTCGCTCTAACCTTCATTCATTCTGTTCTCTCCTACTTCGTTTTCCCATATACTATTTGCACCTCATGTTAGTTGTCCTCTAAAAATTGGCTCGAGCTGAGTTTGTTATTAGTAAAATAATATTTACCCAATGTAAGTTTTACATAAGGTATGTGACGCACAACATTCAAACATTTTCTATTGTGGCATAGGCAATGTTAGCTTTCCTTATACGTTTCCATCATTTAGATTGTTGAATTAACGTAAACATAAAATAAGTTACTTGAAATGTTAATTTTTGAGTATTTTTTATATTACTTCTTGTGTTGTATAGTGAAAGTAGCCTGACCCAAAAAAACAGAACAGCAACAAGCATGTTACTATTACTAGTAATCGTCACAAATTCAATTATATTTGATAACAACCGCTGAAGATTATCTGTTTAAGATTACTTGAAGGAAATAGAATCTCTATTACAGTATGTCAAGTTTACAGGATTAAGATATTGTAAATTTTACCTGAAAAGGGCCGGCAGTGCCCTATTTTCCGCATATCAACATTGTACAATTTAGTGCATTTCATATTGTCCGAAAATGTGCTAACTGTTTACATGAATTCAATTATATAGAAAAAATGAAATTTTGCACTAAAAAAGAATAGTGCTCTTTCTACAAAGGAATTGTAGATTTAACATGGGATCACGTCATTGTGAGGCTTCAATCTCTACCCTTATTCATCCTGAATAACCTGTCACGCGTGTTGCAGGGTGGAAATTTTTATAGGCATAGATTTATGCAATCAGTTCAATTTCTTGTCCTAAATAAAAAAGTAATTTAAAATGAAACATAGGCCTACAATGAATTAACCATGTTTAATACATTATTCCATGTCTAAAGTGGTTCGTTTTATATACTATAGGAATTATGTCATCAAATAGTAATTGCTGAATTTCCTATAAGGCGCTTTAGAACTTCATCTAACGGACACGTGGTGAATAGCATTGATTTTTTACATCCTCCTCAAGGCCAAAGTCTCTTTTAGATCGGTACTGTTTATGTGTGTGTCAGTATATGTAGCTTTATAACGCTTTGAAGGATACTGTACATGGAACGACAATTTTATTTTGATATACATTTTTATCTCATTTCTAGCTTGCTTAGGAACTAATCTATAGTACTACTCAATGATATAAATACTACGGTATAATAGCTCAATAGACTAAAACGAGTCGGAATGTACAAAGTTGAAAGAAATGAATGATTGCCGTAAAAAGACATTTTCAGCACTGTGTCATGAAATGTCAACTATCCATCTTCATTTGTGTGACAACATTGTCTCTCCTCCGAAGGGGACTAATCGAATTTACCTGCAATAAAAAACCCAAGATTCTTATTTATTACCTTCTTTACTTTACATGTATATTATTACCAAAATTGTGTTGTAATTTCATAAAATTCCCTTGTTTTTAGTTTATAGAGTATTTTTGATATTAGGATTACTACATCTAATTTTAAATAACCAATAAATTTGACCAAAAAGTAGGAAATAGACTTCACTTGTGAAATCGACATATTAAATCGTCTAAAATCACAAACAATATGGCATGACAAAATGTTCAACAGAATGTTGTTTGGATTAATATTTTTAATATTTATTGCTAAATAAAAATAAATCTGCTCATACCCAAATCTAAAAATAAGATGAAATACCTACTAGTAATTATTTGCTTCAACTATTTCAATAGGACTAAACAATTGTAACTTTGAAAATAAAGTAGATTAGTAACAACGTGAAAATATCTATGGTTAATTCAGTTATTGCTAAAGTGACCCAGTTCATCAATAAGGGGTGAGCCAATGTATCCAAAACCTTTGTTGTGAGAATGGATAGAGCTTGTTTATGTCAAAGAAATAACATGCAGCCCTTTTAAATCTCATACAGGGAATTAATTTATTTATCAGTCTCTATGTACGACCTCTAAACGTGGTACATGGTGTGCTATAACAAACGTAACAGAAGAAGTGGCATAGAAAATCCTTTTAAAATGTATTTTGCCGTTTACAATTGGTCGATAAAATTGAAAAATTAGTTAATGATTGAATAAAACTCGGTATTTTATTTGCTAAGAAAAAATTTAACTATACAATTATTAATCTGTCATCAATTTAACGTTACGTTATTTAACAATATATGTCCACCTTAATGATAAAAATATTTTTAACAACTTAAAATAACAGTATCTAAGAAAGTTTTAATAGAAGGAATCACCACGTATTGTGGTGTATCATAATATATTTCAAATAAAAATTATTTCGCATAAAACATGTATTGTAGGAGGTGAAAGGAATTAACACTGACTTTTGCATTGCGTCGATAATAACTCAAAGCGAAATTTAAACTGAAAGGTTTGAACACTGGCACTGACATTCTCCAATACAAATTTACCACGTTTCCATCCGTAAAATAGATTTACTAAACCCCATTTGCTTATATTCAATCTATTTTACGATTTCCTGAGAAACGGGGTAGTAATAGAACCGTAGAAATGTAGGTCGGTGGATCCTAGTTGGAGACACCAGTTACAGTGGAGTTTCATATACATTTTGTATGTGTATTTTGTAATAATTAGTGAAAGAAAACCATTCAGACACAAACAAAAAAATACAATGAAAATGAAAACATTATTTGTCCAATTTTATATACTACAGTATGATAAATTAATAAAATTATCTGCAATGTTTATGTAGACTCATATATAATTATTATTTTACTGTGATTATACCTCATTACAAATACGCTGGAGAACGCTTTAAAGTAGTCCTGTTTCTTACATTTTATTTTTATTACACTTTTACCTTACATACTCATAAAAGTAAATAGACAGTAAATGTGTTATACAGCTAGTATTTCTGCCTTATACGGTAAACATTTATAGTTAAAATTACTATAAAAATAAGATTTTCTATTGAACCACCCCCTGAATAATAATTGTAACAATCTTACAGATATTTTTTGGTATATTTTTAACAAATATAATTAATAGGTATTAAGATATTAATATTAAACTGTTAACATTTCACGGCAAGACTGCAACTATACTACCAACAAGCAAATATGAGTTAACTTTCAACAGAAGATGCTCTGGCTCCTCCTAAGAATGTACTGTATAATGCATTGATGTTTGAAACTTAAAACAATGATAAAAAGTTACTAGTTTAAAGATTTTGCAGATTGTTTGGCGTTACCAGGCACACATTTCTTAGCTGTCGTAAAATGACTTTGAAAGCTATCAATTAGTTCATAGTTGTTTTAATATTTTTGTACATGACGAATTAACAAAATACAATGAAAATATAAAACTCATACTGTAGTACTTTCCTAATTCTAAGACTGCATGTAAAATAATATAATATTTAAATTTTTTATTGTACTTTACGGGACTAGGACCAAAATAGTAACTAGTCGAGCAAGCTTTAATTTACACAGTTCTCAGATGCCATGGACTAGTTGCTGAACCACTTACTTAAATTTGTAAGTTGTAAGTAACTTACTTAAATTTGTAAGTTTTTCTTTTTATTAGATTAAATTGCTAAGTATACTACTGTTTTGTCTGTAGCTCTTATTTTTAAAAGTTTTGATAACTATACACTGTCCAAAAACTACGTTTATAGCTAAACTAAAAGCAGTGTTATAGCACTAGTTTTATTTTATTAGTAATAATACTATTTTTGCTTTAGTATGATAACACGTACTCTAATCTAAAACAATCTTTCTAAAATAATAAGTAAAATTAAAAAATAATTATATATGATATTGTTGAGACAGGTGCGTTTAAAGTGAACTTTTCACTCAATTGACTGCACTGATTTTAAAATAATTGTATGCGTTTTGCACAGGAATTAAGTGAGATCGAAGAATAGTGTATATATTAATTTCAAAACATAATATTATTCTACAATATACAGAATGATACAACGTCTAGCTCTAAGCTAAGACAGAATGGTATTATTTATTTGATTTATATCAATACCTTTTTCGTAGGTAACCATGCCATTTTATTATTTTAGAAACATACGTGCGGTTTCATCTTGCCCTTCTTAGATTTCAGTTGAGCAATAGTGGTTTTTGTTCGTACACTTCACATAGTTATTGGATTCTTCTACCATGAACGATACACTTTTGAAAACTTTCATTCTTCTCACATAAACGAACATAAACGTGTATTATCCTTACACAGTGTTATACAATTAATCGATACTCCCGATATAGCTAGTTGATATAGCTACTTATAGATTTTATATATTGTTATCCTCTAATCGTATTGAGAAGTTGTGTCTTCCACCAATGACAATATGTTGATTGATAGTGTAGGTGTGGTCAAGAGTTTACCAGAGGATGCTGATTGGCGGAAATAATTCAATGTACTCTGAATTAATCGGAGAGGGGACAGTGTACGAAGGCTCCGCCTCGTTGAGTGTGGTCCAAGCTAAAAAGTGCAATATAGTTCGGAATTGTTAAAATGCTTGTATTTTATTTAAACTGCAACCTCGTGTCGTCGCGACCGGAAGAGGGCACCTTTCCAGAGGATAGATTATTAAACGTGGATCAGCCACTAGATTTTCCTTATCTAAACCTAACCAGCTTTGATGAGGAAAGATGAACTAATAATTTAGATACGGTTCCGAAAGTTCCCTAACAATTATACTTTAGCCTAGACAACGTACATGCACTTCTACTCGGTCCACTCTACCCGATAGTCGCACAACGACTCCCACCCAAACTCCGGTCACCGCTTGTTAACCTAGGCAGAACCTGTCCAGAAGAATTCCGGATAGTAGGAGGCTCTATTGTTTAAGCTCTTACATAGAGGTCGGCTCAGCTGGCTATCATGTTCGCGGCTACTGAGAGATTACGCGCGCCAAATTCAAATCACTCGCAGCAAAACAAGAAACAAGAAATAATTCTTGCCTAATTGTGAGTTTTAAGTAATATTTATGTAAGTTAATTAAATTTGTATACTTGAATTAATTGTGCCATTGTTTAAATATATTAATATATTATAATATCAATTCACTACTAACGTTTTTCGTGGTGTTAAAAGAATTATCTCTCTTAGTTTTATAATAGGTTTCTCATATACCATCGTATCTTATTATCTTCATAATTTAGTCAATTATTATGAGTTAGTCATAATCAACTCTACAATCTTGCATTTCATACTATGAAAGTGGAAATATGCTAACTATGCTATGATTTCCTTAATAGTATACATATAGAAAGTTTATTTAAGATATTTCATTATTTGACATACAATCATCATGCACTATAAATATTTATATATAATTACCTCCAATTTAGAACGTACATTTCCTGAATCCACACAAAAATTAGAGGCATTGAACAAGGTCACCAAGTATACCAAATTGACAGGGGCAGAGGTTGGTAATTTCTCAGGGGCACTCACTATACAGCGCTACCTGGCCTTGTTGTGTGGGTTTATGATATAACTCAGGGGACTCCACGACACTTATATTCTGTTGACAATATACACTGTTATCTTGATCTGTTCCGATTCCCTAACATCTGACAGAAATAAATGTAACATCTGTTTAAGATTATTAGTTTCACACGAGGAATGAAATAAAAAGTCATATATTTTGAAAATGATACAAATAAATTAAATTGATACATAATAGGCCTAATATACCAAAATAATTACACATTACTTAGTATAAATTCAACACTACTAGTATACTTTTAGGGTAGACTGGAAATTAAAGCTTGATTATATACTGATTAGGCATAAACTTGAACTATTACTAATAGTTATAAATATCGACTTAAAAAAGTAAACATTAATTCACTTATTTTGAATGTACTTATTTCAAATAATTGTTCGAAGTTATTTGCAAAGAAGTTAAATGTGTATATTACACATAAGACTGGAAAGGGTTTGTTGGGGTTGGGTTGGGAAGGGGTTTGTTTTATTTAAATATATAAATAAAACAAAACAAGTTTTCTAAAAATGTATCATGCAAAAATAACGTAAAACAACATCGCAAAACAAATTGTGCTTGTGAAATAATTGATGTGTAATCCACTTATTAAAAAAAAAGAAAATATCACTAGGTGTTATTTTGTTTGTATGCATATGATACAGCTTATACATACTTAGCATGTGTATAAATATAGTGTACCGTTGTTTAGTTGTATTATATATAATACATATTTTCGCAACCCTGTTACTTGTTACTGGTTAATATTATTTTTCTGCAATGTATTTGGAACTAAATTCTTGGCAGAATAATAACCAAATTGGCATGCCAAGTAGCTGAATATCTTAATATCAAACAACTCTTCGCGCGCCTTGTTTGTAAGTAAAATATACATTTTTGTATTTCATGGGAGGCACTTATTTCGATTGTATTAAAAAGTAAATTTTTAACTAGTAAAGTAAATTACCTGTGATAATGTCTTATTTGTTAGATTGAAATGTATATAGGTAGTGATCATGTCCGTCCGACGAGACCATGTTGTCGCGATTATACGTTGTCTCAAGAAATGGCTAATCCTATCGGAATTTTGTTTTCGGCGATTTCGAGTATTACTTGGAGAACTACCTTGGGTCTTAGAATGGTTTTTCTTTGAAGACTACTTTGACTACAATTTCCATTTTTACGACAATAGCTTGACGAGCCAAGATGACATCGGCTCGTTTGAACCGACATCAACGTGAAGGGAAGTCAATTTTAGTTTTCTTAAACGATTAAGTTCATAGGCAAAATTCCCAAAAAACACTGAAAGCAGTAGGCCTCCCATAGACATAATTTTAATTCATTATTACTGCAGTAACGTACCAAGTACTACTTTTATTTAACATCTAAAGGTAGTAATTGTAGGTTTTATTTACCTTAATTAAACTTATAACAAACTTACATCGAGTATCTCACTAATGAATGACTACTACTAGACTTTTTAATAACAATGATTTGTATGTAATAACATAAATATTCTCTTTGTCTCATATTATATATTTTATTACTAAGTTTTAAGAAAATAAACATTGTTATTCGTGAGATTAAACAACTCTTACTACAAAACGCGAGAAGTAATATAATAAAAAAAAACTATAATAATATTCTATACATCCAGTCGACTATTCCCTGTTTAATGTCATTGAGCATACAAAGGGGTGTACAAGAAAGTAAAATATAATTTAAGATTAAACTTTGATAAATTTAAGTATTTAGTATATTGTCATTTACATTTATAACATTTATTTGTGGAATAGATCTGTTTCTAATTTATGACTCTGCACAAAACAACTACAAGAAGTGGGGTAGAAGATTAAATTGAAGAGAGAACATGTTGTGAAGTGAGCTAGTTTTATTCAAACACCAATTTTGAGTGACGTAACAGCACTATGGCTGACAAAGCTGACTGACTATACACCGTATATGATCTCTGAGTTACAGCCACTACATCATACAGTGAGGTATCTAGAGGGCTGCTTGTGACAGTGTATTGTGTAGTGCTGGACGGACGGTGACACATCACGTGATATGTGTTGTACATTGTTGTGGTGCCTAGCGTGGTTTATATACTGTTTCCTCTACCTATCATATAACATATTATCACTCCGTTATTTTCTTTGTATGAAGTTTGTTACTCATGATTTGAAAGGATAATAGGATTCCGTATATTTGCCATTGTTATACGTTGCAAAAAGTATAACACTGCTTTTCGAGCAAAGGAATCCACTCTCTTCTTCTTAATTTTTATTATTTTACTATTCATAATTTATATTGTACAGTATCTGACGCTTTAATTATTAGGTGAGTAAAACTGATAGGTTTAATTAATAAATAATAAAAACATAAATGTTCTTGCTATGATTTAATAACTTAAATGTCATTAAATCAAACTTTAATTGTATGCAGGCTACTCGAAGTCCACCAACGACTCTTGGCGATATCATGTGAAGTATTAGAGGACGTAACTGTTTAGAACATAAGATTAAATCTAGATGATATGATTATTTTACTTTTTATAAATAAAAAAACAATCTTTTACAACTCGAAAGACAAATATAAGCTTTGTATGGTATTTACAGCAACGGAAATACTTTTAAGTGTATTTTATTTAGCTACAAAATATTATATTTTATTTGGTTTTTTAATACCTCTTTTTATTCTCTAAGGCTCAAAGTAAAATCTATTATACCATATGCATTCAATCTTCTGTACATGTCGAATGAATACGCACTTTTGAAGTAAGTCAAGTATGGATTTGTTAGGAAATATATATGTTTACTAAAATATATTATTAAAAATATAATATAAATATTATATATATATATATATATATATATATATATATATATATATATTATTTTATACGTATATAGTTCAATCTTACAATCTAAAAAGTTGCTCCTACCATATATGATGTATTAATAGTTTCCAATTACCTCGCATCCATTTAAATTTCAAAGGTTTGAATCCACATAGAAACGTATTTAAACGAAAATTCTGAATAAAGTATGATACATTTAAAAGAGCATCGAGTTTCCCAAGGGCACACGTTATACAGCGCTACCTGGCCTTGTTGTGAGGGTTTATGATAGAACTCAGGGGACTCCATGATACTTACTTTATATTCTGTTGTAAATATTTCATTGCAATTCTTTTATAAACCGTCGCACTTTGTTATTAGCTCAAAATAAGGAAAATTCTACTGAGAATTATTATTATGTATACATAGTTAATAACTAAAATTTTTGAGAATGTAGTAACGTCATACTTAGAAAATATATTGAATAATTCATCATAAAATTTAGAGCATCAATGTATTGTAAGCTACGAAAACCAATACTGTATTTTGGAAGCAACAAATGTGTCAATGATTGACCTAAATATCACTTGCTGATGGATGATGAGCTTTTATATATTTCTAAATGTTAATACAGTAATTGATCGAACAATTATCGAAGTTAGAGTAAACTTTTAAGATTTATTATATATTTTTTACTCAAGGTGTATACATGTTTTGAGACGAAGACTAAAAACTAAAACGTTAACTGAGTTCTAGGAATAGAGGTAAAAGTACATTTTTAAAATATTTGTACTATGTGGTGTAGTCATTTTCAATAAATCATTAATGAAAAAACACTGCCAGTAAATACATCCACTTATATGAACAAGTTGAAGAGGATGGACTAGAATCTTGATTAACTGAAGATTAAACAATCAAGGACCAGTCTAAGAGAGGGTATTAAAAAATATGAGCTTAATTTTATTTTAATACGTGTAAAATTTATTAAATAGTCCTCAATAATAAGAAGAAAATCAGTTAATAACCTCAGGTTTTCAAGAAATATAAAACTTTTTACCACTTAAACACACTATCATGTAACAAAAAGTCGCCAAGTGCCAATCATACTTTTGGATAATTGTTATATACCTGATGACGTTGTTATTTCGTATAAGTTTTGTACAGTTAGTAAACATCCTACAACAAGAGAAATGCTAGTGATAGATATTAATGAGTTAAGTTGATAAAACAGACAATAAAAAAATTCCTCTGCTTAGCTTTCAATATACAAGTATACAATCGAAACTTTGGAACGGGTAAAAATGTCGCGCAACTAAAATACATTGATATTTTTTGTGTGAGGTTGTTATGGACGGAGCACTCGACCAGCTTCGTCAAGAAGATCAATCCATATCATTTTTGCACGAACAGAAAATACATGACACCTATTTTAATGGTTTAATTTATTTTTACCTCAATTTTCATTATAACAGAATGCTAATTTTAAATTGCTGTTTATCAGATCAAATCATTTTCGTTAGTAAAATCTCAGCAAATGTCTAAAAATGTCAGCACTATAACAGATCTTATTAAAACAAATTTTGTTTTATGTCGGGGAATGCTAAATTTATTATTTGCGAGTGCTATACTAGGAATTGGACAAAATCAATGGAGTTGGGGATAGATCAATGTTCTGCTTTAAGAAGTCAAAAGATATTTGTGTATGAAAAATATAAAGGAATAGGAAAGTATGTACCCCTGCTTTTACAAAAAGGATTTACATGATCGTTTAGGCTTAAGGCGAACTATAATATGGGTTGTCTTTTTGTGTAAAATAAATTTTGTGTCGTGTATGTATTTTCAGGCCCACAGATGCCACTGCATAAGACATATATGTATAAATTATTCGGGTATGGTAAATAGTGAGAAAAACTTCTGTACATGTTAATGACGATAAATTGTTTAGAACAAAATAGCCCCCGATCACAATTTCCTAGCCACGCTTTGTATGTAGAAGTCGTACTTCAAATCACTGTTTATCGTGATGCCTAGAAATTTCGCATGGTGTTCAGATTAAAACATTGTGTCACCCATGTACAGATTGATTTCATTAGTTGCGGGAGACATTTTAAACTAATTGAACTTGTATTTTCAGTATTAATAAGCACATGGTTCTCACTAAACCATTGCAGAATATTATTTGACCGAATGAAGTCATTTATCTCCATGGCTTTATAATAGTTTGTCTCTACAACCACTGAAGTGTCATCTAGATACAAGTATAATTCTGCCTCTGAGATGGAATTACAAAGTCGTTATTGTAGATTATAAACAATAAAGGACCTAATAAGCATCCCTGGGATACACCGGTCACTCACTATCTGAACGTCAGAGAAACGCTTCCTTAAGACACCACACTCTTTGTACGGAAATTCAACAGTTTGATGACGTCCAATCAAATAAATAGAAAACCATTCTTTCGGCACACCTCTTACTCTATACGCTCTTATTTACCGAGAAACGACATGATATGCTTTACGCATAACAAAAATACCCATTTTCGGAGTCTGGATATTTATATTTTTGAGTTATGATTTTATAATAGTACAATAGTACGAGTTGTAAAGTTGTTTATATTTTATATATTAATGGGTGTGTGTGTGTGTGTGTGTGTATTATAATTGTACACGAATAGGTCAACTGCTACTAAATATCACATTAAATACAGTATTCACGAATATAAATATCGAATGGTATTGGTATGATTGTTCTTTAATATACCAAAGAACGCCCGGATTAGAATTGGCAGTACTTACTGAATACAAATAGCGTTATTTTATTTTTTAATATTTTATTAGTAAATAGTTCAGAATGCATTTTCATTTATAAGGAGGACTATACTTAATTTAAAATCACTTTTGTTACGGTAACCATGGCATGATGGGATGCGTTTGATAGCTGCTAACGAAACTATGTAGATAATATCTCTTTTGTCTATTATGTCATTTCTACGAGGATACCAACCATTCTTAAACAATAGAGATAATTTTGGAATATAACGATTAGGGTCTTGAATACATAACATACATTTCTACAGGCTTTCACCAAACAATTAAATTAAAGCTTACAGGACAACCTAAATTCCAAATATAATTGGGAGTGTATAATAATCATAGTGACGTGAGAATAGATCTTTCTAAGTAACAATTCTATCTATTCAAATTTACTTACAACACTTTGTTTACATAACACATAAATAGGTACAACATTATGTCTGCCAAATCTCTTTTGAAATTTAATTTTGTTTTATAAAATAATGTTGACTAACCTTTAACCAAATGGAAATATTTAAAATTTTTAATTTCGTGTAATGATTACAAGACAAATAGCATATCTATACCATGAAAACAAGCTATAGTTTACGATATATTACGAAATGCGATATACAATACAATTAATTTCTTGCAAGTAAACAACATTTCCTTATTACATGGATTTGACCACTATCACTAAGTGTTTTAAAACCAGTTATTTACCTACGACTTAAAGAAATTAAATATTTAACTTACCGCTTAAAAATAACTGTAATATAAAAACACACATCAAGGCAGTATCCTACTTAGGATGTTTGATAAAAGTAGGTATTATGAATAAATCATAGTTTCTATGAATAAATACATTCCATTTTGTAAGACTTTAAACCCTGTCACACGTGTAATTTTAATATATAAAATTATAAATATATAGAATGTAATAAAATATAGACACATAAAACAAGCTGTGAACTCAAACTGAATGTAAGCTTAAACCGTAATGTAAACAAACCACCCGTATCGGAATTGTCAGAGTTTGTATAAACAAGTATTTTCCATCGCATCAAACTTTATCAATGCAATGTTGAACAAATATTCCAAATTTCTCTTCATTTATTCATATATGTTTATTAAGCTTATGGCTTACGTTAAAACCTATCAAGTTAAATTATGGACATATTTATCCGAATCGAAACCGTACTGTATTCAGTATAATAAACGATACATTTATAGCAAGAAAGAACTTATATCCTTAGCTGTCGCAGAAAATTAAATTGGCAAAGAATACAATATAAAAACAAAGATGTTCGAGTTGGAGAAAACAAAGGTATCATTAAAAACTTTCAAAGTGTGACATCCCCTGTTTTCTGAGTTAAAAGACGTTTGGCTTGTAAGCAATAAAAGCTTGTTAAAATTCTTATAAAAATAAAATAGGTTATGAATGTTGGACAGATTGTCTATATGATTATTGAATGTTATGTGTGAAATATTATGGGAGGTTTTCCATTAAAAGAGGAGTTTTTTCGTGTATTCAGAGATTCGGATTTTAACCATTGTCATCCGTAATTTTTCGTAATTTATGCGGTAACTCATAAGCGGGCGTACCTGACTTATATTATATTATACCGGACGTGATAAACCGCACGGTGATCGGTTAAGAGACACAGCGTGTGAGTGATGTGACTTCAATGACACCCCGATAATCGTTTACAACAAAAGTCACATATTTCTAACTTTATTATTGAAAATAAACATTAATATGTCACAAAGATAAATATTCGATTTAGTAAGGAATTTTAGAACCCGAAATATCATTTTGTCCCAAACAGTACAATGTTTTAATTGGTGAATACTGAAATATACTTTTTTTATTGTCGAGACCTAAGTTACAGTGGGTAAGAATACAATTTAACCAACATTGGCAGTGAATAGACGGAATCAAGAGTAAAAGTGCGGTAATAGTGAATAAATGGAATAGGTCCGATTATAGCTTTATGTTTATTAAAGCACAAGTATGAAGTGTTTAACAATCTTGTCAGTTTATTTTGTGTTGAGAAATATGAAGGCAACAATAAATTGGTGTTAACTCGGTGTTTCCAAACTTGTAGAATATTCATTAGATATTGTTGAGATTAACCGACTGACTTTACCTTAGAAGTTAGACATCGGTTTAAATTCTTGTGTTACTTGAAATTTTAATGTCCGATGAGTGTACGTTTAAATTGATGGCTATAACGTGAGATATCTATCGTTGTAATAATTTTAAAATTAACTGAAAATTTAAATATCTCTGTAATAAACTATTCTCACCTATGAATATTATTTAAATTAGGAATGCTTCTTTACACCTTAAGTATAATTTATCATTCAAGAGAAAACTGGATTAAGTCCATTTAACTAATGTATAGTCATAAATTTGCAGCACAACAGTCACTGGTTCAAGCAATCCCGCTTTTATATCATAGAAGTACAAATTAGTGAAACACTCAAGTACATATAAACATTTCCCTAATATTGTATCTAATATGATCGATAAACTACAATTAAAGAAATGATCACATTGCCTTTTATGATTTTCCTTCGTGTTCTAATTTAATTTAACCCTCATGTAAAACGATTTACAAGGATTGTTGCGTACTTAAAATATCGAATAGAAAAACACACCCATAATGAAACAGACGTTGTAGAAATTAAGTTAAAAGAAAAATAACAAATGTATTAGCTCAATTCATTCTCGAGATATCACCCTGAGCTAAAGGTGTAACTAACGCTCTGACACACCCCTAGAGAGATACGCACCATCATTCTCTTGTGTGTATAAAACCGAATCAACATTGTAAACTAAGGACGTGATAAATGTGATGAAAGTCTTAGTGAAAACCCGAGCAAAGTAATCGATTATACGTGTTTCTATGATATGTTAAAATAGCTGTACTCGGTTTGTTTACAAGTTTGTTTATTTGTGATTTCCTCGTAACCATAATGGTTACTTATACGTAAAAAAAATCGTTAATGCTTAGCCAAATCGCACGGAGTAACACGCTCCTTCATTGAATTCATGTTGCCTATACAGGAATGGAACTTGATACAAAATTTCAAGTCAAACTATGGATCAGTTCATTCTCAATATATTGTGCGGACAGGCAAATTGAGTTTATACGGCCCATGGTAATTGTGAACAATTTTCTGTGGTAACTTCCAATAAGATGTCCCTGAAAAACGTTCTTTATAATTTATTATAATTAAATTCATTTTATTCCCATTTTTTAATTTTGGAATCTCTTGTTTTCTAATACCCTAAACTTTCGTTTTTATTTTAAGAATTGAATGTTGTTTTAAACAATATATATTTCAATAATATCATAATGCACAAATGATAATTATGATTCACAACTTAAAATCTCAAGATATCTCTGATGATATCTTGAGTTATTGCTAATAATGAGTTGTTTTAATCTTAATAACGAGATTTTGTTCTAATATAACCAGTCGTTATGGTATGTTTACAGAAATTTATATAGTTTTACATATTAAAAATTAGGTTAGGTGACACAATTAGTTCATATAAATAGTTTTTTTTTTTTTTTTTTTAAGGTAGAACCAAAGATGATGATTTAGTACTAAACAATCGAATCCTATCGTTCAATGTTCAGAATAAAGTATTACAAAACTGTTGGGTAAAGCGCAGATAGCCGTCTTGCCTACCTTACTATCATTGCCAAAGATGAACAATAGACCCTCGACAAGCTCACAACAATAGAGCTCTTAACAAACTCTTCTAATTTGCCGTGTATGACAAAATTAAGAGAAGTTTACTATATTGATATTGGCACTTAAGACCGTATAATCGACCATACACCAATGTTTGACATTATTCTAACTAAGTTAGTAAAGTCATCCATATATATTTTCTAAACAAAGGATTTCTCGATGTACAAAGATATAAGCAACTTAAATAGCTAATTTTTAGTTATTTGAGTTACTTATATAGTGTTACATTTTACGTAAGTTGTTTTATAATATCTATTTTATAATCACTGAATCTTAATGCCTAAGTTTATAGCAGGAAATTACTCTAACTTTATGTATTAGAAAAAACCGTTAAGATCCTGAGATTTAGGATGACACATTTAGATTCAGGATGGGACTGGGTTCGCCATAAGCCATAAGGGTTCCATGCGGCAACAATCTTGAACTGGTAGTGGGCTCTATATCAGGTAATGCCGCCTTAGAAGGTCAAGCTTAATTCCAAATTCGAGCACGTAGCTTAATGTGAACAATGGAGGGTTCTACCTCACGTATAGGACTACTTAAGCATTAACACTGAATGAACCCCCTTCACTTCAACTATCATTCTCCGCAATACACTTGTCCTATGGATCAAGCTATCCCTTACACCTATATCACGTCATGTGTGTTCAGTAGCGTGCTCCTTCTGAGCATCAGTTACTGTAGGTTGATCAGAATATGTGTTAAAAAATCTATCTTTTCTGTAATTAATGTAGCTTTTATTGACATTGTCTACTTTACGTCTCAATTCAGAGTTGATACTATTGAGATGCGGTCTACAGTAAGTATTAGAATGAATCGTGAAATGGTGATTTTGTATATTATGTTAACTAATAATTTAGTTTTGAACAACTGAAAGATCCTCCCGTTCTTCGTTTTAGCCTATTACACGATTAAAAAACGTATACTTACTTTTTTTTACTGAACTTCGTCTAAACTTGTCACATAAGGGGTGGTAAGATATTCCTTCAGTCTGTCTGTTTGGAGAGTATTTAAACACGAATGGTATATATACATGGAAAACTCGGTTCCGGATAAACAATAACAAGTTTCATGATAGCGCAAGTTCTTCCATTAGAGTCGTCTGATCGTTATCAAAACCTAACTCCCAAAATTATATCTTAATAACGACTTATAACCATACAATTTTGTATAAAATTTCATTTCTACGTTGGCAAGAACGGTTTCTATGGTAGTATACAGTATTCGTATATCTTCGTCAAACTCGATCTTGAAATGTCCTTCAATATATCCTTGAAACATTGTTTCCTACAAATTTAAGTACTTTTAAGAAAATATTTGTGAGGTAAAACGAAAAGAAATATAGCCAGACTGTCATTTATCCACATTTTGAGTTTCTGGTTTTACAGTAAATTACTTATTCTAGTCGTGGCATTAAAACAAGTTGTATAACTACGATACCTAAAACTTTCTCTGTTCATTATTGAAAAGTTTAATAGTTATAATCTGCTATTTTAGCTAAGCGGCGTTTTTGTTTCACTCTGATTTTTATGTAATGCAAAGGGGAATGAAAATATACATATATATCTCTTACATAAAGCAACTCTACAACGTGAGAAATAATGATAACCATCCATCTTCGTTTGCTTACAGCATGTCTATTTCTGCCCTGCTCTCTACACGTCTGGATTTGCCCACTGTAGTAGATCACATTACTAAAGTAACATACCAAACACATGAGGAGGAAATATTTTATGAAAAAAAGGAATTATATATGAAACTATTGATATCCAAGAATTTCTACTATTATTACAAGGTATATACCCTCAATGAACATAGACTATTGTAAAAACTATGAGATTTTTAAAATGTGATAAGAATATATCTAAGATAAGAATCTAACGTGCAGTCATGACGTATCAATATTACACATGACGTAATTATATTGTCACAACACATACAACCCAATGTTATGGTGACTTGGTGCTTCGATTTAATTATTTAAAAACTGATATTAAAACAAACTTCATAAAAAATGTAATTGTATCATGTGGCACGATATTTACAGATAGATTTCATGCTTTGACATTAAAAATGTTCATGAAACTTCATTTATACATAGACAACCATGGAATTTCGCTCACTCAGTACGCTTCAACAATTCCTCTTTTATTTGGTTGGGGATGCAGAAATTTATTTTCTTTATGAATGACTTTCGTTTTATCTTTAAATATAGGAATAAGCTATAGATTTTGCATTGAACCTCAGCGAAGCTTTTTACGAGACACATAGTGTTGGGTATTCCTACCTTGTAGACAAAAAATATTCTATTATGTATATTATTGTATATATGCTGTAATTACCAATAAATTAACAACCCGGTATTTAATATGATTGAACGAGTAATTAATGATAAATTAAGGTATATTTCTAAACGTTTAGTCTGCTAAATCGTTTATAAAAAGAAAACATGTAATCCATTTTTGTAACATCTAAGGAATTAGCTGTAATCAGAAAATAATACAGTTTACATCTGAAAAATTCCTTTATCAATATTATTATTTTCATCAAACCAGCCGAGTTTGACCATTCTCCAGCCAAACCATCGGGATGTTGGCATTCCGTAAACAAATGTTTTAGAGACCTTTGATGGAAGGTTTTTTACTTATATAAAGAGAGATACATAACATATTATGCTCTTGTCACCTAATAGGATCAATATTAACCATTTATGAAAGAACATTTAAATTTTCCTCTACATCAGGCTAAATATGAAATAAAAGTTACAGAATTGTATTCATGGTTATATTTTTTTAAATTTAATTATACCAACACATACATTTTTTGTCTGAGATTTAAGATTTATTAATTACCATATTTACAAGAAAACACCGGTCGTTCTTAGGTTGGTCTCAGGGCCAAAGTAAATGATTCAAGTTTTAGTTTTGGGGTCAAAGTATAGATTTTGTGTATGTAGATATGTATGTCTTACATTTTAATTTGATATTTATTATCTCATTCACAAGGGAAAAAGTGTTGTTTTTTAATATTTGAAACGAGTATGGGTCTGATTTCTAAACGAATGCAATATTATTTTTACAGCAATGATTAAAAGTGGAGATGTTTTGAATTACATTATAAGATGTTTAGCATCATAATATTGAATGATAGTGTCCTATTTGACGGACATTCATGAAATATACTTTAAAGATCAAATTGCTTATTATCATAGAGACCATTATTAATGACACCATAAAAAACTGCAACGTTTATTACGCATATAACCAGTCACCTTTGTATAGGTGGTTCTCCACAAAACAATGTTATTGGATAAGGATCCCAAGGAAGCAAGGTTGACATGGCGGTGAGATTTCTCCAGGGACTACATAACGCTGTCTGATTCGTTGTAGGTATTTGATAGACTCGGGGGACTTCCATCATACTTCATTTGTATTCAACTGAAGTAAAAAGGACCATTGCATTTATTTACAGTATTTTATATACATTTTCATTCTTTCAAACATTAATTTAATTAACTCCATTTTGATAATATAAATGGTAGATTATTTATATAATATAAATGTGATGCTTTCTTACCAGGAATGCTAATAAAATTTAATTTACTTTGAACCTGTAAAAATAATTTCCAGACATTTGTGAAAGAATATTTTATTGTTGTTTTATTAATCACAAAATATACTGACATGTATATTTTATAATGTGAGGCAACAGTTTAATATATTTCTAGATTTTTGAGTTTTGTCTCAAAAAACCTTCTACAAAGTCTTCTATATCAGAATTTAACATTTTAGATAGCAATAAAAATTAAATTTCTTCTGTAAAACGTGTTAAACATCAGACATAATAATGCTGTACTTTTCTTTAATTCCGAATGAGATTAATATATTCTTACCTTGCAGTTTATATATTTTATTTCAATGGAGATATAAAAGCCAATAGTGTAAATATCTGGTTATAATAATCTTATAGACGATCGATTATAAATTGAAGAGTACAGCGGGACAGTTATCAATGCAACAGTTCGTGCTAAGTTCTGTATCCCTTCCTTATCGCAGTGTTTTTCTTTGTTGAGATCACGGACCGCTCAGTTTTCCTATAACGCCTACGCCTAGTAGTATACTAATTGCTCTCAAAACAGCTAACTATTGGTAGACAAGGAAACTGTTCAGTCACCCATGTCAACCATAATCACTCCTTTCGCATAGTTTGAGTATGGAATTGGAATCTCTTATTTAAATCATTTTACCTTATAAGAATAATAAAAACTGACAGGAGAAGGCAGTGTTAAGATATCCAAAGCAGAACTGGATGCTGTGTGCTCTGCTGCACTTGTAATAAAGTATACATGAGATACAAAAACCGTGACAATTGCATTGAACTCTATGAAAAGATATGCAACAATTTTCGGTTATATACGTGGCCGCTTGTACTATGTTCGAAATCAGATTTTTCTTCACAACATGTAACGACTTGTGTTTTATCTAAATTCAGGTATAGAGTGAATATTATTCTGCTTTGAGTGATGTTTGAATCAGTAACCTATATAATAATACTATTATTATTTCAGTGTACATTGCTAAGAGGTTCAAAAGGCAAAAAATATGTCAACAGATTTTACCTTGTTTCCACGATCCAAACAAATATAGTCAGTACGAAAATTCTACTTCAGTCACAACGTATTTAATTTAGGCCTTCTTCTGGTCTAAGTCATTCCTGGTGCCTTAGTAACGTTCATATTGTTACCCTGATGAAGAAAAATAGACACATGTTGGTCTGAATAGTGTACTTCTGTCAAAGTTTACTTTTCTAAAACTGCTGGATGTTTAAAAACAATAATATGGTGTAATCCACTTAGTTTTAATGGTTCATTTTCATAAAAATTAGTTTTTTGTGCAATGATATGAGGAACACGTGTGCCAAATTTCGTCTTTATACGACATTAAGAAGACACAAAAACTAAAATATAGCTCTTATAGTGGCTGCAACCTCATTTCAAGCACTGTGGATGTTTGATTTTAATGAAATTTCTTTTGATCTTCTATGTATGTCACGAGTTACGTATACGTCTATTATTGTCATCCCTATAAGACATTGGGAAGTTGGAAAAACAGTTTTTTGAAGAAACGCAACCCCTTTTAGGCCTTATGTGTAATTATAGTCATAAACTATTATTTTCATCATCTGTCAAAGGCTTAATAGCTTAAAGCTAGTTTTCACCTTTATAAACTCACTTTTATGTTGGATGTTGAAATGATTACATTCTTGAATAGTTTCTTTCTTGCAGTAATTAGAGCTAATAATTAGATTAAGTTCATTTTACAAACATTAAACGCTTAACTGAAATACATAGATAGTTAATATTATACTATTCCATGTGATAAATCGTATAAGGCACCCAACAAGTAAGACAAAACGTCATATTATGGTTTTCTTTATATTTATACAGTATATTAGCCAAAACTCATTTTTTATTTCACGTTCATATGTAAACTATTTATTTCTTGCAAATTTAAGCACTATTAAGTATCCACACATATATTACATGGTCGGATATGTCAGCTACTTTGCATCAAGATGTTCAACAATATCCACCTTCATAAATAAATGTTATTCTAAGTACAAGTAACGATACTATTAGTACATCATTGTTACAAGTGCAGTTGTGATATTATGTATGACATTAACACAAGATTGGAGCACATTGTGTGCACTTGTGCGGTTGTGGTGGGAAATGATGTCAATAACCGGTTACAAAGCGGTTGTTTATTGGACGCCAGTGACAACCGCTGGCTTCCAAAGGATGGAGATTTTACTAACACGCTGTCATGTACAATATCATCGCCTTTGTATCACAGCTACGTGCATTCTTCTATGAACGGAGAGCATTTAATTTGGTTAAAAAGTTTATTGGATGTTTTGATATCATTACATCAATGTATGTTTACTGCACTGCAAGGGTGACGTCCTATAGAAAACATAGAGTACTAAAATTAATGCATGTGGACTTTGTGATGCTGATAAATATTTCTCATATAATATAGAGAAACTGAAGGATTTTGTAAATACATAAAAACCATACTGTAGGAGTTAATAAACAACCACTGTCTAGCGAGTCAGCATGAGGTTATGTAGTCATCTCTTATGTGATGACGCCCCGAGCGTTTAAGACCTGTCGGTGGTGCACTACTGTGCAGAAAATACCAAAGCCATCGTCGGTAGGGCATACTAGTTCAGGATATACGTTAATAACCAGTTGAAGTTTAGAGTTTTTACATACGGTGCAGCGAGCTTAAATATGGTACATAGGTGTGAATTTCTACTAACAAGCAATTTATAAGCGTACTTTGAGTTGCAATATTTCAGTAGTATAAATTAAAAATCCATTTATATAAATATAATTTTGGAAATATGATTTGAATATTGAAAACCAATGCATTCGTTAATTTGGTTATAGTTAATTTTAACATGGTAAGCCTATATTTTTGTAAGGATAATAACATTTAAAATTTAGGACCTTTTTCATCGTTATATATTACAGAGTGTATAAAAAAGCTTTTCAAGGATTGAAATCATCAGGTGAAAAAATAGTTGATGAAAATAATAAATTTTACTTCTCGAGACGTAGTGTTTAAACTTTTTGTAACTTATAACAACGGCAAATATTTCGAAATGATATTATCCTTTGAACCTTCCATCGTAAATAGAAGTCATTTGACAGGTATTTGGTCTTCCGATCATATGGTAGTTTGGTTATTTAAACACATATGTGAAAGAAACGGCCAAATACAAAATAATTGAATCGTAAAAAGTGAGGGCTCTGTGGTGTAATGGTAACACATTCACTCGGCAAGTGAGAGATCCGGGTTCGAGTCCCGGATTAAATCAAATATATATATATATATATATATATATATATATATATAAATTATTTATATGAATTCTTTTAAAAGTTATTTACTTCTTAGAGTGTACACTGAGTTTTAAAAACATAAATTTATATTTTATACCATATTTTCAATTTAACTCTTAACATACTAAAGAGGTTTATACATGATGCAAGTGAGGTATCGAGAGATATAGTGCATATGACACGTCTATTGTGTAGCACTGGATGGCCTGTGACACATCGCGTCATGTTGACTGTGGTGTATAACACAGTTATACTGCTGACCCGTATGCTACTGTTACTAGATAAACATGTCTGGACATAGTGCCAACTCTGTCATTGTTATCGAATTTCAAATACATATAACAATTTACCGGAAGTTCAGACTAGAAGTAAGAAATAGCTTATTTTATTTTTAATGTGTATATAATCGTGTGAATAATATTCAAATGATTATTTTCAGGTGGTACAATTACTCGCAAGTTTGGTATGTTTTAATAAAATCCAAAGAGATGTTATCTAGATGTACTACGATTCTGCATACTTCACCATACTTCTTGAGTATTTATGGCTATATCTTTTTACGATAGACTTACTTTTTCTAAATTGTATAGTTATAGTATACCTGGGGGTCAAAATACAGTACTAATACATGTATGGGGATAGGTCATAAGAACAGGTAATTGTAGTGGTCGCAATGAGCTAACGCAGTATTAGAAAAGCATTTATCAATGAAATATCTTACATCAATGTGAATTGATGAGCTTGACAGAAAATTCCTTACTGAACAGGTACTCTGCTTGTATTTGTAGTACATTATTTTATAATAAGTAATTTTGTATTCTATAAACATAATTACCAAATATCCACATTGTTAACCAGGTAAAGTTAATTGATTTCTTTTGGTACTACCCAGATAATATTTCCATTGTAGTAAAGATAATTATAAAAATATATTTTACATACAATCAAGTTGATGCACAAATTAGAAGCTGCACAAACATGAGCAGCACTACTCCGGCGACGAGGGATAGCTGTCTGAGAGTGATAACCGTTATTGCCGCTCAAAAGCAGGTCATAAAGCCTTAAATAATATTTGAGCTTTTATGAATTTCCAATTCTGTAGCCATACTTTGTATAAGTTTCAGGAGTGATAGTTATCGATCCTACTTTACATGTATATAACAACAACAATACTTGACAATAAATAACTGTTACTTACTTTCAGTTTTTCTTTCTTTGATTGTTATATTTTTCGTGAGTTCTGAGAGTTTCCAATACTACAGTCTCCTGGGGTGTGGAATTTTCCTATGACTGTGATCGATAAAAATCTCTTATATCTAGGATTCATCTCAAAGCATCATATCTCTATTACAGCTAGTTTCACTTAGACGATCCCGATTTTTGGGCGATCTCGACAGCCAAATATGTAAATGGCGTAGTAAAGTAATCCATACTTCCATTATGTTGCAATATTATTAAGTAGAATGATGAATAATTGATAATAGGCCTAATACCCACAAAATGGTCGTAGCCACGGGTTTTATATAGAAGTATGATACCTGAGAATAAAATAAGAATTCGTGAATTATTATGGTCTTTGGAATTTTCTCTTTATTTTGATATACAACGCATGTATATTATGTTGTAGTTAATTTTTATTTGACTGGTGCAACTACTGGTGTACCAGTGGTGCAAAATAAATATAAAGACATATATTACTAAGAATATTTAAGACAAAATGTTTTTTCCAGTTTTTTAACGGCCTTGCTGTTTTTATATATTTAGTAACAGATGTGCAGTATGACTCACGGAAGATGCAAACGAAATATTAAATTTGTTCATTTAAAATATGTGCCCTAATATACTGAAAGCCTCAATACCGCACACAGAGAAGTATTTTGAAATTAAAAATTATTTAAAGAAGTTCAAACCCAATTTGCTATGTAAGACTAATAATAGAAACAGAGCACATATGAAATGTTTAATAAAAACAATAATAAATATATATGCTCATTACTTCCACGATGCAAGATAAAAATATTTTATGAAATGTAACAAGCTTAGAAGTTAAGTACTGATTTTTCAAAGCATAATTTAAAATTGCAAGATGAAAGAAATGTTTTCGTCATAAAGTTGTATACTTTAGGGTAGTGTAATATGCTGTTACGTTTTCATAAAGATAAACATTAACATATCCCCCAACATTACAAGATCAAAGTACATTATTCGAGATGAATTTATTTTAAATTTTATATACATAGAAGCAATAAAATATACTACAAAAACAACAAGATAAAACGCAATTTTATGAGATTAATTAGCAAACTTCAAATTAAATTACTTTATACACGAGTTTGTATAGATAGTTACAATAACAGACATGTATAGTACAAATATAACAAGATTAAAGAACATTTTATGAGATGAAGTAGCAGGCTTCAAAGTGAATTACTTCTTTGTCAAGACTACGTGTAGAGTAAAAACGTCATATCTCACAAATGTTACCCTGCCGTTTACTCAAAGGAAACCATACATAGAGTTGTTGTGCAGTGTGTTCATTATGAAGAGGCTTTTCATTTTGAAGACTTTATTTCATCATACTCCTTCCGAAACCAAACAAGTAACATTTTGAAACGAACATAAATAATAAGGAGGGTTCACAACACCGAATGTCACACCACCTAAAAATGTATTCTTGTCACAGCACCTAAAATTGAACCGTCTAATAAGGCCAATTCTCGTACCACCTTATGTCGAAGTACCTTAACTCACATCACCTAAAGAAATGCCCGAGAGAAGCATGGCACCTATAGAGTCATGCCAGAGTTTTATAGCGCCTAATATCACAGCACCGAAAAGCAAATGGTACCTCACTGGAGGGGTATGCCGCCATCACAGTTAGTGGCCAGTGTATTTATTGGTTGTTGACACGTATTGGGCGGGTTGTGTCAACGCGATCGCTGATAGAATGAAGGTGGTTAACATTGCAGTTTACTGAAATTTAAACAAGATAGAAAAATATAAATTGTTACAACGCTCAAAGTCAAATTATGAATTATTAAGTTGTCAGAAATACATATTGGCACGATTATAAAACTAGAAATCTTTTAGTACACCAACTTTTAGGAACCTATATACTTGTAATTTCGTATGAAATCAAAATATATTAAAAATATGTGTGATAATTTTTAGAAATGCCACAAACATCACTAATGAAGTAGTGTGATGTTCTACAAATGTTTCTTACACATAAAGTAAAACAGTTCAGTTATCTCAATAGAAACTATATGGGCAACAAGCCAAGGCGTCTCAAGAATCAAGAATATTTTTTATTAGGAAGGAACATGTTTATAAAAAGTTTGTTCTAATCACATTTGTGATAATTTATCGTTGAGTTCCAATCTTTACAAAATAGTAAGTACTTTCTGAAGTAAAGTGGACAAGTACAATAAGCGTACCTATCAAAAAATGTTTAATTAATGTGGTAATGTATAATTCCTGTATAGGATTTACAATATCCACGTTATATACAAGACTGAGGATATGCATACAAATTCACACTTATAATTCTATAATAATACCAATTTAAAAATAAAAGATTTAGTAAATTACAGTTTTTATGACAGTGCATTACAATATAATTTGTTTTCCTATACTAAATTTCAAACGTTTATTACTAATGATTTATAAACATTAGTAAATATTTATGTAATTGTAAAATAAGTTTAGCGATTTCTTACAGATCTGATCAAATATATTTGGAATAATGTAAGTTTGGAAACGAATTTTTTTCTAAAAGATCATAAAATGTTGGTTGGTTATTTTCAAAATGTATGAATATATATTATGTTTTTGACTTTAATGTTTTAAAAGAATCATTTATTGTTGTTATTATTAGTTCATTATATATCATATCATTATATTTTTGACTGATTTTTAGTTTTAAGATTATTTAAAATTATAGTATTGTATTTATATATAAAGACAAAGCCCTCACGCACTCATTATTAATTCACAAACTCCTCGAAATCCCAAAAAATTTAATTAGGCAAACGTATGCCACACGAGTTAAATAAACAAACTAAATTATTGTATTAAATATCACTCACCCATAGGGGTTGCAATGGGGTTGTAATCCTTAGAATAACTACATTTTTGTTTTTCGAACTTCCCATTGTCCTAAGAACATGAAATTTGACACACATATGCTCCATGACTTACACGGAAAAACAAGAGCATCCTCATGAATATTAATTATTATAGGGGATGAAATATGATTGCAAACCCCTAGAAAAACTATTTCTTTATTTTTCAACTTCCCAATGCCCTAGAAATATGAAATTTCTCACACGTTCCACTTTACGTACGTAGAATACCAAAAGCACATTTCTTCACGATAAACCCCTATAAAAAATTAGGTTTATAGGGATTTGAAAATATCTGTTTTGAAAATTTTACAGTATCCTATAAAAAAGTTTGACACACATGGGTCTGCACTAAGCAGACTACCTACACGGAAAATACCTTAGACCGGAACTAGATTACAAGAATCGAACGTAGACAACTTTGGACTTAATTTTTTTTTTAAATCCAAGTAGTTTCATATTATTTAAAGTGCATCAAGGCATACTCTACTATGACGTGTGAAATATAATTGATTTGAACTAAAATGATTCTGTACCCGTTAAATTTTAAGTAAGAGCAAGTGAGAAATTGATTTTATTTTCGATAAGCATAACAATCGAAACAGAAGTAAACGGACTATAAATATGTTGTCCTCTAAATAGCAATTATTATAAGGTTCCATATTATTAAAGCATTTCATTAAGATTACTACGACGGACGTAATAATCTTTCATTATTTCCTAAAATAATTCAAGTGTTACTGAAGTTTTTAGAGCTATGAATTAAAATATTATGGAATATTCCATTAAAACTCTTTTACCCTTCAGTTTTGGGACTCAAAAGCACTGCTCTTTAAACGTAAAGTACAATTATTCTGAAGTGGATCAGGACACTGGAATATCTTTCACTTATTTTCAGAAGTTTTTGTTATGCTATTTAAAATTGACATGCTTATGACTTACCTTTTATTCGATAGGAAATCTCGTGCACAGCTACTGGTAACAGATAATTTAAATTATAAAAATAATCCAAATAAACATAAAGGATATTGTAGATGGTCTTTACTCACCACATATATTTCTTCTTGTTACGAAACAATACAATAGTATTAATTTTTTGTGAGGTCGTTTGTATTCTGTTTCATGGGCCTGATACTGTTTTGTTTGGAAGCGAAAGGCCTGACACAAAAATAAAATCGACTTTATTAGATTTTTTTATTTTAAGTTAATACACATTAAGGCTGGCAACAACACCCGTGTATGGTTGTCGTGGAGCCTGTGTGGCGTGAGTTTGAGAAAACTGTTTAATGAAAGAGTTAAATTCCAGCTGTCTACTAAAAGAGCCAGCTATACGCTTTAAGCAGCGCGATGAAAAGATGTTACCTGTGTGTCTCCTTACACTATAAAAGCACGAAAACTAACACATGTCTAACGCCTTTATTAGCTTCATGTAATGGTGTTGTTGACCAAATCAGTGTGTAATGGAAGCTTTAAAATTTCCCAATCTTATAAATTGCACGTCAGATCTTGGTAAGTGTGCGTCATGATATGTGTTGCGCAACAGGCCTTGTTGAGGTTAGATGCAAGCTTTAAGAATATCCACTGGACTATAAAAAGTCATTATAATAGTTAGGATTTATAATTCACAGTGTTATATGCTAACACGACATATTCATTCTATTTATAAATTTATTTATTCTGCAATTCTCATTGTCATCTTGGTTACTCATAACACCTTTAAAAAAATGTTCACCAACGCTTAGCCAAAATCTAAGGAGTAATATGCACCATCATTAAACTCAATGTTTCCTTTCTAGAACTTAAATGAAGGTTCTAGGATCATTTTAAGTCTACATGTCTATTTGTTGTCGAGATATGTGGACAGGCAAACCGATAGAGAGACTGGCAGAAACGAAAATGTTCCAGGCCCTCAAGTGATTCAATAATGTTCAGCCAATAATCTCCTTGTGTCAAGTAGCAAATTGCTTTCTCGCCATTTATATTTAAGGAAAATTGCTTTAACATCTTTATATATAGTTAACATACTCAAATCTAATCAGCAAAACAAATGAAAAAATTCAAAATAAACTTTTATTAATGCTGCTCTACTACAACACCAAATTCGCAACGAATAAATTGGGAGAAATCCAGCTCACTTGTGAAGATATAAAGACAGATCTACTTGTTATAATTGAGAACGGTTTTAACAATAAAACATTGAGTTGTGTAACCTTCAAAATTTTAAACTGGCCAACTCATGTTGCCGTTATTATTCAAAACGTGGGGGTGTTGCAATCTTTTTGAAACAAAGTTTCAGTTCTGTAAACTATATCATAAAAGAAACGGACGAAAAACATTTTGAAGTAGCAAGGAATAAACTCAAAATTCAATATTGGTCGTCATCGGCATCTTTTGGTCTTTCAGTGGGAATGAAGATATATGCTTTCAAAATTAAAATCCTTTCATAAATATTATTAAAAAATACGAGTATTCTTGACAAACATCCGAGGCGTCACTCTATTATGGTTTAGCTCATTTTTAGTCACAGATATCATTACCAAGCCATGTTCAAACCATGTTTCTAATTCAATGAATATGATTTATGGACTCCCTCAAAGATCTATTCTCTGTCATATTCTCTTCTTGCTCTATGTTAATGACTTAGAATCATCACTACCACATGGAAAATTCGTGCAGTACGCTTATGATACGACTCTTTGTTAAAAAAAAAATAAAAATTATGTTTACGAACAAAAAGCATGTGTTGCAGTAAAAGATTGTGTACATTTTCACAGCTTTAATCTAAAAATGTACTGATCAAAATAAAATATTCTGAACTTTTCATTGTGCTTCACAAACTGCAAATATAGCCCTGCCACTGAGTTGGATGATACTAGAAGAGGTCTTGTCCTTTAAACTCCTTTGTATTTGCTTTGGTCAAGGGTTGACATGGAATTTTCATATCGATTATGTTTGCTCCAAATTAGCTTCAAGCATTTATGTTTTGATGTCTGTAGTTAAATATTGCGCTAGTTGGGTTGTGATAATAGCTTATTATGGCATGATTTATTCACATCTCACTAACTGACAAGTGCTGTGGTGCGCATGTGCAATGAACCATTTTTTAGAACGCTTAAACTTAAAAAAATGAGATATATGCATCGTTGCAAAACTACAATTAAGAGAGTCTGTAGGCCACTTTTCAAAAGAGTGCAGATGTTGACTCTGCCTAGTCCCTAAATTTAAAAAACAACGTCGTATTATATGATATGTACATTGACCAACCGATGAGATGTTCACCCGTACGAGACAAGAGATAGAGAAAACTAAAAAAGTGGGAGACACAGGACGGTAGTTCATGAAAGTTTGTCCTCAGAGGCAGGGGTTAATTTCATCAAACCTTGCCAAATGAAATAATTCGAAAAGGTGAAAATAACTCATGAAAAGCGTTTATATCGATGATATACTTTATTTTTGTCCTAGTTTGTTTTTCTACGACGAAAAGCTTAGTTGCGTCGTTTTATAGTATGAATAATAGAATCTCCATTATAACCTATAAGTTAATGTAGTAGTTATAAAATAAATGTATTTGTTTTTAGAATACAGTATAATGAGCCTCCTATTTACTAACGCTTTATTAAATACCCGAAAGGGCCTTATTGAAAACGTTTGTTGACCGTTCGTCTGTGCGATAACTTATTTTATAAAGGTCGTAGTGACTTGAAACTTGGTACATAGGCTCTTATTGGTCCATATAAGAGGTCTATTGATTTTAGGGTAAAAAAAGAGTCGTCCGTTCATCTGTACGCTTGTATTTGTGTTACGTTCAGTCAAGGCTTTCCACGCTCCATACTTCCATACTTTGTCCATTTAATTTTTTTACAGAATCTCATACATAGTTTACAAAATTATGTCACGTATATACCACTTCTATACAGTACATCATTTATCTGCCAGTTTTACATAAAATAGGTAGTACTGCCTGTTGAGACTATAAGAGTGAGTCAAATTTTTAAAACAATCAAGAAGACAAGAAGTTGAATAAAAATTTAAAGTTCGTATAGGGTTGCAAACTTTTTAATCCCTTATGGGTATTTGGTCTTTTGTGCTTTGTTTTTCTTTGAATAGCACAAAACATGTTTTTGTTTATTTCATCTGAAAATTAAAAAAAACAAATTATATAATCTAAGGGCTTCAACCTCTATGGAAGTTTGGGTTGTTTTATGAAAATACTTTAGGTATTCTGTTTAAGTCATATTAAGTGTGGTAAATTAAAACTTTCTTTAAACATCGGGAAGTTGGAGAATTAGCTTGATTTGAACCAACACGAAGCGACTAGGTGCTGTGGCACTGAACATTGAAACACTCGCACGCCACCAAACGAACTGATGTAATTAGCTGGCGTATAATGAGAGCATCATTTAAATAAAATACAGATTCAACAAAATTAACTGTGACATATATTATCCGTTTATCTTCCCTTAGACTATTTATGGAAATTGAATATCAATTATCAAGATTCCATAATTTACTAAAATATCCATATCAAATTTCAGACATGTAACGCTGTATTATTATTTGTCCGTAACAATATCATGAAAATATTGTATTTAGAGTATAGAACAACATTGTACAGGGTTATGACAAAAATGTTTCACATGATTTTAAAATAAATATTTACTATTAATATAATAATATACTAATTAGTGATATTAGACGGTTTATTGTCATCACATGAAGCGTTAGTGAAGAATCAAAAATACTGAGCTCAACTTTATTCAATGCATGAACTACTGAAGCTGCATAAACTCCTAAGCTACATGCAATGGAATTTGCAGCGAACTTAATACCACCTCATAAATGCTCTCTTTTATTTCCATCCCCGATTTATGTCACCAATTTATTGACCTCTAAAATGTTAATAGAAACTAGGAAGATCTCGTAAATAGTATTAGGTTTGGGGAAACTTTTTCATACTGTACCAAATATATTTGGTACTTTTTGTGATTAAATTTTTATTGAAAAAATCAAATTCGGCTATAATTGCCATTTATACAAATTTAATTAATGTAAATAAAAATCATTTGACAGGTATTTGGTCCTCAGATCATATGTTAGTTTGGTTATTTAAACGCATATGTGACATACACGGCCAAATACAAAATAATTGAATCGTAAAAAGTAAGGGCTCTGTGGTGTAACGGTATCACGTTCACCCGGCAACTGAGAGATCCGGGTTCGACTCCCGGCGGAGCAAGTACTTTTTGTGATTCAATATTTATTAACAATATCATATATATTCTAATTTTCTGATATATATATATATATATATATATATATATATATATATATATATATATATATATATATATATATTCTTTTATATATACACTAAAAAGATTGGTAAGTTCTCCAACATGAAGGCTTTCAAACCTATTTGTCTTTAGAGTTAGAAGTTAGTAGTTTTACTCATCAAATTAATGATTCAAAAATTTACTAAAGGTAAAACGTTATGAAGGCATATAAATGGATACGTACTATTAATGAAAATCTATATAGAATCCCTTCATCGAGCACTTTTCGTCTATCAGCTTTAGATTTCATTACTCAATAATTTGAAGTTATGAAAAAGGTTACTGAAGGGTAAATAGGTAGCAGCCGATACTTTAGTTATACGTTCAGAATATCAACAGACTCGTATTTGGAGACTTGTTTAGAGGCTCTTTATTAGCTAGACAGATGTACCACACATTGGTTACAGTCAGATATAATGGTTAATATTAACCGTACGGGACAGAAGTATTGACACAAAAACACACACACACACACACACACACACACACACACACACACACACACACACACACACACACACACATACACGAGTACTCACACTCATAAACACACTAATGTAAAATCCTTTACTTCAAATAAAATAAAATCAAATCAAATTTATTTCATAACTTACAAACAAACATAGTACACGGAATATACATGAAATTAGTCACACATGGCCCACAGAGGCTTGTGCGAGGTAACGAGCCTGTTTCTTGTTGCTGTGCACAGCTTTATTATAATAGTTATCATTAATAATAATAAACTATTTTGTATATTTTAAAAACAATTAATATACACGGTGTACAAGAAGTCCTGCACAGGTATAATATTTTCTGAACGATAACAGATAAATCAACAAGATTTGGTACATCAACACTACACCTATAAATATACTTTTTGAAGGAAGTATCGGTTTTCTGTAATATCATGGGGACGTCCTGCAAGGAGTCAGAAGGAAATCTTAAATATGAGCATAGGTCAATATGCACATTAATTTTAAAGGGCTTATCTAGCAGAGTTTAATGCCGCAACCCGCACTCAAAAAGATTGATCCAGTACAAAATGGCGGCTGTTCAAAGGTGTTATTTAAAAAAGATGTTTACTTACCAAATGTTTTCAGAGTAAATAAATATTCGAATTGTTCACCTCCGGTTATTTGACAGTTGGAGAGACGCACATAAAAACTATTAACAGAATTTTGCAGGGCAACTTGAGGAATCGTCTCTGACATTCTTGAAGTATTCTTTGTCTCAGTTCATTTAAATTTTGAGGCATTGTGTTTTGTAGGACGTTGTCCTTAAGGTAACCCCAAACAAAATAGTCCGCTGGCCATTCTACAGTCCCCCGCCTTCCTATCCACCGTTGCCAAAAAAAAACAGTGTTTAAGTAGGCTTTTACGTCGATGCCGTAGTGTGGGGGTGCTCCGTCCTGTTTGAAACCATATATTCTGGAAAATTTTCTCCAAACATGTTTTCGAAGTGCTGGTGTAATTTCATTTTCCAGCAAACGTTGGTATGATATTGCATTTAAATTTCCTTCAATAAAGAAAGGACCTACCAACTGGGTACTCATCACACCAAGCCAGACATTCACCTTTAGTGGATACTGCGTATGTGCCTCCCGCATCCAGTGAGGATTTTCGCTACTTCAGTAACGGCAATTGTGCCTGTTTACGCTTCCATTCAGCATAAATGGACACTCGTCTGAAAACACAATATTGTTTACATCAATTTCGTTGCAATCTATTTTGGCCATCATAGTTTCACAAAATTCTATACGTCGATCGAAATCATCTTCGTTGAGTTCGTGCACCAATGAACTTTATAAGGCTTAAAAATTGGACCCTTTCAGAATTTTTAACAGACGTAACAGAGATTTCATGAGTTTGTGCTGCTGAGCGTAGGGACTCTTTGCAGGATCTCAATAAATGACTGCAATACATCTAAAGAGTTGTCTTCGGTTTGCCGCAGTAGCGGGCCTTCCTAACCTATGAACCATCGGATACACTTCATGTTTCCGTAAGCGTTGACCAGTTCTCCCTACAGTTGTTCTAGAAATTGGCTGCCTCTCGTGAAAGTAGTCATTAAATAAATGGCATGCTTCCTCGTGTGATCGTCTGTTGTTTCCCCAACCACCCATCATAAGAAGTGTATACGTTCACGTTCGTCAAGCGACATAGTGTAGTTGAAGAACTACAAGCAAATACGAAGGCTTTTGTACTAGAGCGCACTGATAGAAAGGTTTGGACAGCACTACTAAAACAAGAACACTAGAATAGCCCTACTATGAATAGACTGGCTAATAGGAAAGTCTAAACTGCGACCCTTGAGGATAACTAACGTCATAATTCACTTCTGTACAACTGACAAGCGAGTAAGTACAGCGAGTACAAGCAGTACAAGCGAGTACAACGAGTACTGCAGTATTTAGCTGCAGTATTCGTTTGGTTGCAGTTTTGCTTTACTGGGGTTTATGGCTATTCTTACGGCAAGTAAACAATTCCCAACAAATGGCCGAAAAAAATAATGCATACAGCATCCAGAGGAAATTCATATGGAACCATAACAAAGCAGTTATCCATCAGTTACCGGCAGTTTTCATTCTCTTCTGTTTCTCAAGTAATAGAAACTCCGTGATACACAACAGAACTCAGCAATACAACCCTTGACAAACTTATCAACACTTAAACCAAGATTCGTCAAATCCAAGGAAAACTTGTCTGAAAAATCCTATATAGTAGGGCATCCAGTTCAAGTATCGACAATATTTCCTACAAACCTGCAAACAAAAATCCAAGAATCGAATGCTTAAACAACTGCGAACAGCAGCCAGTTAAAAATATTACTAATAATAAAATAAAAGAATTGAGAACTAACATTCAAGGTGATAAGGTCATTAATAAGCAAAAGGTAGATGAATTACTGGCACAACTGCGTAAAGATTTATTGAATAATCTGGAACTGCAAAAAACTTAACAAAAGAGGTAATTTCATTAACTTAAATTTTATATTGCCTAACAACCATTCATTCACTACCATTCCGAGCTTATTTCTACCATAGACCTAAACATTATTAACCTCTGAACTTTTACACACACCTTGATAACTGGGAAGTCCTATCTGATGCGATGGGGAGCAACCACTTTCGTAATGACTCTAAATTCTATTAAAAAATTCACCATCCAAGGCAGAAAACACAAAGAAAGGACTTTTAGAAAGGAAATTGGTAAAACTATTCAAATTTAATTGATGAAAATATGAAAAATATTGTCCACGAGCCTTTAAACATCTAAATAGAAATGTTTGAACAAATTATCAACAATGCAGCAGATATATAAATACCAAAATGGAACAATCGTAGTGTAAGTAACCAAAAAGACTTTACACCAAAATCATGGTGGACTGCGGAATGTTCTCACGAAATTGCTCAACGAAGGCTTAGTTTTAAGAAATTCAAGATGGATATGAACCCTGTAAGTTACCAAGCATATCAAGAAGCTCAGTTAAAAGCCAAAGAAACAATTAAAAGGGCAAAAATGAACGGATTGCATAAATTACGTGCAAACATAGGTGAGAAAAAATAGCAAATTTGCATGGAAGGTCATAAAACAACTGAAAACAAACAAAAGCAATAATGAAATATCATTAATCAAGGAAGACCAGCATTTAGCAGAGAAGTTTATAAAATACATTATCCCAGATCACGTTCCACAAGCTCAAGAGATATCCACACCAAAAATAAAGGATACAGATCACATAATTTAAGAAAACTTCAGAACGACTGAGTTAATAGCAGATCTTAAAACGAAGAAAAAAGACCCTCATTTCCTATAGTATGATTACTCACCTACTGAGGAGGCCTTAACAGTACTATCGAATGTCTATAATAATATTTTGAATGACAACCTAAGTATCGCAAAAATGGAAAGATATAAAAGTCATATCTGTGCTTAAAAATAATGTTATCCAGTTTTAACGCTACATTATATAAGGAAATAAGTCGATTTCTGACAACCAGAAAAAAGCATATAACCCAATCAAAGAATAATGATATAAGGTAATCACAGACGAAATCACTACACAAGTTTTTTTAAGTGAAAAATTACTTCCTGGTGTAATTCCAAGTCAGCCATTTAGATAATAAACAAATATGCATTAACTAGAGAAGGCGCTTTTGAAATAAATTAAAATTGAGGAAGAATAAAAAATGACTTTTATATTAAAACTTAGCGACTTTCATCAAGAATATAAGGCAGAAAACTAATTTTAGAATTTAATATTCCTTGTGTTATTCAAAATTTACTTTTTACAATTCAGTCGAAAGTAAATTGTAAATTGTATTGTTTATAAGTCCATTGGGAGTCGCTCTCTGGCCCAGGATACTATCCGCTGTGGGACTGAAGTTTAGTGTGTGATACCTTGCATTATAATACAACTAAACGGTTAACCACCAAAATGAATATACGGCAGTTATTTTATAATACAAGTAAATAATATCATGTTATGTCTTATGTAATGAAAAACGTCATTTGTTTTTAAACTTTATTTAGGATTCCTTTGATTAATGAAAAATAAGTAATATTATATGTTTTATTAGAAACTGAAATTAAATAACAAGTTTCTAAACGTTGGCTTAAACTGAATCTGTTTAAAAGATACATGATACTTTTGTGAAAAATTCCTTTTTTTATTTTAATAATTATTTGCAATTAGAGTGGAAAGCTTTAAGACCGTATATCTATAAAAGTGCCATGATATTAAATCCTCACAATTATTAGTCACTATTTTCCCTTACTTATACCATTGTGGCGTATCTTAAATAAAGTATAAGACGTGCTTGTTAAAGCAGGTTTAAGTTAAATTATTTGTATTTAAATTAAAGCACTTGAAAATGCACAAAGTCAACAAATTTCTAAGTTTGTTAAAAGTTCTTTTGTTAAAAGCTTGACGGAAAGTCCATTGTTCGTGTTTGATAAAAGGCAGGAACTAATAACTTTGCCAAGTTTGATGTAAAGTTGTACAAACATCGTTATTGTTGCTAAACGATTTGAGATTTTGTAGGTCTTAGAAATTACAACCATTAAGAATGAAATGGTCTTATTAACGTTTTTACTCATTTAATCATTTTATTGGAATGCAAAGTGTACGCTTTATATGCAATTGAGAATTTGAAATATGAAAATGTTCTTTTTTTCTAAGTAAATTCAGCTACGTCCCGTACTGTTTTTGAGACCAGTGTAATTAAAAATTAGTTCTTCCGTCTCAGTTGGAAGATGTAGGTAGATTTTGTCAGGTTGATATTTAACTGATAATACTATTAATTTTTGCATGAGATTTACATATGATCAATATCTATAAATTTTTCAGAGATTTTCAAATTTTTTATAACACAAGTTTAGGACATTTTATGAATAATACACCTTTTATCCTACCCTAAGTTCATACATTATGGAGTTTTTTAATCTTGGAAGTTAGAACAGCCGACATAATTGAACGAATTAGCATACTAAGTTACCAATGCACTTAGTTTAGACATTTATGAGATAAATTTTCGTAATGATACCAAATTTGGATTTTAACTGCTCTCTAATTTTTTTCGCCGGTTCTTGAAGATAAAACAATTTATAAGGAATTTTTAATATACCGATTTTTAAAATATATAGTCAATATACCGAAAATCCGTTCAAGATACAAACAAATGATTATTAAAAATTATCGTCATTGGACTTACTGTAGATGGGATAAATCTACAAACGTAGTTCCAACGAAGAGGAAGAATACACCGCAGATGGAGTAGCGACTGTAGTCTGTTTACGATCTCAATGATCCCAGAGTACGCTGACCCGAAGTCAGACGTGCTTCTACATAACTTTCCTTTCCACTTTTTTTATTCTCATTACCATTACTACTTCATTACTTGGCTCTGGTTAGAGGGTTATAACTTTTAATACAAATTTTATCCCTTGTATTGGTCTTTAAGTATTATTATTATTCTTGAACCAATCAAAATCAATCATCTTGAACAAACAGTAGTGTCTAAGATATAAAAAACATTATTCGATTCATCTGATGTTTATACTTTACATTATGAATATATTATGAACTAGTTCAAAAGACGCCATTTTATATTTATTTTGATGTTAACTTAACTCATGTGATACTATAATAAAATGTACATATTTAATTTGACTCTAATGGAACCATTGCCTCTTGTGAAGCTCCTGATGTCATAACTATCTTCCCTTAAAATCCACTATATACAAACTGCACCAACTTTATATAATTTTATGTTAGTAATATAAATATAATTCACTTTAATCTGTCAAGAGCAATTTCCAAGTACGAATAATATCTCAGAACTGTAGGATAGTCATTCCTTTACAGTATCTGGTATGAGACTGTTGCATTTTGCTAAAGTAAAATTGTCATTGCTTGGCCACTTGTTCCATTACAACTGCTGTCCAATGCTGAATTCTATTAAAATGGCACTGTACCATGTAACTCATTTTGAAGCATGTTGAAGCAGCATTAGACAGATGTCATACTAGTTTTCACATGCTTCAAAGCATTACAATTAATTATATTGCAATATTATTTAAGGTCTCTCGTATTCGTCATTTTCCTTAGGTACTGTTTATCTAGGGCATGGGCTTGTAGAATAAGTTCTTTACAATAAGCATGTTCAAATAAAATACTATATCGATAATCCAAGTTATCACTGATATTCCTTCTGTATTTTTAGTTTTTAGTTCATATTTTAAACCATATTTAGTCCGTATTTGTCATAATTTGCCAAAAATTCATAAGATATCACCAATAGGTTGCTATTTTTAAATTCTACTTCCAATAACGTTTTAACGAAACGTGAATTTTACTCAACATAAAATATGTGGTGATTGAAAGATATGCTGTATCACTCCTTAAATACAAAATATTGCTTAAATCATATCTTATTTTATTGAAAACTGCTAATTTTAGGATTAGTTATATTGTATGAGATATCCATAAATTTTAGTTCCCTCTGGCTACTATGATAATATATTTTAAAATGTAAATTGAGTGAATAAAAGTAAATTTTGTTGAGTGTTTGTTTTATAAAACATTAAAAATATATTTCAAAGGACAATGTAACAAGTAATATTCACGTATTCTAAAGTTTTCAAATTTACGATTTAGCAGTTAGTGCAGTAAGTACAACTGAAAAACATTGAAAACATAGTAACTGTTCTCTTAAATAGGTGATGTCTCAAACTGTAACTAACCAATTAAGAACCAATCAGTGTACTGCGTTCTAACTCAATTTATGTTGTTACGCGGATGTAAATGTGTCCAGAAATACACTAATGCTCATGAATAGGAAGTGATGGCTTACAATGTGTATACAAAATCCAATGAAATTTTAATAGCTGAGAGAATAACATTACTGAAATACCGTTAATGACCTTTACAACTTTCTTATCTATAATTCCAGCTACTAAATGTATTCAAATTTCTTAATGTTATTATTTTTTACAGTTGAAAATTTATTTATTACCTTGGAATACATTTTAGTCTACAGATTTTTATTATTTTTATGGTTTGAAGACAAAATCATTGTTTGTTCATATAAATTAATTATTAAAACAAATCCTGAGTAAACGAACTAATCTTACTAGCAAATATGTAGTAACTACAAACATAAGTAATTTATTCATTAAAACATCAATTTTAATACTCATGTAATACATAAATACAAATTTCTGATAACTACTGTTCGTGTTTATTAGCTAGAGCTTGTTTTAGATACACATTAGTTACATTACAGGCCATTATTTTTTGTCAAATAAATTGAAACAATTGATTGGTATGTGTGTAGAAACAAGTTATATGTGTATTAATTTCCTCTCTACATCATAAAATAATTGCCTGAACTTCAGCAAAACTACTCGCTCATGGGGCTGGAAAAATATCTCGACAACAAACTAACCAATAAACTTAAAACCATGAATGAAGATTTCTTAAAATTTTAGCAACACTGAGTTCGACTATGATGCATGTCACTCTATTGGATTTTGCTGATCGATAAGATGTCCCTTGCTAGCGTCACTGCCCCAGCCTTCATTCCAAAGTATTTATCATGTTACGACAGAAATCTATTTTGTTCCTTGTTTCTCCCTGGCACATGTCTCTTAAAGCTCTTTTAATTGTTTAATTTCACTATGTAATACGCATGGCGCGGTTATTCTATAAAACCCCCTTAATCAGCGTTAATTGTAATTGTGGAATCATCTTTTGTAACCCTGGAGATATATAGCTTTCCAGTGTAAACTTGTCTCTCCGACGCCTTTGGAATGATGAGACATCTCAGCCGTGCCGTGCTGTGCGTGTGACAGGTAGAGACGACTCCAATGGTTGACATCATTCCTCTATTCAACCCCTTTATCCCCCATTCCACAATTGCTCATATTTGTTTGAAATTAATTTAAACTACTCAACCATAATCAGTGGTCCCTATACGAGCCAGATTTTGTTCTTTAGTCCAATTGGTTTTATTTATAAATCAGTTTATTAACTTTGTCTATGTATTTGTACATTATTTTTCTTTATTGATTTGTCTTTGTAATTTGGTTGTAAAACTACTTAATATTTTGTAAGCTAGGCTAGCATTTTACATTGCAGACTTATTGTGTTCACCATATGTTGACGTTAGACCACTTTATGGTGTCGATAGACTCAAGATCATTTTGTCATAAGAGATAGTGCGGGTTTTACTCTGGTAGAGTTGTCTGCAACCCACTTTCCTCGCCCACTAGCAGATGTAGACGATTGAGCTATTTCAAGTTTGACTTCTCCTCGGCACATTCCAGTGCCGGACTGATTTCTTAATGTTCACAAATGTCCCTCGTTATGCATTGCAGTTTTACCCATTTAAAATATTCTGGAATAAAATGAAATTCCAGAAAACCTTGTCTCTTGAGAATATTTCCTCTTAATACAGTCCTTTAAATTAACATATCAACAAAAGTAACTGTAACCTCTATTTATAAGTAGTCATTGTTTATAAATTCTTTTTTTATTTTATTCCTAGTAACGAATTGACAGCTGACATTCTTCATTTGTAAATGGTTGACTTTATTGTTCTCTACTTGCTTATATTGATCTACACTGTAACCAGTGTTACATTCTTAAATACAAGATGTTACTACTATTTGTAATAATTGGTTTTATAAAAGGTTATCAAAGCATGATATTGTACTATATTATAAATCAAATAAATTATATATATATATATATATATATGTGTGTGTGTGTGTGTGTGTGTGTGTGTGTGTGTGTGTGTGTGTGTGTGTGTCTTTTTTGATTTCAGATATATTTCGACTTTATTAAATCTCCATAGTAAAGTATCCCATTTACTCATAAATACACTTTGCCAATGGCGTAGTGTAGCAGGTACGGCGCGCAAGACAACCAGATCAAGCAACGTCGAGCGTGGCTGCTGCTTGGATGGGTGCTAAGCGATCCTGTCCTTGCAAGCAGCCCGCCTGCCCGGCGATTGGTGGTGGTTCGGAAGTCACCTTTAAGCCGTTGGCCCCCAGGTTAAGTGTTAGAGAGGGCTTCTTAGCCCTAACTTCGCCTGGTAAAATAAGACATTCTTTACATTTTTTACTTGTTTACACTTTTAAAAATGTGCTTATATCTTTTCTGTTTATAATAGCCTACCTATTATTCGAGAAATTGTTACTCTAAAAACGTGTTTAATTTAGTACTGTTTAAATTGTACTTATTACAATATTGTTGTGTAAAAAAGGGTGCATGACGTTGTACGTGTTTTATTTCTGTTAATAGTCTTTAAAATAAATAGTCTCTTTATGTTTAATAATACTAAATTATGTATGAAAATATAAAGACATAAACGTTTTTATAAGCTTTAATTATTTTTATAATATTGTTTATTTAATATTAAAGCCCTGGTACTATAAAGTATTAAAGCCTCATTAATTAGACTTCAACTATTAATATTATAGGTTAATTAGCTACAGTCAGTAAAACTGTAACAGTTGTCTCTTGTTGGTTCTCAAGCCGACTACTGAGGCTAATTAACTATGTTATTTTGATGCATACCTAATTAAGCCTAACTCAAGTTGAAAACAATGTGTAATCTTTATGAGCCTATTAATTAGGCATTTATTTATCTTTTTGTGGATTAACAACCTTCAAATTAGTATACCTATATACAATTAGCAAATATAGTAAATTAGTATGATTAAAACCTCAAGATGTTTTGAATATCTTGAGTTTAATCATTGTTTAGAGCTTCTACTATAGTTTATTATATATCATTGCCTGCCTTAAACAGGGTCTAAATTATTGCTGCTCCGTTACATTCTTGTTCAATTGTATTATAGACCGACTCTATTAAAATGTGACTTACTAAACCTGTTGAACATGTGCCAAATAGTGAAGCCTCATCCTCTCCCCTCACTGTTTAATTCTCAAGAATTACATTGCAGTGATCTCTGAAAAGCGTGGTGACTATGAAACTATGTTTGCGTGTCTTCCGGAATCTGACGAGAATGCAGACAATGCAGTAATCTCTCTGGACGTGGCTCAAATTAATGACTTGCTTGTACAGGTCCCTAGTGTAATTAAGGTGCTGGTACAGCTCAGCCTCCTTCTATACACTCTTAAGGTCAGCATGAGCTGCCTGTGATATTCAGTTTTAATGTTGAACTACCCAAATTATATCTGAAATACTTACGGATTCCCTTTACAATGAGTCACGTTCATACTTGTTTGAATCCACTATATACTGAAACTCTAGTTTATCCAATATAACTAAGTTACAGTATCTTTTGCCCGTTTTATCAGGCGAACTTCTAAACTTATTGAAACCTCCAAATCTCACTGCCCCTGACTACTTGATAGCGTATAACTCACTGTATGAACTCATTCATACCGCAAGACGCCTCACTGTCCTACATCTGAATCACGTACTATACCTCACTAGTGTGTCAGATGAAGCTGTCAAACCAATGCGTGCGTTTGTCAACTTGTTCTATGAACGTACTAAATTACTTAAGACCTGCCGTGTGACGTTACTGCAAACAACCTTCTCCTCTCTGAACATTATTGTTGCCAAAGCACAGGTTGATAAAAACTCTCATCCCACGTCTACTGAAGCTGACAAGGTTCCCACTTTCCCCTTTGTCCAGGAAATCATACAGTCCTGAAAATGGAATGCTTTTATTAGCATCTTCACTCAATGCACCGTGATAACAAATATTTCTGTTCTAGGCCTTGACCACTCTCTCCTCCAAAGGTCGAAAGTCTTTCAATGTACACTTTCCATCGACGTTGCTCATCTTTGCTTCAAATTATTTTAAACTCCTTAATCTTAATCAGTAGGAGTTAGTATATCACAAAGTGCACTAATTAAAATAAGTTAAAATGAATTGCTTTTATCAAATTTTTATGATTGTGTTATCCGTTTTCGGATTGAATACTTTTTCAATAAAACTTAGGATACATCCTTTCAAGATACCATGTCCTGAAGACAGGAATAACAGTAACTATTTTCTATTCCAAAAGGAACGTAGAAATTTGTAGCAGAAATTTGAACACCTTCTATCAACCTCAAATAAAACAAGTTTGCACTTGAGTATATGCACGTTTTTAATAATAACAATATTTAATTTACTTGAAATATATTAATAATACACAATTCAGTCCCTCAAGCTATCACTCATGTATATAGTAAGCAAACTACACGGATTTATCTTCAGCCGTATTTTTATATTCGATTACATAATTGTCTAAATTTCCTTAATTTTAGTTTAATTTATAATTACTTATTTTAAGTACTTTTAGTAGTTTTAATTTATAAAAAACTTTTATACAAACTATATGTTATACTTTATACATTATTTTATTTAGGAACGTTGGTTTGGATTACTAATCGAATATCTTTGGTGTTAAGAACTATACGAGAAGAATTAATTTTAAGAGAAAACACTAAAGTCCTACAAGTATTACACTATACTATAAACAACGATTAGATAATTATTATTATAACTACGAGACATATTTACACAATTGATATTAATGTAATATATTGATCTATACAATCTAATATTAATTAATTAGTGTAATCTATCATTTATATATTTTTTATAATAAGAATATAGTAACTACTACTTATTATTATTTTAATATATAAAAGGAGTTTATTCAAAAAAGACGACACAATCCACAGTAAATTTTTTAAAATATGACTTAGATGAATACCTACAAATATCATAACTATATAAAAATCCTCGCAGTTTTCCCAACAGAAGAGAATGGTTAAGAGGGTAAGTCTCACCGACAACTGTGTAATTAAATATTTCCCGCGCCGGAGGCAATCGTTCCCGCCTTGACGTGGCTCAGCTGCTAACTTATTATGTCAGATGTAACTGCTCTCACTGTTTACAGTATTGCACAACACCTAGTGATATATGAGATACATATAATATGAATCTTACTATATCCAAAGCCACTCATCACTATGTTCATTTTATAATTACTCGCAAAATGATGTGGCCAACTGCAATGTATTCCTTTCATATATTGATACGTAAAGACCAATCATTCTATAAAGACTTAGTCACAATTGCACATCTTGATCTCTTACATTTTATATAAATCTGTTGACTTTACTTGCCTTAAGAATGGCATTTAAATCTTCAGGAATTTAATCCTTTGATTATCGGAATATACTGTGCGTCAGGTATAGCATGACGGGTGGCCTCGAGTTGCGCAGAAGGCAAGGAATCGAATAAAACGTTAGAGGAATTGAGCGGCTCAGTCTAGTGCCGTGTCCAGTGTACTTCACTGTGCAACTTTGCATACAGAATTATACAAGAACATTAGATTTTGTAAATCCACGTGTGGTAATACGCTTTGTGTCTTCCTTATTTTCGTTGTTTGTGCTCATAACATTTTTACGTAAAAAGTTGGTATGGAAGGTAATGCGAAGAGATAAAATGAGGTAGAAAAGTTATAAACAGCCAAACACGAGAAGCGGAAACCAACACAAATATAAATATGTTAAAAGTTCACCAGCATGTTGTTCAAGCAACTGTAGTTTCAGAAAGCACTATAAAAAGAATAAGTTCCAGTGCGCCTAACAAAGTAAAAACGTAAACATATAAACAATTATCTGGACAATTTTGATATGGGTGTGTTTCGGGGAACAATAAATGTCATCGACAGCATGAAGAACGGTCTACATTAAAATCCTTATTGAATGTGTTAAGAGAGAAAATAAATTTTAAGCATTAAAGGTGGACATTGACAAAAATATTATGGAAGTTACGTTTTTGTTGAACCGTTTAGCTAAATGCCGCAATAATAAACGGCCTATAGTCTACGTACATGGATGAAACATATACTCAATCTACACACACCAAACAAATGCTTGGACTGATGGTAGTACTTCGGTGGTAATAGTCTACTAAACACCTTTCACTTAAAGACAAAGCCTTAATAGCCCATGCAGGTGGGGAAGTTCGTTAATGCTCTGCTTATGTGGAATCAGGTAAGAAGTCAGGAGAGTATCACAATAACATGGCGTACGATAATAATGACAATGGATGAACACTAAATTAATCCCAAAAATATAAAAGATTATTTTGTGACATCCTCATATTTTGAAGCTTTCACACATCTCTAACTATCCTCTAATCGTATTGACAAATGTCATCTTCTACTTAATATCACAATGCGTTGGCATCGGTTGGGATCGTGTTGTCTAAAAGTGCATACCAGTTTACTATGAATTAAAATATGAATAAGAGTATTGTTTTAATTTTATTGTCATTGTATTTTAAATCACTTAATTGCAAAGTGTCCTGTTTTAATGTAATCAAATTATTTTGTCCTGAATGGATTGATATTGTTCTTATGCATTTGCTAGTGTATGTTTGGTATGCCTATTGTCTAGGTACATACAGGTCTTAAAATACTACAGTCTTTAGTCTTTATACATTTTACATTACATATCATGTAGGTCTCTTTAATATTTTCCCTATTTTATCAGGTGTTTTTTACATAAGGGAAATCTGACGATTGTTGACGGGTCTTTTTATTTGGATACAGGTTTAATTGTGATACATTCTGAGACAAACTTATATAATTTTAAAACCTTGAAATGATTTGGGCTGTAAAGTATGTATTTAAAAAAGAGCGCCCTGATTTTGGTGTCACTACCTACAATATTATAATGATTCATAAAGTAACAATTTTGGTACTTGTTATACCATTTAATACTTGTTATAGAAATATAGATGTTACAATCATACTTATGACAAAATCCAGAAAATGTTTGTATATCTCCACCAATTATATCGACTATAACCCAAAACCACGTGCAATTGAAAATCGTTTATGGGCTTATACTGTGCTCAAACGTACACACGTAAACACGATAACAGTATTTTTATTATTTAATATTAGTTAATATTCAATATAGACATAAATAATGTGTTTTCGTTGATACTCACACGTCATCTCGAGATAAAATCTACGTTTTTAGAAATAGTTTTCTAAATAAGGAAATATATAAGGTTTTTAATGTTGTGATGGTATAAACTTCGCAAACAAAACCACGTTTTATAGACAGTTTTTATAATGCTCTAAATAAACGCGCGTTATTTTGCAAACTCATGAACTTTCTTTTGTATTGTTAAGCCTCGTACAAGCAGACGTTATTTATAACATTTAAACATATTTTAGGATTTTAGTTCAAAGAAGCTCTTACATTTCATAAATAAAGAGTACCTTAGACTGGATTTATATATTAACCAATAATTATACTATAAGTTATGAAAAACTAATTATTAAAATATCGATAAAATATAGAAAGTCATTACAATGGAGAAATAAATTTTCACAATTTCATTCATCAGGTAAGAGAACAAGTATAAACTATTTAAATGCACAGGTAAAAGTAGTAAGTTTGTGCCTTTAATTAATCCTTATTTAGTTGAATTCAGGAAACCGAGTTTTTAAAGCTTCGTAAAACTGTCATTTATATTTATATACAAATATACACACAAAACCTAACTTTTTCTACTTCTTCTATAATTATGTTATACTAATTTGAATTGTAATAGTAGTAGTGAAATATAAAAGCATTAATAATAGTTTTGGAGGTAAAAAGTAGAATACTTTCTTCAAACAAGAAATAAAAGAAATCGTGTTCTCATTGAAATGAGATATCATATTTTATACAACAGTTAACTAACTGACTGTATAAGGTAAATAAGTAAGTATTTAAATTAAAAGTTTCTTTGAAACAAGAAGCAACGTAAGACAACAAAGAGGTAGATAAGTTCTTGACTAAATAACAAAATAACTTACTAATTAATCACATAAGGAAAGCTAATAAATTGATCGAGATTAAAAGGGTTTTCATGTTCCATTACATGTCATGAAAAGTGCATTAATGCAATAACATTTTAGTAAAAATAATAGTTTTTGTAAATTATGAGTGTTTAACTCAATAAATTTAACTTCATTACTTTAGTTTTAAATAATGCTTCGTTATTATAGCTGTAAATAATTCGCAATATTGCAGAAATTATGTAGAGAACTAACTATAAGAATAAGAGTTCAATATTAAACGAATATTTTTGAAAGAATTAACACGAAATTGGAATTACCATTGAGGAGTTTAGATCGTGACATGAATAATTCAGTAGGATCATTAGATTCTCTCACTGGTGTAAAGTATCGAGCATTTTAAGTCGTCCCAAGAGAGTGATCGCAATAGTTACAAAGCAATGATCTATTTTTATAATTATATTTACTACATTTACAGGGATTGTATTAAACTTAAAGCGTACACAATATATATATATATATATATATATATATATATATATATATATATATATATATATAAAGAAAGAAAAGAAAATATTTCATGTGACTATATCTCTTAATATACTCCAGTTTTTAGTCTTTATACATTTTACATTACATATCATGTTTTGTGAACCGCTTGAGGTATGAATTTCGATCGTAGTATATGTATGATGGCTAATAAGACAATTATGAGGGTCTAGTGACAACTTTCTACTTTGTATTATTTCAAATTGGCAACCATTGAAATTTTACAGCTGTTTTCAAAACCGTATCTATTTTATCTTACAAATGTATTAAGGACAAAAATGTACTAAATTTAACCTCTAAAAACGTGGTAAGTATTATTAGTATGAAGTGATAAATTATTATCAATAAAAGTTTTTATATAATAGCTAAATAACTTCCTAGTGTTTTTCATCGATAATTGGAGGTTTAAAAATGTTTTCCACTGAAATATTTCAAATCTGAAACGATACAGAAAAATACTTGTTTTTAGAAACATTTGTTTTAAGTTTTAAAATGTATTTTTAACCAAATCGGATAAGCGAGAGCCTACTAAACTATGAGACGAGTCATAAAACAACATCGTGTAGCATTGGTCCATAGAAAGTTATGGAAGTCTCAAGACTTTTGCCATTAAATGAAACATATGATTAAAAGGTGACTGTAATTTGAGAAGAAATTTTACCACACTCCAAGAAAATTATTAGAGTTAAAACGCAACTCGCAAAAAATTCCACCGAAGAAGTGAAGAGTGTTAATGCCATAGACCAGCATGTTGTGTTCTATATTCATTTTCAGACTTTCAAATTAAAAAAAATCTGTTAATATACCGTCTTTGTATGTTATAGACAAGCGTGGTTGTAATGATTTGATTAGATAACGGCCATATGCCTTTCATATAGATTTGGTTTTTAATCAATCTTAAAGATTTTAAAATGTATACAATGGTTGATGGATACAATACACATTAGTGACATACCAGTATCTATACCAGTGACCAACCTAAATATGAAATAGATAATATACCATTAGGTTACTTTTAAACTATGAAGTAATTAGCGATAAAGTTTACCCAATCTTATAATGAAGTTGTGAGAAAAAATAAGAAAAACCTCAAGGTATCTCATTACAGATACAGGCAGAGTCAAAGAGTCTTCTAAACTGTTTTAATGAGCGTTATGGAGGGAGATTCCTTTTACACTTTCTATTTACATAAAACAAACTTGAACAAACCCGTAAAAAATATAAAGCATACTGTTTTAACAATTATATCACTATTGTTTTGGAATTCTTATCTTATTACCATCCCAAGAAGAAAAACTTCATGCTGATACCAGCTAATAGAACCTACATTGAGTCTACCAAGAGCGATGTTGTCTGTTGCAAATCAAAAATCCGATGGGTATCCAAGAGCGGCGCATTCTAACCGAACATGTTACTGGTACAACTGTAAACTAAGGTATTACGGTTTTTATCATCTTGAGTTGCTATCACTAGAATAATGACAGCAAACTGGCCCATGTCGGACCGTCGACCCAGACAGTTCTATTGTATCGTGTGTTTGACCAAACATAAATTTGTCATTTGTGTTTTATTATAACATTAAACAGATTAGTCCGTATTTTTGTCGTATGTTGGTTATTCAGTTTTACTTATAAAGCGCTCAAATCAGTAAAATTGTATGTAGATTCCATAGATAGTACAAAATCTAAGTATATATATATATATATATATATATATATATATATATATATATATATATATATATAATATATATATATATATATACTAGCAGACCGACAGACGTTGTCCTGTACACACGTCCTTTAATTCGAAAATTTTAAACTTTGATTAATCTGTAACAATCTAGGGGCTGTTTTGATAAAAAATGTCTATTAAACAGTTATTACAATATCTAACTTCATCACATGTACATTTTAATCACACTTCGACCAACCGATAGTGTGTGAGTATAACATGAGTGATGTGAAATGTAGAGAATGTTTTAAATGAAAACTTACTTAATCTGAACGTAAAAAAGTTGAAACAAACTATTTTAATAACAGGTATATTTTTTCAATTTACAACTTAATTTATCGTAATGCCATTGAATGTACAATATTTTTTGTTAATCCTTCAGGAGTATACACAAACAATCTAGATGATTTTCCAAAAGGGCTGAAGTATAATAAGTGACCTCCATCACAATCGAATTATTGATATTTCTGAATAGCCTATATAATTACTATCCGAATTAGATTATAGTTATGTAAAGGCTGAAGTATAATAAGCGGCTACCATCACAATCAAATTATTGATATTTCTGAATAGTCTATCTAAACTAACCGAATTTCATTATAGTTATTTAAAATTAACAGTATAGTATCGGAACTGGCCAACAGAATTTAATTTATCTATAATACTAAATAAGTATTCCGTATAGGGCTGAAGTATAATAAGTGGCCACCATCACAAACGAATTATAGATATTATTTCTGAATAGCCTATCTAAACTACTAAAATGACGAACTGAATGAGATTATAGTTATTTCAAGGCTGAATTATAATAAGCGGCCAAAATCGCAATCAAATTATTGATATTTGTAATTAGCCTATTCTAAACTACCGAATTTCATTATCTTTATATTTATATTTCTTGTGTGCATGTGTATGGAGCTGAACTCCTCCTAAATGGGTGGACCATCTTGGAATGTTTTACATTGTATCCAGCAGAATACGCTACGATCACAGTTTCAAATGTTTTCTATTTTAATTCCAGGTTTTCCTGACAGTTTGTGCTGCTATCAAATATGTGTGTTGTTTTGTAACATCGTGTAATTATTGTGTGAGTACTAATTGTAATATCACATTAATAGAGATTGAAGATGTTTGAAGTACATAAAAAACTAAAGTTATTTATTGAAGTTATTGAACTAATTTTGAAAATGTATTGAACGAAGTGAGTAATTGGTCGCATAACCTAAGTAGCACACAAATCAAAAGTTGTGTTTCTATGTGTGAATAACTATTGTTAACAGTTTGGTCACACAAGTTCAAATTAAGTAAGCATATAAATCACATAATTGAATAACTATTCGTCCTCTTCCACGAAGACGTGGCATTTTTCTGTAAAAATAAAATTCTGTATAATAGTACACAATGAATATGATTAACTTATTGAATATGTAATTTTAATTAAGAAACTTCTAGATAAAAATGTATAACAACATAGACCTACCGGTATCTAAAATACTAAATAAGTATTCCCTATAGGTCTGAAGTATAATAAGTGGCCACCATCACAACCGAATTAAAGATATTTCTGAATAGCCTATCTAGACTACTAAAATGACGAACTGAATTAGATTATAGTTATTTAAAGGCTGAATTAATAATAAGCGGCCACCATCACAATCAACTTATTGATATTTCTGATTAGTCTATCTAAACTACTGAATTACATTATAGTTATTTAAAATTACAGTATAGTAATCAGAACTGGCCAACAGAATTTAATTTACCAATTCCTACATTATTAACGTAATAGTTATTGACACATGTGATTTCTCTATTAATTTAATATTACAATTAGCACTCACACAATAATTACAACAATGATACAAAACAACACACAAATTTGATAGCAGCACAAACTGTCGGGAAAACCTGGAATTAAAATAGAAAAACATTTGAAACTGCGATCGTAGCGCATTCTGCTGGATCCAATTTAAAACATACCAAGATAAAAAACAATTTATTTATAAACAAAAAAATTAACTGATCAATCGCTGCACACTTAATATTTACGAATTTCAGGTAAAAGTGTATGTTTACTAAAACTACCAATTTTATATTTGGATAACCTCTATTGATATTCCTGATTAGCCTATCTAAACTACCGAATTTTCATTATAGTTATATTTAAAATTACAGTATAGTATCAGAACTGGCCAACAGAATTTAATTTAAAACCAATTCCTACACTATTAACAATAGTTATTCACACATGTGATTTGTATGCTACTTAATTTGAACTTATCTGACCAATTTTGACTGCAGATTGAAAATGTAAATTACAACAAATTATTTTAAATCCATTAGTTTTTAAACTTGATTATCTAAAATGTTAACAATAGTTATTCACACATAGAAACACACAACCTTTTGATTTGTATGCTACTTAGGTTATTTGAGGTAATGCGACCAATAATCTCTATTAATGTACTATTACAATTTTAGCACTCACACAATAATTACACACGATGTTTTATTTTTTATTTTCTTCTTTTTGCCTGTTGGCTTTTATAAACTTATAACGCGGCCACGTAGTACACTTTTTATAACTTCATTCTATTATAATTATTTTAATGTTATTTGCCGTATTTACTTTTGAAACATGAACCTTACAAAACAACACACACACATTGATAGCAGCACAAACTGTCAATTTTTAGTTAAAAGCTAAAACTTCCAATTTTATATCTGGATAATCTCTATCCTTCAAAGTGAGTACAGAATATATTGAAATAAGAAGTGGTGTTATTTTTATATGTTTATGCTTACTCTATGCTTTCAAGACTATTATTGATTAAACGTATGGCTGTGTTGTAATATTATAATGTTTACATAGAACAATTGGTGAAAATTTAACTTTGCAATCTGCGTTAGACTACTGATCAAGCACTTTATAATAATGTAATCTAAATGTAAACAAATGTTTCTGCCTCTTTGGTGAACTTCAGCTGAAAATATTCACATCTGTTAAGTATCAGTTCACTTTGTATTACGTGTCGTAGTGCAGTCTGTCGGATCCAATATAAAAAACACTCCAACATCAACAATTTATAATTAAAAATTTAATTAAATTGCCGAATAAATAACTATAATGAAATTCAGTAGTTTGGATAGGCTATTCAGAAATATCAATAATTCGATTGTGATGGTGGCTGCTTATTATACTTCGGCCTTTAAATAACTATAATCCAATTCGGATAGTAGTTTGGATAGGCTATTCAGAAATATCAATAATTCAATGTGATGGTGGCTGCTTATTATACTTCAGCCGCCTTTAAATAACTATAATCCAATTCGGATAGTAGTTTGGATAGGCTATTCAGAAATATCAATTAATTCGATTGTGATGGAGGCCACTTATTATGCTTCAGCCTTATCGGAAAACCATCTAATTTGTTTATGTACACTCCTGAAGGATTAACAAAAAATATTGTAGGCCTACATTCAATAGCATTACGATAAATTAAGTTGTAAATTAAAAAATATACTTGTTATAAAATTAGTAATTTAAAATTACAGTATAATATCGGAACTGGCCAACAGTATTTAATTTAAAACCAATTCCTACACAATTAACAATAAGTAGTTATTCACACGTGATTTGTATGCTACTTAATTTGAACTTATGTGACCCAATTCTGACTGCAGATTAAAAAATGTAAATTACAACAAATTATTTTAAATCCAATTAGTTTAAAACTTGATTATCTAAACTGTTAACAATATTCACACATAGAAACATAACCTTTTGATTTATATGCTACTTAGGTTATTTGAGGTATGCGACCAATATACTCACTTCAATAAATTTTGCAAAATGAGTTCAATAACTTTAATAATTAACTATAGTTTTTTATGCACTTCAAAACATCTTTAATCTCTATTAATGTATTATAACAATTAGCACTCACACAATAATTACAGAATGTTACAAAACAACGCACAAATTTGATAGCAGCACAAACTGTCGGGAAAACCTGGAATTAAAATAGAAAAACATGGCTGTGTTGTAATATTATAATGTTTACGTAGAAAACAATTGGTGAAACTTCATCTTTGCAATCTGCATTACACTACTGATCAAGCACTTTACAAATTTAAAATATGAACTTTCTAAATTTTAAATGTGAACAAATGTTCTGCCTCTTTGATGAACTTCAGCTGAAAATATTCACAGTTGTTAAGTAACAGTTCACTTTGTATTACGTGTCGTGGCGCAGTCTGGCGGATCCAATGTAAAACACTCCACCATCAACAACAATTTAATTATTAAAAAATTAATTAAATAAACTATTAAAATTGGACAGAATTATGAATCTAAACCATTCTCGAATCCAACTGAAGACACACAAAAAGTTCATTAAAATCGGTCCACCCGTTTAGGAGGAGTTCAGGACCATACACACGCACACAAGAAATATATATATATATATATATATATATATATATATATATATATATATATATATATATATTAGTATATTGTTTTATTAAATGATAGAATTTCTAAAAGAGATAAATAAAGTATGCCATCTGCGATACAAAGAATACAAGAAATTATTTGATTTAGAAGAAAATACATAAAAAATAAGATAGATAAAAAATAGTCAATTTGGTGAAATTAAAGACAAATTTTGGATTAAAATAATTACGGAGTTAGCAGATTGCAAAATGCAACTGTCGAACAGATTTTTGACTGTCCTAGACGACAGAAAAGTCAAAAAGATGAACAAAATAGATAACTTACTCTTAGTTGTCACTGGAAAAAAGGCAATAAGAATAAACAATATTTTACTCTAAATATTGTATAATATATTTCTAGATATTTGTGATTTTCTTCTTTTATTCATTGGTTATGCTACATTTTGTTTCACGAACATTTTTTAAGTGAAGACCGATTTTTCATTGGTGAGAATTTTCAATACTTTATGATGACTTATTACTTTATGATGACTGATTTTTCATATTTTTACAGATTTGTCATAGATTTTGAGCAAGTCTTTTTTTGGACACATTATGAAGCTTTTTCAAGCAGTTTTTGCTATAAATTTTAAGTTATATATTTTTCAGGACTAATTTTGATCCTTTGATCAATATTTTAATCGTGTTTCCAGTTCTTTTAAAAGTGTGGTTAACAGATTTTTGCTCAAAACAAAAAGACAGAGTTAATGCAGTTTTTTTTGACACATAATTATACAGCCACTTATGACATCTATGGTTTTCTGATTATGCTGTAAGAGATATATCTATTATGAACATATTGCAATAATTAAATAACTCAAATAGCATCATAACCATACAAAATAACTCTGTGACTGACCAGATAAGTTAAACTGTTATTTTTTTAAAATATTTATCAAGAAGCTGTCAAAAAATTCAGTCTGAAGTGTATACCAATATTTAGCTAAGCAATAAAACATAATTTGAATAATAATATTTATTATTTCAGTTTTCACACTTTATTACATATTTGTGCATGTCTTTGTTTGTCAGACGCAGTCATATTTTGTATTTGTCAGTGAAGAATAAACATATCTTCATAGTTCAGAATCTATTTACTTTACTCATAGTATTTTAAAAAAGGGGACAGGGTAGGGCCTATCTAAACAATGTTAAATTGACCAAACATTTGCACACATTTCTCAATAACCATAACAGATATCCCAATGAAATTTTTTCACAATAATAATTATACTATTGTACAATGTTTAACAGGAGGAATTTAAAAAATATTTTAAAAAATTTACTTTTTTGATTTTTTTTATAAACTACAACAAAAACTTTGTTTTTAGCTTAATATTTTATTTATTTTTTTTCTAGAATGAATATTGACAAATTCTCTCTTTAAACCATACAACTAAGTATGTTTTATATGTGATAAAAATTTCAGAGCTTTAAACCTCTCCAATGCTGAGAAAAGTGTGCAAATGTATTTAAAAAATGTAAGTTTCAGAAATCGCAAACAAACGCCAAGAAAGACAGTGTTTTAATGGTAAATACATGAATTTAACCTAAACGTACTTTTAATGCATCCCATAACCATAGCTGAGGTCATCAGGATCCTCTTCCACATCTTCAATTTTTATTTTTTTATGTCTTCTCATTTGTCTAGCCTTCTTTGTAATCTCTAACGCTAGTTTTTGTGCAATTTATACTCAGTCCTTATCCAACCTTTTCACAGCTTCAATTGTGTTTAGGCCTATTTTCATGTTACATTTTTTCATAGTTTCACATTTGGAATGTAACCATCATTAAAACATGAAATTGCATCATAAATGCCAAAATGCAATGTTTTATTAGCTACAAAGACAGTTTTGGGAATGCGGTTCCAAATAACATTGTTCACGCTCTCATTTGGATTTTGGGTTTTCCCATGAACACATTTTTTAGTATATCTGCTTTGGCTAGGTCATTAAAAATAGGTTTAATCTCCTTCATAACTACTGCAGGTAGTGCCTTTTTATGGGAAAAATGTTGTTGGTTCGCAACAGCTTTTTGGTACTTGCACCACGATAGCTGGCAAAATCGGTGCGTGCAGTGTCCACAAATATCGTAAATAAACATGACTTACATATAGATATATATATGATGTATTATATATCAAAATGTTCAAGATACTTCAGAGAACAAGAAAAAAACATTTAAAATGATTTTCGAAAAAAACAATTTTTTTTTTGCTCACCCTGTCCCCTTATAAACAGTAATTTTTTGTTAATTAAAACTTATGCAAAGTAAATACACTGAATAAGAGAATAAATATATACTTGTACATATTTTTCTAACATATTATGAGTAACTATTTTATTACATTATGAACGAAATAAATGTTAGAATATGTTTTAATTACCACCCTGAACCTTTTAATTAACTAAAACATGTAAAATATATAAAGAAATTAAAATAGTAATATCGTATGGCTTTATTGAGAAGTAAGAATATGAGATAAATGAGATGAAACCTTTTTCTTAGATATTGCGTCCCCTTAAACAAGTTAACAATTGTTAAAAACTGTACAATAATATTTAAGTTTGCATCGTGTACTGTATTGTTAGGCTGATTAAATCTGTACACATTGTACAGAATAGTTTTTTCTTTTTTTTGCAGGATTGCAGGAAAAATGCAATTACGCACGCATTTGGCCAGCCTGTAGTGTGGGGCTCCCCTAAAAATGGGTTTACCCACTAAAAAACCTCCTCTACTCTTTAGAATTCTAACCTGGGATCGTTTATGTTTATTACATTACGTCAGGCTAGGCCTAAATTTGGCTTAAGCCCGTGGGGCTCGCTCCTTATCCAGCCGCTCGGTCAAGGGATCTGGGCCACTTCACAGAAATATTAATAAATAGAAGTATATTAATAATAAGTTTTTTACTCTGGAGTACAGATTTGGGAACAGCTGTATAACATGTTTAAAAATAAGTACCGTGGTATTTGGCAAGGACAAAAAGTTATAATTGAGTTGGTTTGCTGTGGGTTTTTAGCGTGAATTTCAAACCACTTGTCTCCATTAGCTTAATTTTTCTCCGAAAATTATTTTAAATTCAAAAACCTACATTTGTCGTTTAATAGCCTAAATGAGTATTTGGCTGAAAATGATGATTTTATTACGACGTTGTCTAAATCTGATATAAAGTTCATGTATGTATATGAATTTTACATATACGTGAATAAAGTCAAAAAGCAGTATTTGGAAATCCTTTTCTTCTGATATTTTAAACTGCATCCAACCTTGATTGGTTTAAATTACGGTTCTGAGTGATAAATCTCTTTAAGGTTAAAGAAGTTTTCGAAACTATTTTGGTTATGTACCACAGTATGTGTAAATAATGGGCTCTACAGTTTTTCAGACAATATCATATTAATGATTAACTATTCTTACTCTTAAGAGTGAATGGCTAAGAGAATGTGAAAAATAAAAGACCAAAATAAATTTATTGCTTGGAACTCGTCACTGATGACATCTATAGTAAAATATACATAATATTACTTGTCATTACTATTTTTTTTTATCACAATATGACAGCTGATATTTGATCAGGCAAATACAAAATACCGGGACACTGCGTGATACGAAGCGGTTTTTAACTGGATCAGATGACTAATACAGAATAAATACAAATACTAACTATATTTACAGTAAATAAATTAGATTTAAAACTATTCGTGGGTGGTATTATAGAATAAGAATCCCTATGTTTTATTCTAATATCTATACAATGTACATGACAAATTTTGTATAAATCAGTCTACTAGGTTTTCTCTGATTAAGGAGAAAACATTTAAACATCTTCACAAACTTTCGCATTTATAATATTATTAATTTATTATTAGTCACTACATATAAAACTGTCTTAGCATTTCTATAATCCTAAAATGTATTAACATTTTTAATATTTTAAAACGGATTTTTTATAAGGATAATCACTTAGAAAAACTTATATAATTTCCACGAAAGTAACAGAATCATATGCAGAGGTGTGACACATAACCATTTCCCAGCTCAGTCTGCAAAATTAGTTCCAGCGCCAAGACTTTACTCTTTGACTGCAGCATCTCTTTCATATGGATATTGTGAATAAGACGTCTCATAAGGCATTCCGGTTGCTATTTCGCACGTTATTAAAAGGCGAGAAACATGTAATATTTCTTTTTAACATAAAACTATTACTAGTTTCACTATTTTTTCTAACGTTAATAACAAAAATTATTTAGTTCTTAATGAATTGTGTTATCCTATAGCAAGAGATTACATTATATTTCTTTTACTTACTATTATGGCAAGACACATTTGTATTATAGTATACACAAGGAGAATTGTATAATACAAATAATAACAACTTGAAACAACGTAGCTGATACAATACAAGAAAACATTTATGTAAAAGACATATTGAGTGAACATTTAAATATAATCTTGAGCATATTTGTTTATCAGAACGTGATTATGTGATTACGCCATTATTCATATTTGGCCTGTTCACAGACTGATTTCAAGGTTCTGTTGATCACTAAGACTCTTCATTATACTTAATATTGTACAATCTGCATCTTTCAACACATAAATAAGTTGGTGTGAATGAAAACATGAGCTGTCATATGGAATAAAAAAAAAAACAGTATATAAACGTCCAAAGAGAGCTAGTTAAAGCTATTACAAAACGTGCTGTTATACGATAACTAAGATTACACGACTATTAAGACAAGTTTAGTTACACTAATTACTAATCCAAGACGTTATTTTAATGTTTATACATTTTTATTAAGAACTTCTACAATCCAAGATATATTTTTATATGAACCATTTGGAAGAAAAATATATTTTTAAATGCGTTTGGTACAGCTCCTTTAGTATAACTGTAACACTCACTTATTTCTGACTTGTTGCTTGTCTCGTCGACACTGGATTGATCATCGTGAATAAAAGATAAATAAAAAAAGCACTAACACAATACCGGAAACATGTAATTTTCAAAGAGCACTGTATCGTTTCATAACTGTGACGTCGTAATTAAAACACGAATTATTGTTTTGTCACTGATACTTTCAACAACTAAGCATTTTTCAACAGGACTACGCAATATAAACGTAAAACTTACGTACACGATAAGGGTTCGTTAGGGCGACCACTCCGCTACAAAAAGCAGTAAAACAATAGCGATAACGCCTCCACTCACGCACCTGGATCAGGTTCAACTAAGTTGGCACTGACAGAGATATAAAAACAAACGAACCGGTCCCGCAGTTCACACAAAATGCTATTTTGCGTTCACGTCAATATGGCCACCTTACCAATCCAGGTAATATCTTAAAGTTAAAATAGCCTCAAACAAGAATTAATGTTTCTATACCTCCTAACACCTATTTTTACTTGCGTGATTTCAACGATTAATGTTTCCTAAGTCAATTTTAAAATACTACACTCTCACTCACATGTTTGTCAAACCGTCTTAAACAAATACTGATGTCATGAATTCTGAATAGTCTTTTCAGGTTTCTTCGGCAAAGGAGAAAGTAAAACGAGTGTAAACGAGAGTAATGTATATAGTCAACAGAATAAAAGTAAGTATCATGGAGGCCCCAGGGGCTCTATCATAAACCCTCTCAACAAGGCCAGGTAGCGCTGTGTAGTGTGTGCCCTTGGGAAATTAACAGCCTCTGCTCCTGTCAACTTGGTATACTTCGTGTCTTTGTTCAACTATCAATAGTATAGTATGTTGTATGTAATATTTAAGTAATGTATATTAAACGACATAAAATTTAAAACAAAAAAAGAAAGAATACAGTTCCCACGTGCTGCCAGTGTATTAATACAATTTCTATAAAAAACATATGTAATATATTATTATGTATAAAATTCTTACTTTTTTAGTTTTTTATATGTTTTATATCCTAATTTTATATATAACTCTAAGGTTAAAGAAAGGTACATTGTTCTAAAGTGTGTATTTTAAAGAATTGTTTTAGCGAGGTCTGTGAATAAAGATGAAACTGTAGATATGAATACTGATGTCAAGCGTTAATGAGGACGTGTTACGTGTAACCGAGTGACATTGTCAAGTCCCTTTACACAGAAGTCTCAGGAGCCCGCTTTATTATTGCATCCAGTCATCATACCTCTGACGTCATCATGGCTCGTCCTTTGTTAATACAGTCAACAGTACAAAAAATATCACATGCATCATATGAGACTTATTAGTCTCATAACAAATACAATTTCAAGGTAAAAACGGGCAGATTTATTAGTTTTAATTTAGTTAGGTAAGTTTATAACTGCTGTATTGGCCAATGTATGAGGACCCTACAACACAAGGGATCTGTGATATTTTTCTCATTTTTAATAAATCAATGTCAAAGTTTGAAAAAATATTTTTATTGGACAATTAAGATATTACCACGATATATATATATATATATATATATATATATATATATATATATATATATATATATATATATATATATATATATATATATTTCCTTATTTATTTTTATTTTTCTATTTCAATATATGTTACAACATTTTTTTAAATTCGCTATTCTCCTAATATTAATAATTATTATTTTAACATATCGTTCTCGTACTTGCACCTCTTGACTTTACAATCTTGTTAAAATAAATTTACCGTGCCTATTCAGTAAGTTTTCCTTGGACTACTTTATTGCAGAGAAAAAATGGCGTTTAGAAATATCCCCTAGATGTTATGGTGGCTGCCATATTTGCATTCGAATTAACACAGCCCTGATTAGGCATAGATAATAAAAATAAGTTATTATTAAAATTGTTAATAGGCCTATTATTTAAACTCTTTTATTATCGATATTACCTAATTTTAAATCAAATTGCTTTTTAAATAAAATGTCACTTGGGTTTTTATGTTGCTACTTACCAGAGTCAGATAAACTGTCGAGCAATGTCTGTATTTTCTCCATGAGGATTAAGTATTAAAGGATCCATTTTTAATGGTCTGTTATGAAGGATTATTGAAAAAACTATCAACTATAACAATATATTGACTATAAAGCTGAAAGGTAAGAGCATATAAAACTGCTGAACACGGAAGACTGATACAACACGTGGTTTACTGCGCTTCAAGTCTCAACACAAAACCAGATAGAAATAAAGGGATCCAAGCGGCACATAGACCCCTTGCGCTCCAAGGAATGAATTACATTTTCTAGTTGGTGTAGAGGCTTCAGGCTAGGTAACAGCACCTGTCAAGTAATGCATGTAGATCTCTTTATTACTTAAAAGATTAGTATTTTAACTACTATATCCCGCACTAAAGTCATATTTATAAAATCCCCTTGTGTTCTAGGGTTCACATACATAGTACAGATATACATGTAAAATACAGTATATATGTGGACATACATGTACAATACATCTAGATTGTCACCTTTAAAAAACTATTCTAATTTTCCTTCATTTACTAAGCAATTTCTTGTTTTCATAATTTTAGTAAACTTTTTAATTTAAAGGCGGTTTTACAAAATTAAAATTGATATTTCCCAAGAACTATTTGAAGTATTCTATGGCAATTGTAATATTTACTCTTATAACGTTTAATCGGGTCAGGGATAGTTTATAAAAATATATAACCCTAAGACACCGGATAGAACAGTCGAGAGGGGTAAAATCCAGGGTTCGAAAGGGAGAGGTAGTTTCCAAGTTCAGCTCAGAACCGAATTAATGTAAAACCAAAAGCCGAGCAAATACAGCACCGATGATCAACGGATCAACATGCTTTCATCATCGCAGACTCGGAAACGAAAGGGAATAAAGGGAAGGCGTCAGCATTTGCTTTTAGGATGACTGTTCCACTACCTAAACGTCCCCTAATACGACAGTTGTTAGTTCAACTGAAGCTCGAAAACGAGGAACGCTGGAGGAACACAACTTACGTAAAAGCGACCCCCAGCGGCCAAAAAAAAGAAATGATAGCTAAATAAATCTAAATGCGAACACTAGTTCGCTCGAAATCACACATAGCTCGACAAGTGCTCGAAAGTAAGGAACGCTGGTGCCAACGTAACGTCAAGCGACCCAGCGGCCTCGAAAAGAAACGATAAACTAAATAAAAACTAAATGTAAACACTTGCTCGCTCAAAATCGCGCCTAGCTCGACTCGAGCTCGAAACTAAGGAACGCTGGTGCCAACGTACGTCAAGCGACCCAGCGGCCTCGAAAAGAAACGATAAACTAAATAAAAGCTAAATGTAAACACTAATTCACTCAAATTCGCGCCTAGCTCGACTCGAGCTCGAAACTAAGGAACGCTGGTGCCAACGTACGTCAAGCGACCCCAGCGGCCTCGAAAAGAAACGGTAAATTAAATAAAAAAACTAAAATGTAAAACACTGGCTCGCTCGAAATCGCGCCTAGCTCGCCTAGAGCTCGAAACTAAGGAACGCTGGTGCCAACGTACGTCAAGCGACCCAGCGGCCTCGAAAAGAAACGATAAAACTAAATAAAAACTAAATGTAAACACTTGCTCGCTCAAAATCGCGCCTAGCTCGCCTAGAGCTCGAAACTAAGGAACGCTGGTGCCAACGTACGCCAAGCGGCCCAGCGGCCTCGAAAAGAAACGATAAACTAAATAAAAACTAAATTAAATTACGCCTAGCCCGAAGCTCAGGAACGCTGGTGCCAACGTACGTCAAGCGACCCAGCGGGCCTCGAAAAGAATCGATGAACTAAATAAAAGCTAAATGTAAACACTAGCTCGCTCGAAATCGCGCCTAGCTCGCCTAGAGCTCGAAACTAAGGAACGCTGGTGCCAACGTACGTCAAGCGACCCAGCGGCCTCGAAAAGAAACGACAAACTAAGTAAAAACTAAATTAAATTACGCTTAGCCTGAAGCTCAGGAGCGCTGGTGCCAACGTACACGTCAAGCGACCCAGCGGCCTCGAAAAGAAACGATAAATTAAGTAAAAACTCAACTAAATTACGCTTAGCCTGAAGCTCAGGAGTGCTGGTGCCAACGTACGTCAAGCGACCCAGCGACCTCGAAAAGAAACGATAAATTAAGTAAAACTTAAACTAAATTACGATTAGCCTGAAGCTCAGGAGTGCTGGTGCCAACGTACGTCAAGCGACCAGCGACCTCGAAAAGAAACGATTAAATTAAGTAAAACTTAACTAAAATTACGCTTAGCTGAAGCTCAGGAGTGCTGGTGCCAACGTACGTCAAGCGACCCAGCGACCTCGAAAAGAAACGATAAATTAAGTAAAACTAAATTCAAAGTCTCCTTTACTAGTAATAGAATCTAATCCTATTCGTCCTGATCTATTTTCTTGCTACACTTTGTATCTATAATTATATTCCGTTAGCAGCTTAAGTACGTAATTGTTGCGTACTTATCCTATCGTTAGTGACTAGGCAAGTTCAGGTAAAAGCGTGTTTTGCAGGTAAATAAGTACCTACTTACTTGCACCTTATCGTGGCGTGTGTGGGGGCGGCGACTCCGACTCGACGACTTCGACTGCAATCACCGACCGAAAGACAGCGACCGAGAGACAGCGACCGAGAGAGCGAGGAAGCCCAGGCACAGCGTACTTACGTACTGTAGTACTGGAGTCGTCCGCTGTAAGGCGCTTCAGCCCTTGAAGCGAACTCCGGCGGATGTATCCTGAAACTCCGCGTCTTACCCGGTCGAGTCGGACCTTGTCAGCTGACGTCTCCCGCGATGGCGTTGAGGTATTGGAGTATAATTGTAGGTGGAAGAAATAAAAATCATAACATGTCATTAAACTAAAAACATATTTTCCTCTCAAAAAAATAAAAAATGCCTTATTTAAACCCCCTATAAAAATGACATGTTACACTCTTTACATATGTAACTAAATATTTAGGTATATTTTTCCCTGTAAGTAAATATTTGGTTACAGTTTAGTTTAGTTTCTTAGATAACAATTTAGTTTAGTTTTAACGAAAAATTAAAAATAACTAACAACATAAAAACTTTAATAAAAATGGTAATGTCAAGTATAACAATTTCCTTCTACTGTAAAATTCAAAAACCTATTAAATATACCGCACCTCCTTACTTTTTTCTAATTAAAGAATTATAAAACATTATTAATTAAAAAACACGAAAAGTCAAAAACTTTAAATACAATCCTATCTGGTAAACTATTTAAAAATCTTATTAAAAAATAATATTTGTATTTAAAGTTACTTTAAATTATTAGATAAATATTAATGCTTTTTGAATAATACTGTGTTGACACTGATGAAACTTGTTGACAAATCAAATGAAATATGATTAATTATTAATATATTTCTCACTTTTAGAATATATACATGTCCATTCTCTTTTAACCGTGCCGTTTAATACTATGAATCAAAAATAAAACTGTGGTTTGTCTATATGTGAAAATATTAAATTCCTAAACAAGAGAACCCATAGGAAAGGGTTCACCCACAATTATTGTGATAGGTGTAAGCTGTGGTTGTGGGAAGCCGAGTTGTTTCTGAGCATCTCCAACCTCCCTTCACCCTTCATCACCCCTACTCACATTCCTGCAATTTATCACCCATCTCATCCTCCCTTTACCAACTGACCAAACTTGTGGTTTAGCGTGGAACGATTTAATTGTGAGAGATTAGCCTTCAATATAGATCTATCTGACTTCTCACTCGAGATGTATTTGACCTATACCACAAGATTGGTATTTAAATTTTCACTGTTTACATGTCTACTTTACTAATAATTTTACGTACAGCTTCGATCTAGGTTTTAAACATTTAAAACGTCTATATAAAATCCAACGAAGGCTAAAATATTGAAAGAAAAATTATGATATATACAATATTTATGTAACTACCAGGTATAGAACTTTTATCCCGTGGCCAGTCAGCTAAATTCTAACTTTGAAGACCAGTCCTACTATGTTTCCTATGTTCTTATTTTTCATTACCTTATAGTTACATACTTGCTTTCCATTAACAATATAGAACTTTTATTTACGTCGTATGGTGACATATGTTTTATAAGAACTATTCCTTCATCTTCAAACGATACCAATCGTTGAATGGATCTTTTAGTGGATAAAATATGAATGCAGCCAATATTAAGGACACAACACACAAGAACTATGTTACAATTAAATGCCATAAATAAAGCTACATCGCGTTTGAATAAGCGTGTAAGTAGTGGCGGTGATCTAACTTAAATATAGGAGTAAAGAACCCCTTCCAATACGGCATGTTAGTCTTCACCGTTATCAGTGGGTACCAAAATGTGGGACCTGCAAGAGTCCGTAGGGTCTTAAAGCTAAGAGTTCTAGAGACCGTTAGTTATTCTAGAAGTCAGTACCTCACAGAAGCTAAAAGCAACCAGAAGCTGATACAAGATGGAAGCTCCCATAGACGGCTAAGAGCTCACATAATACGAGAGCTTCCAAAGCATAGGACTTGCAGAGGCCAAGGGTTCCGAGAGGCTGAAAACTAACAGTGTCCAAGAGCTTATTAAAATACATTAGAATAATTAGATATTACATAAAGAAATAAGCTGGGCCTCTCAAGGTCTTACTAAAATATATCACGCCTGCATTGAGTTGATATGCGCAAGACATTGGCATTGTCTCTACAGACTATCATTTTTTACTAGAAACGGAATAAAGGTGTTTTTAGTGTCAAAAATCAACGTATCACCCAATATATGCATTTACTGTCCCCAAATAGGTAGCTTTACATGACAGGGAAAATTTGGCAGAAAAGTAGGAGTAATAGTCACTAGCTTGCGTACCTGATAAAATTATACCAGTTTATTAGATATAGAACAGTATTCAGACTAGGGGTTATACGTTACGGTTAATACATATCTGTTATTCAGTAAGAAATTTACTTAAAAAAAATTTAACTCTTTTCCGGTTATGTTTAAAAATAGTACTCGTAGATTGTTATAAAATTGTCTATTCCACTTGATTTTGGCAGGAATAAAAACATGAAACTGAAGGACACCAAAGATTCTTTTCACGTTCTTAAGTAAAAAAGCTAGGAAAAGTCACGATATTTCACCAAAACAAGTAAAAAAGGTTTTAGACAATACGGTTTTGATTCCAAAGTGCTGTGTTTTTTTTTTTTTAATTATTTTGCAAATTATTGTAAACCTAATAATTGTGATTTATTTAGTACGTAATGGTTCTGATTAATTAAACTAATTATTTATTAGATAGAGTTCGGTACTTTTTTAATCCATTCGAACGAAAGTCACGATTGTCTAATAAATATATAATCTACTGCAGATAGATCGAAAATACAGCGAAGAATTGAACACACATATTGGCTGTATCCGGAATAAACGATGGACTTCATTTGTCACTCGTGGCGCAGTCATCTATATCAGAACAGATCTGAGAGGGGATACGGTCATGTGAATGCATTGATTAATTGTATATTTGTGTTTTTTACCACCATGCAGCACAGTCAAGAGTTTATTGGAAATAATGTAAACAATTTTCTGTTTTAAATGTTTTATTAGCAATGTATTAAGTTTGAAGAAAAATTAAGTGACGTATCCTTACCTGTAAAATTATTCTCAATGAAATAAAATATTAAAAACACGGCTTATATCACAAAAAGAAAATGGCAAAGAAACCGTCGTACGGTTGATGAAGGGGTGGTGGAAAGAGAAGGGGTGTTGTCAGCTGGTCAAGGGTAGATAGCTCTCTGTGTTCGCTGACTCAGGGATGAGCTTTACACGCGAGTACACTCAATGTAATCTAATATTACTATCCGTATTCCGAAATAAATCTTAATTCTCTACATGGAACGGTTTTGATAAGATAATAATGGCTGGATGGCTGCTATTAAATCATCAGCGTTTTTAGTTGAAGGTTCGGTCAAGAATGGAGTTTATCATAATAAAAAAGTAGTTTTATTTATAACTAATTCATTAGTTTTCATTGTTAGTTAATTCACTGGGTTTTCATCCAAACGTGAAGGTCATAAAGACATTCATAATTTAGTTCATATGTAGACGAGCCTCTGCATCGGACTACGTACTATCTTAGTTTTACGTAAATCCGTTATTATGACCATGATAATTTGAAAATCATATCAATTAGTAGAAGTAAAATTTAAATATATTTCCTTGAAGTACGTTAAAAATCTTTATTAACACATAGAAATTCTTGTTATAGGTAAAACCGGATTGGGAGGTATTTGCAGCAGAGCTATTCTTTTATATATACATATATTGAAATATAAATATTAGTTAATTTGAACTACAAAAGAGTCTTTATATGGCCTGAATAACCAATGAAAACCAAATAAATTATGACATAATCTACCCGGATGTAACTCAGATGGCTCTCAAAAGCGATGCTAAAACATTATTATAATATCAATTCTCAAGACGCTGATAGAACAAGATATATTATACAAATAAAAGGAGCGTAGGCCTAAACACTAATGTAGATATTAATCATTATGATATCTCATGCATTCTCTGTGCCTAAGAAATAAATGAAAATATACAACATATATTTTCTGATTTGCCAACAACATAGACCACTAAACAAAACCATCTGAGACAGTGTTACAGAAAACTACAAATCATATAATATGGCAGATCTCAAGTTTATGTTTTACTTCCTCCGTTGTTATACGAGCCATTGACTGCCGGATCTGAGCACCGCAACGTTCCGCCTCATACTTCACACTGTTGTTTGAAAGTTTAGTTAGTAATTACGTTTTTGCGGATATTCAAAATAATTTGAGACAAGATTGAAAATACGCCTTTGAAAATACAGCAAAGTCAAAATATGTACTAATGTGGTAATAGAGTCTGGATTAATAATCTTAAAAAATAATTAAATAAAACTTTCACAAAAATATCAGAATTTTGTTACAGTAGAAGTGGATGAGGATACACGTAATAAACCAAAGCATATAATATAGTTTTGTTTGAAAACGTCCTAACGAAGAAATTTACATTAACATTATATTGCTCAAATGTATATTATTATTACAAAACCCATCGTATCTGAAAGCATGTTATTATCCCTGCAAATGAAATATGGAATTCAAATACTGCTTAAGACCGTAATACTGAACTTTAAAAAGCATTTTATTTACATTTAATTTGCCAATAAAAATAGTCTAAAGGTATATATGTTGTTACTTACTAAAGGTAGGATAGTTACTTTTAGAAGAAATAACACTTTAAATCATTCTTATTACATATATTCAGTTTTACAAAACAAACCAAATGATAATAACGATCCGCTTGTATAAATAATTGAATATTTCATTTGACCTTATCATTTTAGATTTTGTTAGTGATTTATTACAGTGAAAATAATAGAATGCTTATTACATTTCCCAAGAATCAGTAATTTTTAACGAAGAAGGAATAATAACTCAATAACTCTTCTTTTATTCAGATATAAGTAAAAAGTTAGAAGAGTCTTCAGGATTTTTTTCCCAGAAACCCACTGAAGCACTGAACCGACAAATTGTTGGCTTGTTACCTAATTGCCTTTTGTTTTTGTCCCTCAAGTTCTTCCTTCTTTCAAACGTTCCACTTAATGCATTTATCTACCATTTCATATTTGACGTACACTACAAAGGTACTTTCTAGGGTACTAAAATACTATAATTAACAAAATTTACGAAAAATACGTCTGGAAACTATACAAAAATTATTTGCTTTGTCTTATGACTGAGAAAAGATTTGTAAAATTATCAAGGATGATTCGTAAAAAAAAACCATAGGAAACTATTTAAGAATGAACGTCGAAACTCTCATCGGTAGTGTCTTGTAAGTGTAACGTACAAATAAGACCCTAAATTTTAACACTAAATTATAGTATGTAACAGTAACTGGATATAATGGGTACGCTATATTTTTAAATATAATAACAAACTTACTAATGCTAAAGTTCTACTGACTAATTAGCTAATTTGGAGATTGGCCTTATTGGGTTCGAGAGACTGGTAAACAATGTATATCTCTTTCGTGGCTGCATATTGTACAATTAATGAATATACGGATCTGAATAGTTCACTTAACCTAATAGTCTCAGTGAAATATTTAGTGATATTAGGCATAAATCATTTAGCATCGGTCACCTTCACAAGTGGAATGTGTTATCTTCTAAGTCTTGTGACATGTATATGAAGGTCATGGACTCCAGACTTCAGTTAAATCTGGTTCTACAGGTAATTCTGAATCTTTGTTCTATTATTACTATTAAACTTGTACGCATTATTTATGATTTATTGCTTATATATCTAACGTTAACAAGACAATAAAATAGTAAACTTACCTTATTTGAATGGTTCATTTGTTCTCTAACTGGGCAAGTGTGTACCTCATGGCAATCACGTTGTGAATATTACAGACTCATGACTTAAAAGTGGTAAATCATTATAATTAAACAAAACCAATTATTTTGACACACATCCACAGCCACAGTGGATAACTAACGAAGTGGATCTGTTCTTTTTGCTACAGATGTAGTAAAGCCTAAAAGCTCTAATGGGACCTCTGTTCAGATAGTCAGTGGCAAGGACTAGTGTTGACTGTCAAGGATCTATGATTATAGGTTGTGAGTACATAATGTGTTATTTCAGAAATTATATCACGATATCTTTTTAATTTTATAAGAGAAATTTAATAAAACATATTTTTGACATCTTTTATAAATTTAAGAAAAAAATCTAAGTTTTATTGTAGCAAATATAACTATTTCACCAGCACACATCATTTAGGAGTTTGCCTGTGGAAGCTAATGTTTTAAGATAGAGAACGTATTATTCCTTTCAATATACTCCTTTTGGTTCACCAGCCACAAGAATTATGTATATTTCCGTAGTGTACGTTCTTGTAAAACTGAACCACATAGTCTCTGGCTAACACCCTACATATAGTAGCTATCAGCCTCTATTTCTTCTTCTGGCAGATCTAGACATCTAGAAGAATCCAGCCTGTGGCAACTCTCAGTCTTTGGAAGCTTTCATACTCTACAAACTCCCAGCCGTTGACAAGTCTCAGTCTTCGGCAGCCCCTGGACTATACCAGGTCTCGGTCTCTGGCAGCTACCCAATAGGAGCAGGTTGTGACTAGCTAGCTCCGGTCGTTAACAGCTTTCGGACCTTATGAGCTCTCTGTCTCTAGGACCTTCGCCAACCCCAGGCGCTCTCTCTCTCTCTCTCTCTCTCTCTCTCTCTCTCTCTCTCTCAGAAAAAATACGTTTGAAGGAGATGGTAAAGATGCACAAATATAAAAATTCTATTAAATATTCGGCAACAATGACATTTAAGTCATGAGTAACAACTAAAAAAGTACGTCATAGAAACTTTTGCATGTATCTCCATGCACGTCATTAATGAGGGTCCAAACATGGTAGTGAATTGGTGCTAACATCCGAAGTTCGTATAAGCATGTTTGGTCTGTTAATAAACACAAAAACAACCGAGCATAGGAAGAATATTAATACCAAAGGTTCATGCAATGCCCATGACCTATATTTTTATGATACCACATGCACTTTTTGGGGAAAAAAGTGCGAAAATACTCGGGGTGTGTCTGAAAACCGACGAAATAGGTGAAGTATGGCAATCGGAGCGATCGGGGGTTGGCTCTCAAAGCCCATGCATGGAAAAGCGCAAGTACAAAATGGCTGTGAAATGATCTAGAGTTGTTACCCAAACCTTGTACATATCACATAACCATTATATTTAATTTACCATCACCTGTGGAAGCTTTCCTGTATTGTGGTGGCTTCAGTTAGTGTTCGTTAGAACATTGTATGAAGTCCTTGCTGTGATAAAACCCGTGGAAATAATAGAAAGTGGCGAAACACCAATACATTAAACAAAGAATATTATTAGTATTTCTAATTGCGAAGGCCGTAAGGACAAACTAGCAAAGCAAGGAAGGATTGATATTGTAAGTTTGAATGTTATACCACCAGTAGTTTTCTTATGTTGAAGACCGTGGTAAAAATCAGAAAAGGTATGGTTTGGCTCTTGAAATGTCTATTGTTATTATTGTTATTTAAGCTACAACATAGATACATTTACGATACTGAAAAGATGTAGACAAGCGAAAACTGTGTTGCTAATACAAAGAATTGGAAGGTGAAGTGAAGTGATGAGATGAGTTTTAGATTATTGATTTGTAAATTTTTTATTTGGCGGTTAACGATGCCCAAAGTAACATTTCTCACACAGAAACAATTGGTCAGGTATACAAAAGAACATTCCTAGAAGGTAAGGAACATTTTGTGACTCAGCCTCTGGGTTAGGCCTATTGCGTACACAGTAATACAGTTGAAAACTTTGTTACGTTCATAATAATCCCTTATCCAAAAGGTCTGGGAAAAAACCCAGCCGCTCGTGATTACAAAACGTAAATAATTGAGGAAACCCTCAAAGGTTTACAAGTCCAATATACTGACAAAACATTATCCTTAATTAATTGTTTGCATCAACATTTTTTTGTGTGAAACATATTATAGCATAGACAAATGTCAATAAATACTAAAACACTAATGACTAGCAAATAAACAGTCTCATAATATCTCTGAAAATTCTAAAGCAAGATATTAGTGCAGAAATTAATTACAAACTATACACCTCCATTTCATTGACATACCTATGACGAATGACTTATCTAAACGGTAGTCTCTAAAAGTGTGTCTTATCTCTCAGGGTGTTAGTATGCAAATATTCCTATATTTTACATCTTCCTATGTTCTACTGTTCCTATCTTATAAATCATGCGCCTACCACCAGTATAAATAAAGCTAGATTTAAAATCAGATATATTACATTTAGTACTAAAAGAAATCATTATATTTGAAGAAAACGTGGTTAATAATAAATACAAAACATTTAAATCTTTTTGTATTGTGGTAAAATTGTAAAGTGCTGTGAATGCTTTGAGACTGAGACAAAGCAGAACACGGAAACGTTTTAGTGGAGCACAATGTGCGCTCTAAGTGCTTTCTGGCTGGTAATGACTTGACAATTATAAAACTGTGTTGCAAGTCTACTCCCACCAACGGAACCGCTTTCCACCCATCACGCACATTACATAAATTTAATGAGATGATTTCGTACAAAAGCTAAGATAAATATTAGTTAGGTGGTATATTTATGATGTAAATATATTAAGAATGTAGACAAGGTTTTAGCTATAAATTATTCAATTTCTGACTGAACCACAAGTTTCTAAAGTTACTTAGTTGGTAGTTTTTTGAATAAGTATAACCCTATGAATTAACATTCAACAATTTGATTTTTTACGACATAAACAATAATTAAGTTTTAAGTGCTATTTTACACTTAGAGGATAAAACGAACACAATTGTAAGTTCCAATGTGAGTTTATTGTGTTTACCTATCGAACACCTGTTTTATTGATATCATTCTACATGCATTTACATGATTAGTCTATTAATATGCAAATTGCACATAGTACAAATTATTTCTCCAACTAGTTTATCATTGGAAATCAATACAAAATGTGCTGTAATTTTCAACCGTGTTATTTAATTTGCTTTTTATTTTGATTTAGTTATAATAAGTTGATGTTATTGTTTATAAAATTAACTTAAGAGATCTACTATATTTACTGGATTAATATATAAATTGTGCTTTATATAAAGTTAAACTTGATGTAAGGAATACCTATTCCCGTTAATACGTAAGAAGTTCATACGTAAGAATGGAACAACAGTTTAAAACCATAATTCTTAGTGCGTGATTGAATTACGATTAGTGTTACATTCACTCTGCATTATTTAACTGGTGCTTAAAAATGGGTATGGATAAATATTTGTTTAAAACATATAAATGTAGTGCAATGTGAAATGAAACAGTTAATTAGTAAAAGTTGAATTTTTCTATTCTTCAATTTTATTTTGTTTGCCTTGTGACTGAAAATGTAGTTATTATTGCCTGTAGCCAATTTGTTTGCAATTTTTTGTCAAAGCCATAGTTGTATTCAAATGTAATTACTTTTTTGGTTCTTGTAAAATTATTGAAGAAATTGAAGTATTTCTTTGAAAAAATGTTTAGTTATCTTGGTTTATTTGCTTAACTTATGTAAAATATTGGGTAAATCTGCTACTTTGTGAATTGTAAAATAGTTGTTGCTGGACAAGTATTTTAGCAAAGCTGTTTTAACATGTTTAGTCATAGTGAAGAGGATTTAATTTCTACAACATTTAAACCACGTTTCTGGTGGATAAAAATGTATAAAAACACTATAGAACTCTGGTTATTTATCTCCGTGTCCCTGAGTCAGCTGTAATGTAGACAATCTGTATTTGGCCGGCCTTCAGCCTCCCCCTCGGTCGCCCTGTTCTGATTTCTGGTAACCTTTGTCTGACTAGCAAAAGGACAAATAAGATTCTTGCGAGAAGAAATGTTAACATACATAAACTTAATACTTTCTGAGATATTCAAGAAGGAATTATTTGGCAACTATTAAAAAATGACAACTGATGATTTTTGTATTATAAAACCACCATGGGTTTTGTATTTCTTTTGTTAACAATCACTCCGTTACACGAAAACACCTCCATTGATAACATCAAATATTCTGATCATATTTATTTAATGTATAATCTGTTTGATGATATAACGCAATGTATATAACTAGTCGACATAACATGTAACAAATGCGTGTCCTTTTTTTAACGGGTTTATGTTAAACAATAAAACTATCACTGGGCACGACTAGAAAAAGACCAACCAGTAACAACTTATACCGTTGTTAATAATAAGACCTGTAAATATTATTACGTTTTACTGACAATTCTGTGTTAGCATTGCAAAACCGAACTTTTGATATATTAAAACGAATTTGTCCAGTACGTTTTAATACGTCTTGATATAATTCTGCATGAAAATACGCAAAAAACTGTCAATGTTTTCTTAAAAAATAACTTTTTGTACAAATTGTAATATGTTTGGGTTACTAATGAATTCAGTTATGTAATTATTTCGACTTTAATTAGGGTTATACTTTATATATTACTAATCTTTGCGTTTGTTTAAGAGTTCCAGGAGTTATCACAACTATACAATTTATATTATAAAGTAATATTCATACATTTAATTAACTAAGAAACTTCTTATTAAATAGAAAGATGCATTTCCAAGCATTTATACTTATATTTAGGGTCTATTATAATTTTGCAAATATTACATACAGTGATTAAAATTATGTTAATAAAACAAAATTTTCTCTGTTAAATGAATATATAGATTACGTAAAGAATTGGAAAACCTAAATATATGTACGAATACTGATCCTTATGTTAATCCACGATGATGTAGGCCGAAAACTGCTATATTGCAAACTTTGTGGTTCTCCATAATTATGTACACTACATACAGCATGCGAAGTCCATAACTGAACAAATTATACCAGGTAGGTATTGAGAATATAGGAGTAAATACCAATATATTATTAAAGATAAGCTGCATGCAAACTAGTAACACAGTTAAATGACCTCTGGACTCCAGGGGAGGGATGCATCGCTTTCGCCCTAGATTGGGCAATGTTCTGGCTTCCAAAGGACCAGAATAATTTTGATTTATTTTAAAATTAATTTAAAATTGAGGGAGAAATAAAAATGTCTTTTATATTTTAATGTATACGGTCGAACACACTCAAAAATGAAAATCTACTTTAGTCAACTGATGTGAGATACTACTGTAAAAGCTTATCAATTACTCCTTTTAGTGCCTAATTTTAAACATATAATTATTTTTAAAGTCAAATATCTATAATTTATGTTTAATTTATTCACTTCAACTTTTATTTTATACACATGGAGATACATACCATATTTAATTGCGTGTATCCAAGTATATTAAATACTAAACATTGATTTTCAGGAGCAAGGTTACTCTCTTTGTTTTGATTAATCACTGGACTAAAGAAATACTCACAAGTACGTACAGGTTTTACTATGTAAAAGAACACATTGCATAATATCGTACTATTTTCAGGTTCAGTTCTGTTCATATTCTAGTGTCAATGTAGTTCACCATGAGACCAACGCTGCTAGAGCAATTTTGTGACGGACAGGTATATAGTTTCCCAATTTATCGACGTGTACCATTTTTAATAATGGTATTATCCTTCGGCACTTATCGTGTGTACAGATTTTGATAATACAGAAACTGAAAAAATAGGCTTAACTAAAACGCTCACTAAAAAACGAATAGTATGTAAAAAAGAAATAATTTATTATAACCCATAATTAATGACACGCCTATGGGATAGAAGACGAAATCGACGTTTTTATTTAATTATCAAGTCTTAAGAGTACGTTTGCGTTGGCTTCCAGATGTACACGATATTCAGGATGAGTAGGTTTGGAAGTAGAGGTTACCTCCTCTTTAGATCCCACGAGGAAAGATTGCAGACTGTATTGAAATATAGGTGACTGAGCTCATGTCACTTTGGAAGAAGTGAGCTTTATTCCAGCCTATTCCAGTCAATGTGGGTAGAGGATAATACTCTCATGTTTACGCTAGCAACAACTCTTAACACTTAAGGAAGCTCTACTCTCTCCAACAATTATATTTCACAGTAAACTTACCTTTCAATTAAAAATATGTCGACATTAATGGTTAGAAATGTGTTGCTCTCGGAAACCCATAGGACTGCCCAAATTGTAAGTGACACTGGTTTTTGCTACACCCAGTGTAGCTATAACTGCAAGCTTTAAACCAATCAAAAGTGAGGCTCTCTGGAGTGGCTGATTATATTATAATTACCTTTAATTTGAAAGTGTCATGACAGACTTAGTAATTGAGATAAATAAAAGATGTGTAATGATCTCTTCATGTTTGGGACAGTAAAGTGGGCAGTAATGAGTTTATGCAATCCTGAGTTTATTAATGTTCCGTTTATTATAGAGAGTAATACACTTTACACTCTATAAGGGTTTTACACAAACATGTACTGAACACAAAAATTACAAAGCAGAACATATTCAGCTCAACCGACTGAAATAGGAATGTTGTTGGCACAGGAGTATGTAATGTTTTGGAGTAACACCAGAGTGTAGGTTTAAGCACCTTAAATGCCCATTTGTATGCATGTTTTGGACAAACAAAGACATATTCTTGTGCTCATAGAAGAGTGCAATGTAACAGTTGCGCCTTCAAGTGAAACAAGTCTCTTTAGAAATGTGTTCACTCAGTTTTGTTTTTTGTTTTTTACTTGTATATTCAAATGCATTCGCATTAAACATTTTTTTAAAGAATCATATTATAATTTGGATCTAAGAAAATATCGAACTGTTAATGTTACTTTAAAGAAATTAATAATGCTCTAGTATTAGATAAGTTGAAATATTTATAGTTGAATGATTGATACCTCATATCACACCAGAAAATACCAAAGTTTTTTAATAATGTCCATGTTAATAAATGAGAACATAAATTAATTGAGAATTACAAATATTACATTACAAGTGTATCTAACTTAAAACCGTATACATTATTCAAACAAAGCATTTACATATATACATACACGTACACATATTGTTAATTATAATGTAATGATATTTGAAATATACTCTTACCTCACGTACTCGCTCATGGCAAGATAACAACGGTCTAAAGACCTATGCTGACACTTTCACATCCATCCGCCTACGGGTGTTCCTTCATTGACTCTTCAGGTTGTGCTTACAGTATCGTAAACTCTGACCGCTAGATCGCATGAGCAACATCGCTTCCGGTCTTTCTACCTTTATACTGCGATAAGTAGCCGGCTGGCCCATTCCCTCTCCACTCCGGTACCAAGTACCGGGAATTAGTTATCTGTCCCACATTCTCAGAGCTCTCTCAATCCTCCTGAACTTAGGTAGTTTCTAAACAAGCAGGGTACTTTTTCATGTTTTACATGCGTTCTTTTAGGAATTCATTTAAATATCTTTGTACTTAATACCTCAAGTAACTGGTATTGCCGTCTTTATACAATTCTGCAGGTTATGTATATCCTTAACCACTAAATCTACACTTGTCTTGTTATATATTAACAGTATGAGGTTCAACGTACAAATGTAACTTTTGTGAACAAAAACATCAAGTTTGGCAAAACAGTGTGAAATTGCAAAAGGTTGTAAAAATAGGTTTTCAGAACTTTAAAAATAAAACATTACATATGACCAAATAATGAATGGCCGCCAACTTTAAAAGGTAAGAGTTGTCAAAAAGTGTAAGTATAAGAAATTGTTAATTATTACGTAGTATTAAAATATGTATTGAAACTGCAATACTGTGTGTATGTTGGTAAATAATGTAACTAAAATAGTACAGTGATAAATAATATACAGTAATATTGAGGAAATAGTAGTGAAAGGTCAGGTGCTAGCAAATTCAAACTAAAATCTGTACAAAGACAATACACGCGGATAAGTTACAATACATTATTATAAAAAGTCCTCTTCCGACAAAAATTCTCACAACCAATAGAAAGTTTGAAAATGGTTACTATTAACGTTGTAAAAGTTGATGACATCCTGCAATTTTATGAACGTGCATTCAATACAACATTAAGTTTAAATTATTGTCTATACAAATAACTAGTTAAAAAGCATCGAAATCACGTGTCCTTTTAAATCTTCTATCGAACATAGTCTTTTTTAATCAATATGAAACAAACAATTGATATGCTTATTTTATTCTTTGTATGTTTCAAGATGATAAAGTAATAGCTATGGATTATTTTACAATTTAGTAATCCAATATATTGAGAATTGTAATAACGACAGCAATAATACAATTTTTAAAACTACGTTAAGAGGTCAAAGTTTCCTTCTTGCTTAGTTCGTAGAAATGTAGAATTCTGTTATCTCGAATTATTATAAGGATTGAATATTATTCTACTTCTAAAACTTATGAACGACCGCTTTTATGGAAAAATATTTAGATTAACAGTAGCTTTAAATTATTTAAAAACTTGTCTAAATTTTAATTTATATCATATTATGTTAAATATTCCAAACCGAAATTTTGTAAAATCGCAAATGGTGAAACTTTCATTATTATGTTTCATCATTATGAAACTTTCTGTTGATTGAGACTAGCCAAAGAACTTACCCAAACATTGTATAACTTCAGTTTGAATTGCCTATAAATTATGCTTATAATATATTGATTGTTATTCACATAATGATACTGTATATAATTTACAGGTTTATACCCTTGTTATCTGAAAAAACTTTACGACAAAACAAACAACAAACGTTGTAAATGATCTGAGAATTCTAAAATAATCTTTTTTATTTTTTACGATGCAAAAGTACTGAAATATAACAATTACTTTGGAATTATCCAAAATATGTATTTTAATATTAACAAACATAATTTCTAGTAGATTGTAACTAAAACAATTTTACGTTTTAAAATAAAATGTATATTTCTAAGATTTTTGTTTCTATGGTTTCAAGACGATAGAGTTCTTATCTTTTTGGAAGAGTTGCCAGTACCATGCCAACCTTTATAGTCACGATACCACGAGTGTTGTACAAATTAAGCGTCTAAACTAAAAATGCATTTATAATTTGACGGTTCGGGATAGTAGATCCCCCTCAGTGAGATCTACCTTATTTTTATCAAGCAGGAATATATATAAAATATATACGGTTTAGACATATATATATTTTCCTAAACCGTATATATTTTAAGCAGACCGTAAATGTAATGTAGTTATTTCATTCCCGTACTACTCTTTTTTATGTAGTAAGGATAAAATCCAAAAATATATAGCACAGATATCCTGGTTTACATTATAACATTATAACAGTAGTAGATAGAAATATAATTTGCCTTACATATGTAAATATTCCAATAGCCAAAATAAATTATATATAAAATATATAAATAAAATTTTTGTATCAATTTATAGTACACATTTTACGACCGGAAGTGATGTTCGAAGGTCAAATGAGCTAAGAAGTCCATCCTTACTGATAAATAGGCTAATCCATATCCATTTGTTACTTTTCGTGCGTGCTAATTATGTTGAGATTAGATAATGTCTGTGGACTTTCTCCTTCAAGAGTCGCACCGACGGGGAGGGGGACGAACGGGACCTTTCTTCTCCCCCCCCCCAAGAGCATTTATTTAAGATACATCAATCCCCTATTAGTCCCGATATGATCAGTTCTAACAGTAGTGAGTATGTTGCCGAGTTCTGACCAATGTTGTAGTGTTTGTTGTTGTTAAAGCTTATTTATTATATAAATGTATTTTTGAAAATTAGTGATCTTCTCTTTTAAATTTAGTTAAAAATATTATATCCCGTTGCCCACAAACTTCGGCCTACGTGGTGGTGTTGTCGGATAAATTGATTAATAAATACTGTACTTATTTTATTGTAAATAAAATTTGTTAATAAACAGAAATTATATTTATTTCTAAGAGAAGAAATATAATGTTTGGAAACGACTTTTAATAGGCAGTAACACATTTTACTAATTACCTTTTGTATGGTCATCGATCCAATCCATTACACTTATACTACTAAAAGATACTTTATTCTTTACACCATTGTCAGTTGAGTCGATAACGCATCAATAAGTGCACAAGAGGCTTACGGGAAATGATTTCTCCATCTAAACAAACCAAATAAAAATTTTATTTTCAAGAATAACCCATGCATAAAATAATTATTAAATTGTTGCTAAAAACTATAAAGAATTAGTAGCTAAATAACTAAAGTAAGTTGAAATATAATTATTCAATAAATTTATTGTTAATTAGCATAAAATAGTGTAAATATAATTAGAAAATGAGACTCAAGTATTATTTCGCGGACCAGACTTAATAGTGCCTTTTGATAACTAATGGATAAAACCTATTTAGTCCAATACGGTTTATTATGTTTGAATGATTCAGTTGAACAGGTCTTTGAACTATGCAACAAAGCATTGAATGTTATTGGGCCAACATATGGCATAGAAATTTTGAAGGCATTGCTGTGGTGATGCGGAGAGATGTCTGTAATGCTTCTGGTTGAAAAAGACTTCAGGTTGTCGAAGTTAAACATTACAGAAAATATAAACAAATAAAATAAAGTGTAAAGGTTTTAATCGGCGAGCTCTTCATAATGACTTTTACGGCTACCTAGACACGATAATTTTATTTTTGCTGTTATAAAACTCTTCATAACGGGTTAACTCCTTAATGAGGCTGTTCCTTAGAAGATCAGACCATATGTCAATAAGATACAAAATACCAAAATAAATTAGCTAAGTGGGTTTCCACTTACAAACTTGCACAAATATCCCAATGAATATATGCTGGTATTTAGTCCTTGTCATACCTAATTAATATTTTCATCCAATTGAAGTTTAATTCAAGTCCTAAATCATACCAATGTGGACTCCTAGACAGGAACCTTATCAAGCATGAGAGCCTCAAATTCCTATTATTTATGCGTTTGATATGGAATATTGTGGTTTTACACAGTTTTAATCATAAGTAACTCATAGAAAAGTATGCGTTGAGATTTTTAAAATTTAAATCGTGCGATTTACTGTATAGCAGAATCTTCATAGACATATTTTAAATTGCATACCGACCACTCGTATGATATGTTAAAGTCATTGGAAGATATTCCCACCTCCAGATCCAGTTTGATATTTTATTTTATAGGTCGGTGTCAGAGCCCTGCCCTGACGTCAGATAAAACAATAGGCCAATTAGTTTTATAACAATGATGTGGACTGGTATCTGTGTACCATTTGCTACATATAGGCAATTTATTTATTTATTTATCTACGGTAACACCATTAGTACATGTAAAAAACAATAAGATATACTTATATTCAACAATGAGCCAATAAAAATGATCCACATTATAAATTAATAACAATGCCAAAATAAACTGCTACAACATAACAATAACATATAAAATAGACTATATAGAAAATAACAATAATAGCATAGCAACAATAATAAATAGTAACAGTAATTATACGATCAAATATACATCCATCTGCACTTACACATATACTACATAGGAATAATTTATAACAATGAAAGGGAAAAAAAGAATCAAATGTATGCATGTAGAAAAGAGTAGAGGAAAAAATAGAAAGAAATAAATATATACACATATTACAATGAGCCAGGTGTCAATGTCTACATCAAAAGAAAATGTTTTTTCAGGTGCATAACACTATCACTGCAAAAGTCATGCCGGGAGGAGACGAGGTTTCCAAGTCTGTGAAGTCTCGGGATAGTGCTGTGATGTACATAATTGGTTGAGTAGACACGACGGCAGAAAGTGTGAAGGGACCTGGTCTGATGAGGCACTCGGAAGTCGATCCGCCTGAGCAGTTCTGGACAATTCACGTCTCCGTTAATTAGTTTATGGAGAAAAACCACATCTAAAATTTGTCTACGCTTCACAAGCGAGTTCAAACCCAAGGAAATCCCCAAATCCTCCAATGGCACAGTTCTGCATTCAAATCCACATCTGACTCCAACCACCCGCAAGAAGCGATCCTGGACACTTTGGAGCTGCTGGATATGACCAACCTGATAGGGCGACCAGACAACGCTGCCATATTCAAGCACTGACCTCACCAGAGCAGTAAAGATAAACTTCATAGCTGCAACACTCAGTCCGCTTCTTGAAGTTCTGATCAGAAATCCCAGATTACGAGAGGCTTTAGTGGTGATTGCATCAATGTGGGATCCAGGGCCAAGACTGTGGGAGATTATGATTCCACGATCTCTAATAGAAGTTTTACGAATGAGAGCAGAGTTATTGAGTATGTAATCAAACAGTATAGGAGCGGAGGAACGGTGAAAGGTGATGACTGCGCATTTAGCAATGTTCAACTTAAGACTGTTCTGCACACACCAATCATCCAATCCAAGAAGGCAACGTTGAAGTTTTAAGCAATCCTGCAGGGTTGAAACGGATGTGAATATTTTTATGTCATCAGCAAACAATAAACATTCAACATCGATACAATCAATGATGTCATTGATAAATAAAGTGAATAAAAAGGGACCCAAGTGGGAACCCTGTGGTACGCCAGAGGTAGCAAGAAAAGGTCGGGAGGTGGCACCAGAAAATTTTACAGTCATGGACCGATTTGATAGATATGAACGGAACCACTGAAGAAGGCTGCCCAAAACACCATAAGCCTCCATCTTAGCCAAGAGATGTGCATGACTGACCGTGTCAAAAGCCTTCGAGAAGTCAATATAAACACTGTCGACTTGACTGTGGTTTTGAAAAGAGGATAAAATGTAGTCCTGATATAGAACGAGATTGGTGACTGTAGACCTACCAGGTGTGAAGCCGTGCTGCTCATGAATAAGAGTACTCCTGAAGGCAAAACTAATGCGATCAAGTACGAGAGACTCAAAAATCTTGCCCAGGGCAGGCTGAATAACAATGGGCCGATAGTTACGAACATTAGTCAGTGTAGATGATTTGTGGATAGGAACCACGTAACTGGACTTCAGGCTATCAGGAAAGATTCCCTGCTCCAGAAGTTTATTGAAAAACACAGTAAGTTGAGGTGCAAGTAGGGCACTACAATGCTTCAAAACCAATTCAAAATGTATTTAATAAATATTGATGGGAGAAATAATGTGCAAAAATATTTTACAACTCAATTACTGATGTCAAAATGTAGGTAAACAAAATTATGTAATTTCACAAGAAAGAGTCTGCGGATATAAGATAATACAGCAAGTTTTTCTGGTAGTGTACTTTGTTAACGGGTTTACAATGAGAGTTGACTTTTGTTTTCTCTGATATTATGAGTGGATATGTGGAACCCAATCAAAGGCGTCGCTTATAGTTAGCTGGTTAGTGGAAGGGGTCAGTACAAAAAACCTCTGACTCGCGCTTTTCGGCCTCATTTTTAATATCATTTTGCAACAAATTTTTAGTGGTTTCCATGTTTCTTTTTACCCAACCAGTACGCCCGGGATATTGCGACTATTGTGTAATTTTGATATAAAAGGGAAATAAGAATATTTGAATTCACTTAATAATTAACGCAAGTTTTCAAGAGAGTGCATGTCGTTGTAAGTATGGTTCAAAGTAAAGTCTTCAATCTTAACATTATTTAAAAGTTACTTGTAATAACCATTTAGTATTCAACAGTAAGAATAATTTTTACTCATCAAGATATGAGGTTTTGAGGAAATATTTTTGGGATAAACATAGTTAATTACAGTTTTAACTTTGGGTCTGCACCAACAGTAACCGGCTGTGACATTTCAATGTGAATTTTTCAGGAGGTTTATAGTTTAGTTTTATTTAGCCACATTCATAATAAAGAAAGGTATAATTTATTTTGAGTTAAATTATACTTTATTTTGTTTGAGTTTCATAAAAATTTAAATTTAGTGTTCGATTTTATTTCAGACACAAGAGCTATCATTTAATTAATTTTATTTGAAAAAAGAACACCTTTTCTTTAGAAGACTTACAACAAAAGTGGTTGTGTAATGTTTTTGGGAATTAAATTTAAATATCTAGCAAGTAGAAAGATTGTTCTTTTAAGTAAACTTTAATTTGAAATTAATGAACTGCTCATTAAGAAACATTAAAAGTGATTTGACAAAGCATTGTCCAGTCTATCTAGCCTAGTAAATATAATTAATTTGATTTTAGACTGGTTAAGTGCAGTTAACTTCAAAAAGTTATGTCAAGAGATTTTGTGAAACTTGCGGATCTCTGTAAAATTTGCTTACATGGAAACATTAACAATCCGAAATTTTATTAATTGTTAATTATTTCCATGGCTTCAAGTGTCTTTATTTAAAGATTTTGAGCTAGTCGGACGTGTTTTTAAATCTCTTTTTTCAACAAACAAAGCTCAGTTCGGTTTCATTTCAAGGTTTTATTTTAAAGAGAAGTTACAGAGCAGCTCAGAGGCTACTCCTGCCACCAGCGATCTTTTTGAAAGTTTGATTATAGAGGTCTAGGAGGTCTTTGCTGACAAATCCACCTCCGTAGCAACCACAAGAAGGGAAGGAAGTCTACCAAAGTCCTAACTAACAGCTTTCCTTCTTTTGGAAAAGGACCCAAACTCAGGTAAGAAGTCTACAAGGTCTTAACAGGTTAAGGAACCCCCCTGTTTACGTCGAGTTGACGATTAGAACACCGAACTCTTTCTGATCCATCTTCAAGCTTCCGCTCCAGCAGGACAGGTGTATAGAGTCTAAGGTAGATCTTGAACCATAACTTAACCTCTACATTGTAAACAGTATAATATTTACAGCAAATACATAACGATTTGTAAATTCAATATAATCAATGGCTTATGATGAATGATCATGATTATTACAAAGTAGATCAATTAGAGTTAGCTGCCCATAAAACTTAAACCTTCTCTAATATTGCTATTTGTGTGTGCTAATAATAAATACAAATGTCGTATTTATCTTATTTTTTAATAATATTCAAACAAGAAATATACTATGTACTGCTAAAATATTGCTTACCTTTACTCAAAACAACATACGACTTTGTCAAAAAATACCAATAAGATGTACAACACTATAAGAAAGTATAAGTAAATAAACTATAAAAAATAAATTAATAACGTTCCTTAACGTTACTATAGAGTTTTGTCTATGATAAAGATATGGATACATTGATAAAGATTTTTATACAGACACGGTGCATTAGATAGATTACAAATACAGGTAAAAAGTTAATAATATATCATATTATTACAACATATTTTTTTCTCGTATTCATATAATTTAGCCATAACTTACCAATCCAAATATACAAACACTATAAATAACAAATTGTAAGATTGTATTTCCTTTTATATTTTATCAGTAAAGTGTTAAGATATTTGAAAACACTTCTCTTATGCTACAGCTGACACAAGCACAGATATATTTTCATTTTAATTCTTACCTTTTAGGGTATTTAGGACCGTGATTTTATTGGTGTGACTTTACCAATTGTATGAGTTTCTTTGTGTCAAAAAATTGATAATATGACGTTTTGTAGCTAATACAGTCTGAAGCCTGCTGTTACGAGCAACACTAGTGAGGCCTTCATTGCAATAATATTACTTAGTTTAGCATTCTAAAATAATATGAAAAATGTGGGGTAATCTACCCACAATAATAATTGAATAAACAGAATTGCGTGGGGTTTACCTCTCTTCCTTTAATTTGAAATTTTGTAAACAAAAGACTTCCGCGTCTTCGCGACTTGCTTATTCATTACGGTGAAATCCAACCTGAAGCCAGCACTTCTTTAGCATTTAATTAAAAAAGAACAATAAATTTGAAAAGTTTTCAACGTTTTAACGATACCTTTTTGTTTAAGCTATGGACCCACAGATATTTTACCAAGAACAATCATTGAATCATCTCATGATTCTCCCAATTTGTTTATATTTATATTTTTACATATGAAAATATTATTATATTATCACAAAATATTTTTATTTCTCAACATGTGGATACCAGAAAGTTGAAATGAGAATGTGTGTGTAGCTGCTTGATTTTTGAATCGCACTGGACAAACATATAAAATTTTAATTTATTTGGTTTCACATTTCTGTAACAGCATAGAAACAAACGTATGTTCAATGACTACATTATTGTGTTTAGAATCCCTTGTAGTTCGGACAGCATACACATGTCTGACAAACTACATCTTTCCAGGACATTAGCAAGTTAAAAAACAAACAGTTTTTCTAGGGATTGCAATCCTATCTTACCATCTATGGCTGATTGATCTTTTACGTAGCTCATAAGCCAGGGTTTCATTAAATTTCATGTACTTAGGTATTTGAAAGTTGAAAACAAACAAAAATATAAAATTTTTCTTGTGGTTTGAACCCTATTTTACCGCCTATGAGTGGTTGATATTCATGAAAATACTCTAGTTTTCCTGCGTAAACCATAAGGCACGTGTATTTTAAATTTCAGTTACCTAGAAAATTTGAGAGGTTGAAAAACAAAAGTATAGTTATTCAATCCCATCTGAACTTCTATAGTTTGTTGATATTCACGAGAAAATTTTTTGAGAGCATAAAAAAGTCTCGTAAGGTTGATTAATCTTTAATTAGGGTAAAGTTAAGATCGGTCAAGGTTTCAAGATAAGTCATGCTTCAAATAGTTTTAACACCGGTTCGAAAAAGTGCTTTATATGTGAAAAAATAGAGCTGCTTTATATGTGGCTTTAATAAAGATCATGAGTATCGTCTCGCGTTGATGCTGGTCAAAGTTGAATTGGAAGAAGATGAATCGTCTAAGTTCCTTAGAGTTTAGCTAGATTGAGGTTGACATGAGACGATTAAATCGAGACCATCAGCTCTATGGTTATTAGGGATTTTTTGCATAACTTGTAACATTTTGTTGTGGAGACATGTTAATAATGGTCTGATAAATCCACATTATTCGTTTCAGGCTTAAGATTGTAGGACAGCTTGTCTAAATATGGTCGAAAAAGTATATACATCATCAAGGAATGTTACAACATTTCTTCATTAATATATATTTATTAAATCATTGTAGATTGAACGGGTAATTAAATTCATGCCAATATTGATTAACAGTGGAGGCATATTGTTTAGTATGATAAAGTAATTCCTGGTATTCCACTAGAGTTCACTACATTTTATCGAAGAATGTTAAGAGGAAACAATAATGTTCTCGTATAAGGAGCGTAAAATAAAAAGTTTCAAAGGTTACTTGTCCAACGTTTATCCAACTTCTAATAATCTCATGTCCCGAGAAGTGTCTCGCGGTAACATTCTCGTTTCAATTCGTTTGTCAGTAATCCCAAGAGCGCTGGAGCGTCAAACCGTTGTTCTTGTATATGCAATTTAAACTGTTTTGTATTATGTAATAACAGATCTTGAATAAAATATATTTTTGATAAATGAAAATGTTGGCCAGATTATAATTTTGTAAGTTTAATGTTTACCCAAATCTAATTATTGCTTTCAGCAACTTCTCCTCTTTCTTACTCCAGTAGATTTCTTGATATATAATTCTCCAGCTTGTGACACTACAGACAACGAACGGTCTTGATTACATTATGTTATTCTTTTATCAATAAGGAAGGAAATTTAAATAATCATTCTTCTGAGTGACTTGCGTCTTCTTACTTATCCTAGTAGTCGTGTAAGAATGTGAGTTTTTATCTTATAAGACGTTAGTGGTTCCTTCTATGTAAAATAGAGAAAACCGAAATAAACTATAAATAGTTCTAAAACTTATGAATATGTAACAGGATGATCTTTAGCGATTCAGAATAGTAGTAACTTTTCAAATAAGATAATTTTTCACAAGGTAATTTTTATAAAAAATACATAAGTCTTAAAAAATACCAAATACAAAAAATAATGCTGATATTATTTGAAATGTTTTATTTGTAAACTTAAAGTTATCTATTACGTTACCTTTTTTTGAATATTATTTATGTTTCATATCTGCCATACAAGACATAATGGGGACCACCTTATAAGTAATTGTAAAGAAGCCATGAAATAAACCAAAATTCTGAAAGGTTAGTCACCAATTCCTAATTCCTACAAAGAAAAGATTCTTAAGAGATTTATATTAAGAGATTAATATTCTTAAAGATCCTACAGAAGCGTCACGGTACACTCCTATATGGACTGAACAATCTCAAAGCGTCGTTGTAGGAGCAGCATAAAAGAGGTATTTCATCATTACAAATCATTAACTTTTCTACACTATGCCTTGAAGCTTGAACCCCAACAGAGGTTACATTGGGATTGTTTGTTTTATTTATCTGACGTTATTGGTTACATCTGATGTTATCTTTCTGGATAAACATTTGGAGGCGCCGAATTTCACTACATCAAGCAGGCATATGCGTGGCCACATACATAAGTATCATCAGCACACACTTTCCTATACTATGTACACATCTCTGATATTAGTAAAAATCGCTGGTAACTCCCCAAGTCTTAGTTCAGTTTTGTCTCATTGAACCCGATATAGATGTTATTGGTTTAAAAATTATCAACATTGTCATATCTTTTTGAAATCATATGCAATTTTAAAAAATAAAATAATTGTAAATTTATTAAATTATACTTTATACTTTTGTGTAAGAAAATAACAACACTTTCTAAAACTGGACATATGCATAATTATTGAGAACGTTATCATATGTAAAACTTATTGTCGTTATAACGTTATCGTATTTAAATTATTTTGTCACTAGACAACTCTTACAAAAATTACACAAATTAATGTTTTATGTATGCCAATCAATAAAATTTAAACTATTAGATAACTACCGAAATGTCAAAGAAAATAATGAAGTCACTGACAGTTATTTTTCCCACCTTAGTTTTAGACCTCTGTAGGAGAATGTTTTTAATAAAGAATGTTGATTTTCTTTGATAAATGACGTTAACTTTGGCTGGCTTCGTAATTAAGCCTGTTACTTATCGAAACACTCGTATTAATCGCAGAGAGTGTGAGGAATTAACGCTAATTTTCCTCTCCTTATAGTAGTAATCCCGAGATATCTGAGGTAACAAACTGTCTTGGCACTTAAAGTGTGTTGGTTTATTTCCTGGTTTCTTTAGAAGTAGTTATGGTGTCTGGCTCCCACCATTCAGTTATGTCTTTATTAATGCTCTGGACTTGATAACCTTATTTCATTTTCCGTCCTTCTAAAATTCTAAACCAACATTCTAAATCGTAATTCTTTACTATAGTAGACTCCCCTGGATGAATAGGATTCAAGGAGAACAGTCTCCATATTCTACATTGATTAGGAACCCACCATCACGTTTTGGAATAAAATAACATTCCTTTATTAATCCAACGCTTCTTAAATACACTGTACCGCATGACTCTGCTATTATACTTGGTATTGTTTAATAACATTAGCAATTATTTGAGTGAAATTCAGTATTTTATAACAAGACACGATTTTAGTGAAATACAATATTTTATAACAAGACACGATTTTTAACTGCCAGTCAGTGCAATTTTATCTTGTGAGTTTCTCAGAGTGGAGTATACTTTATCTGCTTCTAGTGGTACTAGCTAGAATAGGCTATGCCACGTTCTCGTAACTGGCTTTGCTGAGGGTCCATGAAAAACTTGTAGTCTTTTACTATTTTGTATTCTCGTTATCTCCTGCAGGTGTCTAGAGACAGGGAGACAATCATTCAGAAAAAATAACCCTCCCACACACTCAGTTTTAGAGTAGGAAATTAATTATAGTATCAAACCACCTTTGAAATAATTCTTTTATATTTATAAACGAGGTTCCATGCAAACGCTTAAGTCAATATATGAACAATTGTCCCAATATACTTTGAATAATGCATCAGTGTTTGAATAATAAAAGTTAAGTCACTTAAGATTATGTTGTATAACTAATTAAAGTAGTGCAGTTGCATTTGTTAAAGTCATATATCAAAATCTGATATTTTTTAAATTCAGTTTGTTTAAAATTTATTTATTCCTATCTCCTCGCTGCCATGGTGCCATTATGGTTACTTATCACTAATGTTGAATGTTAACAAATCCCATGGAGTGACATGTACCATCGAACTTAGTGTTAAAATATGACGCCTAATGTAACATTTCGAGTCCTTAGGTCAGTTCGTTTTTGAAATATCATGCGGAGAGTGAGACAGGGAGACCAGTAGAAATAAAAGCCCCTTGAGTGATGTGAGGCTTGTCTAACTCTAAGCCAATAATAACACCACTACGTGATAGTAATGACATTTCTTGTGCGGAGTTTGATAAAGTGCCACTTCAGTACAGAAACCATCCCGTACCAAACCCGCCACAGAGTTTTTATCATTGGGTACTTAATTATTTAATACATAATAGTGTTGAATCATATTTTACTTTTTGTGTACTTTTGAAAATTAAGATCCCGTGTTTTTTTATTTAATACTGGCCTAAACTTTTAAACGTTTTGAGGTGCTTAAAAGTAGTAGAGCGCTTTTGTGAAAATATTTTATACAATATTAACTTGCAGTTTTAAAGATTACATCAATTTTAATGATCACATTACAAATCAAGAGAGTTGTACTATAACACTAATACTCTGCTGCTGGACATTCAAAGTTGACTTGTTTTCAGTTTAAACAAGTTTAACCATTTGGAAATGTACAAAGTGAACAAAACTGAAAGTTTGTTAAAAGTTTCTTTCTTTTAATCTTAATTGAATGTCTATTGTTTGTGTTTGATAAGAGCAGGAACTGACAACTTGTTTGATATAAAGTGGTGAAAATTTCTTTATATTGTATAAAAGTGTATTGATATTTTACTGTCTGAGGAAATAAAAATTGTTATCAATGTAATTTTTTTAATATTAAAATATTAAAAAATTACCTTTTTCCAAAGTAGGCTTTAATTTGTTACATACCTAACCATTAAACGTAAAATATATTGTTCTGAATAATTGTGGGATAATTTACATACGTTACCTCACTATTACTTTTATTAAAATTTGTTGTAAAACTTTTTAGCTTTCATGAAGAAGGTTACATTTTTAGAAGTGTAAATAACTAATTCTCTCTCTTCCCAATGTAACGCTGAATTATAGTAGTTTTATATAACATAAGATGTGTATTTATTGAACAGTGTAAAATCTAAGAACGTTAACTACACTTTCAGATACATTTAGGTACTTTTGACCAAATAATTGTGGTCAATAATCTATAATATAATATTTAATCGTCGACACTTAAACCCCAGTTAATGAACGTTACAAACGAACATACCTAGTTCCACAAAGTGACTTAATTGTTGTTAAACAAAATAGTTTCTATCACCATTATATCTGTTAAGTATACATTTATTTCTTATATTACATAAGTATAAGATTTAATATATAAATTAACGTTCAAATCCAGAGCAAGGTTATTTAAAATTATTAAAACTGAGAATTTTTATGACAGATACGAAAATAATGAATCCAGAAGAAATTGTTTGGTCATTTAGAATTATTTTATTTTTCCGTCATATCAAAAGCCTCACTCAGATAACTATGAAACATAGTTTGACTGTTTCTTTTCCAAGAATGTAAAAAAATCGTCATTGAACGCGTCGATACAGAATTTGGAAAAAGTCACTTTCAGAGAATAAAATGCTACTCTTATTTGCTAACTTTTGATGTTAAAACTTTTATTTTTGCCAGCAATCTTAAAGGAGCTGTACTTACTTCTTCTAATACTAAATGCAAATAAGGTTATATATTTATTTAATTAAAAATTTTAACACATTTACAGTATCATGGTTATAATTTACAAATCAATTGAATTGTTTCCGTACTACTACAATGAACATTAATGTAACATTTTATCCAGGCTGAGGTTATTTTCAGCCGGAATGTTGGAAAAATATAGCAACATGGTAGAACTGCTAGAGTCATGTTTGCAATCCCAAAACATCTGCAGTACACGGGTTAAATAGTTTTTTCTTAGTTTGTAACTCATGTTAATACAATTTCTTGTATACTACTTGTATAATAACTTATTATAATATACAGGCAATATTCATCTTTAACAGAACATTATGTACAGGAAATAAGATAGACGTCAGCATCTAGACGTTTGAGCATCGTGGTTTAAGTTAATGTTATATTGAAAATTTGCAGCGTACCATAATTATTATAGTAACGAGGGTAATTTATTTGTTTAGACACGGTAAATATTACACGGATTTATAGGAGTTACCTGTTAATCCACAAATATCAGTAAACCGAGCTTTGCTCGATATTTTTTCTGGTAAATCGTTTTGGGATTCATTTTATGACATGCTTGTCCGCAACCGATAAAACTATAAAAGTCATGTCTATTTATTGTTCTGTCAACTTCTGCATTAAAGGATGCTAAAGTAAATATGCGTTTACGTTTTTTTTATTACATTCTTCAAAATATGGGTGATGGTGTAAAAAATACGTACTAATTCTTTTGAAAATTTTGGTGCTCCATTAAAGTTCGTCCATGCAAACAACAGTCAACAAAAAATTTATATTTATACGATTAGTAACCCGTTTGTAAAGAAAATGCAATGCATCGCAATGGATACACAAAATTTCAAATGGTCCTAAGGCGTGATATTGCACAGCTGCAGTAACGGCACATTTATACGTCGGCAAATAATTATTCAGTTCTAAAGCCCTACGACGTCTTCCGTATCGACTTCTTTGTTGTTCTAATTGGTATTCTCGTGCTCGTCATTTTTGGTAGCTACACGTTGTGTCGTACGCTGCCGCAAATCTCGTAGACGTCACTTTCGTTGCTCGTCATTTTCAGTAGCTATACGCTGTGACGATCGTATAATGTTAGTTAAGGTTTGCAGGCTTTTGACTTTAGCAGTACGTGTGAGACGAAGTATATGAAATAGATAAATATATTTAATTTTAAAAGGAGTGAAATTATTCATCAACTTATATTACAATCAACATTTCCTTTCGGTTTGAACCTTCGTTAATTCATACAAAACTTTTTATTATTACTCTTTGGCATTTCTGATGAAACATCAGTTGTGAGGATTGACTTATTACTCTTGTTATGATACGTTAGATATCATGTGATATAGAATTTAAACAAAGAAATAAATATTGATATTATTTTAAGCAGTGCTTCATTGCTTGAAAACACGGATAAACAACGTTTAAAAAAAATGAAACCTAGCTAGACCTAAAGGTATTAGATATGTAAAATGGATATCGACATTATATTAAACATACTTATATACATAATACTAACATACATAAATATACACGATTTATACAACTTAAATTAACAAATTATTATTTTTATTAATAATGAAGAAAACATTTTATAAATAAAATAGAAAAGATTATCTAAGATGTCATAACTACCGTAAAGCAAGAAAGCAGTTATCGTTGCATTAATAACAGACTTCATTTCTCGGTTGATGGCATCTTGTTAGTTATTAGAAGTATTTTATAGAGTGACGTGGTGGTTTAAGCCGGGTGTAACAGACAAAAGTTGTGACAATTTTATCATGATTAAATAAAAGATTCCTCATTTCCGCTGGGAGACCTATACAAACCAATCACGTCAATTTGTGATTGGTTTGTTGTTATCTTTACCCCTGCAAGTTTTTGTCAGTGGATTCGCCAAAATTGAAAGTTGTTAAGGAACATTTGGTTCTAAAATTTGCTCAATTTTCTACACCTCCTCCTATGAAGGAGTTGCGACAGAAAAAGTTTGTCAATTGATAATTTGGAATTTTGAAATTTTTAATATTGTTGTTGTTAAAACTGTGTTCGGTTACAACACGTAGGTCGAGATCGAGCTCCTCACACATGACACATCCTCACACACCTCATCTCCCTTGTTCGTGACCTCTTGTGCGTTCTGATACACCAGTGTTTGATTATTGGATTCTCAGATTGGAATTTTACACTTTGTCGTCTTTGTCAGTAAAATGTTTTTCATGCTATGAGAGAGGTCCCTAAAAAGCCAACAGTGTCAGAGGAGGCGAAGGTGTACTGCGAGACATTGAACCGCTGAATACTGCGTCCGAGTATGTCTCGTGGTGCATGACGTGCAGGGCAGGTGGCGGCGAGCTCCGCGACATAGTCAAGGTAGACGTTGAAGTCGCCTGAGAAGGGTTTGGGGCGGTAAGCGTTCCGGCTAGCAAAGACACTGAAGGGATCCCGATAGGTGAAGAACACCGCGAAGACGACAGTTACATCATGGTGACAGGATGTGGTCCTGAATGTTTGTCGTTGAAACGGCTATAGGCTGGGTGTTCGGGTCGGTCTCTATGGAGGCGCCGCAGCTTCTCCCAAGACAGCATCAGGAAATTTCTCCTTTCTTCAGGATTAATTATGCCTTTATTTAAACTCGTATAAAATACAGGGTTTTCCTTTCTTTGTTTCTTCGATATGAAATGTAATTTTAAAACTACCACGTGTTCTTGAATTTGTATAATATTAATCTGTTGAGGAAAGACACACTATAAAATATAAATATTATTCATTTAGTAGGATAAAAAAATTTGCAATACATAAAAAAAATAAAAAATAACGATGTAATGGAAATAACAACAAAGTGATGCAGTCAATAAAATAAACAAAATATAGAAATAAGAGACAAGTTAAAAAGAGTTATAAAATATTTTAAAATCTCATAAATGAGTTTAAAACGAATTAATTAATTTTTTCTTCGCAGGAAAAGTATTGTGCTGTAAACATGACCCGATCCTCGGTCCTATAACCTGTCTGACCTCACCGATGTCACTGAGCTACGGTTAGTGTAAATGTCAGCTTGGAGTACTGGTACATGGCTCGCTCGACATTTTTTACAAATCAAATATGACATGATTCCTGAAGAAATATATTATTCAATAGATTACGTACACTGAATTGTCAAAATTTTATTTAACAACGGGAATGAAAAGGATTTGATTACACAATACGTTATAATACAGTAAAGTATTTAAATAGAAATGCCATATGTACCTGTGTGCAATTTTATGTAGCTTCTGGTAATGATATTAATGATTGAAGTTTTTTGAACGTTACTATAAAATGTTTTTAATAATTAAGACATACCGACTTTCATTGCACTACAAACATTACAAAACGGAGTTTTATATGTGACGATGTAAAGTTTCACCATTAAACTGCCTGCAGGTGATAAATCTCTCATGTTCCCAATAACGCTGGCTTTGCTGTCAGTGTAATTAAAACTCTAAAGGTCCCTGCTGTCTGTCTAGCGCTCAACTCGTCCCGGTGTAAAATTTCATTGAATGGAACTTTTGTAGCACTTTTTCTGTTTTTCAACAGCACTACACAACATTCATTGAGATTTACAAACAGAATGTAAGGTTCCATCATTTATTGAAAATGTATACGAGTACAACAACAGAAACATTCCTATAAAGCTGTGATACATTATATATGTTCTATATCTCTTAGTTAGCACATAAACATGCACATTATATATTTCAAGTATTTATCAAGATAAATGAAAATTGAATTTTTCAAGCAGTTCCATTTCTTCTACTTATTTTTCGATAACTATTAAGGTTTTAAGATAGTAACTGTTTAAGATTATAGAACTATACAGTTCAATCGTTATTAATAAATATGTTACAAATATACTATTTTTAGCTTAATTATAAATAAACTTGGTCAACGGTTTTAAACAATTATATGGTTATAACAATATTTATGAATAGTAAAGGGTTATGGAATTTGTAGTTTGAAAATTAATATGTTACGATACTAACATGCCAACTTTGAGGGATGTGTCACATCAGTTTGGTAAAAATCAAATATAAAAATAATAAAGCATCTTTAGTTTGATATTTTGAGATGACGGCCTTAAGTAAAATCTATCTTTCTTCCGACTGATAATTACTACCCGGAAATTAATTTACCGGAAGGAATATATGTTATATCAATATTGAAGCCATTTGTTAAGGGAGATACCGCTCATTGGTTATATTTACTAGCTGATTGTTCTGAAATATTTATAAATGGTTGATCTAAAATTTAACCTGATTTTAGTGTGAACGTTAACAGGTTAAAAATTCATTTACCCAATTTTTTTATTTTAGTACATTTTTACCCTCATAACAACTATTTTACATTACAATATTTAACTATAATAATGATTTGTGTTTTTTGTGTTTATTTTTTTACTTTGTGCTGTCTCCCTGTTTATGTGTATATCTTGCTTTAAATAACTAATCTTGGGAATATAAAGTTTATATTAATTTTAAAAATTAAAGAAAAGTTCAATACAACGCAAATGCTTACTATATTTATATGCGATTTTCCAAAATGATGAACAACTTAAAAAAACAATTGATAAAGAAAATAATTACAAGCAGTAAAATAAAAAGTAATAAACCATTTTGTTAACTAATACTATACCACATATCATACTTTATTCTCACAGTTTGACAGAACGTTTTTTTCCAGCATATTCTAAGTAACAGGTTCTCTAGTATTTGGATATATTATGACCTAACGTTTTTTAAACTATTTTTTCAATCTTAGTTCTATATAATGTTTTAGTTCGTAATCTTAATTTAGATTAACGTATTCTACCAAATAACATGGTAATAGATAGTACATTTAAATTATAATGTTTAATTTAAAACAGTGCAAAATATTGTCCAATACCATGAACAATATGAGAGAACTAACGAATGCTGCTGCCCTGACTCTAATTATTCGCTGGCCGACCAACCAATACTACCCCAGTTACTGGAGCATTCAACTGCCGATGGCCTCAAATCATTGGTTACGTCGTTGTTATACGTATTCATGACGATACAGAGAATGATGTTATTAGGAAGCCTTTTAATTGGGGATATGTATTTCTATTGTTATTTGTATGTAACAAAACATTTATTGAACAGGAATGATATGTTTATTATTTGAATACTCAGCAAAAAAGAAACACTGGTCCTAATTATATTCCAGCCTACGTATAAATTATATGTAATATTTTATGTAACCAATTATCTACAATAATGTTAGGCAGTAAGAGCTGAAGATGTCGAGGTACGAAAATAAAAAAGAGCAATTATAATACGTAGCACGCGCAAGTCTACCAATGGATGTGTAACAAAAGGAATTGATAATATATTCTAGAACAGTAATAATTACAATGATCGAAATGATTTGACAGAGGAGAGTATATGCTAACAATATTCCTCTATTCTCATATTTTGAATTTTTGGAAAATACGTAACTATTGTAACAAATCTGGACAAGGATAATTGGGGGTTTGCAACAAGATTGGATCTCGTATTATCTATACAAGACAAAGAACAATACTGTTAGACAGAGTCCGTATGATGTGCTAGACATGGCATGATATTTGTCTGATACATTCCTTTCTTTTTGTTTACTTTATATTTTAACAGAGTATTAAAAACACAAAGGAAGGCTGTATAATGTTTTTAAAACATACATTCGCAAGGAAGTCATAAAGAATCATGATAGCATTTGAAATTTTGGGTTTCAAAATAATAAATGCTACATTCAATTTAAGAATTTGTCATATAATATAGTATTTAAACTTTCAAACATTTTTCCGATTTAAAATAGGATCAATGGCTTATTTCACGATTAAAACAGTTAAACACACAGAGTTCATGGGTAGTGCGTTCTTCATTCCAAAATCGATTTTAGGTTTCCTTTGGATAATCTATAGATTTATACATTTTATTTTAAGTCATTGATGAGAAAAATAATCCTAATGTAAGGGAAAAAATATTGTTTCACTTAAAAGTTGTTTGGTAAGTACAGTTTTTACCCATCTTCTAATTATGTCTTGTCTTGGCAAATGTCACGCATTCTTGTTTCAATTCGTTTCCCAGTAATCCAAAGTGTTTTAGAGCGTCGAATTGTTGTCCTGTTACATACTTGTCTCTGTTTTCTTTACCCTGTTGGCGAGTTTGCACGCCATATGACGTTATAGTATAGTTACATTGAAGAGCGAGTCATATTACCAAAATAACGTCACAGGAATAAGGTAAATAAAGGAGAAATGTATCTGAAAATGATTTAATTACGTATAAAACACTATTACTAAGGTTACATTCTTATTTTGAAAATATTACATTGTTCCTAGAAATATTTGAGTATTTTAATAAGGAAAACAGACACACATAGGAAAATGTTTGGAGTTTCCTTTTGTGACTTATACTGTGGGGGAGGGAGGATTATAAGTGGCAACCGGGAGGCAAAGCGGACAGGCCGCAAGACAGTGACTATATGGGTAGTATTATTATTAATGTAATTTAATGGCATCAATATTATTTTCACAAATAGTTAAAAATATAATAAAATGCAAAGTTTGAATTATGAAAAAAAATTTATGTAATTTAAAATCAAGTCATTTGACGAAGGTCCTAATTTGGAAGCATACTCGGTCGGTAAATGAACACAAAGTGTTTTTAAACACTTAAGTATATACATAGTAAACAAATCCTACGTTTGTTAAAAGTTCTTTTTTTAACAGCTTGATAGAAAGTCCATTGTTCTTGTTTATAAAATGCAGGAACTAATAGCTTTCTCAAGTTAGATGTTAAGTTATGTAAATACCGTTACTATTATTACACGCTTTGTAATATTTATATTTGAGAAGATTATTATTGTTATTATACATTTATCTTAATCGTATATTTAGTTATTTGTTTATAATGTTTGAAAGTAAACCACACACTTGCTACAAGATTCAGTTCTAAAGTAAAAACAATAAATGATGTTATCATACAAAAAATCTCCACGTAAACACAGTTTTTCTTTATAATGCATTACCAAATATAATAGTGTGAATAGCTATAATAAGAGACTAATTAAAACTCATTAGTAAATATAATTAACTATGTTGTGTAAAAATTGTTTATCATTTTAATTTGTTTACATGTATAGAGAGCGAATTGTCTAAAGAGTAACCACCATTTTCACGCTGTTTTAGATTTCAGCGGTTAGGTAAGTAATAATCTATCTTAGAGAATGTGCTAAGATATAAGAGGTCGTAATCTTATTCCACAGACTCCCATTGAAGTAATCCACAAGAACTATGCTAGAAGAAATTTCGCTGGAATGTTCTTTTGAGCTGATGTGCCAGTTCCAGCACTAAAATTGTAAATACCTTTTATTATAAATTTAAATATTCATATAAAACCCATCTTAGTTCTCTTTTCACAAAAGTAGGCTTTTATTTTCTGTTATTTTCTATATATATATATATATATATAAATATAAATCATCTATGGAACAAAACATACTAAAAATAAATTGAATTACAATAGTCATAATTATAAACTTTTTGACGAACTTTCTTGATCGTGGCAAGAAGACAATCTCAACATTGGCGTCGGAAATATAATTCACTCATACCAGCAGTAAAACGTGCCACGCCTACTAAATTGCGGCAAAGGAACGGGTAACTGCTAGCAGCGCATATATAACAAACTATGTAATGTAACTCTTACTATACATTAACAGGCTGTTATGAAACCTATCTGTTTTTCTTTGACAAAAAAATTGCTTCTCAGAGGTGTGTATTTTCTTGATAGAGAGAGAGAGCAAAATCAGCTTTGGAACAAAAAATACCAAGATCGGAGTAAATTAAAATGTCCATAAATATACTACATGTATCATCTTGATTGTAGAAAGAAGGTAAAATTGGCGTCGGAAATATAATTTATTCAAACCAAAAGGACTCATACTTCACCTGTACCTACGAAATTGCGTGAAAAAGTACAAGTAACTGCTATTTGATAATACATTTTAGCTTACAGAAGAGTTTTACATTCCTGGTGCCTAAAGTACGAAACTCCTTCTTTCCCTATGTACCAGTTTTGAACTAATTCGTTTGCGACATTTTTTGGATCTCTCTAGAAGATCATGACTCCAGAATCCAGGAGTCAAGTCTGAGACAGTGTCAGATACCAGACGCCGTAATAAAAGGAAGGCGAACCGGAGCTAAACTTAACATTTAAACTGAATCATCCCTTCCTACGTTATGTGTAGAAAACTCAGTTGCTCCACCGTGCTTAGGGATCGTGTCAGAAACATCGCAGTGCACTCAATTGTGCAACTAAGAGACAATTAGCCCGCCATTTCATCTATTTATAGGTGTCTCTGATGTTAAAACAATGTAAATGTTCGTTAGCATAGTAGATCTTCACACTGAATATAAGAAATTCGTATTAAATGAGAGATCATCTTAAAACCATATTCATGTCATCTACGTAATTATTACATCTAAATATCCGTTGTAGATGTACAAATTGAGATTATTACAAGTAGTTATCTTGAAAAAAGTTGTTAGAAAAAGGCGTCTCTAGATGTTGAGTTTCCGAAGCTTCCTTTATTATAATGATGTTTAAGCGATCTTTAAAACTTTAGGGCGTCATAGAAGCAATAATGTACTTCATTTATCGGTTTGGGGTATCTTGCTTGTGATTTATATGATTTCATTGAGCGATGGTTTATGCACAGCCCTCTGTGACAGTACCACATGTGTTAGACGAGAAAAGATATTTAAGTTTGAAAAAAAGAGTATTGAGATAGGGTTATGAGATACCTTAGGCTGTACGCTCATAACATGACTACTTCTTGTGTGGATTTAAACCAGCAACATGTCCAGTACTATACTGAAAGTACTTCCAGTTATTATATAGTCAGATTGCAGAGCCCCTGAAATAACTCACATAATACTCATCCTGCTTAATTACTTTTATAAACTCTTATTAGAAAAACGAGAAAATAACATTTCACTCGTAGAAGTGCTCAAATACTTGAAGTATAAATATATGTTACATCTGGTACCTATAACTCTTTTTAATGTTTTAGGCTGAGCGTTAACGAAGCTTAAGGTTTGCTCATTCATGCAAAAATGTTTTTTCTCTCTGTCTTTTTGCATTTTTATCTATCTACCCATCTCGAAAATGAACTAGCCTACAGACTTGAAATTGTGTACGAACCTTAAATGTTTTAACCAAAACTTAATAATGGTGGTGCACGTCACTCCAGATTTTAACATAAGACATTTTCTATTCATAGAGTTAAAGGAAAATATAATACTGTGAAAAGTCACCACTATGAAACCTAAACTAATGAGAAACATGAGAATACGTCTTGTGAAAAGATATCTCGAAAAGTATGTCATCTATAGACTTACAGTTTTGAAGGGAACTTCATTTATATACATATAGGAATGGGTTCTATAATGTTGTCAATGAAGCCTATTACTCAGGAGGCTGACAAAATTTATCTTTTGTCTGCCGAGTGGTTAAAATATACATATGTTAGTATCATACTTTAGTATGTTTGCAGAACATTTCTGGGTTGAAATGAGGTATGTATTTAAAGTTGCAATCTCCATGAAGCCTGTGACGTCACACGTGATGTGGTGTACTCCTGCTTTGTTCTATTTATATTTAATTTACGTGTGTGATGAGATGAGTTTATATGTATGTGACTGAATCTTTAAAGAATAAATCTTTTAACTATTCGTTAAAATATATGAAATAGATAACTGTATTATGTTGGATATTTTAACTCGAAATATTTTATTAAAAATGTGGTTTGCGAAAATTTTAATTAAAAATGCATTTAAGTTAATGTCAGAATTATGATATATGAGAGATTTCGTTAATTAATTAAAATCATGATTGTTGTTAAACTAAAATTAGGAAAACTGTAGTAAGCACAGATCAACGCCCGTGCCTTAATTGACTGTTGCACTATAACAGCAAAATGTAATATGTGACGATAAAAAATGTTGTCATAAACTACCTGTGGACATAGATTTATTATGTACCCAATAATGCTGACTTTACTGCCAATGTAATTAAAACTGTAGAGTCCCGGCAGTCTGTCTAGCACAGCTCATCCCGGTGTAAAATCTCATTGAACGCAACTTTTGTAGCGCTTGCATCTGAGATCTAGTCATTAGATTTCTCCATCAGGCTATGATGTTTTAAAATTCACTAATGATATGAGTGCACCTTCAGAAAGTTCTTTGATATAAAACTACATAATTTTAAAAATATTTCTGGAATCGCAATAGTTGTTTTGCCCACGTCTTATAACCTGCAAATATACCATTTTATGATTATGGTTTGAACCAAAACTATAAAGGATTTAACACCCGGATCTCAGAACAGCATTTAGTTTTTTGAATTCTTTAAATCTCCCTCAGAAATCTATCTCAGGTGGCTGATGTGCCGAAGGGGTGCAACGGATGGTGAGACTGGATGTTAAAGGTACGATTTATCTAGTATCTCCCATTTGGAAATGCACGAATAGAATATCCTCGTGGGAAATAGAGACAGTTACAACATCGATTATAGCCGGCTTTAATCCTTAAAAGATTTAAAACAAAACAGTCAATACAGCTCGGAGAAAATGAGAATTCTGAAATTCTTAGATAATTCTGGAAATAAATTAAATTTAATTATTTTTGTTCAAAAATACTATTCCCATAGCGTAGGTAAATTCCTTCCACTGGATTTTGCGATTAATTTTGAAGAATTATTTTTTCAGGGTGGTATTTATACATATTTGTTAGGCTTAACAATCTTAAATGAAAAGCACTAAGCTACAAATCATCTATTTAACACAATTATTTCTAATTAGAGTATACGATTACAGGTGAGCCAACCTAATCCAAAACATCCGGTGATCATATTAACATAATCTTTTTTAATTTTTAGTAGTAAAGCCATATTGCAATTCAAAGGTTTTCAACCAATAAATTAGAAAAGTAACTTCTTCATATTATGTACTGTTTATAATTAAATATTATTTATAAATATTATTAATAAAATCGTTATTTTCTCACAATATAAAGAATCGAATTTACTATCAATGTGTCTTATAAAGGTGTAAATAATATTGCACTGGTGAGATATTTAAAGTAAGTTTCATGTGCAACTCTAAACTAAAAAATCTTATTGAAGAAACATTATGGTTTTGCAAGTTAACATTAACCACTGATTTAACTGTTATGAAATGTTTGTCAATGGTTTTATTGTACCCAACCTCTCACAATGAATTTTTTTCCATAAATATAAACCATATGGCACATCTTTGTGCCATCTGGTTCTTTACCACAGACCAGCGGTATATACTTGTTCCGTTTGGTGGCATTAAAAAAGAACAACGACACCAATATGTACCACTGTAACTGTTGAACACAATATGAAATAATTTCTTTACGTTGAATAGTTTGTACCTGAAACTTTCTGTGCGGTCTATAGATAGATATATGCAGCACAACTGAGTGCCACTTGGTTTCTGGTTATTAAACTTATCAGGTAAGTTTTTGTCTTTAGTTAGGTAGCATTGTTTTTAGTCACATGTCACTTTGTCACCAGTCTGAACCGACGCAATACATTTAGCCTAGAATGTGTTTGATTGTGGTTGATTTATCGAACTTTGTTTACAAGCGTTACTTATCTGTTTATAAACAAAATAAAGTATGTAAATTTATCTTAAAAGATCAAGATATTTAGAAGACCATTGTGATGAATACGATATTGAAAATGAGCTAATGGATGACTCTGATGTCAGTTCATTATTTAGTTGGACAGAGGGTGAATACAAACCATTGCCTAGTTAAAAGTACATCTGATAGCGAGGTTAGTGAACTTTGCAATGATAACCACCAGGAAGAAGTAATTGACTTTTCTTTTGGCATAGAACCTAACATTATATAAAATCGATAACATAAGTGCATTAATAGATAATCCTTATGTTATGTTTATTCTCGAAACAAATGATGATTATCTCTTAAAAAAATCATGGATACAACATGTGTATGGCTTCGTAAAAACTTTGGAGATTTAAAAATGAGTAAATAAAATTACTCTAGGATCTAAACTACTTTTATATGTTTCCATATAATAGCAAACCTATAAATATTCCTTTCAATTTTTTTTAACAGTAAAGTTAATCACTTTCTACTATACAATCATCAGTAATAAATTAAGGCGCTGCATCGCAGTTTTTGTTTGAGATAATGTTTTATATGTTAAATCACTCTTCTGGAAAAATATTCTTAAAAATTATTTTGAATAAATCGAAGAGGAACGATAAATCGATACGAGGCATAAATAAAAACTGTTAGGGATAGCAAAAATTGAATTATTTACACGAGCAAGAGTATTCGTATAGCGTACTCGAAATAAAATACACAATCTAAGACAACACGCAAGTATTACCAACAGTTTTGCCACGTGGGTTACAATACGAGAAATATAACAGCTAATTAACGATGGAAAACCAATTACAGATTTATATAATTTATTACAAAAGGTTTGCCAATAATCAAAAATTTTGAAGATGAAAATACACGAAATCTGTAAAATAAAGTATTATTATCAAATGCAGTATACATAGTCTAATATAGTTTTAAAAATTAATTACCTGATGGCATTTATTTTAAAATCTAAACATCACTAACATTATTATAGAATCAATATTTCATTGGAAAGTTTTGTAATAAAGGGATATTTATAGAAAGAATTAACACGAAGTTGGAATTATCATTGAAGAGTTTAGCGCCGTGACATGAATAATTCAGTAGAATCATTAGATTCTGTCAATGCTGTAAAGTATCGAGCATTTTAAGTCGTCTTGGGAAATGATCGGAATCGTCACAAAGGAACGATCAGTTCTCACAATATAATTCACGTCTATTAGAAAGCACGTTTTGGAAAACAGTAGATATTTTGGCTCATTATGTGTTGATTTGCATTAACTGAGAAATTATGTACGTTTCATCTTAGCCTCTTATTAAGCTAGATCATTATTTATTTTATAGTTCAGAAAACGTGTGTTTTAGTTATATCTAACATCAAAGTCTTCTGGTTCACACCCAACTCAAGGTTACTCACACAATTATATACTTGAAATATTTTTGTATGACTGAAGATGGCTCTCTACAGCGTGGCCGATATACTTCAAGAAGATAATTCTGTAAGCAATGTTTCGGCTCATTGTGAACCGGAAGACTTTGATGTAAATTGTGGGACCGGGCACTTAAGCCTTAGAACTAAGATTAAGTTAAGTTAATTATATCATAAGGGCATTAGGAAATTCTTTGTGTTATTAATTGGATACTTAATAAATGATGTCTGACAGAATGGCAAAGGTTACAGACTGGGGAAAAACCATTTCAAGTCAACATTGTTGAAAGGAAGGAATGGTCAAAAGGTGAGCCTGACTACATGAAGAAGGCTCTAACCTGGTACACGGACGGGTCAAAGACTCTGAAGGGTACTGGGGCAGGGGTCTGGAGAGCCAGACCTAGGGTTAACTTAAGCTTTAGCCTAGGTAAACTGGCAACTGTCTTTCAGGCTGAAGTTACAGGCCTTGCAGAATGTGCAAGAGTTAATGTGGAAAGGGGCTACAAAGGCAAAACCATCAACATTAACTCGGACAGCAGGGCTGCTCTGCAGGCCTTGGCCAACCATGACTGTAATTCGAAGACAGTCTGGGAATGCCATAAAGTCATGAAATTGCTGGCGAAAACGAATAAAGTTATTCTAACTTGGGTGCCTGTACATAGAGGAATCACAGGTAATGAAGGGGCGCTAACTTGGGAGCCAACTGTCCTCTTACCGGTCCTGAACCAACGTTTGGGGTATCATATAACTTAGCACGTAGACCAGTTACCAAGTGGATGGTTAACAAACACCTACAACATTGGAGAAATACTGAGGGGAATGTACAAGCAAAGCGGATGCTCAAGGGACCATCAAGGAACATTGCAGCAGATGCCCTTAGAATGAGTAGAACGGAGATCCGAAAGGTGGCTGGTTTTATTACAGGTAATTGGATATTTATTCCGAAGTCACCTGAACAGAATAGGTATTCCAGTTCAGGAAACACTGTGCAGGAAATGTGGCGAGGCTGAAGAAACAGCCAAGCACGTCATATTTGAATGTCCGGCATTACAGAGTAAACGCTCAAGATCCCTAGGTGTTCTTATACATACGGAAGAGGGGTTGGAACAGGAAAGCATTGTTCAGAAGATCTCATGGTTTTGTAAAGGCCTGGGATTTGATACAGCTTAAACCTGGGAGAGGATGCACATTAAGCCGGATGGCTGAGAGGCAACTACCAGGCCTAGGAAACCTGGCCCTCTGTTACAAAAAAAAAAAAAAAAAAAAAAAAAAAAAAAAAAAAACTGGATACTTGCTTTGTTCTGAGCATTTGACTTAGAAATGCTCACACCACGTGTCACGCAACAGGTTTTGCTGAGAGTACATGTACAGTATTAACTCTGTAGCTCATTTCATTCATGAAATGTTTTTTTCCGGCAGATAGACAGACAAGCGCACAGAAAAAAAACTATTTATTACATCCCTACCGGTATAAAATTGAGGAGTTGTATCAACCCACTTAATAGAAATCAAAGAACTTATCCCGGTCTATGTAGAAATTAAGTATCATGCTAATAGTATTATCCAATATGCAGTTGCTTTAAATTCCATAAAAATATATGCTAGAATTTATAAAAAGTATTGAAAAGTTTAATTTTCTATGTGTCAGTTTTAATGTAGAACAATATACATACTTCTTGATAAACTATTTCCTCAAAAGTAATAGAGTCATATGAATTATACTGTAATATAATATGATATCCCAGCTCATTCGGAAAATGTTTTTCCTATTCCGATATTATACCTTTTAATTACAGTCGTATTTAATTTTAATGATATATCCCATCAAATGCATATCTCCTACCTGTTATTAAGAACCCACATGGAAGATTCGCTTATATTTCTTTTACAGCGGAAAATTTAATTGTTAAAATATTAAAAATGTTTTTCAAAATCTATATTTTGTTTGATATTTATTACGTTGCCTAAGAAAAATAACTATGTTATGTATTTTATTATCTACAATTGTTACAAAACACGTCTCGCCTTCAAAATTTAGTATTTTCACCCCAAACTGAAAATTAAGTAAAGTGACAGGCAGTGGAACAAGGCACAGCAGTACATGTTATGCGTTGATTGTATGTACAGTGGATTAAATTATATTGCTAAAATGGGGAATCCCAAGCATATGAGAATGTACTATATTGAAAACCAGGAATCATCGAATCAGTCTGTGGCATCTTCCTGGCCACAAAAGAAGGTGAGGATATCAGGTGAAAGGTGACAGTGTGCACAGGCCACTAAAGAATGAGGTCAAATAGAGTGGTCAACTCACGAACAAGTGTCAAGTGTGCAGAGGGATACGATATTGTAGCGGTAAAACGTAAGTACACTCTTGATTGTAAAACATTGTCAAGTAATGGTTTTTGCTACAACATTCGTGAATAAAAATATTCACGAATTCTGGAAAAGAGCAGTATTGATACTAAAGAAAATTAATTCTATCAATTAATGTTGAATTACGACATTTCATGCCAAGTTTTGTTTTTATATTCAACGTATTTTGTATAATACAGATTTAATTTACATACTCCTAATGATCTAAATGAAATAAGCTTAGTTAGAGACTTTTTGTCTATGTGTGTATATGAGGTAAACTTGACACTGAAATTTTCTTCTAACACAGTTGATAAAAGGGCAACTATACACATCTAAATAGTCGATTACACCTTGCTATACTATTCGTACAAGAGTTGGTTCTAAGGGTTTAACTCTTCAATTAACTCTTCATGAATGTGTACTGTTCTATATACATCTTATGTCTCCTATAATAGTCTACGTTCATTCTGTAATTTTAGTTTGTATTTAATGAAAATATTATTTTAACTTCTCCAACCAGGCAGAATGTTTGGCTCTTCGGAATTAATCAGAGTGAAGAATAAATGTAACTACGATTATACGACTGAACTACCAAAACGCACTAACCCATGGCGATGTATCAGTAAAAAATGTAAAGTTTCAATGATTTTTGGTTATATAAAACAGTGATGGCTAATTTTATATTGTGTATCTGAACTTACTACTATACCTGAGTAAGTGATTCGCTTTTACATATGATTCACATGGTCTTACTTGACCTGGGTGGGGTTGGACAACGGTAGCAGATGGTTTAAAGAAATTGCATTAAATCTTTCCATAACAGTTTTGTTTAGTTCTCTGCGTTATTTTTCTTAGTTCTACTTTCTTGAGAAATGTTCATCCTTTTCTTTTTGAATTTTTACTGTAAAGATAATAAGGATGGTGTAGTTTATTGAAAAAAATCCGTAAGCAAACATTTTCAATTTTCAATATTGAGAGACCGTCTCAAACGCATCCCGAAGTATAACTCTCAACATACTTTTCCACTGTTTTTAGGAAAGGAGAAATTGAAACAAGTAAAAAAAGCAACAGTGCATATTATCTACAAAATATCAAGTAAGTATCATAGTACCTTGATTTTTATCGTTAACCATCGCCACAAATCCAGATAGTAGTGTGTTGTGTCTCAATCAGTTTTATTATAATAAATCTTCACAAAAAGCCAGGTAGTCTTGAGTAGTATGTCACTAATGTTATATTATAAACCATAACAACAAGTAAAGGTGTGGTGTATCACTAAATAATATAAACTAATAATAAAAAATATAAGCTAAAGTAATATTAAATAATAATATGTGCCAATGAGTTACATCACCAAATTTCAAAAAAAAGGCCATGTAGCGCTATGCAGGGTGTCTCTAAGTAATATCATAAATCTTCACATCAATGCTAGGTAGTAATGTATAGTGTGTTACTATTTTATATCACAAACGATTGGCTCGTCACAAAAAGGGTCAGGTAGTTCTGTGTAGTGAGTCACTAAGTTATATCTTAAAACTTGACAATAAAGCAAGGTATTGTTATGTAATGTGTCACTAAGATAATTAAAAACAGATTGATACCTTTTCCAGAATCTACCATAAGGTGCCAATCTCTTAATAATATAGATAGCCAAACATTCTATTCAAATAAATTGAAATAAAAAACAAGAAGTAATATTATTTTTGGTTAATGTTCTTACTTTGCTAGCCTTATTTTGCATGTTATCACTTATTTCCTCTAACTATTAAACGGTGAAGTTAAAAAATATTAGAATGCTGGTACAAATCGCTAAAATACAGTGCGTCCCAAAAAAAACTGAACAACTTTAAAGCCTAATAAAATCCGCAAAGTTAAATTTAGATTATTATAAGCATGACCACATGAAGGTAGAGTTTATAAAGTTTTTTTAATGTTAGTTGTAAAGATCAGCTGTTTCATTGTTGTTTGCTCAAACTGCTTAACCCCAAAACATAACCTACAATAAAGCAGTCACTATGAATGCACAGGAGAAAGCGCAGTGTGTTGAGTGGTACATTGAAACCAAATCAGATATTGTAGTGCAAAGAAGGTTTAGAACACGCTATGGTCGCCATCCACCATCAAGGAACAGCATTCGAGCCTGGTATGATAAGTTCATGTTAACTGGCAGCATAAAAACATTCAAAAAACAATGGTAGGCCTAAACTGCCAAATGAAGCTATTGAGAACGTGCAACAAACATTTCTACGGAGTCCTCAAAAATCTATTCGCACTGCAGCACGTGAGTTAAATTTATCAAAATCCAGTGTTCAAAGAATTTTAAAGAAAAATTTGAAAATGAAACCTTATAAGCTGCAAATTTTGCAGCAAATTACTCCAGATGACAAACTTAAACGTAAACACTTTGCAGTTACTGTGCTTGATCGTTTAAACTGCTGATGAGAACTTTCTAAAGAAGGTAGTGTTTTCTGATGAGGCCACGTTCCATGTATGTGGAAAAGTGAATAAACATAACGTGCGTATTTGGGGTACAGAAAGACCATATCAAGTTCGGGAACATGTTCGAGACAGTCCCAAGTTAAATGTGTGGTGTGCTATTTCCTATGACAGACTTATTGGCCCGTTTTTCTTCAATGAAAAAACAATTAATGGTAACATTTATCTAGACATGCTAGAAAACTACGCTTACCCACAGCTAGAAGACCTACAGCCCAACGTTTTTTTTCAACAAGATGGTGCCCCTCCGCACTGGAACTTATTTGTAAGAGAATCACTTGATGACACTTTCCCTCGTCGGTGGATTGGGCGCGGTGGTTCCATAGCCTGGCCCCCACGGTCCCCAGACATAACACCATGTGATTTTTTTGTCTGGGGATTTGTAAAAGACCAGGTTTTCAAGTCTAAAGTGTTAAACATTCAAGAATTGAGACTAAGGATTATCACGGCCTTTTCCAAAATTAATGAGGAAATGCGTCATCGAGTGTGGGCAGAGTTAGATAGCCGAATCGACTATCTTTTTGCCAACAATGGAAACCATGTTGAGGTTCACAAATAAAGGTTGTACCCAAAATAACTTAAGATTATGCGTGTTACTTTAAATCAAAAAATTCTTTTATATGTGTGTTATTAAAATAATTACAATCTAATAAAGTTGTTCAGTTTTTTTTTGGGACACGGTGTATTATGAAATCCAAAAATATCCCTTGTGTAAAGGAAATGTATATTTTTTAAGCGTTCATTTCAAAGGATTGTTTTAGTGAGGTTTGTGAATAAAGATAAAACTGGAGGTATGAATAATGACGTGAAGCGTTAATGAGGACGTGTTACGTGTAACCGAGTGACATTGTCAAGTCCCTTTACACAGAACTCTCAGGAGCCCGCTTTATTATTGCATCCAGTCATCATACCTCTGACGTCATCATGTCTCATCCAATGTTGACAAAGTCTACAGTATTTACTCTAAACTATCACATACGCTCTGTTATCTGGCGCTACACATTTAATAAATATTTTTTACTGATTACACAAACTAATGTTTTTATTTAATTCTCCTTATTAAAGAAATCTCTCAGATTTACAAATACCCTATCCGTTTGTTCATGACCCTGGAAAAGAAAGAGAAGGGTATTTCATTACTCATGTCTCGTAATATAAAACCGTTTTCAAATTGTTTGAGCTTTTAATAATACTGTAAGTAGATACGTTGTTTTAAACTTGGTAAAATGTATAAACACGTTTCATTTTTTAATGTTGTGGAAAAATGTTCATGGACTGAAATGGCCGCCATCTTAGAAAATTGTATTAGTATGTAATAAAATTATCGAAAAATGTGTCTGTGTAATTTCTGTTCTAGTTTGGCATGAACTCTTTAAATTTACAGTAGTATCGGGTGTGGACAGGTATTACCACTATGTCATGTTATATTTATCTTTATACACTGGCTGTCTTGGAAAATAACAAACTTTTAGTATTACTTTTGTGTACAATAGTTTTTGTCATGCCAAATAATACAATTTCGATAGATGAATACTAATGATTGTTCAAAATGCGTAATATTTAAGACACGTTTTCATTTGCTGCTTGGGGTATATTATGATAACTTTAATATGGTATTGTAGTATGTATGAAGGAGGAAATGTAGTATAATTATTTTAATTATTGCGACCTCTAATCTAGCTTGTAATTATATTAGCCAATGCATTGGCATATTTCCTTAGTTGAGGCCTGAACTCGCTATAGCATTTAAACAAGGCGGCTACCTCTTTAAATCTAATAGTTTTCCCTGAGTAACTGAATTTTGAGGTTGGAGTTTTGAGTGAACCTCTCGCCCCTACACCACCAATGGAAAACTGCTACTATTCAACGTCAAAATATAACATATTATTAAAACATAATAATATAAAAAATAACAAGTATATTTTGCTTGGCTGATAGAAAATTCTATAAGATTCACTCCGGAGGAGAGACAATGCTGCACACAAACGAAGATGGATGGTTGACATTTCATGACAGAGTGCTGAAGATGACTTTGTACGGCAACGATTCATTTCTTTACATTAAATTTGAGCATTATGATCAGTATTCCTGTTACTTTAATTGTGTTTATATTATTGGGTAGTAAACATATGAATAGATCTGAATCGAGGTATAAATTAAATAAAGAGAATAATCTGCATTCTAAAATATTTTTAATTTTGTTCAGATATAATCTGACGCTGCCAGAAAGTATTTTATGAATAGACAGTTCTAAAATAAAATTGCTCTTGGTGTTACAGTGGTCAGAAAATAAGAAGATTTCATGTATATATAAGCGGTTACACGAGGCTTCGCCCACATTTTCTCTGTAATATTCCGTCTATATATATAAAGGAATATTATCAACTCCATCGATTATTCATTTAGGTAACAATTGATAATGTATACTGTTGGTACTTTTAAGTGCTCTGCGTTTGTTATATGACACATTATTTGACAATTTACTACCTTTGGATATGCCTTACTCCAAAAGATATACATTGATACTAAATATCTTCACTTTACGTCAAATGGTTTTTGAAATAATGTATGGATAATGGATAATCTACATGAAGATGCATGCAAACACACAAATACATAAACTTTTCAAACTGTCCTGATGTACTAATAATTTACGATTACTTTAATCACCTAAAACGAAATTTATGGCTATTTACGGATAATAGATCACCCGTCTCTCTGCCTTTGTAAACAATTTTGGTTTTCTTTTTATTTTAAATAGGAATATTTTAAAACCCTATACATTACAGTATATGTTCTTCATTCCCAATCTACGTTCACTATATACATTCTTTTCCTTTTTTTGTTCAGTCACGTATCCCTAATCAATGAAAATGGACGAGATGTCTTCTCGACGACTTTCTGTCATAAAAAATTTAAGTGTCTAGTGAATTGGTTTTTTATTCCACCTGCTATAGTCACGGACTCATTGCGGTCCTCTGTTTTCTCAAATTGCAGTAACGGAGCGAATGATCTGAATCATATTGATGCCTATTCCCGTTAATTTGTTCTTTCAGCTAATGTAAATATGCCGTCCCACAATGTATAAGAAAACCGAATTCAAGTTTCCTACTCGTACATGTATACACTCACAATTTTGTTCATTAATTAAAATCCAGAATAAAATAATTGGTTTGAATTCAGCACAGCTGCCATCATTAATAATAAGCTATATAATACTATTTGCCACTACTATTAGCATTACACAATGACAGCTGATATCATTCACACAAATACAAAAAATGTAAGATTGTATATACGTGACTAACAGTTGTATAAAATGTTTCCTTCCTTTACAGTAAATACAATCTCTTTAAATTATTTTTTATACAGTTTTATGAGCGTTATTTCGAAATAAAAATTTCGAAATAGGAATGGCTTTTGGATGAAAATCTGTAACCATCTGAGTGTGTGCAAATAACAACTTTCGGTATGGTCTACTGGAGGAATTTTCGAGATCAGAGTGACTTTAACTTGATTTTTGGGTTACCTACATAAATGAATTATAATTTATATGTGTACAATAAAAAATACTTTTTCAACCCATTCACAAATATGAATATTGAATTGTAGGGTTAAATAAACCTTGCAAAAGTAAACCTTGAATGATAGTGTTAAATAAAATAAAAAAAAAACTGGAAAATATTCATTATAATTTCTGTAGCATTTTTATATCTATCACTTTAACCGTATAGCTATATTGGCCCCAAAAACAAAATATGTCCAAAGAAAAATCACCTGAAGGTCCTACCGCACTAGACCATATATTTGAGCATCCAACACACAACAACAATCATATGAACATTCTTTTTGATATAACGTGTATGTGTATATATATATATATATATATATATATATATATATATATATACATACATATCCTACAATAATAATAATATAAATGTAAAAGTTGACATTGTGTGAAATTATTTGTTTTGCTTCCACACATGAACTAATCAGACGATTGTACTGAAATTTCACATTGAGGTTCATAGAGCCCCTTGTCATAATATAGGCTAATTCTTATTTCGAAAATCCCTCCGGGCTACGCCTTACTGGTCTATGAAGTAACGAAAACTCCGATCTTGGTCTCTAAAGATGAGAAGTGTTTATTTAAAGAGGCTATTAAATGTAATGAATTAGTATGTATAAACATAGTTTTATTACATTACAACAGCATAATTAATTAATATAACTAGTATTTTTTTTACTTGTTTTCATTTATAGTGTTGAAAGCATAGCAAAGTACGCTGTATAATACCATTACTTCTTACTTCAATCTTTTCTGCAATCACTGTTGAGCATAGAGTAAGTAAATATCTAGATGAGAAAACTAAACGTTTTAATAAAAATATACTTTTAACTGTATATTTTGGCAAATATTAAATATGCAGTGCTTGGTCAGTACTGTAAAGCAGATAAAAAAGGAAACTTTCCATCCAACTTTCACTGTACATTAAAAAGTTGTTATAAAACCCATCGTAGTGGTCTTTTGACAGAAGAAGACTTCTCAGACCCGTGTATATATATTTTCTTGATCGCGGAATAACAGCTATGGAATGAAAAAGACCAAGACCGGAGTCAATTTAAATGGACATAAATATAACATTTTTAAACGATTTTTCAAAGTTTTTTGTTGATAATTTTTTTGTGGTATTAAGGCAATGTCAACATTAGAGTAACATTCAATGGAATCAGGAGTACTTATACACATGTAAGGCTACGAAATTCCCTGCGAATCCGCGAGTAAATACAGGTATATGGAAACACACACCAACACACACATGTTTTTATTTACTTCATATATATATATATATATATATATGATGTATGATGTATCCATGTATGTATAATTCTTATATTTAGAGTCTTCTATAATATATATTTCTATTATTAAATAAATAGCATTTTTACAATCTTAAACGTATGTTAAGTTTTCACACTTCAGTAAATGGTAAAAAATCTATCGTTATAGTATTGACAACAACTTATACCTATCAATCCCATTTGTAACATTATAAAAATACCCGTCATAATTTAAATAGTTCCAGCGTTTTTTTTCTAACAGCTCACACATTAGATAATTACAAAGCATATAATTTGATGATTATTTTTCATTCGATGTTTATTTAGTTAATGTGTAATATTCACTTCCTCATATGTAACATGTATTTATCAATATATTTATGTTTTTACAACTAACTGTATAATTTATTTTGAATGATGGTGTATTGTGACTTTTATAAATAAAATTTATTAAACAAACACAAATTATTAAACTATAATGGTTTTCTTTCTTTAAACCTTGTAATTTGTTTTCATTAGTTACAACAATTTAAGCCTAAATACTACATAAAACCATTAACAATGAGCTCATAAAAACTGTTGCATGAGATGCTTTAGTGGTATTTCTCCAGGGATTTCCTAGAGATATACTCCCGCTGCAGGAATACGAATGAACAAAGTCTCTGGGAGAATATACTGAGAGCTTCAAGAGTGGAAATCTCCACTCCTACGTCTTAGATCATGCTTGAATGCATATTATAAATATTCTTTTACAATTAAATTTAAATACTGCCATGGAGATACAAATGCATTTTCTTTGAATTAGATATATATTATTGTACTTAAAGGACTATTATAGGTTTAATATATTAACTACTTAATATGTATATTAATAAGTAGATAATTTCCAGAAACTTACTGCTTTACAAATTTTAGTGTCTAATTAAAACAGTATGTTTACGTAATATAACACATTATAACTCGATTTTCTCTGATTTTTGTAGTAAGTTCTCTTAGGACAAGAAGCTGAGAAATTGAACCTAGTCCTAAAAAGACCTTTAAACTGATTCCCTAGTGACAGGTTATTTTGGATGGGTAAGGTTGGAAGTAGGGGCCGCCTCTGTGTCGAGATCAATGAGATAGCATTTTGGGAATTGATCTTAGTCATGTCTCGTTGGAAGAAGGGAGGCCAGCTTTGTACCAGTCTTTAGTATCAAAGCAGGAAGGGTTGGCACGCGCTTATGTCTAGGCAAGCAGCTGCCATTGATACTTAGGGACCCACTAACTCCAACAGTCATCCTTTGCAGTAAACAAAACCTATCGATCCACTCCAATATATCTACATTTGCTGTTATTGATATGCCGCTCCTGGGCATCCATATAGCTCCCCAGATTTAAGAGAAACATCGGTTTTTGCTGTATCCAGTATAAGTTCAGCTAGAAGGTAATAGACCAACCACAACTGAAACCTTCTGGGAGATTTTCTTTGTTACAAAATTATATTTTGACGATGTAATCGATTGCTTTGTAAATAACTGTATACCATAACTGGTTTGGTAATGTTATTGTAAGGTTACCACATTATTGCATTTTCAATGGATTTATTAATGAAATTATGAAATTAATTTTGCAAACGACTAATCGTTAAGGTTAGGGGGAATCGAGTGTAAAAAGGGGTAAGAGTCACATTAAAATTTTATTCTACAATTCTCTAGTTTTAATTTGAGACTACTATCATGGAGTTCTGATAATTAACACGTATAGCATAAATTATTTATTGAATCATTGCACTCGGAAATTCGATACAGTTTTATTGCTGTGAAATCTATAGATCCACTGTAGTAAGCTTAATTTATATTCTGCTTCTTACAAACTTTCAATGGAATTTTTAGGTTTTATTATTTTCGCTAACTAATCCAAATATACTTAGCTTATATTTTAAGATTAATCTCCAACAGAACAAGTAAAAGGTAAACTTAGAGGAACTCAAAACTCAAATTAGTTATTGAATAATATGATTTAAGCTCGTTTACCCAAACAAACTTTTGAAATAAAAACTGACCTGCAATTGGGAGTGTATGTATACTGCAAGTGGTTTTCTTGACTACAGTGGTATGCGGTAAATTATGAAAATACAAAATTAATGTGTAGAACGGTTTAAATTGTTGACTATAACGACGTTTTCAGAAGTTGTGTTTCTTTCTCATACATATATTTCTCTCAATACCAATAAGATATATCTAAACAACCTTCTTTTATTTTGTAGCTAGGGTACAAGCACTTAACTGAAGCGTTTTATAAGTAACCTTATATATTCTAAGCTGAAACCGTTTTTAAAATAGGGGTTTAAATACTTTTAGCACTTTTTGATTTCAACTATAGGAATGTAAATCACATGAAAGGTTCTTAAGAAATTTTTAATCAATAAAAAAATAAATTAAAAACATTAACTTTTATAATTCACAAGAAAAATATACTTAAATTTAGTCATATTGTCATTGCTTTTGATTGGATGTCCGTCTCCCCTTAAGTGACAAATTGGTTGCACAATATGTTAGAGACAGGATACTGTTTGTAATTGAATTTTTTTCCATTTCGAATATGAAATACTATGCTGTATTTAAAAATAAACATAAAAAATGATAGTGACAATTTTTAATATTTTTATGCTGTAATACTAAAACTTAAAATGTAGATATCAAATATTCCACTTCTTCCTTTGTGACTGAACACGCATATTTACATTAAAATAGAGATTTACTTACGAGTTAGAGACAGTGAGAAAAAAGAAAATTATAAGATTTGCGACCTTAGATATGTTACAGTAGATGATTCCTAATATAGATAACAAAGAAACTAAAATATAATGAAACAGTATGTTTGGATTATTACTCCAAAAAAAGGAATATTTAGATATTTCGTACTAACATAACGTATAGACGAATATCGTCGGTCAAGAGACGAAGTAGCGTAACTGCAAAAATTGCGTTTTTGACTTATCTGTATATTCAGAGTCCTAAAGTCGAATTCTATTTTGTGACGAAGTGGCGTATCTGTATCGTACACCGTCTCGGATATATTGATGTATGGCATGCTGGATCAACTTACAATTTTACTTTTTTGTCAATTGACATACTGATGTATCTTAAGATACGCCAGTTCGTTACTTGACAGTTTTTCTATTTCGTCTCTGAGACTTGTGACAGAATGGTGTAACTGAATATACGCCACTTCGTCTCTTCTTTGACAGGATATTTATAGGTTAGAATTATTGGGCGTAACTAAAAAAGTGTAATCAAGATTTTTTAATTTTTCCACCTGTATGGTTTTCTTCTTGTGTTTGTGGTGTTGGGAAATAACGTAATTTAGTATCGGAACTTCACATGGTTTTTTGTTTCGGGTGGTGAAATTAATGAAGTAAATGTGATTTTATACTAAAGAAACAGAAATTTTAAAAATGGATCAAAGTTCTAAAGTGTTTCTAACAATGAAAATTCTGATAGTGATGATTCAGTTCCCTTAGTAAAGTATTTGAAAAATAGTGACAAAACAAATATAAGCACAGATTCACAGTTTTCTTCAGATACTGATGACTTAGACAAAGATCCAGACTTCTTACCAAATTGTGAAGTGGGAAATTGCAAAAACGCTTTATACAGTTGTGATAATTGTAACTGTTATCTCTGTTTTGAACACAATGAGTACGGCTGTTCGAGCAAACCATAAGCCTAATTTGTTAAACTTGACTTCTAAAGATATCGATAAATGCCAAAATGAAGTAATAACTAATCCCAGGAGTGCCGAAGCCCATCTTGTGAAATCAGACGGTGCAAGAAAGAAGTTTTTTGCTGCTTGTAACTTTTGCTTTCGATATCTTTGTTTTAATCACCTTGATAACAGTACTTGTGCTAACAATCACGTTCTTGAAAAGTCAAACCTTAGTTTAATAGTAAAAAAGTCGCAGGCACACGAGATGAACTGAATGGAAAATGCACTACTCTGAATATTCCAGAGATTTTTTTAAGTTGATGGGAATAGAAGAGAGGAAAACTCACCTAATCTAGTATTGAACAGGAAAAGAGGAAATAAAAAGAAAACAGCAAAGGAGTTGCGCAATAAAGGAGAAGAATACATAAGTATAAAAACAATAAATATTGTACCCACAAGAAGAATTTTAAAAGAAAGGTGTAAGAGTGAAGTTTGTTCAAAGTTTAACCATAGCTGTATAGAACTAAAGATGAAGACAGGATTCAGTTTGTAAAAAAATGTTTATGAGTACTTTGGCTGTCTCGGAGAGAACAATAAGTACATCTCTATCAAAACTCAAAAAAAACTTAGGTAGTAGAAATAGAGAAATGAGGATGTCGTTTAGACCATTTAAAAGAAAAGGACTTACTTCTCCGATCAAATATTGTTACAACATATTAACAGATTTCCTCGAATGGAGTCGCACTTTTGTAGAGCTTCATCAAATAAAGAATACCTTCATCCAGATCTTAATGTCAAAAAAATGTTAAATATGTTTAACAATGAACATAAAGACAAAAATATCAAAGCCAGTTATTATTCGTATTGGGATGAACTGCGAAAACTGAACTTATCTTTTCACCACCCCAAGAAGGATCGGTGTGGCTTATGCAATACTTGCAGGAGTGGAGATGCCACAAAGAAAGCTGAATTGGAAGTTCGGTATCATTTTCATATAGCAGAAAAACAAGCTTCAAGACAACATAAAAAGGAAGCAAAACAGTTTTGCTGATGAAAAGACTGTATGTATTTGTTTTGATTTGCAGTAAGTAATTTTATTACCGAAGTGGTAACGAAAGTCGACTCTTTTATCACAGAAGGTTCTCAAATTTTAATTTCACTATATATAATGTTGCCAGCAAACAATGCGATTGCTACCTTTGGCATGAATGTATAAGCAAACGTGAGTCATCCAAGATAGCCTCTTGTCTCTACAAACTATTTAGAGGATCTCGACAAAAATAATGTTAAAGAGGTGTTTCTGTTTCTGATGGATGCAGTGGACAGAATAAGAACTCTGCCATTGCTAGTATGTTACTACATGTAGTCATGACGTCCACTGCTATTTCATACATCTCTTTGAAGTTTTTTGAACCATACCATGGTCAAAATGAGGGCGACTCTGCCCCATAGCTCTATCAATACTGTATTGGAATCAGCTGGAGATATTTTTGTGCCTGCTCAACTGATTCCCATAATTAAACTTGCAAGACATAAACACCCATATTCAGTCCACTACCTTGAATCACAAGATTTCAAGGACTTCAAGTCAATGGCAAACGATTTAAGAGTGCTGTCTGTTTAGAGAAGATGATGACGGGGGTAAAGTGGAATAGCCGAGTATGGTGGAGTACATGCTTCTCGAAAAGAGCCAAACAAGTTTTTTTTTCAAGACAAGCCACCTTCAGGCAGAGTACAGAAGCATAAACTTTGCCTAGAAGTGCGTGTGACTCCAAAAAACAACCGAAAACATTAAACAAAGTTACTCCAAAGCTAACAGCTGAAAAGTACAAGGATTTTAATGTCACTATGCTCATGACCTACCCCAGTTGTACGAAACAAAGAACTTTTGTTTCTTTTTATAAAAGCCTCCCACACCATTAGTGTAGTAATCTTTATTGTAGGCGATTTCAAAAAGTCTATGCTTCAATAAGTTCGCATTATTATGTTTTAGGGCTATTTATTTATTTTTTAGTAAAATCAAGTACAATCATAAAATAATCATTTTATATATTTAAAACACACATTCAGTGACAGGATCTTTGAAATATAATTTTATTTTAAATAACAAAGATTACTTTTTATGTTTATTATAGATTTTAAGAGTTGACACATTTACTTTCTGATAACATGGTTCGATAAAATTTTAATAGTTTTTATTTTCCTACTAACTCTTCAGTGTAAGTACTTTAATAGTAAAAAAATATACAATTTATGATTTTTATTCTAGTCGTTACATATTTTTTGATAATAAATACTGGTGTAACTGCTATTTCATATATAACCTACAAGAGACATAGTGACGTATCTACAGCAAATAATTTTTTTTAAAATAAATAACATTAAAATAATTTAAATTGAAGTAGTATGTAGTTAGCTAAAGTAACTATTCACTGTTATGAGTACAAAAAGTCATAAATATATTACTTTTACTTTTGGAGTTCTAAACGAAAGTGTAAAGGCAAAATCTTATTTTGTCTCTCCTGAAAAGTTGTCCAAATGCGGATACGCCACTTTGTCTCTTGACCGACGATATGTGCCGGGACTCGGGTCAACTATATTGTTAACATAAACATGAATATTCATGATCTTTGAATGTTTTAGCGTTACTGCAGCTGCACTGTGGTAGCCACTGTTGGGAGATAATATCCCAAATGTTTTATAAAGGCGCTTTGAAGTTTATGATATTTTGCTATAGATATAAAAATTTGTAATATTAAAGTAGTGTGCCACTTAAGATCATTAAAAGTTTCGCAATAATTCGCATATGTTTAGGTTAATAGGTTCGAAGGTATAGCTACAAGTCTATATTGGGCATTTACGGAACACAATTAGACCTTCAACATTTAAACACGTAGCTGAGTGTCTCTGATGAACTAAAGGTCCTTTGAATACTTTATATTTGTCTGTAGAATCTAAGTCCTCACCCGAAAATAGTTAAATTGAAATCGAAAGGACATTTTGAAGCACCCGGCTTAGAGAAACCATGTTTTGCCAGGTTGTAAATTTATTAACAGCCCTAAAAACCCCTTACATTTACATTTAGCATGCTGTATCTTTTGCTTTATACTAAAGGACAAATAATTCCCCATGTTTATGTTTAGACGAAAGGGATACAGACCTATATGCAAAATATATATTTAAACAACTATGTTCCATGTCGTATGGTATGAAAAAAATTCATTAAAAATGCATTAGTCAGATTACCGGTTACAATAAATATACTTTCGAGGTTCAACAAATGTACTTTTACTTATGAATGATGAAACAAACATGAGTTTGACCTCTTAGTAACAATATTAAGCTTCACACACTTTTATACCCGTATTTTAGGTCGTTGATTTATAGGAGATGACAAGTTTTAAATGTCTTATTATTATTACGCATAAAAATGCTTTTAAAGTTTCTTGATACAAGTCAAGCTTAGACAACTTTTTATGGACCTTTAGTTAAAATATATTTTGATTTATTCTATAGCACTATATAATTTTGACGTGTATTTTATCTACTAATCACTTTTAATACACATTATAAATTTTTTTACTACACCTATACTATTTTTTTATTTATGACTATTACTAGGCGATACAAAATAAACAATTTGTTGTTATTATTTATTGTTATTGTTTTAATTTTTATCTTTTTATGTGAATGAACCGTTACACGTTATGAACTCCTACGATATATTATTAAATGTTCTCAAAAACTATGGAATGTGGAAATTAAAATGATATTATAGAAGATCACTTAAAAGTACTACAAAATTATAATGTAGTATATAGTAAAGTATAAACGATGTATTAGGTTAGTTATTTACCTGAAGAAGAGATCAGATTGCAGATCTCGAAACTTAGTGTTACTGATTTTTTTGTTTCACTGAACGATGGCAAATGTCGGGAAAATCCTGTTTCCTTCATAAAATTATAATAATAAAATAAATTACGTTGCATACAATCGAACTATTATTTATTATAAATTCTAAGGTTATATAATAGTGTTTTCTAACAAAATTGAAATAATAGGAGTAACTATTAAAATTAATTACTAAATAACTTTTAATAATCAAATCAGTAATAACTAGTATTAGATATATACGATTAAAAAAATCTCTTTCAGCTACAATTCCAAAAAAAATATTCTTTGTGTTAAAATTAACTTTTATAAAATAAAGGGATACTACCAACTGTCCTTTACTGATACTATCAACTGTCCGCCCCACACGTAAAAATTTGTGAGGGTATTTCAAAGTAATTTTTGCCAATAGCTTGTAAAAACTGCGTGTTATACGTGTTAATTCTATACATAGAATTATTTTACGTCTGAAAATTCATATTGATTATAATAAGGTAGGCTTATTATATATATATATATATATATATATATATATATATATATATATATATATATATATACAATATATATATATAAGATTGTTAATACAAGTTTAGCCTACGTTTGATCAATATAAAATTAATATTAATTTGTTTTATGCAAAGCTTTTTGTCAAAAAAAGTAATATTTAGTGGGAAACACCATTTTAAGATTTGTATCAATCGATCAGACATAAGCAATATCACGTGACGAAGTTAACATGAGTGGATCTGTTTATTATAAAACAAGTTGGCTGTAACTGGTAAATCATTTTGCAAACAAACGACCCGTATCTAGTATTGACAGAGATTGTACAAACAAGGAATTCCCTTCGCGCCCACGCTTATCTGTGTTGCAATATATCCACTGATATCGCTGCACGGACAAATTATTGTATAAAATATTTCCTTAATTTATAGTCTTAAGAAATATTTTAACTATGATGAAAAATAACACACACACACACACACACACACACACACACACACACACACAATATATATATATATACACACACACACACACACACACACACACACACACACACATATATATATATATATATATACGGATCTGAAACCTATGTAGACGAAGTCCAATTAGTGATTTGATACGTTTATTAATATAAATATTCCGCAACACATAAGGAACTTGCAGGTCCCGCTGTCCGCGTACTGTTGGAGGTCTGCGATGAACACGCTGAGTCGCTGCTCTCATCATGTGATCATATATACATATGATCACATTTATTTACTGGACTAACTTAAATTATTAAACTTAATAAACTGTTCTTCTGTTTTGCTATGGCAGTCTTACGCCGCTTCGCCTCCTATCTCTGATGGTTCCTAACACATCTGGTAACCTAAATTTAACTTTAATTAACGTCAGAAATTAATTTTGGTCAATTCAATAATTTATTATATAGTAAATAACATACTTTACGTTTTTATGTTTTGATATTAAAATTATTAGGCTATATAGTGTTGTGGCATAACTCTATGGCCAACTAATTACAGTTGTTTATTTTTGTTTTTGGTTTGAGATACAGTTATTCTTTTATGAATAAAGAAATGTCCACTATTATTAATATGTATAGTTATAATACCGCTGTGCACAGCAACAAGAATTCGACTCGTCAATTTGCACAAGCCTCGGTGACCCCTGTGGGACTAATTTCGTGTATATAAAGTGTACTATGTTTGTTTGTAAGTTCTGAAATAAGTTTGATTTTGATTTGATTTATTATACTTTATAACAGGTCAACGGTCTGACATACTTACATCCAATTGGTACCTTTACGTATATTTTGTATACCTGTAAGCAAAATACTTCATGAAAATGAATTTACTTTTCTTTCATTTCTACATATTTCAAATAATAAACTCTTATGTTGAAACCTAGTAATGGGTTCATATTAATTCAATATCTTTATACGACTAATAAATGACAATATGTTAATCTTTAATTTAAATGCTGTAAATTACCACATAATGACCACTGAGAATATGATCATTACAGTTTTGAAATTTAATAGCCTAATATTAATAAAATAACCTAAAGTTGCTGATGATACTTGAGACGGTAATTTTAACCTCATGTTCCCTCACTATGCGTTAACAAAAAGACCCTTTAAATAGATTAATTTACTAGCTATTATTAAGTTTGTACCTAATAATATATTACACATAGTTTTTCCCCCAGGTTAGTCACTATGCAAAATGATTGCACAGCGCAGTTAGCAAGCCTAGTTTTCCAAACAGGAAGTAGCTGCCAGATGTTGACACACACCGGATATTACTGAGCTCTCGGGAAACAGTGTTTATATGTACACATATGAGCGAGGATAATGAATATTATTTCAGTATGTTCGTATTACATAGATAAATAACTGACTGCGCCGTTCAATAATGTGATTCCATTTATCTTGTCTGCTAGAAAAGTAATCTCTTTGACTATTGAGTGCCGTATATATAAATAAATTTAAACATATACTAATATGTTTATTATATTAGTATATGCTTGACATTTATAAATATATCAATGTGTGTGTGTGTGTGTGTGTGTGTGTGTGTGTGTGTGTGTGTGTGTGTGTGTGTGTAAGATAGTTCAAGTGTTACTGAAGTCGTAGGAGCTATTCGATTAAATACACAGAATGTTGGATAGAAATTGAGGGCGAAGCCGTAGGTATCCGCTACTAGTAATATATAAATACATCGTAAACAATAGAAACAACATCTTCATTTAAGTATAAAATCGGTAATGTTACAAAATACAAATAGTTTGAAAACTTCTACCTTGAAATGAAAAAGCATGTTGCTAATTTACAATTTTCAAGGTTAACTGAGTTTACATCAGTTACTGAACTGAATGATATGGGAGATTCAACACTGGGAGATTCGCTCCAGTATACGGGAGATGCTAACAATAGATGCAAGTAAGTTGTAATACATTCCAATGAATTATTATTGTGTTAAACAGTGAATTTTTATTTTTCACAGAAGTGCAGCACCGTAAAATGGACCTAACTAAAATATACAGATCAAGAGAGATTGCTCTAAATTTTATGACAGTTATACACCCTGTATTTACCCTTAAATCGGCCTATCTATAGTTGTACATCACCTGTCATTATTATAACATAGCTTTATACCAGCCTAGATTAACTAACCAATATTCAGTAATTTAGTGGCAGCGATGATTTTCATTTATTTATGGGTGCGTATGTGTCAAACTGTAATAAGTTGTTTTGTGAATTATTTAAAACGTGTTTATATCATTATTTTTCTCTATCATTACAGTCTAGGTTATGTTGAGCCATAAGGTTTATTAAAATTGAGGTTGAACAACAGACGATACTAGAACACCTCTGTCAACTGGTCGTAGTGGCTGTTGTCTGCTTTTTTCTAATCTTTCGTTATGGACTGATCTTTTTTCAGTTCCATAACATTTGTTTTTTGCACTTTGTACTTTTTTTATATATTATTAAGTTTTTTCCCACTTTTCCACGCTGCATCAGCCTCGAATAATTGTCTAACATTCAATTTCTCCAGATTGTTAGTGGCTTATAAAAATGTCATACACACCGGACAAAATAAGTGGTGAGTGTTTTAAAAATACTGTTAGCTTTATTCGTAGTTATACATTTTAATTCTAATTATTTGTCTTATATACTGTATGTCATGTTTATTTGGGTCTAATGTAAACTTCTATATTCGTGAACTGTATTCTAATCTATATATAATTTATTATTTTATGAACTTTTTGGATTTGATGGTCACGTTTTCATAATAGTTGCAAAACTAGTCGTTTTAATGTGTATTATCAGTCTTTGAGTGAGTAAGATAAAAGTTAAACTTTGACATACGAGCTGTTTCTCAGTATTAATTTTTAGTAAAAGTGGTACAATTTTGTTAGTTAATGCTGGGAGCTATCATGTTCCAGTTTTGAAGCGTCCTCTCTCATGGATCTACATGATGGACTATTAACCCGCTCTAAGCCTAATTTACAACTATGTACGCTTGCCGCTTTAACTATTGTGTGGTCAGATCGATTTAGATCTAGGCAACATACTATGAAGATAACCTCTTTTACCTTTGAATAATAGAGACAACAGTTACGATAGGAAAAGACAGGAATATTGAGAATGATTGGAGAACATTCTAATGTTTTAAATTAACTAGGCTAAGGTAGTTTAGTGTAATGTAAAGTCCAGTTAGGTGCCTACGATGGTACCTAACCATGGCCTGAGATGTCACCTGAGAGTTTGGGTGTGGTGTTTAAAGACAGAACAGTATTTATCCAAATTAGTGATAACCGACCTCTTAATTATTTATTGAAGGCATTTAATTTTTATATATTAACTATTTTGTTCTGATTACCTGGCAGCGTTGGATAAAAAATTTTACTCTCGATGTTAACGTTTGGAAATTTGTGTATGTAACTTTTTGTTATTTAAATTTAAAGCTGATATTTAAACTTATTTTCATGGAATACAATTATTGTAAATAACCTTTTTAACGGAACGTACGAATAGAAACGCTTCGAAATGTATATGTAAAATTTTATTATTCTAATCTGTTAAATGTAACAGATTTTTTTATTTTAATTAATTGTTAACAAGAATTAATGGTTTTAATTATGAACAAGAACAGTGCGAATTCTACTTGGTTATTTGTTGCTTGTTTTAATTTTATGTTACAATAAGTATTTAAAACGTTATATTAAATTTGAGAATATGTTAACCTTTTAAGGCAATTATAAAAATTGGCCAATTCATAGATAACAATGTAAATATATTATTAGGACATCAATTCAAAATATATACGATTGAACAAGTCTGACAAACAGAGTCAACCCTCTCCACGCCACTGCTTATTGGGGTATGTCTTCCGCGTGCTACCTAGTTAGGTGTTTCATTGAAATTACAACTGTGACTGAAGGAGTATTTAAATATTGTAATGGTGAGTAGATGAACATTACATGAATCTCTCCGTTACGAGCTTTGTTACAAGCGGGGATCGTTTCACTGCGTTGGCTTAAAATGGAAATATAAACTATCAAGGCCATATATGTGGATCCAAACAATGGATCCACTGACTATAATAAAGAATGGGAAAGGGTATAATAAGCTAGCCAGTGTGGTAAGGAATAACACTTGATTATTGTGTTAAGGATTATGATATAATTGAACTCAATGTACCTGCAGCTATATATATATATATATATATATTATTTAAGTAAAATTATATATTTTACTTTTTAGTGACGAAAAACACAATTGTGTTAAGGATTATGATATAATTGAACTCAATGTACCTGCAGCTATATATATAACTTATATATATATATATATATATATATATATATATATATATTATTTAAGTAAAATTATATATTTTACTTTTTAGTGACGAAAAAACACAACACGTAAAACAGAGTTCAAACGCCAAAGAAAACGCTCGACATGTATGAGATGTGGACGCCTTTGTTGACCGTTGAAATATTGCCTCGTGAAATGATGGTCTGTAACAGAGCCAGGAATTTGTATTAGGTTGAACAATTTCTTGTCTTATCTCAGGCAATGTTTTACGTCGCTTTGTGTTGCATTTATTGAAACTAAGAATATACGCTTTAGTATGCACATGACACATTTTTATGGTATGTGTAACAATAGTAATATTAAAAAAAGTTTTTAGGGTTAAAAGGCCAATTCTTCTTAAATATTTAAATGTTTACTATCTGAAAAATGTATTTATTATCCTTTGTTAAAAGATATTATATTTACAGTTGAGGAAGTTAACATAGACACCTATTTAAAAATTTATTTTCTCAATCTTAAACTTTATAAGCAGTATCAGCACTTTGAGCTCTCATATCTTTGTATTAAGTAAAATATAAAAAAGCAATTATTCTTAAGGCAATTGACTCTAAGGCACGACAAAATAGACAAAATATGAAAAAATGGCAGTAGTTTTGAAATGTTTGACACCTACATATTTTTAAAAGGCTCAAAAAACAAAGAAAGGTTTACCATTTAAAGTCCATTAAACAGCCAGTCAGATATATATTTTCAGGATCGTAATGATGGCTGAATTAAAAAACCCACCCTGTTTATGATTAAAGTCATCAGGCACATCCTAGGAAATTCGAAAGCAACACAGATCACAACAGTTATCTTATAGTTTTGTAAAACATTAGCTTAGTTGATGACATGCTTTAGAAGTTGCTCAAAATTATTTGGAATGTATTGTTTTAAGTAATGTTGTTTGGTGTGTTTTTCCATCTTCAATGTTCTAATTATTAACGTTCATTTTATCTAACGTTCAATTGCTTTGCTGTGAATTTAACCCCATAGTTCAACCATGTAATTGCGGATGAGTCCTTAGATACTCTTACTATTTTGACCTATACAGCTCTTCCAAATGGTGAATAAGTGCTAATTTCCTTTAGTAATTCAAAAACAAATATATCCAAAATACTCTTGGTTTGGTTATACACACTAACGATATAACATGTAAGAGCACTTTGTACTTATATTTCAAATGTTACAGCCTTTACATTTTAGACATTCCATAAGCTGAAAATCATTTTAACAATACTGCAAGATCAACTTCAACATACATTAGCTGTAAGTTAACCTTCAAATGAACGTGTTTAACACACGCATCCACAAATAGGCCACTCGTTTTAGCATACAAGACAATTAATAATTAAAAGTTGGAAAGATTTCGTATATTTCAAAACACAAAAATACAAGCAGATTACTTTCAGATCAGTGTTAAAATTTTCAATTAAATCCTTATCACATACAACAGACAATAGCACTTAGTAGAGTTGTTTTGACATAAAACCAAAATTTTACTTGAGGAGTCGAAAGCATGGCCCTATACAAGTTCATACTACCCCTAGCCTTATGAATATTTCTACTCCATTATAGCTAAGCGAATGTTACTCGTGAACGAAGTGAGTACACTAAAATGTGTAAGTAGCATGGAGTTACAATTTTACATTGGTTGAAACTTTACAAATTGTATACCTTTTACACTTAGAATGTTACAGATGTACTGCAAAGATAGTAAACAATACTGCATTTCTAGGCCCGAACTAGATCTATACATTAAGCACTCCTTAAATTGTATGAATATTCTAATTATTAACAAGAAAATCTAGGTAGTTTAACAAACGCATAAATAACAAAACTCGTTAAATTATGTTTTAAAACTCACTGTATGTGATGATGTAAAATCTCTGGAGCTTTCCATTCGCCAAACAAACAACCCTCATATTTGCCTTCTTTATACAAACTTGCATTGAGCTGAGCACTGCCTTGATGAAAAGGTATTATTTGTGATTTGGCGGTTGCACTTTGGCTGTGATTGCTTTTACCTGGTAATAAACAAATTTCATTATAATGATCATAGAGTTTTATTACGTATACTTTCACTGTAAACAGCCAGAGTGAAAATAGTATATTAAAATGTTTTTGTCTACAAAAATTGACATTAGTACTAGTTTTTTCTAATTTAAATTATGTTTAAGCTTTTAAAGGCAATCTATTTTTAGTCTTTAAGCATAGATCTTTGTACGAATAAATAAAATCCAATGGGTTTTAACTTTTATCATGTATACGCCTACTTAGGCACGCACATATGTGGTAATAATATTATTTATGTATGTTATATTTTTAGTATTTACACACGATATTACTATTCAAATAGTTTATCCTTTTTATATACAAGACGACCGCTAACAGATGCTTACAGCAGTTAAATATAGGAGTGAAAATAAAATTATTTGTTGATTAATTTAAGAAGTATTTATTATTTATGCCTTAATGAGTAATATCATGGAAAACTGACTGTATCGATTCATAGCAACATTGTGTAGATATTACCTTACGAAACTACATAGATACGTATATGTTTTTATTTTTTATGACAGTAGATTGTTAAAAATTATTTAACGTTTGATACAAGTGGAGTGTGCGGTAGAGCTATTAACCATTGATATTTCTTATTGAAGACATTGCAAACAGTTTTGAAAAAGAAGCCTGTTCTCATGATTTCTTATTCTCTTCAAGGATTAAGTTAGAGGTTATGTGTTGAGATGTCACATTGTAAAATTTTTTGCAGTAGCTTGATTACAAGTTTATAAATTACGATTAAATGAAGGCCATTATAGCATAACAGCAAATTTCAATAGATTATCACTTTAAAAACGACATGAATAGCAGATAAGGCCAACAGTTTTAACAGTTGACTTGGTATTGTTTAAGTAACCAGGTGTTGTTCTGAAAGAATCTGGTAAATATGCTATTATTATAAATATTATCTCAACAATAAATGGTAAAACTCATGCGAGAATAGTAAATTCTTACATTTAAATTGAGAACATTGAATTTTCCTTTACTATCTTACTTGGTGAGAGATAGTGTGAGGTTAAAAACCAGAATACATGTATTTGTGTCACACAAGAGAACAATACAAAACAAACGTTATATTCGGGTAAAGGCAGGATGGTCTGGATTAAAGGCATTCCCTACTGAAAATGACCAATTTTGACAAAAATAAAATTGAAATTAACTTTTATATTTTTTTATTCTATGGCTTATAAGAAACCATAAAAACATAACATTTAAGATTCTTTGATTGATAGATTAACAAAACATAAGCAACAACAGGCAGCTGTAAAGAAACGACTTTGAATTTTTCCTAATTATAACTATGTTAAATCTCAGGCACTTGTAAGCACTTATTTTTTTATTTTTATTTAAACATTATGTGCGGTATCTCATTAAGAATACGCACACAAAGGCTCTTTAGTATTTTTGGTAAATTACATACTCTATGAGTATTTAAATTATGAAACACAAATCATGTTGTAATATTTTTATATAACAAATAAAAAAACAAAACAGTAGATATGTTCCTTGGTTCTACGATTAAAAAATGGCATACAAGTGTTTGAAGCTTAATATTGTATCTTATAATAGTTGGCTACCAGTACATCCGAGCATGTTTTTAGAAATTTTAGTTAATTTTTAAGTTTAAATACCTACTGACTGAGGAAAATTCAACATTGAAATATTAAAAGTTACATAGGTGAAAGTTATATGTAAATAATTTTATAATAATTACTATAATCTTTCTTTTCCAATGTTGCTGTATAATAATTTAAAGCCAGCGACCAATTATACGATTGCTCATAAATTAATTGTTTTATAATAATTTTAAAGCGCTACAAGGTTTTGACTTGCGCAATTCTAAAACTATCGCATAGTATCAATGTTTTTAAAACATTCCTAAAAATGGAATACATTTTAACCGGAGTTGCCGGGGTTCTCCTTTGGATGTACAGCGTTTGTCACTGTTTACTTGGAATTATACTTTTTGATTACTTATAATTAGTTGTATCTTGCTTATCGTTTAAAACTTAATTTGAGTCATATTCTTTGATGAGATAGTGCATTTTCACAACTATAAAATTGTTTATTATTATACTCCAAGTGTGAAGTAAGGAATCGAATAGAACCGATACTAAAATGGCTTTATGACATTCAAGAGATCAAAGTGAATGTCCAACAATTGAACCATATCCGGGAGACTGTATTGTACGTACGATATTACCGCACTTGTCCAGGATGATACAAAGCATATCACTGCTGTTCCAGCTGACAAACGATTGTGTGGACAATACACACAGCTTTGAGCTGAGCTATAGCAATAAGGACGCTGCAGCATCGGATACGGTTCTATTGATACTGTAGTGCCTCGTACTCAAGTTCATTAATATCAAGTGATTTTATAGTATTTTGCTATGTTGGGAATCGTGATACATTTTTCACTTTTCACTGCACATAAATAACGTTGGGTCAATATTTAATATCTCTATTTAATTACACATAATTTCACACAAGATTACTATTGTATTGCATAATATTATTGTTTTTACGTTCTCATCTACGAGTAAATAAACCAAACACTGATCACGATCGTTATATTATGAACCTAATTTTCTTTAACTAGGGCTCTAGGTAATAATATACTGTAAAGGAAAGTAATGTTTCTAAAGGATTTTTCTACCTGAAATTTAATGTGAATTGTAGCCAAAGTGGTATTTTTTATGTCCTGTAAATGTCGCTTTAAAAAATTCCATCAATTAAATTATTAATCGATGGATCGTGTAGTTGATTCGCTAACTGATCTCTAAGTTATTTAAGAAAATTTACTGTGAGCAAATAAATAAATAGATTATGAATAAATGTTAGTTCCTTTACAGAAAGCCCCCAGTATTTATTTTCTGGTGTTTCCTAAATATTGATGTTATATACTCAGTCTTGTTATTAGTATATCTGCTATATACAAATGAATTGCTAAATGTGCTGCTAAGCGCTAATCTTGGAAATGGCTTGACCAAATCGGCTAATACGTTTTTTTTTTTTTTAAATCTTCATTGATGTCAGAAGAAGGTTTATAAGGAGAGAAAAGATAGAAAAATTTCTTACGATATTAAAGAAGTCGGGAAAATAATTAAACTATTTACTACATGTAACCCAAAGTTAGCTGACACCTACCAGCTGTTGACTTTTTCAGCTTAAATTCACTAAAGAGACAGAAACATTTGTTTACTTTTAAATTTTAGAAAACATAAAATATCGTGCATAATTACTAAAGTAATTCACACTGCAAAGACTGAGTAACTATCTAATCTTTATATCTTTATATATATATATATTTCTTGTGTGCGTGTGTATGGGGCTGAACTCCTAAACGGGTGGACCGATTTTAATGAAACTTTTTGTGTGTCTTCAGATGGATCCGAGAATGGTTTAGATTCACAATTCGGTCCAATTTAAATTGTTTATATAATTAATTTTTGTATTTTATAAATAAATTGTTGTTGATCTTGGAATATTTTACATTGGATCCGCCAGACTGCGCTACGACACGTAATACAAAGTGAACTGTTACTTAACAGCTGTTAACACTTTCAGCTTAAGTTCAACAAAGAGGCAGAAAAATTTGCTTACATTTAAATTGTAGAAAATATTACGTTATTATAAGGTGCTTGTTCAGTAGTGTAATGCAGATTGCAAAGATGAAGTTTCACCAATTGTTTATGTAAGCATTATAATATTACAACACAGCCATAATATTTTTATATTTGAATCCCAGGTTTTCCCGACAGTTTGTGCTGCTATCAAAGTTGTGTGTTGTTTTGTAACATCGTGTAATTATTGTGTGAGTGCTAATTGTAATAATACATTAATAGAGATTGAAGGTGTTTGATGTGCATAAAAAACTATAGTTATTTGTTGAAGTTATTGAACTCATTTTGCCAATTTATTGAAGTGAGTATATTGGTCGCATAACCTCAAATAACCTAAGTAGCATGGTTTGGTCTTTTGAAAATCCAGACAACATCGAGAGTCAAAAGAAAGTTAAAAGAAGCATTTCAAGATGATGTGCACAGCGACCATTCATTCCATGGTCCTGGAATGTGGTAAACTAGTTCATTCAGCTATTTATTCCGCTATAATAAAGTTTATCTGTAATTTTCGAAAACAACTTTTTACATAAATAATCAGTTTTCTAAAATATATATATATATATATATATATATATATATATATATATACACATATATATATTGGGTTATATATAAGATATATAAGCGGTTATTATATATGGGGCTTTTACAACATACTCTTGTAGTTATAGTCCTAACTTTTTCACAGCCTTTTTATAATTAATGTCTTAGTTTTTTTTCTACAAAATCATTATAAAAATTAACCCAAAATTAAAAATTAAAAAAAGTAAAAATAAATTATGATATAAACCCTTTGAGTACCGCAGCGTCACTAATTTTGACGGTACGAAAAGTGCATAAAGTGCCGGTGTCGCTAATTTTGATTTTTCGTATTTTGATAATATTTAGTACAAGGCTATTTTAGCTAAATAACCAGATAGCTACATTCAATAAGTTGCAAACTATCAATAAATACGAGTTTTATGTTGTTTCGAGTTTTATTTATGGACGAAGTTTCCTTATCAGGAACAAAATAAATTACAGTATTAAAAAGAACATAATTTGTTTTAAACTATTTTGAAATTTAAAAGTTATTACGATAATCAATAAAAACAAAAACTAAAAGAACATTTTATTATTTGAAAGTGACACGTGATTCGTTGATCTAGATTACATGAAGAGTCGCTCGTCTAGGCCTATACGCCGGAGATTTGGCGATATGAAGTATGATTCATCGAAATTTTTCGATTCATTATGAAAGAATGAAAGTATTGGGAACGTATAATGAAGTTTATTCTGGTCCCCGATAAGGAAAATTGGTCCAAAAATAGTGGGCTGCAATACTGTAATACCAAAGTACCTACGCGATGATTTTGTCTACCAGTCACGATGTACAGTGTTGCGTAATGACCATTCTTGTTGTTTATGTGCCGATAACCAAGAATTTCAGTATATGCAAACTAAAATAGTAACTTATACAGTATTTTACCGTATTTATTTATAAAAGTAATGTAGTGATTTGAGTTTAGTCCAAGCGGAAAAGTGAGTTTTCAGTTTAATATAATAGGGTTATTTTGGTTTTTACAAAGTTGCTGACACTGATACAAAAGTCATGTAAGCAAGTATTTGTCTCTACATTTACTAATCATATTTATTTGTGTTATGGTACCTGGTAGCATTTTGTTTATACATAATTATAATAACATGATTGTTTTTATTGTTGAATCATATTATATACATGTGTTTTATTTAAAATGTTATTGCCTTTATCATGCTATAAAGTGAAAAAATCTAGAAAATAACGTAAAGATTTGTTTTGTAAAAACAAATTTTTTTTATATTTATAAAGCAAATTTTGCTTGCTAAAAAAAGATAAAGATCATATTTATAAAGATCTTTTTTATATTTATTTAGATATGTCTCATATTCTTTAATTCATTAGCAAAAAAACAGCAACAAAATTATTAAAATCTGTTGGATAGTTATTTTACAATAGCTATTTTCCTAAACGCTTATAAATGTGCAACAACAGCCCGGAAATTTATCCATTTTGGGGCAAATGTCAGCGGAACTCAAAGGGTTAAAGCTCTAAATAGAACTATATAATGTGTAAAAAATTTAGTAAGATAGCTCGTCGTTTCTATGGAAACAGGTCATAAATGAAGTAAATTTGACGGGTGAAATAGGTCCTACCGGAGCTCTTTCACTGTGGCTCTTTTGATGTCTAAAAAACAACTAAATGTGCAAAGGTGTTCAAACTGAAGATTTAACATACGATACTTTTCAAAAATTATTTAAAACATAAATTAAAGTTTTTAAATTTGACCGCCATATTTAATTTTGCATAACCCTTAAAACTATATGAAGAATTATTCTAGACATTCTAGAATTATTTGTATATATTCCAAAAAACAATATTAAGACACACGTGTGATTAATAAACGTGGAATACGGATAGGAAATAAGATGAAAAAGGTAATAAAAAAAAAGCTTTAGCTGCTTTAGGGTATAAAGCAGGGGTCAACCTGCTTTGTTGACTCTGGTTGGTGCAAGACGGTAATAGAGTTAGACTTATAAACTACTCAATGAAAGTATTACAAATTCAAACAATAAAATTCAGCTTAAGACTTATATTAACCGGCCTTTATCCTTCAACACTAAGTTCAGTTGATTGTTACATAGACTGAGGGATGTCTGAAGAACGCTGGATCTGAGTTACTATGTCTGTTAACAGTTTGACTGTGCGTATGTGTACATTAGGTGGCTATTAATTTATCAAGATATTACCTTTGCAATAAAATGTTTAGTTGTAAAAACTTGTATAATGAGATTATTAATGTTTGTCATTGCTCTGAAGCTTGGTATTTCTACCATATGGTTTTTACGATATGATAACCTCATAACATTATTATGCTGATTTAATAAACCACTGAAATTGAACGATATACGATAACATTGTAGCATGATATTGTGTAGTTATGATATGTCGGTAACTAGTTACACTGACAACCACTTGAGTTTCACAAAAGATGGATGCGTCTGTGAAATGAAACGTTGCTTTTGGTGATATACAATATTGACTATAAAAACTGAAATTAATAGAACAGAATGCTCTTTATAGACTGTTTAATATAGTTTTTATATCAACATGTGGGAGCAAGAGTAAGGTTTGAAAATATTCTGCTGTGGTTAACTGGAATATTATTCATTCTTATCATTGATAAATTGACATTAATCGATTTATACAAAACCTGTAACTTTCTGTTTACAGATATCTATCATAATTTACAGACGTAGACTTAGTTAGTCTTATGCAGGAAGTCTGGATTTTATTAAGAATTATTTATTTATAAAATATGTACGTGTGTATATTAAATGCATGTATTTCATTCGTAAATATAACAATACATGTAGCATGCACAGAACCCAGGTAATGGGATTCCACCGGCTGTACAATTCTTATTTATTTTAACTATTACTACACAGTGGCCGGTGGTTGTCTTTTAATGGTAATAATAGTAAAATTTACATATTCACATCTTTGTGATATTATGAGGATAAACAGCGTTTTAATATATTCCCTATAATTTTACAATTAAAATAGTTAATGCGGCTAAATTAATATATTTGTTGCTGACAAAGTATCAGAGCTATTGGCCAGTACAAAGGAATCCTCTCTATTGGATAGCAGCTGCTACCATCGGTGTTTAATCTCATAACAAAGGAGCGTTGGTAAAAGTCCTTCTCCATTACTTGTATTAATAAAAACAGCTTTCCGTGATGCCTTAATTCTATAATTATATGAGACACTTATATTTTATATTTCTAATATTAATCTTAGGAATCTAATAAACTTGTTGGTTGCTGAATTTTTTACTGTTTGTGCACTACTAAACCTAAGTTAAAACTACTTACTAACACCTTACGAATGATCATATTATGGTCAATTACAATTTATTTACCGGTGACAGTTTTTCGGCCTTCTTCCTTCACATATACTACAACATTTTACAGTGACTCTAATTTTATTTCGTTCTATATAGAGAAAATGGTTTAAAAAAGGAGCTTTCTTAACTTTGTGTGATCGATTCGATTATCTGTACGCCCTACATCAGCTCCTGATATAAAAGCCGTAGAAGTTTGAAGCATTGGTTCCTCTTTTCCAAGAAACAACTTTGTTGTCTATTTTGAAATTGTAGACTATTTAAGTTGTTTGTTTACCACGATCGTTATTTTTAATAAGTAATAGCTCATTATTCAATGAAACTAATTCAAATTATAGATGGAAAGATCAAAATTAATTGTAAAAATAAAACTCGTAATACTTTTAGTTATCTCATGGAAAACAATAACGAGCTGCTACATCAGGAAAAATAACAGGAACATTTAGTTCAACAGTACTAAATTCGATATGAAATTTCAAACTTTTAACACTCGAATCCCAAGGTTTCTTAAAAAGTTAGAAAGGTTTAAATAAATAGTCTATTTTAATAACCTATATGTGCTTTATTTCACCAGCTGTTTTTCTTGACTTTTTAAAAATGACAGAGGGCAGCCTTTTGTTTGCCTGTGGCCCATCTTTCTATATGTGCAATAACTATTGATAGAAAGATACTTGGAGTTCTGGTCAAAGGTTTCTTTTATCCTAGGTCTTCCTGGATGGAAGTAGATAAAGTTCTTATTCTATAAATAGTCAGCTCAAAAGGACAATAGCCGACACGGCCATACAGTCTGTGCGATATCTCTTAATAGAAAGGACAATAGCCGACACGGCCATACAGTCTGTGCGATACCTCTTAATAGTAAGGCTCTAAAAATAGTGTACAGTTGGTCCATCGAACAACTGTTTTAGCTTTGAGGTCAAAAAATGAAAAGACAGCATATCTGTTTGTACGGATGTACGATAGTCTTTTTGTAATTTGGTTCTTTGATACTCTGTACTGTTGTATCGGGTTAGTAAATTTGAAGAAATGTCTTTTCATGTTAGCAATAAAAATATATCAGATGAGTCATTGCAGTTTGTCTGTAATATGCAAACTAAATTGTCCTCTCTAATGAAACTTTGGAACTAGTGAAAGGTTCATAAATCTTATACAATGTAGAATATTGAATAATACTGTAATAACTGAAGTTTAAGTTTGAAAAGAGTTTATTGGAATGTCAAAAAATATTTGAAAAACGAATATAAAGTTTTGAAACACATTCCTTGAATGTAATTGCTTGAGTACAACTGTCAAGCTCTGGCCATTGACGGAGATGTAGCGTACAGCATAATGGTAACATACATCATATCTGACAGCTGGTCCCCTTGGGTATCAGAGTCAATTATCATCGGCCAGATATGCTTGTTATCAATATGCAGGGGTACAATATTGCATATTGTACGTGACAGGGCCAGTACGGGTTATTTAGCTCTATTGCACTATACAGTATTAACTAAATATTAAATAACTCACAATACGGTTATTCAGCAAAACTATTTAATATTTTGTACACCCTTATTTTTAATTTTACAATTAAAAATTGTCATTTCAGTTATAGTTTGTATAAAAAGTTCTTTCTAAACTTGAAACTTTTCTCATGAATTGTATACTAAAGTTAAAAAAATAAAGGTGTGTGTGTAAAACGCTATATCTCCATAATATATAACATGAATATCGGTACAATGAGAATATTTTTTTTATTATCAGTATAGACAAAGCTGAGCTTATTTAGCTGCATTATACCTTTGGTTATTATCAGTCAAGTATATGGCCATAGTTCAAACTTTTAATAGGTAGAATATTGTTTAGTGTTCATTAAAAACCGGGTTTTCATTATAAAAATCTTAAAAACCTTTCTTTTAAATCATAATAATTTGTCAAATTTCATCAATTGTTCAATAAGCAAATAAGATTTTTTATTGCCATTTTTTAACAGTAAGAATTACACAAAAATGCTAAATAATAAAACTGTTTCTTTCCAATAAAGACTATCTTTTGTATAAAATGTATTGTATATTACTATTTATAACTTTTGAATTTTGGACTTTCTGCACTCTTCAGGTTTGTTCATTCTTTGGGTATGGAAAATTCACTAAAGGTTTCCCAATCACACTTTTACTTCACAATAGATCAATATAAAGATTAATTAAAAATGTATGCTGTTTTGATACACACTGTAAAAAGATAATCAACTTTTGTTTGTTCCAATTCAAAATTCTTCAATCAACAGACCTACTAATCAAATTTTAATAACTTTATAAAAACCTGTGGGTAATTACAGGTCGAAATGGAGAAATGTGAAAGAAAAAAGTTTTTAAAATTAGTGTAACAACTTTATATACCACATGGATGGTCTGCCTCAGCATGTATAATTTAATTGTTTCTATCCAAACACTAAACGATAAGAATATTTTAAGTGATGAGTGAAAGTGCCTTAAAGTGAAATACAGTTTTCTTAGGTAAAAGTGAAGAGTAACACTGTAACAACATACCTACAAAAATGCAGCCGTTTAATCAAAGAAACCCATTAATTACAAGCAACTGATTGGAGCAGCTTTTTGTTTTACGATTCAAATTCTCTCTCTCTCTCTCTCTCTCTCTCTCTCTCTCTCTCTCTCTCTCTATATATATATATATATATATATATATATATATATATATTTGTTTTCTATCTATGAAGCAAACAAAGGCTTTTTGCGTTCATACAACATATTTCTGTAAAATTGATGCGATACTTTACCTGTCTATTAACAATTGAAATATAAACCGTGTCAATAAAATTGTACTACGGTTTAGTTTTTTTATTCTATAAACTCTTTGTTGCTAAAGATAGAAATAGGTTTTGTAGAGTAATAAAGATTAAGAATAAATGAGGGATTTAAATGTACAATGAAAGAATAATAAAAGTGGTTGAAAATAAGTAATAATATAATAGAATGCCCAATGGTTTGACAATTAAATAAATCTGATGCATAATACGATATTCGCTAAATAATGTTATACTCATACGTAACTTATTTCACGAAAGACAGTCGGCTTCTCATTTATTTCAAAATTATTTTAATGCAAGGTTTATATTGAACTCATACTGAAAATTAAGCAGTGGCCTTATTATTATCCATTTGTAAATAGTATTCGCCAATTTTTTAATCGGTATTTGATATAGTATAGAAATCTATTGGCAGTGAGTTTCAATATATTAGTTTAATACACATCGTAAAGTACCCATATTCGGCTGCCATATTCACGACTGTACGTGGAGTTTGCATTCCAGTTAGTAGAAACCCATTTAAAAATTTCTCTAATTTATGGAATAAAACACACTTTATGTTGTTAATGTATTAATTTACTAATTGTTCATTATTTCATACAAAATATCACGAATAAATCCTGTCAAAGGTTAGAAGCTTTTATTAAAGGCACACGCTGCGCAGTTGGGAAGTCTTCACAAACAGGAAGTAACTGCTAGCTGTTTACACACACCGGATATTACTGAGTTGCCGGAAAACAGTAGTTTGATATTTACACACATAATTAATGTTACTAATATCCTAACACTACTTTAAAATATTCTCCGACTGTCCGCCCATATGTGAGATAAATCTAAATAGAATGGTCCTAGAGCCTTGAAACTCCATACATAGTTTCCTCTTGGTGGAAGGATGACCTATAGTGATTTTTGAGTAAAAGACTGAGTTACTAAATAATGCGATAACCTGTATGTGCGATAGCGCTTTCGTGGCATTCTGTTGGGTCCTTCCATAATTTTTTGTACATGTTTATTTCAATATGTAGACTGATTGCATTATATTCAACCGATTTAATCTTCAATATGGTGATACATGTGATAACTTTAAATAACGCTTATAAGTTGCCATAGAATTTATGGTTCAATCGAACAAGTATGTATATCAATTCGTGTTACGGATGTATTTAAGTTTTTCCTTGTTATTGATACCTAAATCAACCGATTTTAAGTACACTGCATGTCGCGTAACAGACATCGCGGAAGCTACATGCAGAATTTCAAGTCTATAGTTAATTTCATTCTCGAGATGTCCTGCGGACAGACGGGTAATCAGACAGATAGACTATGTTTTTAGTTCTCAGGCAGAAATAAAAGAAAATTCACCAGCATACTCAGTGATAGTCTCCAATGACGCTCGCTCAAATCCCAATTAACATTCACCTTCATTGAACTCATTCTCGTCTAATGTAGAATTTTCGTGCCAAGTTTAAATCTAAAGATGAAATCGTTCTTGCTAATGGTTAGGCTAATAAAGCCTTTTATATAGGGCACTTCCTATCATACAAACGACGTTTAATGTCGCCATGACTTAGATACATGTTACACAGGTTTGCACTTCACCTTCTGCAAAACCCTGCAAATTCTACCTTATTATGATATCATGCAAGTTCTTGATATGTCTTCCCTCACGCAGGGTCTTTTGCATAAAGTCTATGCTAAAACTATTTTCATACCAAAAAAGTTAAATAATAGAAGCAAATAGTACATGTATGTGCCTTACTTTTGTTATATATTAACTGATAGTTATCGTCACGGGATTTCTGTCTTGATTGTCGTTTAATATTGGCCTCTGGTCATTCGTAGGTGGTTGGTCGGTGATTGCAGATCTATTGTGACCTGTATTCTGTAGTTCAGTTTTAATAATTAGTGTTTTGTTTTGTAATAAGTGCATGTTCTAGAGTTCCTAACTTATGCGTCGGTATTCCTAAATAAGCAACGCTCTGGTATGATTTGTTCATTTTTGCAGATTTCGAACGTAGTGTTACTGTTTTTTTTTTTTTTTTGCACCACTGAGCGATGGCAAATGTCTGGAAAAATCCTGTTTCCTTCATAACTGATAATCTCATCAATAATAAAAACAACCTTGAATTCTATAGGTCTCTTTTTTATTTGCTATACTTTTTACTTTGTTCAGGAGTTCAACTCGACCATAAAACAAGTTCTTATAATAGAAATTAATTTTATAAAATTTTCACCAAACACTAAGTTCATCTAAACTTTACATTTATTAATTTATTGTCCTGAAAATATGTAGATTTAGGTCATGACAAGAGCTGGGCGAGTTAAGGGATGTCTATTGCCACAATACATAGTTAATCTTCACTAAACTTAGATTTTCAATACACTATAAGACCAAATTTGACTTTTATCCTACATCTTGAAGGTGATTGATTAATTTACTTTTAGGTTTCAATATAAAGATCATGTATTTAGACTACCATGATCACTAGCGAATAAATCTTGTAGCTCAATTTCTTGGTGTATAATATTGAAATGAAGTCGTGCATTTAAATGAGAAAGTTTGCTCATCTACAGAAAGCATTTTGTTCTTCAATTGACTGATTATATTGTCATTTGTGGTCGAATTTTAACAGAACGTTACTCTTAAGATCATACGTTATGATATTTCAGAATCAATCATAATTTTTAATTATAAGCTGGGCTTTAATTACTTCCATATAGGTCTAGACACAATTTTTTATATTTTATCAATACGAGATTTTAGAACCCAGTACATTCTAATTCTGGGAAAGGTGTAAATATTCCTGACGTCAATTGCACTTATAAATAATTGTTCTATTTCATGTAAATGTGTTTTTATTGGTTTGTTAGCATTAGGTTGTACACTGATTAGTGTGCTTTGAGCAACAATAATCGTGATAATTAGCATATTGTATGTGTATCTTTAATACACATACAATATGCCCCCATGTTTTGGTGCTCTACGCTACACAAATAATCCTTACACGCACTTTACCGGATATCGCGGAATGCTCTCATTACCTTCTATCACTCTTGAACGATCTATGTGACCTAATGGACCATTAAAATAAACATTTGTATTTGTGGTTTAAAACTGCAGTTGCATTACAATGTACACATTGTTGAAATAAAGTTACCAAAGTTATTTCGATAATACGATAATATAAACATACAAGTAGGAAATTCATGGCATTAAGTTAAAAAAGTAACAGGTTAGCTGAAGTTACATAATAAATGAACTGTGTTTGTTGATAGATTCAGATTAAAACAGATTCCTGCTTTAGTTTTATAAGAGAATGCGCTATAGGTGCGCAATAGTAGGTCCTATGCTTGAATTTTTTTTTAATTTTTAAGTGTTAGAAACTCAAATCTACTAGTACCATATTCTTAAATTTTATTTATTATAACTAAATGTATTAATATTTTCTCTAAATATATTTAAAAGGTATGTAATTATAATCTATGTGTAATTATAAATATTAAGTATTATATGTTTATTTATTACGGACTAAAAATATATTAAATTACTGGAATTTAGCTACTCTTGAAAATAACTTGAAAAATTTAGTAGGAATTGAGTAAAAGTATACAGAATAAAAGTAAAAATAGAAAGTAAGAAAAGTAAGAATAAAGGTATACAGGTAGTGAAAGAATAATACAATAATGTAATAGTGGAAATATTATTCCTTTTGGACATGTAGTTCATAATACGTAGAAATTAAATTAAACTTAAAATGGAAATATAAATTTTTAGATTTCTGAGGCACGGCAATACAGCCATTTGCTTATGTGTCTGAGAACACCAATACAGCAAAATATAGCTGTATAATAGGTTACGCAGGACAATCAAATTAAGCCATATTTAAGACAAATTTATTTCTCAAATAGCAAAATATTACATTTTTTTAAGTTTAAATAAATGCTAAACTAATTTTAAGTTGTAAAAGAGAGTTCAATCGACAAAGAAAACGTTCGACATGTATGAAATGTGGACGCCTTTGTTGACCGTTGAAATATTCTCTCCTGAAATGATGATCTGTAACAGATCCAGGCATTTGTATTAGGCCAAACAATTTCTTGTCTTATCTTAAGCAGTGTTTCATGTCTTTATTCGTACCCTAGACTTATATTGATTGAAACTAATGTTTTCGTTTTGCTTTTCCTTGACAATCGTTTATAGTAAATGTAATTATTTTAAACATTTTACAAATTCTTAAAGTAGGTAGGCCTACTATTTTGTTTGTTTTTTCTCGCTAACACACGTTTAGTATCAGTTCCATTTGCTTATTTTAAATATTAATTTTTATTATTGAAGGCGCTCTTGCAAAAATAAAACTGTTAAATAATAATACTCCGTTTATTATAGCAGTAGTTTATCACTTTTTAACATGTAAAAAACCTTTTTCTTGAAACTGTTATTAAATAAAATAAGCACAGTAAATTCGTAAGACTCTCATTCTGCAACAATATTGAGGACAATTTTTCTGAGAAAAAAAGTATGTAAAAGAGTTTATTTAAGAAACATGAAAAGCGGCAAATAGAATGCAGTTGGATGAAGATCTTGTCTTGCCTTGTCATGACTTTTCGTAGCTGGGGTGGTTACGGATTTACGTAAAATAAAAGTAAGTGTAACTTAGTAACGTTGCAAAGAACCAAATCCGATTTGCGCGATGAGACGAGATATAATGAAGTGAATACGATGTTCCGTTGGAACCGATATGTTAGCTGGAGCCGCTCCACAGCAAAGTGGGCTTGGCACACCTCTAATATCTAGACTGCATGTGATAGTAAGTCACATTTGTTTATTTCTTCTTCGATTTTATCGTTGTCATCATGATTACCTTTAAGAACAACGTAAAAATTTTCTGTAACGCTCAATTAAATCGAATGGAGGACATCATCATCATATTCATTGTGGCTTATATAGAAATATCGTGCAAAATTTTAAGGCTACAGGTCTTTTTGGTTTTAATACATCTTGCAGACAGATAGACAACAAGTGAAACTCTTACAGTTATTCGTGTATAGGTTCGCGATAGGCTTCGCTAAAGCTCAGCAAGTAAGAGTGCCCGGAACACGGTGACTTGTAAATTTATAGCTTCGTGAGTATTAAATTATATCGCTCACAGCCCACAAGTTTCTTCATTCTATTGAAAAATTCCCTGTAATACTGTTGTTGGCCTTTTTTCTTCGAAGATTCAAAAATATGTAGATCCTCACAGTATTGTCGAATACGAGGGTGAAAACACACGATGGCTACAACAATCATCATTCACACAGAGATTCGGACTACTTTTACCGAAGGTACAAGGGGGTGAGCCCTAAAACTTGGGACTTGGAATTCTTCTATGCTATCGTTATTCAATAATTGTTCTATTTACTTGAAATGTAAGCCTGATATAATATTATAGTTTTACCAGATATAATAGTAAACATTATCTGTTATACTAAACAGGTAACACAACACACTTACGAACTAACACACACATGCACGTGCAGACAATATACCAGTATAAGACGCCAAATAAAGTTGCAGCATTTCTTATTATTTAAGACACAAAAGCACTTGTAACGAGAGATCATGTTTGAACATAGGATTTCTACCACTCTTACCAGCAGTATATAGTGGTAGGAGAGTCGATAAAAACGTGAAATCTCATCGAGGTATCATAACCTGAAATCTTATTCATTTCACCCTCAACAGTAATGTAATTAAAAAAGGATTTAATTTAATTCTAAAAATAATGTAACGAGATTCTAAATCTAAAACTTACTTTATTCATGGATCAAATTAATATTTATTAAAGGTTAACTCTCGGTGGTAATATATTAATTATATCTATTGGGATACTTTTCCTCCTGTAGAGCTAGAGTTAGCTACTTGGTAAATAAATGTATAACTAATAATTTCACATGGTTATTTGTTTCCAACATTAGAGGAAACTTCAGTAGTCGATGCTGTAGACGTACTGCATGGATTATAAATAATCTAAAGTTTGCACTTCTAAAATTAATTTCTTATCTTATTTGCTTATAAGAATATTATTGTAAAATATTAAAATAATGTAGGTAGTCAACTAATCGTACAAACAGCAAAATTCAGTTAAGTAATGTTTTAAGACTCACTATATGTGAGGATGTAAAATCCGTCGAGCTTTCCATTTGCCAAACAAACAACCCTCATATTTACCTTCTTTATACAAACGTTTCATTGAGCTGAGCACTGCCTTTGATGAATAGGTATTGCAAATTTGCGACTTTTCTATTTTGGTTTATGTCGTCATACTTTTATAATTGTATTTCCCCTTTTTCTTATTTAGTAGTATACTACATTATACATTATATTATAACGGAATGAGTAACTTTTTGACCAAACTAGACGGTTAAGAGCAGCCTCATGTTATGTGAGCACCAATGCAAAAGCTATTATGGTAGCAGAAGTAGATTAAAATGGCAGGCAGTGGCCGCTTTTTTACCGAAGAGGACTTTTTGGATCTTAGAATGTAAATTTATTTTTGATCGGGGCTAAAATACAAACGATACTACGAAACCGATAATACCTTACACTGGAAGGAGACTAAAATTGCCGGAAGTAGACACTCTTTGACTTTAATGGCTTCTCAGATCGAGCATGTATATTTTTGTTTTATTTTGGCTTTCATTGGTGCTTTTTGTACTCTCAGTCTTTAAAACTGAAAAACTTAAATTCTAATTACTGTGAAGTGGATCGGGAGACAGGAATATCTTCCCGAAATCATTGCTTGTTTTCGGAAGTATTTGGTAAGCCATTTAAAAATGACATACTGATGACATACAAATGGCGTACACTTTATTCCATAGGTATTTGAGTGCATACCAGTGGATAACTGCTAGAAGTAAGTAAAAAGCCAGAGGAAATGGTATAATATATTGTGTTTTCTTTAAAAAATGAATATTATTTTCATATAAAAATGTGATTCACATATTTCAACCTGCCATTTGTTAGGCTATATGGCCCTTAATAACATTTTTGGCCTTCATCGCACTTGGTTACCGTCTAAATTGCTCTTTCCGAAGCAAATATTGCATTGGCGAACTCTTTCCTAGTGCCACGTTAAGATACTGATGTGATCTTACCGTGCGAGAGAATGCACTCCCCGTAATCCTTTATTTTACATGTTGGATAAGGTGTTAAACACATGTTTTGGCTTCTGGATGATTTCCTGTTTCATACAACATTTCTTCGCGTGTGTGTACCCACATAAGAGGGATGAGGGTTATGACATCTACAGCTGGATTAACCGTATTCTACAACAGTAATAAGAAGCTCATGTAATGCATGGTTACCCTGCGTTTGTTTGTTTGGGCTGACGGGCATGAGCTTTCCTCTTAAATTGGTATGTCAGAGGGTTATTTAGAAAATAACTATGCATTTTGACGTGACAATACGGTGTAGATATTCTAAATGAATTTAACCAATGCCTCTTCGAATGTCACTTTGCTCAGTTCTTGGCCGGCCTACCTATCTTACTTATCGAAGTACTGTACAGTGTGAATAGGTCTCAATCAGACACACTAGATATCTAATTACTGTCAGGGGTCCAAAGATATGCTCTTTATCTGACACCTTCTATTTTACTGCCATCATTTCTCACCTATTTAATCCTCATTATAGAATATGATGACTGAGTGTACCTCCACGTTACTATGAGAAAACCATTATTCCATTTGGGCAAAACTCTATAATTGAAGATTCGATCTGATTTTATGGTTATTCCAGACGTACTCGTCAGTTTTTCCAAATGGATTTATCCCAAACAAAGAAAAGAATATTCATTTTTATTTGTTTTTATAGGATAATTTATAATAGTGTCCTTTAAAACGGTAACCATTTGGAAACACCCGATGGGGAATCCATGAAATTCTGAGAGATATGCTTCAAATCACTACATCATAATTATTGATTACAGTTGAAAATAAACTTGTTAATTTAATTCTATACTTCAGTTGGAAATACAAACGCTAACAAAATAAAATTGTTTAGCGTTTAAAAATATTAAAATATGGTATAACATTAAATTGTTGTAGTCTACACTAACCATTTTGATGGTGTCTACTACAGTAATTTGTATCACTTACTGCCCACTGTTGAACGTACAATTTAAAGTTTTAGTTTACGTGGTAATCATCAATGAGTTTTATAAAATGTATGGTTACATATACTTTAATATCATAAATAAGTAAGTAAGTAAATCTGATATGAATTATATACATATTTTAGTTTGTAAATTACATGACTAAAACTACAAGAATTTATGTGCTTGCTTTTGGTTCATGAATGATACTGGTTGTTTTATTGTATTTTTTCTTATTCATACCACATCCAAAAGCACGCTCAGCCTCATATGTTAAAAATATTGTATCAGAAAAATAACACTTTCTGCATAACTTAGTCGATATGACTAATGTGATGTTTGGGATTCGAATGTAAAATTTACTAAGGCAGCTTTATGACAAGCAGGAGGACCAAAGCCAATAATCAAGTATTGAACCCTGTCTTAGTGACTGTGTTGTACGTACGATACTAGTGCACGTGTTCAGGATGATACAAAGGTTATCACTGCTATTCCAGCTGACAAATGATCGTGTGGACAGCATACAAAGCTGTGTGCTGGGGCTGCAGCATACATAGGGAAGCTGCAGCAACTGATACCATTCTATTGATAGTATAGTACCTCGTGCCATACAGCTATATAATCAAGTGATTCCATAAAAATATTTTACGTTGGGAATCATGATAATGTGGACATATATCACCGTAACATTTTTAAACTTATTATTTTTTATTTTCGGAAAATTTTGAAAAGTAGACAGAAAATACAATATAGAACCGCTTTTACTTGTGTTATGTTAACACTCTTAGCAAAATAAAAACCTAGAATACTAATAGCACTCATGACAACAGTATAAATCTTTTTTCTTATAGGGAATTAATTGGTGTCAGAAAAGAATCACCTTAGAAAAGAACCACAAAAGTGTGAGAGCTAAAATATATAAAAGAAATATGAAAATGGCTAATGAATTGTTCTTAATTATTTACTACTGCTGGTTTCAATATAATCAAATGAAATAGGAATCATCACATAATTTACCGCGAATACAGGTAGAGTAAACACTTTGAGGCTTTCATACATACAATTAGCAGACGAACATCTAAAGTCAACCTTGGGTTTAAGCCACTTTGGCTACCAGTATAAATAAAGAATTTCGTAGTAAACCCTACAAGATTTTAATAAACAGTTAAATTACAAAAACATTCGTACATACAATGATATTGTGGCTTAGAACCCAAAACATCGTGCTGGAGGCCTCTTTGTCCTTCCTCCTCCCGGCCATTGTCTACCTGGCTTCGATTCCATAAGAAATGCCAACATTTATTTACTTTTTAGTATTCCCCTTTTGCTTATGCGGGTGTGACTTTTGATTGTGCTCCAGATTATTAGTTACAACGCATGGGTTCCTTTTCTCCTGTCTGGAATTCAAAGCTGTTGTTGGGTATGATACATTTTTATATCCTGTTATATATGTTGTAACATACCGATAACAAATGTCCAAACTCCTATTACTCTTGCAAACCATCCATTGTAAAAAAATTTTGAAACAAAGAATTCTTAAAATATTTTGGCCTCGATAAGGAAAGCTAACTTCAGTCAATAGATGTTAAACAGAAACTGTTTATACCCATAAGTTTAAGAACGTGAACGTATATTGTTAATTTGGTTTAGTGCACTTTTTTGTATGTAAGTTTTTGTGCTAGTTAATGTATTAGGCTTTTTGATGCCGAAGAAGAGCTTAAAAACAGATAAAATGTTGAGCTAATTTCAAAAAGGGTTGGGTAGATATAGAATTATAGTTACTGTTATATACTCTATACTTAAGTTTATTCAATATATTATATGTTTTGATTATGGTGATCACGGTAACACATACTGCTATTTATTTTGAATGAAAAGAAAATACATTTATAATTTTACCGCTACTCATTCTAATGATCTAAATTATGAAAATGGTGGCAAAAAAACATACAATAATATACATTCTTTTCAGGAAGATTAAATATGTTTCAGACACTTGTATGCTCTAACTTTGAAAAATTTGTTTATGAGTATGGAAATTAGAGTATAGGTCTTATCTTATAAAGTTCGACGTTGTTAGATTTGAATGTATTATATCTTAAACAAGAAATCCACAGTGTCGAATTAACTTGCTGGCACCAAAGGATTTTCAGGTACCACTTAATTTAAGTTCTATCAGTTCTAGAAATAATAATTAAGATAAAGTTAGTGTAATGCTGTGGTTAATTTATGAAAATAAATTTAGTGTAATGATACTTCATATATACCTTTCTTTTCAACATATATTTCTACATATCTTCTTATAAAATATCTTTTCAACAGTGTTTACAAAAATTTAAAATGAACAAATTCACATTTATTTCATGGATATCAATTACATGGCTCTATATCTGACGAGCAACATTTTCAAATCTAAAAAATTAATAAAATTTTTTACAAAAGATAAAATAATGCTGAAGCTTGTTTGAGATATAACAAAAACACCTAGCTAATCAATTTGAGTTTCCACTAGATGTAATATGCAGGAATTATAAGAAGAATGAACATTTAGACAGAGTTTGCAAAAGAAGAAGGAAATCAGCATCAAGCCACTAAGGTAGTGCTCAAACAAAGCCACAGTGATTGTGAATACGAGAACTGTGACTGTAGCAATTTTGTGAATTTAGAGTGCCCTAAGCATAACCAAACATTATCTTAACTCTTCTGATGTAAACGTGGGAGCGTTACCACTGAGGATAACAAGTGGAAGGCCAATTGTTGCAAGATTTTCTCTCAAAATATCAATGACTTTTCTGTTACTTACTTTGGACCATCGGAACGACGTAAAACGTTAAAAAATAACCTTAACCTAGAGAAAGGAAGAGGGGGCAAAGTCTAGTCAAACCACAAAGTCTAAAGCAACATTTACTGTTAGACATTTATTCAACTCAAGTTGGTAGAGTACGAAACGCTCTTGCAAAAAGCTGTGTTCAGTAAATTATGATTAGCGTTAGCATATTTGAAAAGAACCAAAAAGGTCCTATTCTACATGGTATATTGGATACCAGAGCAAGTATTATTGAGAAGGCTTTTCATATAGACTACGTTGTTTCGTTCTTGTAGAATCGTATTCTAAATGGTTTTTTTTCGTTCTGATAATCCAAGTTATTCCCAGAAAATTCATTGATGTTTTCATGTTTATTTACTAGATTTGACTTTCCAATGATTATCGTTAGAAATAACGTATTAATGTTTACATAGAGAATATTCTGAAAATACCTGGAAGTAAATGGATTAATTCATATAAAAATTACTCCATATAGTTTTGTAAACTATGGAGTTTGTTATGGGCAGATAGATCGCAATGTTCAAGAATTGAATCGGAATTTTAAGAAATTAATCGAAACAACGAGTGTCCCTTCCTTCAATTTCTTACTTCTAATAAAAGAATCATAACTCTGGCAACATGCAAAAGACCTATATAAATTGTCTTCGGGGAAAAACAAGACATACAATAGAAATATATAAAACCCATAAATAAAATTTTTGTTCCAAACGAAAAGCAAATTGAGAGAGCGTACGTGAAATTCCCATTGTAGGCACAGGTGTGACTATTGGACCTAATCATTCTACCCAATACCCATTTACCCAGCAGTCATGTGTTCTCCGTGTTTCATATAAGACTTTCAACCTATTCCATTGAGTTTCCAATCCGAGGATTTGTTATGATGCAATTCCTCAATGAAGGCACCCACAAGCATGATCCATACAAACATGATGAAAAAATAATTGTACACCGATTTTATACGCAGTTATTTGCAGTTTTTAATAAAGAAAATAGAACATGCAAAGCAATCAATAGATATTATGAATAATATCAAATATATCTAATTCTTCAGTACCGTGAATACACCAGTATTTGGTTTAAATTTATCTCAAAGATATACAAGAAAATTATAATTTGTGTCTCTGATAATTTTTAAGTGTAGGAAATCGAATCCCATCATATTTGCAAGTGTAGTTATTTTAGCAGGAATGGATAATAACATATATTATTGTAAGTCTATGTTTTTCCGGTCACCGTATCGAGGGCCCCTTGACTATCATCGTGTGAGTTACTTTGTTGCTTCGCTTGCACTGGAATATCCATTTATTTCTCTTTAACGTCAGGCAAATTGCATATCAAAACTAGTTAAAAACTTGAAATTACTATTCAAGCTTGCTTACGTTGAATAACAGTCGTTGAACATTGTAAATTTACTTTTGGATATCTTTATGGACTTCACTATTTTTACTTGATCTAGCTAACTAACTCTAAGATAAATTTAATTAGGTTTGCAAAAAATAATGTAATATTTGTAATCGTGTAAAAGAGTACAAGTAGATTACTTATATAACATCTATTCTGGCTTATAAAATACTAATCTTTATTCTGCCTAAGTGGAAACCCACTAAGAGGATGGTTTTTACTTAATACTTCATTACTAATGTGCTATATTGTGTAGATTTGTAGGACCTATTAGTACGTGTACCGTATGTGTTATAGAATTGTCTAGCCTATGGATTTACAGTAACTTTTATTTTAAGTCAACAATTGGGGTTTAAAACTAGAAACATTGCTATTAAATAAGCAAAACTTACATCTACGTTAAAGAGTACGTAGGGGATTTATTAACACTTAAAACATCATATTAGGAGATCATAAACTTAATTATGTAAACAGCAGTGATGAGTGTAATAACAGGACACACAACAAAGTGAATCCTGAGGGCTTTGTGTGAAAGAAACTGAAATTTATGCACAGCTGTCCTGGAATGTTCCTAATTAACTCATTTGAGGAATTCATTAATGAATCAAATACATGCATAATTAATTCACTGTTTGTTTCAATTTATGAAATCATATTTACAGCTGCATGTGTAAAATTTTCATTTTCATACTTGTAATTAGTTCAATTTTGTTGGTGTGCAGCTCTGCACTTGTGTTTCAAAAGTAGTGCTGTTTAATTATTTTAAATTATTGTTACGAACTTTCAAGTGGGAGTTTCCTCAAGATCTCAGACATATTGCAGTGAATAATGATAGGTGTGACGATGAAAATTTCTTTCAATGCCAAGTACTGACTCTAAGATAGTTATTCACATTTTGCTGCAACTTTGCGGTATCCAAAGCTTCCCGTGTTAGGCCTAGGATAGTAAAATGGTATATAGGGTGTAAAGGTTTGTTTCAAAAACATCTCTGGAATTTTTTGTGGAAATAGTGCTTGACTACGTTAAATAAATCTGGTGATGGTACAGTCATTAAAATATATTAAAACAGAGGTTTTATAAAAATATTGTTATGGCTCTTTGGGTTGAAACAGCAGAATTCAAACCGCTAACATTGCAAAATCAAAATCCCTTTAGCTCGTAGAATGTTACAAATAATGGTCAGAACAAAGCGATGTTCTATTGGTTGCTAAACGCTGGCACTGTTTCATGAAACGACAAAGGCCCCTTAGGAAAGGTCATTTTATAAATCAAGCGTTAATAACGTCGTGGAAAACATGTCGTGTTATTGAAAACATGTATTCTATTCAATAGATAACGGACATGCACCTGATGTAGGGCTTTGCAAACTGCAACCGTGCTGATACTCGTCGTTAGTATGCACAAAGGCTTCCAAATAGAAATTAACTAATTAATTGAGAAAATATTTGTTGGACTTCAAGATCATCCTTATGGTTTCGTATTAAATATGCCGACTAAATGCTTCATAATTTAACAGTATTTGAACAGCTGCTATTTAAATCGGCTGTTACTATGATTAAAATGCATCACTGAATATGACTATTGCACATTTTTTTTAACATCTAACAAACAGTTATTTTTCATAACACTACCAATTACTAACTGAAATTTAAAAAAAATTAAACGTTTGGTTATGTTTAATAATATTAGATAAAACCGACATTTTCAGTAACTGTTTACTCTAGTTTACATTTGTATTATGTTTCGTAAATATTTTGTCTCTCCATAAACGTCTCCCTTTGACCTCAATTGATATTTTTTTTTAATCTGCCTGATTGGTTTAGCCCTTCCTGAGACGAGGGCTTAAACAAATTTTTACTATTCATTTTAATTTATAAAATAAAAAAAAAACTTCTGTCTTTATTTATCACAACATAAGTATTTACTTAGGCATTTTACAACATATTTCACATTGAAACAATTTAAATACTAACGTTCCCTCTCAAAGTTAATTCTAGGTTTTGGGAAACCTGTCTATGTGGCTTTGGGAATCATCCCAGTTGCCTTATCCGCAACGTTTCCGTCATCAGTACATTCTCTATCAGAGTTAATAAACATAACAAAAATACTACTAGCGGCCTTATAACTTAGAAGTAAACTCAGTTTTGTTTTATAGAGACATTTAGAATTACACAATCCTTAGCCTTTATATTTTTACATTCATATATACGCCCTATACAATAAATAAGTGTTTAGGAAAATTATAGCTCAAAGTTGGATATAAGTAGGCTAAATAAAAGAAGTAAAAATATGAAGTAACATCCTATGTTATAAACTGGATCAATCTAAGTTTTTTCAAAAGGTGTTATTTTATATTCGGAGGTTGCTTACCAATCCCAAAATAAGCTACAACATATTATTTGATTTCATTGAATGCAAAACTTAACAGTTGTTTGTGTACATGCAATTAAAACTACGTTTGAATACAGTACGAGACAACTTCTTTTGAAGAAGTAATGTGAACGTTTAAAAACACACTCTATATTTGTCCTTAAGTAATACTTGAATACATCAACAAATCCATACAAATTATGGGCACTGATATGTAACAAAGAACATAATGGCAACATACATAATATCTAACAGTTGGCCCTCCTGGGATGTAAGAGCCAATTATCATCGGCCAGATATGCAACTGACAAGCATACAATATTGCATATTGTGCGTGACAAGGTCGTTGACTAATATTTAGCTGCATTACACTGTAGTTACATATTAACTTTTAGTGTTTAGTTAGTTTTTAAGCAGTGGTTTTAAAGTTTTATCTTAACTATTACTATCAACTTCAATTGAAATATTAATAAAAAACCCTTCAAGAACTCAGAACATCCTATTCATGAAACTTCTGAGTTATTACTATTTTTTAAACTGCTCAACTTTAAATCGAAATTTCAAATTTTCGTACAGAAGTAAGATTTTAAAATATTAAAGAAGCATGTATAAATTAACAATTACGATACGAAAACTCTTTACATTACATGGGTAAAGTGCAATTTGAGAATTAGTAAAATATACAACGAAATATTCATCAATAAAAGTAATAATATGTTTATAGGATTTAAACGTTATTACTAAAATAACACGGTGAGTTTTTATACAGTTAAAATCGAGGATAGGAATTGTGTTAGTTATAATGATCAGAAGATGGCTAAGATACAAAAATGTTCAACAATTATGTATATTAAAAAAATATCTCAAAATATTGTATATTGAAAGACGGTGGCCGTAACTGCTTTCATGCTACGACTACTGCTATATTTTACTGATCCAGTTAAAAGCTGGAGGTCCTCTTTGAGAAAATCAGGGATCAAAATAATAATAAGACTCACAAAAACGTGTACTATATTTAGAGATATTTGATTATCGTCATAGTTAATGAAACAAGTTAGTATTACTATTCATACATATCCTTTCTTCCTTGGAGTTCAAAAAATGGTACGGCACTTTATAGAAATTCACACCAAAAGTATTAAGTGGAATCTAAATAAAATTAAAATCTAAATTATAAGAAAATATTCGTCAACATATTACCTGACGGGGTAATTTGCAACTTATATATATTATATATATATATATATATATATATATATATATATATATATATATAATATATATATATATATTTCTGAGTGACGAATGCCTTCTATTATACTAGATATTATATAAACTAGATAAGATTACGCCAATCCACGTTTTGGGTATTAGGATTAGCTGAAGTTGAATGCATTGAATGCAAACCTTATATTCTATAGGCCATTTCACTCTCGAGAATTATCTGGACAGATGCAATAAAATCTCTGCGTGAAAGATAATGGAAGCATATGTACCTATCATAAAGGATTACAGGTATATGTATATACGTATCTAGAATATAACAGAGTGGTGTTGTAGTCTTATTGAGAGGCTCTTGGTAAGCTGGGCAGATATTCCACTGCACATGGATTGCTGTTGGATACAATGGTAGGTATTAGCCACAGAATGTTGCACTAGTTAGATACATATGCATTATACACTCAAGGGTATATACGCCCAGAATGTATCGATCACTGTCCAGTGTTAGTTACAATAACTACTATATTTCACCTGCTAGCTCCAATTACCGCTACTTTAAAAGCTTGCTTTATCTATATTACTCAATAGTAAGTACTAAAATAGTTTATGTAGGATCATCTATTAGTGAGTGTGTATTCTGATAACTTCGATCATAGGAATCAATAAAAGAAATAATGTATTATATTTAATTATATATGTAACTTATATAGTAACAATAATAAACTCGATTTATTGAGTCAAACAATACATTGTTGAATTGCAATCGTACAACGAGCTAATCTGAAATAAAAATAGTTAATAAAGTGTGTTTCTGTATCACTAGCGATAACCTGTATACAGATAACTTAGATTGGGGAACACTACTGGCTAGTGTTTACTCCAATTCCCACTCGGTTTGTATTCAAAATTTATAAGAAGTGTTTAATAAAAAAAAAGAAATATCACGCGAAAATTACTGCTTTCAACCAGATCTTTGTATCCCACTTATTGTGTGTGCTATACCTAGGTTAAATTAACTGACATAATTTACCATATTTTATTTACAAAAAACTGTTTACTTTGTCTCAGGTTATTATGTTTTTCTCGTAATTCGCAGTCCTTGACGACTTACTTTGTCCTTTGTATCACTTACCTATTTTATCTTTCAATTTATACAATTATTCAGATTATAAATAAATATTGATTTAAAACAATTTTTCATTTATTTTAGGTATTTCTATTTTCAGTATGTTGTTTACATAACTATAAAAGGAAAAAGTAAACCTACGTTGAGTGTAATAGGTAATGCGGCATAAACATTATATTGAATCCATTTTTTAAATAAATAAATAAATGACTGTTACAGGAATAAAATGAAGTGTTTAATTTGCTTCGGAAACCGAAAGTCCTTATTATGTAACTTGAAGTAAATTACAAAGAATGCGCAAAGACCTATAACCTCTCCTCTGATACATTCATTTCTCGTAAGAGGACTATAATAGGGCATATTAAGATGAGCAGACCTTAAAATTTTGAGAAATAATACTTTTAGGTTTTAATGGATTTGTATAGTGTGGTTTTTTGTCGTTCCAGTGATATATAACATATATATATGTATACCATATTAACATATTATATATGTAAAACATAACTTAAATTATATTTGTAATAACTTATAACAAAAATATTTTGCTGGAACCTTACAAGCTGGTTTACAACCGAATTTGCTTGTCGCACGCTGCATATATTTCTTTTACTTCGTTCTCAAACTTTAGATTCATATAAGTACACATGTTAATAAATAATGGCAAGATTGTAAAGGAATTGGTTAGCAGACTGTCTGGTATAAGTTTTTCGTCAGAACTCATAAAAAAATGCAAAACAGATTGTTAATAACAATAAAACGAAGAGTGCCCATGGAAGGTTGAAAGACACTGCGATCAAATACGCTGCAACTATACCATGGTCTGTTTGGTCATTTGGAGGAGTTTTCTGCCTATGGAGAAGAACACACGAAAAAAAGCAATATCGGAAATATAATTAGAGCCAAAAGTGCTAGTAAAATATATATTTAATGCTTTGTCTAATGACTTTATCTAAAGAAATGTGCACATGGAGTTACACAGAATGTCAGTGAATCTCTCAATATTGCAATATACTCGTAGAATAGCACCCCAAAAAAGTTGTTTGTACGGATCTATACACTAAAGTTGAGAGTTTATGATGCATCTTATATTATAATCAAGGAAGTGTGAGTAAATGACTAATCTTCAAACTCCTAGACCTTCACTCTGGTTTGAACTGTGTCATTGCCATGATGTCCCTGGATAAACGATAAATCGCTGAAGCTGAAAAAGCTGTACTACTACATAGAAATAAAGTGCCGTCAAGCAAATTCATTGAAAATGAGAATGTTTAAGGGTCAATTTATAGAAGATAAAGATATAGACAATCCTTGTTATGCCGCTGGACATCATAAAAATGGTCATTTGTGATTTTAATAACTGAAACTAAGCAATTTTTGTTATTTTAAGTTTCTGAGAAACGTAATATTTTACTTATAGGTACACTAAAAAAGTGCTTGAGCTTGAACCTTGAAATATGAAGCACATGTGTAATGAACAATCACACCAGTTGGTTTTTAAAGTACTTTTTGTTTTATTACCTTTTGAATATGATTGTTAAGTGTTTCAAAACATTTTTGAAAAATATATAATTTATTCTCTGACGAAGAAAGGATAACTCCCACTGGACAAATTCTAACTAATATAAATAAGTGTTAAAATGTTATATCTATATCTGCTGCGGTTCTAGATAAAAATGTACCAGGATTATATAGGAGGAGATGGGGAGGTATATTACTTTAAAATAAAACTTTTTTATTGTCCACTTAATAAAAAAACTTTTATTTTGCAGGTAGCTTATCTCAGTATACAAGTTCATTTACCTTTGTAATTATGTTAATATTTTAGTTATATTATTAGGAGATTTTGGCTACTTGCTTACTTTATAACTGTAACGTTATTTATCTTCAAGTAGCTACGTATTGCAACATTAGCTTATACTGTAGCTTTGAAATATGATTTAGTTTATCATTCTTTAACTAAATCAAAAACTCTTTTTTTAAGAGCAGGGAAAAATTACTTAGCCGGATTTAAAGATTAATGCAGGATAACTGGCACGTATTAAACGAATTTATACATGCTCATTTATTAGATAAACACCACCTTTTTGTTATATATTCCATACAGTAAAACCAAAAACTTTAAAAAATGTCAATCTTCAAAGTCGGTGACAGAACGTAATTTCAGCACACTCTTGCGTTAACTTATTATTACATAATTAGTTAAATACTGCATTCCCTATCCCACAAAATCTTTACTTTTCAATCACATATATTTAAACCTATCTTAATGAACACAAATTTAAATGTATCTTGTGGCTAGATGTATCAATAAATATCGGATTGATGGCTAATTTTTGCAGGAAACTTAATTTCTAGATAAGAAAGAATGAGTTCATGGTTCATGTTCAACTATGGAATTCGGATGAGCGTCATTGAAACCTATAAATAAGCAAGCCGAAGAATATATTTTTTATTTCGGGGGATGCAAAAGACTTTTTCTCGAATGATGTTCGTCTGTTTCTGACCGTAAGATATCACGAAAATGAATTTAACTTTGGATTTGAAATTTGCTTGTCACTTTAGCGAAGCCTTTTACGCGACACATTATGTGTGTAAAAATCTAAAACTGTTTTATTTTCTTAAAAGTTTGGTTTCATTCATCTTTTTGTATTCAATGTTACAACATGAACAACCATTTTTATTCTATATAGCACAGTAATATCAATGCGCCGGCCATATTAAATTACCATTGGAAATGTCACATTATATCCTAATGTTAAACACACTTTTAACTGTCTTAGTGCTGGTCATCAGCATTTGAAATGGTGCTTGCCCTAATGCTATTACAATATAAATTGTAATTGAGAGTTTCTCAGATACCAGTCCTAGAAAAGGTTAATGCTTTTCTACAAAAAAGTATAATTTTATGTTCTGTAATCGTTCACTTATACCTCAACTTAGAAGTTACAAGTAGGGAAAAACTTAATGGATACTCAGTATATACATTTTCTTTTTTTCAATTAAAATTTATTTAAAGACTTGACACTTTTTATGTAACATCGTTTCTGCATAGGTAATATTAATTTCGATGACGGTGCACGTCTCTATATGAATTTTGCTGAGCGTAGGCAATGCGTTTAAAATAGATCAAAGTACCAAATCAGCCAATGACTTGAAATCTTGCATATTCTCCATGAGGAAGATTGAATCCCAACAATGGTTCCAAAAAATATATACGATATTTATGTAGCATGTGTGAAGGAGAAATGAATAAAATATTACAAAGCATATACTTGATCTGCCTTAACAGATCACTTGTCCCATAATAGGTTCCACAATATCTGTGTCTGGTGGAATGTTACAGCTATTGACCAGTACAAAGCGATCCTCTATTGGATGCCAACTGACTGCAACTCTGTTTAATCAAATGACAAAGACCGTTATTTGGAAAATGATACTTTACTATTTGCGTTACCATTATTATGTATGATATGATTTTAGTTTATAGGTACATTTACTTTTAGCTACATTATTAATGCGTTGTTCCAGTTTTGATTGTTATATTTTAAAACGCAATCTCAAAATTAATTCTTATTAGAAAAAAAGCAAACTGTTTGGCTGCTGTAGTACTGGTTATGCCTTTAGAAATTATTGGTTTCTTTATGAAGATATATAACCCGTATACGTTACATTACACTGATTACAATTCTGTTTTGGTCAGAAGAGCTTAAGTTTATTACTATGGGTATTAATAGGTAAGTTATTGGTAACTGTACAACTCGGAGCTCTCGGCAAGAACATAACACTTGCAACTTATTGCTTATGTAAATAACGTCTGTGACAGCAGGACAACCAGGAATATCAGAGTCAAATATTAACAACCAGGTGTGCAAATGACGTCATAGAATACGTCATATGGTCAATACCGAAGACCCAGGTCCATTAGACTGCTCTCCCGTCACAAAGTAGTTACTTGTTTATATGACTGTGCACACAGGGATGCAATTGACGTCGTAGAATACTGCATTTTGTACGTGACATGGTCATTGCTCCATTAAACTACACATTAATAACGAAGTAGTTAGTCAAGTATGTGCCATGTTTCACAGTCCATCTTAGGTGCCTAAATCAGTCTTACATAATAGTTCTTTTTTATTTTTACTGATGTTACCCGTAGCTTTGCACTTTTCAAAATCGAAGTCTTTATATTACTTATTACAATTTTGTAATATTAAGGAGTCCTATGAAATGTTTCAAATGTAAGTGAGTAGATCATGTAGGTAGTAGGTGTAAGTAGATATGTCATCACGTAGGTTTTATTTAAGTGTTTATAATTAAAACTATAAGATTGTGGTTATTATATCATGTTTTGCACATGTAGAGGCATTTCTGTTTCAATTTTTTAAATTTTAACGTCACATCTGAGTCTGCCTTCTTACCCTGATCAAGAAAATACAATAATGCGCCAGTCTCGCAAACCTACCTCAGTCTATCGAACTTAGTACAGTCTACTTACTATGGGCCTTCTTGCATTTATGAACTACAATACCAACTAAAGCACCACACGATGAAAATGAATTTGTTAGTATTTTTTCTAACACTAGTTAGACTGTACTAGTAGACTGTCTTAGTTAACTGTTAGCGATTTTATAATACTAAACATTGAAATAATAAATTGGTAAATACGTATTCTTAAAAACATATTATCAGGAATAAGGTTTTACGGTCGAAATCCTTGAGATACAATTTAGTTCCCAAAAATATCAAAGTTAGTTGTATCAGGTGATTCACAAGGGAATTCGTATGAATAATCTTTGTACTTGAGTAACATGAAAAATTGTGGAAATTGAAGTCTATGTGGATAAAACACGAAAATTTTCTCGGACCATTACTCACATTTAATCTGTTTTTTCAAGAGGACAACCTAGGATAAGAGTGTGTGTGATGTGTTGCCTAAGCCATTCTCATATGTGATCGTTGTGCACCATAATGACGTAGCAATTATCAGTTGTTTCTGCTCCCATTTACGCCTCCGCCTCTCCTTATGGGAACCTTATAATCCTCATTTAAAACAGGCGTAGCGATTTGACTGTAATAGCTATTAAAAATTAGCAATATAAATGTATACATGCATAATATTATCATATATTTTTATTATTTTTGACATAAAATTTCTTTATAACTGATTTGCAATTAATACATTGTAACAGTCCCACAAATTTGAATTAATATTTGTCCCGCAACAAAACTCATTTGAGGTAAAGATGTACTTCTTTGGATCATAATTAAGCAGTAGGAGATAAAAGAGCATTCTATGGGATGAGTAAGAGGACTTCAAAGTGAAGTAAAGCTTTTTCAAGTTTATCTGGAGAATTATAACGACATAACTCACAAACATGGCAGCCGTTTACTCAAAGGAAACGATATACACAGTAGGTGTATATAGCCTTTCCCAACCAACAGGACATAATTTCAGAGATGTAAATTTACTTATTCTGTTCTTTTAATTCCAGAAACCTATAAATTAGGCTATATTATAAGAAATAGTGAAATAGTGTAAAATTCTTAAAAATCTATCTCTTGCAAAGTATGCATTTTATAAAAACTATTGATTTCATCCAGAGTTATTGCAGATTTTGTTTTTGAAGCACACTCTTAACTTTACCTTACTCATAAATTACATCACGCTTTGATAACTTGATCTATGTTATTATATAATAGTAGGATAAGCTTTCTGTCGTTGGTCGGCAAAAAATTTAAATATTATGCTTTCATGTCTGATTTAATCATTTTGGTTATGTGTCCTGATAAGATATTACAAATTTCCTCTTTCGGTCTCAAATTCCTACACAGCCTGGTTTCATGGTTTCCCAAGTGTGTGCAACATTTATGAGGACGGCCCCACTACTGGAATAAGTTATGACTCAAACTAATGCATGACTAATATTATTCACCTGGACAGGTATACACATTATTAGGGGTTTCACTGGTTATTAAGTAGTTTGAACAGAATATAAACAGAGTGATATTGGAATCTTATTGAGAGGCTATTGATAAGCTGGGCAGATATTCCACAAATGGTTTGATGTTCGATACAATGGCTGGTATTAACTACAGGATAATGTGCTAGACACACACATACACGCATACATATGCACATCCTGGACGCATATCGATCGATCACTGTCCTGCACCAGATACAATATTTAGTATCTTGCCCATGATAACTAGTATTACCGCTATTACAAAGCTTGTTTATGTCAGTGCATAAACATTTATGAAATTTTATTTATAAGTTATGAAATAGTATAGTTTTAAAAGGTAACTTTGATATTTTGGTTTGGAAATGAATGGGATAATACATTTAATCGTACCAAAGATCATTTATATAATAGTAATTTAGAATCAATTACAGTAAATTTGTTTTCCAACATTAAGTTGGACAGATGTATATTATATAAAATAATAAGATATATTTCTCGCTTTATTAATGGCTCTATTTGGTTTTTCAAACTTAAAACATTGGTATCAGAAAGTATCTTTTATAACAGATGAAGGCCAACCCGTATTGTTACCTATGGAAGTAATACGGAATTGAACTGATATATATATATATATATATATATATATATATATATATATATATATATATATATATATATATGGTAGATCTTTAACAGTTTATTGATATTTTCAAATTACTCCTCGTGGCATGATGTGTACATTGACAAACTATTATGACAAAATTATAAAATACTTTCAGAATTACTATTGTATACAAATCAATTTGGTTGGGAATTATATATGTAATATATATTTACTTTTACAATGCAATTAAAACATTATTACCCAAATTATAAGGTTGATCTATGCTTCTAAAAGACTTTACTAGTTTATACCAGTCTTAGTAAGTATTATACTATAACATACAACCCCTAATTTGAAATGTTATTTTAAAAGTAAGAATCGGTTATTTACATCACATCTACATTCACGAAGACGATTTTTAAAATAGCGTAAAAATAGGTCAAACCATCTTAATTTTTGCCATCACAGTTTTGAAGATAAGTAACAATATTTCGGACTCTGTGCAGTACGTGAGAAACATTAGGAAATACGGGGGTAAATTAGGAGAATAATCAGGAAAAGGGGTTGTGGCGGGACTGGCAAGTGGGGGTAAGAATGTATGGGGATTAGTAAACAATAAGAAGACCGAGGAAGGGCAGTACGAGTAGTTAATTATTAAGGAGTAAGGATTGAAATCACGAACCAAGCTGTGCAACTAAGTGGATGCGTAAGTGCGATGTTACAAATATATTTTGTATGGGTTTTCAATATCAGAAGGCCTAGTTAGCAGTGAATATAGCATCTTGATTGTTATGGACTAAATTTTACATTGTAAATAAATATACAAAAGAAAAAAAGCAGCCTTAAGAGTGGGAGTAAATTAGAAATCCTTTTATCCTCATTAAGGTATTTGGGTCACAGACCTTTTTCAGAACTAAGGGAAGTCTGGTTCAATTGTATAGATGTTTTCTATAAAAGGAACTCTAATAGTAAAAGGAATGCCGTAATCCCGATTCCTAATAGTTATTAACGTTTTACATTGTTGTACAGTTATATAGCCTCATATAAAAATTTAACATCATCTTCCGAAGCTGACTGTTCAAGTATATTTAAACAAATGGTGTTAATAAAATGCGTGTTAATAAAACATTCTATGACCCATTTTGCAAACACGGTGAAAGCCAGAACATGGGTTTAGTAAGCAAATAGTAATATATTTTGCAATTAATAAATAACTTACAAATGCCACTTTTGTAGTTTTCTTAAACTTGTCTTTTTAACTACCATCATCCCTAATTGAGTTTAACTTTCATAATCAATTTTACAATTAGATAGATACATAGATAATGAAATACTTAACTCGTCTCCATACTGGAAAATTGTAAATTATGTACGCAGAATGAACGGTTATATGTGTATATTTTAAACAGAATAGGCTGAAAGCAGGTGTCTTGATGAACCCCGCGCACCCTAACTAGAGGTGTAGACGTCTAACTCCCCATTTTAGTAATCGTACTTGATATCTTAAGTAAGACACACTCATAACACTGAATCTGCTCCAAAGCCATAGTATTTTAACATTTCCATAAACTTTTCGTGATTATGCAGTCAAAGGCCTGGCCTGATACAAATCTAAAATTACAAGTGAGATATGCCTACCATTATTCCGAGCACCGTGAATCTCGCTGGGCAAGTTAACAAGAAGAGTACGTGTATCTGTTCCGGAAACCAGGCTAGTTATAAGAGAATTTCAGTAGAATTCACGTGGATTATCATCTATTGCATGACTATTTTCTAATATCTGAATACTCGTGTGTTTTCAAAATAATATCAAGTAAGTGTCATGAAGTACCTTGATATTTATCATAAATTCTCGCCACGAGGCTAGGTCACAATTTAGGTCATATTTGTGCTATGTCACAATTTAGGTCATATTTGTGCTATGCCACAATTTAGTACGTCACTAAATTTTATCATAAGACTTTACAACAAAGGCAGGTACCACTGTATATTGTGTCACTAAATTATATCATAAACCTTCACAACAAGGTCAGGTAGCGATAGGTAATGTTTCACTAATTTATATTATAAAACTTATCAACAAGGCCACATCGCGCTGTGCAGTAAGAGTTAATTTCATTGAATAATATAAATGTGCAAGAATCTACTTTATATACTTTTCTTGGTAATTATTCTTTACGATCTCCTATAAATCTATGCTAATATGTAATGCGTTATATCACCTTCTTAATTTACTAATAAGGAAATTCGATAGTTTCTAGAATCAACCATGTGGTGCATATTTGTTAAGGATATATATCAGTTTATATACGTCATAAATACTAAATTAGTGAAGTTACAAAAAGTTGTATTATGCTAGTAAAAATTACTAAAATACTATTCAAAACCAAAAAAATAAACCTTTTTTAAAAAATAAATACATTGTTTTAAAACTTGCGTTTCAAAGTATTATTTTAGTGAGGTCTGTGAATGAAGATAAAACTGGAGGTATGAATAATGATGTCAAGCGTTAATGAGGACGTGTTACGTGTAACCGAGTGACATTGTCAAGTCCCTTTACACAGAACTCTCAGGAGCCCGCTTTATTATTGCACCCAGTCATCATACCTCTGACGTCATCATGGCTCGTCCAATGTTGACACAGTCTACAATATTAACTCAAACTACCAAACATACCAATGAGTGATACCACCTATTAAATCATTATTTTTTTACCGATTACACAAAGTAGTGGTTAGATCTGATTCAGATTCCTAAAAACATTATATACTCGCTGTCTTGGAACATAAAACGTGTTAATAAAATAAGTTAAGTTAGTGCTTGCATCATAAAACATGTTCATAAAAATAAAGTGAATTTTATAGAAAAAGTTTAAAACCAGAAATTTTGTTTTAAACATTATATTATTAAGGGTGTATTTACTTCTACGGTGCTAAGTAATTACTTAGAAGGATATTCCTATCTATGTTGAGTTCAAAGCTCAAGTTGTTTTTTTGCTCACATTGTCTTTTACATTACATTTTTGCGCGTGTATTTTATATAGATATAATAGGTAGAAAGAAAAAATCTAACTTTTGGCACTGCCGTACTCTACAATAGATATACATTGGTACTAAAACTCTTCGCTGCATTTCAAAAGGATTTCAAAAAGATATATAGACTTGAACAAACACACAAAGACATGAACTTCAAATATTTTAGATTTAGTAATGATTATTACGATAAGTGTAATTGCCTTAAAGGTATTTTTCTTGAAATAACAGTCACGGAGTGGATGGTTTGTTGAATCATGTTAATTCCCAGTCCCTCCATTTGTTTGATGTTTCAGATCTGTAAATATGCTGTTCAACAATGACTAAGGCCGAAAAACATAGTGGAGCGTCGAGTCAAGAGTCAAGCGGCGAGTCAAGCAGCGCTTCATTAAATCCACCGTATAGTTAGGTTGACCAGCACATAGTGACGCGCCTAGCAGCACTTCATGCATAGACATGAATCTTGTCTCGCCGCTCGGGAATTCACCAACGATTTCTTTTGAAGCGCTGCTTCAGTTGACTCCTGGATTTCACAGTTGACAGCGCGTGTTCATTAACCTAAAAAATGGACGTAGAATCTTTTGTTTTGTCAGTACGATCTCGTGAGTCCATTTGGAACCAGCAACTGGCTAATCACCATAATAGGTATGTCCTCGACAAGCTGTGGAAGGAGGTGGGACAGGAAAATAACTGTTCAGGTACGTATCAAAATAATTGTTTTATTAAGCATAACCTACGGTTACAATTATAACAGTAACAGTTTTAATTTCTTTTCATTTGTTATTTCAGTGCACTATGCAGTTACTGTTTTTTAAAATAACTGCTACAAGTAGTAATGTTAAAGACATAATTATACCTAATAGTTTGGGAAATGGATAGGATTTTTTCTTTAAAATAAATTGTAAAAGTTTCCCGAATAAGAAGAGCCTCAGACGACTGACGACCTCTTTGCCGTGGTCTTCTTGAATTTGAATGTTCTTTGGTTGATCAGTTTCGACTTCTGTTAGATGTCTCTCAAAGCCCTCTCTGTCAATTATGGTGTTTTGTAGAATGCAAACCGCTTTAACCAAACAATCAGCAGTGTAATGACTTGTTTCAATACATTTTTACATCAAACCTAACAAGTGCTTGGGACTCAGCAGCTACGGAAGGCGTTCCTATGGCAAGCGACGAAAACTTTGATTTTGAAAATAGTCAAATTGAGGAGTCCTATGCATCTAATCAGCCTCCAAACGATACAGAGGCTACTGAGATGAGAACTGATAGAGACATGAATGATGACTTAGTACATCCCAACACCTTCAAGAAAAGTGCTATAAAAAAGGACAGTTTAACTAAGTTAGTCCAAATTGAAGAAAAAACAATTGGCTATACTAGAAGAAAAAACGTGGAAGTAGGCATACAATCATCGAAAAACCTGATGAAGATTTGCAATTTTTTGAAAGCCTTCTCCCCCACATAAAAACATATCAATGGTGTGGATAAATTACGTTTTAGAAATGAAGTTCAAAAACTTAGTAATAAAATACGCGTATCCAACTAACAACAAATCAGCATTCTGTATCATCTGAGAGCACCAATCTACATTCTCGATCATCTACAAGCCGATCTGTGTATCACTCTGAAACATCTACGCCCTTACCACAGCAAGATGAGGGGTAGTAATTCTATCTTGGATTTGGATTCTTGGAATTCTGCTAATAGTTATTCTCCATATTAACAGCATAACAACTATTTTCCTACATCACAAAGTGAAATAACAAGCTATTTGTAATGTGTTTAAAGTAATAATAAATAATGTTATTTAAATTCAAATGATCAATTACTTCCTTTGGTTTAACATTTTTTGAAACTAAGTCAAAGTCAAACAATCATAACCACAAGTTAAACATGGTTCTTACCTTAATGTTATCACTAACTTCTCTGCAGGTTCTATTGGCTGTTGAATGAAATTTGTGTATTTCGAGGCCATATGGGGACTTATGAGATTCAAAATATATTCAAAAGTACTATAATCCATTCGAGTGTATTGAAAAAACGATCAGGGTATTTCTTCAGTTGCGGAAATAAGTGATGGTATTCACCCAATCTATGCCGTTCCTTATTTACCGGGTGTACAAGCGTAGTTTCTAGTTGTACTTGATAGTTGTAACACTTTTAATGCACTGTTTTCAAACAAAAAACTCGTCTTCACTGTCCGACATCATTCTTGTGACTGCAACGCCGCTTGACGTCGGAACTCGACGCCCCACTATACGATTGTGAAGCGTCGCTTGCATCTTTGGTCTAAAAAACGCGGTCCCTTGACTCGCCGCTTGACTCTTGACTCGACGCTCCACTATGTTTTCGGCCTAAGGAAACCAAATTCAAGTATCCTACACGATACATCCTCAATTTTGTTCAGAATAAAACTAATGAGTTTGAAATCACCACATCTGCAATCAATAATGAGCTATATAGTGAATAATACTATTTGTCATTAACATCACACAATGCGTCAACATCACACAATGACAGTTGCTATTGTTCATGAAAATACAAAGCAATGCGACATTGCATATCTGTGATTATAAAAGCTGTAAAAGATTCTGCCTATCGTTTTAGTAAATACATGTTTTTAAATATATTTAAAAAGGTGGTATGAGCGATATTTTAGAATAAAAATATTCCTATGTCTGATTCCTATATACCTATGTCCAAATAAGATGACTATCAGTATATATCTGGGGTGTGATTAAAAGTTATCAGTATCTTCAAAATCTTCACTGGTAGTTTCTGCAGCATTCTTATGCCAACCTTTATAACAGTATTGCTATTCAGGACCCGAAAACCAAAGATTCTCCAGAGAAGAATTGTCTGAAGATCTTACTGTACTACATGATATTTTCGAGTATCCAACACAAAATAATGGTTTTTAATCCTTGTTTTTATTCAGTGGTATCTAAATCCATGTTACTAATATACAGCTCGTTAGGAATATTTGGACTCTAAACAGCCTTGATATCATCGACGGTCGATGCAAGAAGATCTCTCTGCAAATACGTTGAATTTTTTTGTGTCACACATTTATATAATATCAACAACTCTTTCGACCTAATAAATTGGTCGTTTTGGTGGCAGTAGAATATGTATTGTTGTTACATTAGGATTTTATGTGAGAGATTATAAAATAATAGATTGTAAGAATGTTTTAATTTATACTGTTACTGATTATGTTCAAGCTCACAGAAACAATGTTTCATCATTTACTTGTATGTATCATAATAACATTGTAAATGAGAAAGTGCCCTTCTATGAATGTTTTACCTTCACGCGTAAACTATTGCATCGACTGTACTGAAATTTTACACAGACATTCTTACGGTCTCTGGGATGAAAATGTATCTATTCTTATTTCAAAAATCGCTTTGTAACCCCACTGGTCTTTACAGTAGCAATAGATCCCACCTTAGTCTTTAAAGTTGTAAAATATTAATTCAAAGAGCCTGTCAAATGTAATCAACTTTAAATATCATAAAACAACGCTTTAAATTTACATTAGAATCATGTAAAATTACATTAGAATCATGTAAAATTACGTATTGTGTTATATATTATTAAACTTACGTATGTGTTAATATACTATATTTATATGTTAAAACTATTAAAAATAGAAATATATTATGTATATCTTGACGTTTGAACTCTATCCTACATAAAACAGTTTAGTTTGCTTGATCAATTTTGATTTATTTAATATATTGAAAAAATATTGAAATTTGCTTATTCCTTTTACTTCTACATTTATTTAATGAATACAATCCCCGTAATAACCATTATAGGTTGTAATCATTTAAAATGGTATGGAAACTTGTTGTATTTGTAATTTCTTTCACTTTGTTATGTATAAAACAGAATATTTAGTACAGTTATGCCTATGTTTGTGGCTGTATAATTTATTTTGAGAGTTTGTACATGAATTGTATGTGGTACATTTGTCGAAAAACACAATATTTTATACAAAAAAGAATTTGTATTCTTTTATACAAAAAAGATTTTATATTCTTTTATACAAAAAAGATTTTTCATTCATTTATTTATGTATCAATTAAGAAAATTGTAGCCTAAATACTACAGTAAACCATTACGAATGAAGTAATAAAAAACCTGTTGTACGAGATGCTTTAGTGGTATTTCTCCAGGGATTTCCTGGAGCTATAACTCCCGCTGCCGGAATACGAATGTACAAAGTCTCTGGCAGAATATACCGAGCGCTTTGCTCCACTGCTATGTCTTGGATCATGTTTGAATGTATATATGTATACAAAGTTCAATAAAAATTAAATACTATTAAGGAGATTCTAACGCCATATTAATTAAATTTGATTTATATATAGATTATTGTAATTAAATATATGGTGTATACGTAATGTAATTACTATTATCTAACCAATAAATTTGTAAATATTTCATTTCTAATCTTTTAATTTCTCTGCTATATAATTTCTCTTGTCTAATTAAAAAATAGTATAATTAATTACTATTAACAGTACAAAAACTAAATTATAACTGTATTTGCTCTGTCTTTTGTTGTTAGTTGTTAGTTGTTAGTTGTTAGCACAAGAAGCTGAGAAATTGCACGTTACCCTAAAAAGATATTTGATATGCCTGAGTTACATTATATTCTAGATGGGTAATTTAGGAAGTGGGAGCCACCTCCTGTCGAAATCCATTAGGAACAGTTTTTGGTCCTGTATCTTTGGAAGACGAGACAAGCTCTGTTCAAGCCTCTGCAATAAAAGCAGGCAGTTGTGGGATATCCATACGTCTAAACCAGCCTTTAGCAGTTAGGGACCCACCATCATCCTTCGCAGTAGACTAGACCTATAAATCCACCCTTGCACCCTAATATCTCAACATTTGCGGTTAGTGATGTGCTGCTCCTGGGAATCCAAATGTGACACATCGGTTCTTGCTGTACAAAGTGTAGGTTTAAGTGTAAAGCGGCCCATACACTAGACGTGCATTGCACGCCGTGCAGTTTTTTTATACTGGCACGCCGTGCTTGGCATGGCACTTTGTGCCCCACACACTGACAGTTTAGTCAGTCCCGTGACGTGCTAGAAGTTGGTTGTGGTACTGTGATATTGTGTAGTATTGTGGTGCTACATAATGCATACATGCACATAATCAACTGTACAATCAGGCACCACAGTTTTGCACAGTTCCGCAAGGTCTAAATACACATTTTGTTTTAGACTTTTATTTGAGTACTCTTTACACTTCACTCGCCACAAACAATGGTGATTTCTGTACGAATCTATAAATAATGGTAATAAATTAGGAGAGAGAAAAGTTTGTGTGTCAGCAGTTGACATGGTAAAAATATAGGAGAGTATTTGCCGCGAGAGAACGAAAAATAACCTCAAAAGACTTTCCACTCTCAGCACGTGGCGCGGGACTGGTCCACACACTTGCAGGATGGCACGGCGGTAGGTGGCACGGCACGCCGAAAATCAAACCGACCTTGATTGCCATCGTGCCATGCAATGCACGGCGTGCTTAGCACGGAAACCTCCACACACTGGCACGTTTTCTCCCAATTTTGGCACGTCGTGCTTGCACGGCGTGCATTGCACGTCTAGTGTATGGGCCGCTTAAGGTATAAACGAGCCAGAAGTGAAACATCCTCAGGGATTTTCTCTGTTTCTAAATTATATATTGACGGTGATATCCATCACTTTTTAAATAATAGTATAACCTAAATTATTTATTATAGTTATTGTAAGGTTACCACATTAATATATTTTCAACAATCGAAAATTATTAAGTACATATTAGGTATTTTTAATACTAGAATATGTATTTTTGTTACTTTAAGATTTTAAGATTTTGGGGTAAAGATTCGTGTTTTAAACTTATTTTGCAATTCTTTAGTTTTATTTTAGTACTTATGTAATCCAAAACAAAACGAAAGATGATTTAACAACTGTTTAAACCTCGTACAGTTCACGAGAAAAATATATTTGAATTTAGTCAAATTAGAATTGATTAGATAGGATCATCTAACTCCCCTAAAATTAGTTATATACGAGTTAAAACAGTATATTGTTTGTAAGCTGTATTAAAATAAATATGAATCATTGCAATAACCTTTTTTATTATTCTTCTACTGTAAAAGTAACACTTACAGCATAGGTTTAAAGTATTCTACCTCTTTCTTTTTTAAACTATTGAACACATTCATAGTGTTTTCAAGATGAAGTTAAAGACATTTAAAACGGGAGAGTTACTAGAATTTGTGACTTTAGTTATTTTATAGCAGATAATTTCTAATATAAATAATAAATGTTATGTAATAAAAATATAATTAAATAGTATAGTTGAACAATTATTCCCAAAAATAAATATTCAGTTATTTCATACCGGCGTAAGGTATAATAGAATATTTGTCTGGACTCCGGTCAACTGCATTGTTAACATGATCATGAATATTGATATAATCTTTGAATATTCTAGTGTTACTGAATATACTAGTGTGCAAGCTGCACTGTGGTAGCCACTGTATCCCAGATGTTCAATAATGGCGCACACAGGGATATGACTAAAATATGATAAAATATAGGTTTAGTCTTATTTTAATATTTGACTATAGGCATACACATATTTATTATGATAAAATTTTGTGAATATATGAGATGATTGCACCATTACAAGATCATTACAACATTAACAATTATTTCGCATAATTCTTCAGATTAATAGGTATGAAAATATAATTAAAAATCTGTGACACTGCATGTATTGTTTTGTCATATTGCAATGTTCGCTCTGATGTGTGTCTAAAATATTGCACTTTTGGACAAATAACACCCATGCTTATGTTTAAACGAACAGATACTAGCATACATGCAAATACGATATTCGAACTGTGTGGTAACATGAGGCATGTAAAAAAGGTATTACAAAGACATCAGTCAGACCCGTTACAATAAAGATCCAGCTGTGGTGGAACAAATCTAAGTTTTCCCCTTTATTGCCGTGTTAAACTTCACACATTGTTAAACCTGTATTTCTGGTCGTTGATTTATAGGAGATATGCAGTTATAGAGGTATTATTAATACGCAACCAAACCTTTTAAATGTTTACTACCACATTCAAGTTTAGACATTCTGAATATTTCAATACTATTCCTTGTAGTCAGTTCGTCTTGTTAGGGGGAACCTCAACAAAAATTTGTATGCAACTGGAATCACTAGACCCGCAACACCGTCTAATTGTGTTTTTAATTGTTATGGATATTTATTTAAATCATATCTCGATTTATAGTGACTGTTGAATTTTAAAGTCTAGTTTACATACTACTCACTTTTGATCAACAATATAATTTTTTACCTAACTCAGTCGATAGATTTATTTATATTACTAGACTATACGGAATAAACCATTTGTATAATCAACTCTACAGTACATCCAATAATGATATTCATAAATGGATGACCTTTGGGTCTTGTGTCAAATATGCAAAGACCTCCCAACTCATATAATTGGACCAACAAAGAACTTAAATCAATAAATGCGACAGTTTCCGATAAAACATTCAATGAAGCACTTCATTAACAGAACATTCATAGATGAAACGAAAATAGTTAGATTCATAAATATGTTTTATGTATTAAATTCTGAAATTTGTATGCTAAAGCTATTCTAATGACTAGGATAAGGATTCAAATAAGTAATTATTTTGTTTTGAACCAACAAATTTCACAGTCATGTCATATAGTATGAAAAATATAATTTTAATTATTTCTCTATAAATTAAGACCATTAGCATAGGAACTCATAGATACATTTCACTATGAACTGGTAAAACTTATTTGAAAATTGAATATTAGTTGTCGTTTTTAAAACAAATTTTGAATTATACATTTTGGTCAAATTAGATAAAATTATTTTACTTTGAAAATTTTAATACTTTAAAATAATCACAACAGTAACATTTATCAAAGTTATTTGCAAGCATCAACTTAATTTTCAATTTCATGAGTTAATACAGTTATATTTTAAATTAAATTTTAATGAAGGAACTATCCATTGTGGCTGTATAAAAAACATTAAAGGTCATATACAGGGTTATATTCATATACTAAGTTTTAATGAAAAAGTTACTAAAAAATAAAATTTCATTAAAATTATCAATTTACTTAATTCAAGAGGGGGCACACGAAAAATACACGATCTCATTGAAGGTAATAAATACTTTTTTATGTATTATGTGTTTAGTTTCATACACTTTAAACCACTATTATGAATGTAATAGAGATTTTCACCGCCAAAATATTTAGGATATAAATATCTTTAAAATGATACACAACATGACATGTGTTTTCATTTAAAACTTTTGAAATTCGAATATGGGGCTCTCTGGTTTTAAGATACAATGTATTTGTACAAATAGTTGAAATTATTTTAAACAAAATTCTTGGTGTTGATTTATTACAGAATCCCTTTTATATAAATCTCTGCTGACCATTACACATTGAGATAAGTGGTCTAAAAGACAAACGTGTATACAAAAGATTTCGCAATGATTCCCAGTATATGCCTCCGTGTATGGGATATTGTGAAAATAAAACGAGTTCTAGGTCGAGGGATTGAAACATTTTATAATGTTTTAAACGATTTACAAGTTGCTGCTTTAATTGGAGTTGATATTCTGTGTTGATAAGATTTCAGACATTTACCAACACTATAATCGTTCTCTACAAAATAAAACACTAATCTTAGAGGATTGAAATGTATTGTATTTTCTGATGTAAAAATCCAAAAATTCGGTATTGATCTAAATGTTGATCCAGCATGCACAAAAAGACTTAAAACTGAAAAGTGCGGAATTAATTTATCCCATACTAAGGTTGACAATATAAAATTTGTACGTCAAGCAAATACCTGATAGTTACACGAAACGCTTACAGTCCAGAATGGTGAGCTGGAATGGACTCTTGCGATGTCACCGAACAGAAGCAACAGGACTAGAAAACGCGTTACACGCACCAGGAAAGGTGGAACACGGAAGTAAAATCAATATAGGCATTCCTAACAGTATCACGGCACGTTGTCTGGAAGATAGCATACAGGAAGGAGATAGTAGGAAGAAGTAGAGGCAAGGAGTATATCCATTTTTAGCAGATATATAAGATTTAATTATATCTTAATTAATCTCTATCACCGTATGTTTCTATTTCCTTTTAATATACTACTTATACCATAGGCTCATAAGAAATTATATTTTTATGGAATTTTATACTATCAATAATGATTACAAATTTATGCTATCAAGTAAAGGGTATTTTCTATTGTACGAACACATTTCTTTAATAACTTTCCATAAAAAAATAATTATATAAACCTGAATCATTTTAAATGAAAAACTCAATGTTATAAAACTTTCATATTTTACCCATATTAGTATGCCGAGGCATTTCTGTGTATTATGTGAAAAAACCAGCAAAACCTTTGATTTATGAATAATTTTACAAATTTACGGTAAGATAAGCTACTTTCATAGTTATCACTTTGTTTGTATGGATATTATTTTATATATGACAAGGTATAATATAAAAACACGAATATAAGTATCTCTCCTTGATGAGTTTTGGAGTGTTTATGTTCGGATACATTTATGAATACACCACAATAAGTACAATTCTCTAGATTAATTTCAAAATGTAACAAAAATAAGTAAAGTACACAACAGTATGCAATTCATTTTATCAAGAACCTCTGCTAATAGCTTACTGTATACAACCTGCTTGTTATATGTGTTAATTTCAGACTTGAAATTGTATTGGTGTCTGAATTAGAGTTTTTTTAGTATTGTTGATTATTTATGTATGTTCAGATTTTTCATGAAAGTTATAATCAGTATGAACTTACTATTACTTCAAATTTTATTCAGTTTTATAAATAGGCTATATTCATGTCTATAGAAAGAACAATATTGAGTGGGGAACACTACTTGACATTTTGCATGGATCGGACATGAACAATATCACGTGACTAAGTTAACATGAATGGATCTGTTTATTATAAAACAAGTTGGCTGTAACTGGTAAATCATTTTGCAAACAAACGACCCGTATCTATATAGTATTGACAGAGATTGTAAAAACAAGGAATTCCCTTCGCGCCCACGCTTATCTGTGTTGCAATATATCCCCTGATATCGCTGCACGGACAAATTATTGTTGGTATACAATATTTCCTTACTTCCTAGTCTTAAGATAAATTTAATTATGAATAGTAACTGTAAATATAAAGACTTTATAAAATTGTTTAAAACATAGTGTTCATTGAAAAGAATGAACGGCAGACAGTTTTTAATTTTTATATTATTTTTACATAATATCATAATACCCTGCGTAACATATTATCTAAAAATGCCCCCGGCAATTGAATAAATTTTCAAAAAACCATGATGGACGGACATATAGAATAGTGGAGAACAAGTATATTGTTTCGGTTGCATGTGTTTTCTCATGAACTTTATTAAAACTTGGTTTATAGTTAATGTGGATTAAATATCATAGATATTTCTGTAAAGGCGTATCGAAAGTTAAAAGCATACATCAGCTTTATGTCAAAATGTAAGGGGAATGAAAACTATACGGACGAATAATTCCCATTAGTAATTGTTCTGATATTTGCACTGGTTCTATCAGATTATTAATTTTAATAATTAGCTCAATGGTTTGACACAATTTACATGTTACAATTAGTTAATTATTTTATATTATTAAGCAAACGACTTTATTAAACTAAATTTACTTTGTTTTTAGTTCCATATATTTGTAAAATCATTGTTTATATATTAAACTCTAATTTTAAAGCCTGGTAATAGGTTTATATTGATTCAGATTCTTTATGCAATAATACATAAAAAGCTTTTGATCTTTATTTTATATACTTTTACAATTCATTAAAATTTGAAATCGATCAGTTCTTGAAACGTAAGTTCCCTCAATCGCATGTACTAATAAAGAAAGGCCATTTAAATTGATTCATTTATTAGCTACTATTAGAGAGACAAGAATGGCCTCATCATTGCTTCTGATTCCTCGCCATCGAACCCCATCTAACAATAAATCATGTGTTTTTACTGCTTACCGAGCATGGAATTCCCTTCCTAACCATATTTTCAGTTGGAATTCGAAGCCGGTTCGCAGCATTACTGATATCTCAATTGCTAGAAACGATGTCAATGCTAGGTTTGTTGGGGTAGGTTTTAAAGGGCGGATGAAGTTATAATGAATGTGTGTACGAATGACTTGTTCGTATTAAAGTTTTAAAGAGACCTTTATTAAATAACATAATTTGTTCTTTTTTAATGTAGTAGTTTTACTGACTTAATAAGTACTATTGTATTAGGGTTAATTGTAAGACAGGGCCTTATGGCCCTAAATTCGACTTTTTGTACGTTATGGATACGATTCAAATATAGTCATATGATTGATTATTAAGCCTGTATCTAATTAAAATATTCTTAATAGTTTTCCCGAGGTTAGTCACTGTACAAAATACATACGCAACGCAGTTGGCAAGCCTAGCTCCAGAAACAGGAAGTAGCTGCCAGCTGTTGACACGCACCGGATATTACTGAGCTCTCGAGAAACAGTGTTGATATGTGCACATATGAGCGAGGATAATGAATATTATTTTAATATGTTGATATTACATAGATAAACATCCAATTCAATGTATCTTGCCTGCTAGAGTAAGTACTAACATTGCTACAGAGCTCTTTATATAGCAATGTATAATAAACAGAATCATATGACGAACTACCAGAAAAATTTGTGTGTCAAAAAAGATGCTTCAGCACAAACTATCTATGTAGGAACGTATTATTCTACTTTTACTTAATTTTACTTTTACTTTAGCTTTACTTTACCTTTAACCTTTACTTCAGGTGAATTACTTAAATTATCTGTGATTATTTCTGACAAATTTGTATTTTTTTAATTTGGGGTTATACACATCTATGTGTCACTACTTATTGTGGTATGTCTTCCTTATTCTCTCAAGTTCAGTTTTTTTATCGAATTTACCACGGTGACTCGAAAAGTAATTAAATACCGTATGCTGAGTAGATAAACAAATGTATCCTCTACGTGCTTTATAAAAAGCGGAAAACTTTTAGTTGTATGGTTTAAAATGGAAATATAAACTATCAAGGCTATATAAGCCCAAACAATAGACCCACTCTTACTAATATTTCTATGGTAAGAAAAAACATTTGTATTAAGTACTATTTATTCCTTGTATAAAATTATAACGCAATCAATTTTCCAGCATATATACGCTATAAATGACATATTTTTCCTTTTTGTGACAAAGAAAACACAAGACATAAAAGAGAGTTCAATCGCCAGAGAAAACGCTCGACATGTATGAGATGTGGACGCCTTTGTTGACCGTTGAAATATTGGCTCCTGAAATGATGGTCTGTAACAGAGCCAGGAATTTGTATTAGGCCAAACAGTTTCTTGTCATATCTCAAGCAGTGTTTCATGTCTTTCTACGTTTGCTTTTTATTTTATTTATTCAAACTAAGTATATACGGTTTGGTAATTCATGATAAATATTTATAAAATGTTTCATAATAAAAATTAAATTTAGAAAAATACTGTTCAGTCAGAATAATCTGGATATGAAACCCCTGTCTTAAAAAAAATTTAAATGTTTATGATCAGTAATAAATTTTTTATTTTGGTAAAATATATTATACTGTTTAAGGCAATCAAGTAGACATGAAAATGAAATTAAAACTGTCTTCATTAAAGAAGCGGAGTTAGGGCTTTAAAGCCCTCTCTACCTCTTAACCTATTATTATGTACAGTAAATTTGCAATAATTGAATACATAAACATGTAATCTGTTCACATACTTATACTTTATAACAGAATGTAAACAAAATTGCTTAGTTCACCTAATATAACGAATTACTCAATAATATCATTCTAAAAAAATTTTTAAATGTTAAACTGTATATGGAATGTAACACTTTAAACTCTCACATTTTCGTTATTATATTAAAATATCAAAAAATCAACGAATAAATTTGGATGTAAATTATCTTAAACTTCTTTTCCTATTTAAAATAATAATAATGCACTTACTCCATGATAGAAAGCTAAGTTGACTGCCATTTTCGAATACGTCAGTTTTTAAGTATTTGATGTAAATGTTTTTAATGTTTAAAAAAACAAAGAAATGTTCCACATTTAATGGTTGCTGTTACATTTATATTTTACAGGTTAGAAATGGGCGCCCACTTAAAAATCCGCCCTATATATGTTTTAATACTTCCCTTATATCTTAGGAAATTCGAAAGCAATACAAGCCATATCTCTATTTCGTAAAGTATTAGCTTAGTTTATGATATGCTTTACTATTTGCATTTTTTTTAGTTTGGGTTAAAGAATGTCCTTCAACATTTGTTCTCTTTTCAATCTTAACGTGCACTATCTATTGACTATTTTTTGAACTTCTGTTTCAAAATGGTAAATGGGAGCTATCTCACTTAATTATTAAAGAAGAAAAATATAAAAAATATTCTTTTTTTTATATACACTCTAACAAACTTAAAATGCAAGAATTACTCATTTTAGAATTAAATTTAATTGATAATTTACAGTCGCGCAGATTTCGCATAATTTAAAACAATAACATGCATGTAGATAATTGAGAAATCAGTGTTAAAATTTACAAAATAGTGCTCTTATCACATACAGCAAACAACAGCAAATAGTAGAGTTAATTTGCGAGAAAAACAGAATTGCAATAAAATGTGGTCAATTACGCTACCCTTTTCTTTATGGACATATCTCCCACGTTAGTCATACGGAAGTAACTCGGAAAGGAATTGTTCAGATCAATGATTGGCAGTTGATAATTATCAATAGTAGAACCTTCAGTTTCCAAAGTTGTATACTTTTGGAATACAACAGTAATACTGAAAAAAATAGGAATCAACACTTAATTTTCCACCCGACTTCTCCAGTTTTATTCTATGGCTTATTCACACATAGTACTCTCTGTATTAGCTGAACATTAACAATCTAAAATTAAGGAAATTAAGCAAATCCGTTTACAGCTAAACTCGTGGAATAATGTTTTAAAACTCACTATATGTGAGGATGTAAAATTCGTCGAGCTTTTCATTTGCCAAACAAACAACCCTCATATTTACCTTCTTTATACAAACGTTTCATTGAGCTGAGCATTGCCTTTGATGAAATGGTATTGCAAATTTATGATTTGGCTGTTTTCTATTTTGCTGTGGTAGTTTTTATTTGATAATAAACTAAATACATTTAAATCAGCCGTATACAACTATATATACTCTCACTGTAAACAGTCAGAGGATTAAAAATACTATAGTAATTTTTATTTACAAAAACATAGCTATACTAGTATTTATTCTGATTTTAAAACATATTTTATCTTTGATATCTATTCTTAAAATTATAACTCGTTATTTAGTGGTATGAAAAATAAATAAATTATCTCTCATCATGTATACTCGTATTGAAATACATACAGATATCATAATAACATTAATAGTAAAATTTATATCTTACGTATTTATTTAGCATGTTTTAAATAGAAATCATCGTGTTTGTAAAAATCACGAGAGCTTGCAGCAATTAAATAAGGGATTCAATCTAAACAAAATGTTTTGTAAATAAATTTATGTCATTCATGGTTAGCTGAACAAAATTACTAATATTATGGACAAAGTTTGAAGAGGTAATTTTTTATATAAACATTGTGCAAATATTAAACTGACAAATGTCATTAATATGTTTAAGTTTTATTATAGATTATAGTAAATGTTTGTGAATATTTTAACATTTAAGACAGGAGGAGCGATCTGTAAAGCCACTGAATATAAATATTTCTTCTTGAAGAAATTTTAAGCTCTTTACTCTACTTTAAATATTAAATATACGGTTTTGTTTAAGTATCCTGGAGGCGTTCTTCTAGAAGAACATGTCAGTTAATCTCTGCTGTTCTCCAAAATATTATCTTAGCTGTAAAATAACTTAAAATAAATGCTTTAACTCATACTATATTTGAATAGTTTTGAATTTTGTTTTTAAAATATTCAATTTATGTTTACTATCTTATGAATTCGAGGATTTAAATTTGGTAAAGTATGTTCCAGGTTTTAATATTTCTGAATGGCAAAATGGAGGAATTCAGTGGTGATTCTTAAGGAGAAAAAATTGGTGGACTTTGTTCCTACACCCTATGAGCGTACCTAGAGCCAGAAGTTGGTCGGCAACGGCCGCGTGATCCGTGGGCTACGAAGGAAAATATTTTTAGGATTTTGTTACATTTACTGATATATAATCATTACTTGTTATCTATTTATACTGTTAACTTCTTTAAAACACACACACACACACACACACACACACACACACACACACACACACACACACACACACACACACACACAAGTAGATATAAATATGGGGTTTCTAGCGCATTTTTGGAGCCGACTGAAAATCAATGTAAAATACTGTCTAATGAACCATAAATGAAACTGAGAAAATCTAACAGTAAATCACAAATGAAAAATGACATATTCTATAGCTGTTTTACTGATAAATGAATCTGAGAAATCACGAATGAAAAAATAACCGAATCTATAGCTGTGTTACTGATAAATGAATCGAGTAATCAGGAATAACCGAATCTATAGCTGTTTGCTTCTAATTTCTTAAGCTGTTTTAATGTCTATTACTAATGTTAAATCTCCTTGGAATCAATGTAAAATCTTCGAATTCTTAATCTTTATTCTACAAAGTTAATTGTAACACATTCTTTATCTTTTATTGTCTTTTTCCCAGTAACAATCAAGTGTAATTTATCATTTTTATTCAATTCTTTAATCTTTTTTCATCCAAAACAGTAAAAAATCTATTTGGCAAATGTACTTTGAAATCTTCCAATTCTGCTATGATTGTAAGCCCGAATTTATCTTTCATTTTCTCCAATGTCACAATTTTGTATTTCTTATTTTCGGAATTGTTCGGAACTGAATTATTTGAGGAATTGGGCTAAAGAAAATCAAATTGTCGATCATGAAAAGATGTACAACATAGAAAAATTGCATTAATTAAAGAAAAGCTTTAAGGAAGATAAAAAGATCTCAATCTATTTACTGACAAAAAAATTCAACCAATCGCCGAAAAATTGTTCATTGAAACAAGCGATAAAACTAAGTCTGAAATGATCGAAGAAATTGATAAAACTCTCAAAGTAAAATCCGAAAATATCATTGATGTAGAAGTTTTATCCTCTATACACGGTCTTTTTCAAGCAATACATTTTAACAAAATAATTTTGTTAATTATAATCGTTTGATTATTAAACGATAATTCCATGTCAATTTACAAGTATCTATCAATTATGCGGCCAGAAATTAAAAGTTTAATCGAAAACTTTCAAGAAAATGTTAAAAATATGAAGGGTTATCTCTCTTTGGAATGTGAATATGAACGAACTTTAGTGAACGGTGAAACACAAACAAGTCCAATGTATTTTACTATAAAAGCAGACGAAATCTTCGATGTAAACGATTTTACCACTAAACAATTTAATAAATTAACACATCTTGAACAGACAAATCACCCAAATAGAAGTTCCGGTTGGACATTTAAAAAGCTGCAAACAATTAGTTTTGAGCCTTAATAAACATGAATTTATGAACGCAGGATCATATATTGATTTACCACAAAAGATAAAGGTAAAAAAAGCTTGTATAAATATAAAAAATAAAGATGATTATTGCTTTATTTATTCTATCCGATGTGCTATTGAAAAACCAGAAAGAGACAGCTAAAGATCAAAACAATATGAAAAATTTGTAAATGATGAGATATTTTCGTGCTTTGATTATCCAATGTCCTTAAAAGATATACAATTATTTGAGAAACTAAGTTACAATTCCAAGTACAAATATCCAAAAATGTCTATAAATATCTATACTTATGACGAAAAACTCAACATTGTTCCATTACAAAATTTCCGAAGTTTATAATGCCGAGTTAGAAATCGATTTATTGTATGTTAAACAAGAAGACAAATCTCATTATGTCTTGATAAGAGATTTAAATAGATTAGTTAGCTCTCAGTTATCTAAACATAAAGAAAGAAAATTTTTGTGTAGGAGATGTTTAAGCCCTTTTCTACAAATCTGGAGATTTAACAGATCATTTAGAAATTTGCAAACAACATGAAGTTTGTAAGCCAATTATGCCATTTACAGGACAAACAACTTACTTTACTAATTATCAAAAGAAGTTTAACCATCCGTACGTTATTTATATGGATTTTGAAAGCATATTAGAAAAAATTACAACATGTAAGAATAATCCACAAAAATCTACTACAACCAAGATTCAGAAGCATATTCCTTACGGGTTTACTCTATATTTAGCATCGAATGTAACCAATCGCATGTATAAACCTATATGTTATCGAGCCAAAAATGAAGCAGATTTGCCTAATGTTCCTGCAAAATTGTTTGAAGAGCTTTAATAAATTATCGAAATACATAGCTAAAAAGTATAATTCGAAGAATATGAAACCTATGAAACTAACTGAAGAAGAAGAAATTTTGTATCAAAATTCAAACGTTTGTCATATCTGTGAAACAGAAGGGTTTGATGGTGAAAAAAAGATTAAAAGTAAGAGATCATTGTCATTTAACAGGTAAATTTCGAGGCGCAGCTCATTCATGTTGTAATCTGAATTTTGAAATTTCCTCAAAACATTCCAGTTTTCTGTCATAATATGTCAAATTACGATACTCATTTGTACATAAAAGAATTGGCTAAACAATATGGAAATGTTGATTTGATCGCAAACACAGATGAAAAATATATAAATTATTCTGTAAATTCTGGATATGGCTATGAGTTTGTCAATGATAAGCCTAGAAAATTTATTAAGTTTTCGTTCGTAGACACATTTAGATTCATGGCATCGTCTATTGAAAAGTTAGCTAAAAACCTCAAGAAAGAAGACTTCAAACATACAAATCATTTTATAAAGATGGAAGAAATGTTGAATGAAATTTTAACAAGACTGCCAAATGATGAAGACGAGATTTTTAAAATATTGCCTAGAAAAGGCATATTTCCTTACGAATTTATCGATAGTACTGAAAAACTTGATTACACAGAAGAGCTGAAAATTGAAGATTTCTATTCACTTTTGACAGATGAGAGCATATCTGTGAAGGATTTTCAACACTATTTCAATGTATGGAACACATTAAAAGTGAAAAGTTTAGGAAATTACTCTGATTTGTACAATATACAAGATGTTTAATTGCTCGCTGATATATTTGAAAATTTCAGAAATATTTGTTTGAATTGCTATAAACTTGATCCGGCACATTATGTAACAGCTCCAAGCCTCACATGGGATGCTATGTTAAAATTAACGAAAATAGAGTTAGAATTGATTAGTGATTATAATATGTATTTAATGATTGAAAAAGGTATTCGTGGAGGTATTTCTCAATGTATTAAGCGATATGTGAAAGCAAATAACAAATATTTGAAAGATTTCGATAAGACAAAACCTGAAAACTATCTGTTGTACGTCGATGCCAATAATCTTTATGGTTATGGTCTTATGCAAAATTTACCATATGGTGATATTAAGTAGATTGAATCCTAAAACTTACACAACTGCAGAATAGCAAGAAACAATTTTAGAACTCACTGGAGAAGAAGATTATGGCTATATTCTCGAAGTTGATCTAGGATATACAACGAATTTACATGAAAATCACAAGGATTTGCCTCTTGCTCCTGAACATTTTAACAAGAAACTTTGCACAACTTTACTAGATAAAAGTGAATACGTTGTTTCGTTAAAGAAATTAGAAATTCTATCTGGAACAAGGTATGGTGTTTAAAATATGTTAATAGAGTTATTGCATTTGACCAGAAGCCTTTTATGAAAGAATACATTGATTTCAACACAAACATGAGAACCAAAGCTACAAGTGACTTCGAAAAGGACTTTTATAAGCTGATGAACAACTCTGTTTTTGGAAAATGTGCGAAATAGATGGGATATCAAACTAGGAAATGAAGAATTTTCAATGAAACAGGCCAAGAAAACGAACTTCAAATGTTTCAATATCTTTGACGACAACTGTATAGCAAGTCATATGTACAAGCAGAAAGTTAAATTTAACAAGCCAATCTACAAAGGTTTTTCAGTTCTTGACCTTTCAAAATTGTTAATGTACGAGTTTTATTACGACAAACTTAAGAAATATGATCCAGATTTGAACCTGTGTTACATGGATACTGATTCATATTTTCTAGAAATGAAACGTGATCCTTACAAAATTATTAAAGAAAATACAAATGAGTTTGATACAAGTGATTATCCAAAAGATCACGAATGTTTCACTACTAAAAATAAGTAGGTAATAGGGAAATTCAAAGATGAGTTAAATAGCGAAGTTTTAGAAGAATTTTGTGGATTGAGATCGAAAAATGTACTCGTACAAATATCTAGACAAAAATCCAGTAAGATGGAAAGGAATTAAGAGAAGCGTTGTAAATAAAACAATAAATATCGAAAACTTGAAGAAATGTTTGTTCGAGGATAAAGAAGAATTTAGGGAGATGACAGTAATCAAAAGCTATAAACATGAGTTGTACACCGTTTACTATAAACAAGTTAGCACTGAACGCTAAAGATGATAAGAGAATTGTCCTAGAAAATAAGATCAATACAGTACCGTATGGCTATAAAAATGAATTGAAATCTGATATATTAGATGAATTAAATAAACTTGGAAATTTTGATATATAAATGGAAGATGATTTAATACATTGTCACAAATGTAAAAAGAAAACTAAAAATATAGATTCTAATATTGTTCAAACTCAAAATGGATTATATAGAATTGCAGCAAAATGTTCAAAATGCAAAACTAATAAGAGTAAATTTATAAAGAATCCTTATGAAAAACAAGTTAAAAAAGAATTAAAAGATAAAAAAGAAATTGAGATTGAAGCTAAAGAAATTCATGCACCTGTTAGGAAGAAATTTATAAAGAGAAAAGTTATAACTGTAGGAATAGATGATTTATGGGCTGCAGATTTAGTAATAATGTCTAACTATTCAGATCAAAATGATGGATTCAAGTATATGTTAAATGCTATAGATACTTTTTCAAAATATGTTTGGTCAAGACCCATCAGGAGAAAAAATGGAAAAGATGTTTTTAAAAGCATTTGAAGATATAATCCAAGATGCAATTAAAATCAATCACAAAGCTCCAAATCTTCTCCATACAGATAAGGGATTAGAGTTTAAGAATAAAGAATTTAATGATGTTTTAAGAAAATATAACATAAAACTTTATCATACTGAGAATGAAGGAAAATCTAGCATTATTGAAAGATATAACAGAATTCAAAATGAGAGAATGAAAGTAAGTTTCGAGATTAATAAGAATTTTAAATGGATTGATATTCTTAAAAATATAGTAAAAGATTATAATAATACTTTTCATAGCACTATAAAAATGAAACCTAAAGATGTAAATAAAGAAGCTAAAAAAGAATTATTGGAAACTGTTTTTAAGTATATTCCACCAGAAATTCACACGAAAACTAAATTTAAAGTCAATGATCATGTAAGAATTGTTAGTAAAAAACAAACATTTTCGAACAAATATAAGAACAATTGGTCAAGAGAAATCTTTGTGATTTATCAAATGGAATAACACAGATCCTGTAACTTATAGTATAAAAGATCTGAATAATGAAGGAATAACCGTAAATTTCTATTAATATGAATTGAGAAAGTCAAAGCTGTAATTTTTTCTATATAAATGGAGGCTCAAAAGAAATTTGAAATATGTTAATAATATAGAATTTTTGAAGAATTTTCTAAAAATAAGAATACCAAAGATGGATTATACTATTATTGTAAGGACTGTCATTATAAATATTACAAGGAACTATACGATAAAATGGAAAAATTAACTTTAGAAGAGAAAAAAATGTTGCGTTTGTAAAGAAATTAAGGATATTTCTGAATTTAATAACTGGCATTATAGTAAAGATAAAAAACAGGCATATTGTAAAGATTGTGCTATAAGAATTATTCGAAAAAGTCAAAAGAAACCGACTCTTTGCGAGTGTGGACGAATCATTCAATGGTTACCTTATCTTCAAAAACATTTACAAACAAAATATCATAATTCGAGAGTTTTAGTAAAATTTATTAACATTTTCATCGTGCAATTTAGATATCTTATAAATCACTGTGTAATAAAACAAACATTTTCGAACAAATATAAGAACAATTGGTCAAGAGAAATCTTTGTGATTTATCAAATTAATAACACAGATCCTGTAACTTATAGTATAAAAGATTTAAACAACGAAGAAATAACTGGAAGTTTTTACGAATATGAATTGAGAAAGTCAAAGCTATAATTTTTTCTATATAAATGGAGGCTCAAAAGAAATGTTCAATGTGCAAGGAAATAAAAGGTTTTGAAGAATTTTATAAAAATAGAACTAAAAAAGACGGATTTGGACATTATTGTAAAGATTGTCATAATAAATATCGAAAAGAATTATACGATAAAATAGAAAAATTAACTCTAGAGGAGAAAGAATGTTACTGTTGTAAAGAAGTTAAGAATGTTTCTGAATTTAACAAGTGGCATTATAGTAGAGATAAAAAACAAGCATATTGTAAAGATTGTACTATAAGAATTCAACGAGAAAGTTGAAAAAAAGAGACTCATTGCGAATGTGGACGAATTATTCAATGGTTACCTAGTTATGCTAAACATTTACAAACAAAATATCATAATTCGAGAGTTTAATAAAATTTAGTAACATTTTCATTCCTTTTTCAATCTTAAGTAAATTGTTGTATTACTCTCATTTTTCAATAAATTTCCTTCAGTCTTGAACAGTTAGAACGATTTTTTGAATTCTTTTAATATTTTTTCTAATTGGAATATAATCGATTTCATTCGGTTTTTCACTGATTTTTGATCCATAAGCAACATTTGGGAAAAAAGTGTATAAAATTTCAGATTCTTTGTGAAGATGTTCAGAATGAGTTCAAAACTAGGTTCAACGAGATTACAATGTACTTCAATTACATCAAACGGTTTAAATTTTGGCGTTTTTTTCCTAAATATACCTGATTTGGCTCAATCATTTCTTGAACAAACCCTAATAATCTACTATAATTGCTGAAAACATTATTCTTACTGGTGATTTTATTTGAATTTTGTTAAAGAGATAATTTTTTTTGCATTTCAAACTTGTTTTCGTCAAAGTTTAAAGATTTATCTGATTGTTTGAATGTTTTCAGATAATTTTTAAAGGAATTTTTTATTTGATCGAAGGTATAATATCCTTTGTTTAAACCATAATATTTTGTTATGTTTTTTTCACTAAAACCTATACAATAAGGAGAACTTTCATTTATATTTATTACAAAATTATCAGAATAAAAACCACTTAAACCGATAAAATAATTTGATCCTTCCTCTAAATTAATAGGATGTTCTAAGTTTAAAACTAATTTAGAGCTTTCTGAAGTCAATTTGAACAGTTTCATTTTTGCTATTTAAATGGAGAAATTTTTAAAGCACAAAGATCAGATAAAACTACAAACGTTTGATGAAAACAAGAAAGGTCAACCTATTAGATTGTTAATTGTTAGTTCAAGTGGATGTGGAAAATTAACTTTATTATTGAATTTCATCTACAAAAGATTAATCTAATATTCAAATTTATATGTTTTTAGTAAATCTTTAGAACAAGATGCATACAAAAATTACAACAAAGATTTGAAAATATTGAGAAAAACTTAAGCAAAAAAATATCACATTTTTATAATGCTTCTGAGGATATAGTTCCGTTAAGCGAATGTAAACCCAATTCTTTAATCGTTTTTGATTATTGTATTTTAGAAAATCAAGACGTTATTAAGGAATATTTCGTAATGGTCTCGTCATAAAAATATCTCTTGCATTTATCTTTCTCAATGCTTTTTCAAATGTTGATAAACAAGTTATGAGAAATAAGTTGAATGTGTTGTGTGTTTTTAAGCAAGACGATCACTATTCGAGAAACATTTACAACAATTATGTGGGATCTGATATGAGTTTTAACCACTTTAATGAATTATGTGATAAAATTTGGAAAGAAGACTATGGATTTTTAAATATTAATCTAACTTTGAAGCCTAAAAATGGTAAATATTTGAATCAATTTTCTAATATAAACGTGTAATAATATCGTACGTTTTCACGTTCCACGTTCACGTTTCAAAATTTTTTCTAATTAAATGGCGAACGTAACTTATGAAGAAGCAAAAAAACTTGACCAAATCGAAAAGAAATTAATCAAAGAATTTAAAGAGCAGATTAGAATTGATGAAAAAGAACAAGAATTTCTTCAAAGAATTAATCAACCTGTAACTTCTGCAATTAAAAATGTTGAAGGTAAAATTGAAAATGTTTTAAATAAAAATAAAAATATGATGGATTTGGTTCCAGTTGTACGACAATTTGCTGATATTTCGATTCCAGAATCTGAAGTAGAAGAATTTGAATGACCAAAACTACCATCTTCTACACCATTTAGACCCCGAATCATTGAAGATTCTACAATAGTTGAACCAATAAGTCCTGGGACAACGGATATAATAATTGGTGAAATTGGTAAAAAATTCCTTCCTAGAGCAAAAGATGATAAAATTTGGTTTGTATTGGGATAGAAAAAAGAAAAGTTTTATGATTGGAAATTTACCCGTTAATTTTGAACATAATGATATAATTATTGATAATGTAAAATATGAAGGAACTCAAGGTTTATGGAGATTAATAACAGACAATGATGTTCGAAAAGAAGATTTATATTCTGAAGAAGATTTACAAAATTATGCTGAATTTTATGGAAGTCTGATTCAATTTACAACAATAATGATCCATCCACTAAAAACCCTAAGTCAAGTAGAGGTACAAAATATTTGAATTTAATTAAAGGAATTTGGGAAAATAAAGATCAAATCGAAGGATCAGGTGTGAGAAAATACAGTGATAATAAGATTGAATACAGATATATCGACGATTTGATAAAAACTTGATGGAATTATTAATTATATTTATGCTCAAGAAAAGGCTGGAAATAACAATTTTTTAAACGAAAAGAAAGCAAATAAAGATTTTATTTCGAACAAACTTGATGAATTAATTGAAAAACCTGATGGAATTAAATATTTAAAACGAATTTTGCCTCAAATAAGTTCTCCAATTTTGATTGAAGGTAGTGGACTTTTGAATGATTTTATCAACAATTTACCTTTCGATTTACACGTACCAGGCTATCAATATCTGGGACCAGGCACGAAGCTTGTTAAAAGAATGAAAAGAGGAGATTCTGGTATTAATAAATTAGATAAGGCTGCAATGGAACACGATATATTTTATGCAAATCATAGAGACACAAATTCCAGACATATAGCGGATAAAATTTTGCAAGATAAAGCAATGGATAGATTTTTATCAAAAGATGCTGGTTTAGGTGAAAGATTTGTTGCATTTCCAACAGCTGGAGCAATGTTTTTAAAAAGAAAATTAGGAATGGTTATTGAAGAGAACCTAAAATTTTAACTATATAAATGGAGAAGAAATCTGTGAACGTGAATTTCAGTAAAAAATCAAAAAGATAAAATAAAAATCAGCTTTTAAGAAAAGAATTCCAGTCAGTATTCAATTAAAATTAGATCAATTAAAAATGGATGTGATGAGATATTTTTAACAAATAGACAATATAATAAACTTAAAAAAACATAAGAAAATAATAAAGGAATTAGAATAGAATTTTTTTATAATTAGTTGAAAGAACATAAAAATGGTGGATTATTACAAGATTTATTAGAATTTGGAGAAGATATTACAGTTGTAAAAAATGTTGTTCCTTATGTACGAAAAGCTGCTCCAATTGTAAAAAAGATGTAATTCCTATAGTTGGAAATATTTTGAATTGGCTAGATAAAGAATTGGAAGATGTTGTAGGATCTGGATTAGATGAAAATACTTTAAATCATGTAAAAACACATTTAAAAAAAATTTTGAAATAAAACCTTTAACATTTGGAGAATCATTTGTAAAAATATTAAACACTTAAGAGAAATTTTTCTGAGAGATACTTTACCACAAATAGTTAAAAAATCTGAATGTGGAATTGTAAATTTAGATTAAATTTTGGGAAATGGAACTCATTGGATTTGTTACTATAAGAATGATCAATTTGCATATTATTTTGATTCATATGGAAGAATTGAAGATAAACCTCCAATAGAATTAATAAAATATTTAAGAAAAACAGATTTATATTATAATGATTCTCAAATTCAAGACTATAAAGATCCCCCAATTTGTGGTCATTTATGTGTTTTTTGTTTTGAATGAGTTGACTGATGGTAAAGATTTTAAAGAAGTTGTTAAGAAATTATTACTTAATAAATATGGATTCACAAAATATTTTTGATGTATTTGGAACACAAATTAAAACAGAAAGTATTCAAAATGTAGATAATAGTTTGAATTTTCATAGTTTCAGAAATGAGTTTTGATAACAAGTTAGAAAATTTATTACAAAACCTTACAGATTCAGATATGTTTGCTGTCGAGATTGAAGATTTTAAAGCAGAATATGATAACAAACTTGCAAATTTCATGAGTTCAAATGAAGTTGCTGATAAAATAAAAACATTGAAAAAAGAATTTGATGATGGTGCAAAAAGATATTTACCAATTTAATGTCTCATATCGAAAAAGCTGATGAAATTACTGAAGCGATCAAAGTTGAAAAGAATTATGTTAGTTTGGCTAATAAAAAAAGGAATTGTCGGTGTTCGACCTGGTATTGACAAACATGATGTTGTTGTTAAAGAACAAATTTTAAAACCTCTAAAATTATCAGAAAACATCGATATTGTTGATTTACATGATCCTAATGTTAAAAATGCCTTAGATTTTAAAGGAAAAAGACTTAGCAGCGTTAGTAAGGGAATTTATCCGTTTGATGTTATCGTAAAAGATCAATTCGAAGATCATATTAAAAAGTTTAATGAACTAAAACAAAATTATGAGAATCATAAACAGCATGTTAAATATTTTACAACAAAAGTCTATGACAAGTTAGAAGCCAGAAATAGAAGATCTATAGAAAATTGTGACAAAAGTAATGAAAAACTTTCAAAATTTAAACAGTCTTTTGATAAGTTTAGTTTAGATGTCACCAAAACCTTTGAAAATATTGCTCATAAATTTGTTGAATACAGTGATTCATATGCTGACAAATTTCAAAAACTAGAAGAAAAATTACATTATCTTACACAAAATTTTGAATATTTTAGAGAAATTGCATCAGAGAAAATTATTTCCTGAAGAAGCAGAAGGTTCAGATATTCCCTAAATAAATGGCACTAATATATTGTGTGAGGTGTAAGGCAAAAACTGCAACAAATGATATAAAATATTTACACAAATATCAATGAAGTAAGAGACTATCTGGAAAATGTGCTAAATGTAACACTAAAAAAGAGCCAATTTATAAAAACTTGATTTTGAAATTTTTTTCCTAATAAATAGAGATGGCTGGACATTACAGTGCTTTTCGATCTTTTTATAATGCAACATGAAAGAGATTTGAAAAAAGAACATTGGGATGATATTTCTCAAAAAATATGAACTATCTGAAGATATGATGCGATTGTACATTAATAAGTTCAATTGGTATAACATTGCAAAATATCAAAATCCGTCCCCAGAATTGATTAAAGAAAATATACATTATCTATTGAAAGAACACATGTCTGTTCTTTGCCTTTATCAACATTTGAGCACAGGATTTTTTGAAGAATTTAAAGATTCAGTTGATTGGAACAATATTATAGATAGCGGTTACTATCCTGTGCAAATTTTATTGAAATATGTGGCTGAAATTGCAAAATTTTAAAGCAGAAAATCCCGAATATGACGAAGTAGATCATTAAGAAATGGCTAAAATTTATATTTTTTCTTATCGACTTGATGAAAATTTTCGTAAAAGAATTTTAAAATTTTCTCATATTAAATGGTGGACTACAAAAAGTATTCAGGCGATATTGAAAGGGCGGAGTTTAAAAATTTCTATCCAATTAGTAAACAACATTTGAATGAACCGAATAAAAGAACTGAGTTTAATATTGATTTTGGAGATAATTTTTGCTCGTCTAACAACCAGTTTTATATTTCTGGAACTTTAACAAAACAAGATGGTCAAGCATATATTGGAACAAATGATGTCAGATTGATTGATAATTTCGTACCATTTTTATTCTCTAAAATTGAAGTAAGGAAACATAATAAATTGATAGAAGAAATTGAAAATTGCGGTCAATTAAGTACTATTAAAGGAACCATATCTTATTCCAAAAGTGATGTATTTTCAAACAGTTTTGAATCAACTTTTAAATTTGTACAATTTGAAGCGGTCGGTGATTTAGCACATTTCGGCTTAGGTTTCTTTGAAAATGTCAATTTTCCAATCTACAAAGGTGGATTTTACATTAGTTTCATAAGAGCTGAAGATGATGATGCTATATTAAAAACAAAAACTGGAAATGATATGCCAGTTGATGGCAAAATTACAATTAACGAGTTTTTCATTAGAGTTCCGATGATTGATTACAAAACCACGAGTAAAATTAGGTTGATTGATGAAATTACAAAAAGTCAAAACATTATGTTTAATTTTCTAGATTGGCAATGTATTGAACAAAAAGGTATTACTGGAACAACTTATTCGTTCGATATCACAAATATTTATAGAAATATTTTCAATCCCAAGTTCATTATTGTTGGTTTTCAAACAGATAGACAAAATAATAAAAAAAAAAATCCTTCAAAGTTCGATAGTTTGAATGTGAAAAAAAATATCAGCGTAAAATTGAATGGTTCTTATTATCCAGATGAATTACAAAATTTAAACATTTCAGGAGGTCTTTTCAGAATTATGTATCAGATGTATCAAGATTTTAAGAAAGTTTAATACAAAAATATGGAAATGTATTACAATCCCAAAGAATTTATAGCAAATAGACCCATTTATGTCATTGATACAACAAAGAGTTTCTGGTTCAAAGAACAATATAATTATCAATATGGATTTTCAAAATGCTGTTACAAACGCGATTTGTTATGTTGTTGTTGTCTCAGAAATTTTTTATCATATGACGTGATTAAGAATGATATTAGAGAAATTCATTAATTGATGATGTTCATATTATTCTCTTTCATTCCTTCTAATACTTCAAAAATATACTCTTTCGCTGATGAAAAATCCCGATTTCTTCCGGAATAATCTTTATAATCATACACATAATAGCCTAAATAATTGTACAATAGCACAAAATCGGGTCTGTTTATCTCAGTTGTTGAAATATAAACAATGACAATTGCGCTGAAAAATTTATATCTCGGCAGAGTTAGTTCCATAATTTCCATTTATAAAAACATTTTATGTATAAATAGACAGCTTGAGAAAGTAGAAGCAAACAGCTATAGATTCGGTTATTTTTCATTCGTGATTTGTCGTTCACTAGAGTAGATATATGCCGGTTCTGGATTGTTTTTGAAGACGAACGGATTCGGTTAATTTTTCATTCCTGATTTACTGTTTGATTTTACAGATTCGTTTATTGTCCTTTAAACAGTATTTTCCATTGATTTTCGGTCGGCTCCAAAAGTGCGCTAGAAACCCCATATTCATATCTACTCACACACACACACACATATATATATATATATATAATATATATAATATATATATATATAATATATATATATATATGTATACTAGCAGACCCGACAGACGTTGTCCTGTATACACGTCTTTAATTCGAAAATTTTAAACTTTGATTAATCTGTAACAATCTGGGCTGTTTTGATAAAAATGTCTATTAAAAAGTTATTACAATATATAACTTCATCACATGTACATTTAATGACACTTCGACCAACCGATAGTGTGTGAGTATAACATGAGTGATGTGAAATGTAGAGGATGTTTTAAATGAAAACTTACTTAATCTGAAGGTAAAAAAGTTGAAACAAACTATTTTATAACAGGTATATTTGTTTCAATTTACAACTTAATTTATCGTAATGCCATTGAATGTACAATATTTTTGTTAATCCTTCAGGAGTATACACAAACAAATTAGATGATTTTCCGATAAGGCTGAAGTATAATAAGTGACCTCCATCACAATCGAAATATTGATATTTCTGAATAGCCTATATAACTACTATCCGAATTAGATTATAGTTATGTAAAGGCTGAAGTATAATAAGCGGCCACCATCACAATCGAATTGATATTTCTGAATAGTCTATCTAAATTACCGAATTTAATTAAAATTACTTAAAATTACAGTATAGTATAGGAACTGGACAACAGAATTTTATTTATCTAAAGTACTAAAGAAGCATTCCGTATAGGGCTTAAGTATAATAAGCGGCCACCATCACAATCTAATTATTGATATTTCTGAATAGTCTATCTAAATTACCGAATTTAATTAAAGTTACTTACAATTACAGTATAGTATAGGAACTGGACAACAGAATTTTATTTACCTAAAATACTAAAGAAGTATTCCGTATAGGGCTGAAGTATAATAAGTGGCCACCATCACAATCGAATTATAGATATTTCCAAATAGCCTATCTAAACTACTAAAATGACGAACTGAATTAGATTATAGTTATTTAAAAGCCGAATTATAATAAGCGGCCAACATCACAATCAAATTATTGATATTTCTAATTAGCCTATCTAAACTACCAAATTTCATTATCTTTATATTTATATTTCTGGTGGTGCGTGTGTATGGAGCTGAACTCCCCCTAAATGGGTGGCCATCTTGGAATGTTTTACATTGTATCCAGCAGAATGCGCTACGATCACAGTTTCAAATTGTTTTCTATTTTAATTCCAGGTTTTCCTGACAGTTTGTGCTGCTATCAAATATGTGTGTTGTTTTGTAACATCGTGTAATTATTGTGTGAGTGCTAATTGTAATATTACATTAATAGAGACTGAAAATGTTTGAAGTACATAAAAAATTATAGATATTTATTGAAGTTATTGAACTAATTTTCAAAATTTATTGAACGAAGTGAGTATATTGGTCGCATAACCTAAGTGCCATACAAATCAAAAGGTTGTATTTCTATGTGTGAATAACTGTTGTTAACAGTTTGGTCACATAAGTTCAAATTAAGTAGCATATAAATCACATGATTGAATAACTATTCGTCCTCTTTCACGAAGACGTGGCATTTTTCTGTAAAAATAAAATTCTGTATAATAGTACACAATGAATATGAGTAACTTATTGAATATGTAATTTTAATTAAGTAACTTCTAGATAAAAATGTATAACAACGTAGACTACGGTATCTAAAATACTAAATAAGTATTCCCTATAAGTCTGAAGTACAATAAGTGGCCACCATCACAATTGAATTATTGATATATCTGAATAACCTACCTAAACTACTAAAATGACGATCCGAATTAGATTATAGTTATTTAAAGGCTGAATTTATAATAAGCGGCCACCATCTCAATCGAATTATTGATATTTCTGAATAGCCTTGATAGCAGCACAAACTGTCGGGAAAACCTAAAATTAAAATAGAAAAACATTTTGAAAACTGCGATCGTAGCGCATTCTGCTGGATCCAATTTAAAACATACCAAGATAAAAAAAACAATTTATTTTATAAACAAAAAATTAACTGATCAATCGCTGCACACTTAATATTTAGGAATTTCAGTTAAAAGTGTATTTTACTAAAACTGACAATTTTATATCTGGATAACCTCTATTGATATTCCTGATTAGCCTATCTAAACAACGAATTTCATTATAGTTATTTAAAATTACAGTATAGTATCAGAACTGGCCAACAGAATTTAATTTAAACCAATTCCTACACTATTAACAATAGTTATTCACACATGTGATTTGTATGCTACTTAATTTGAACTTATCTGACCAATTTTGACTGCACATTAAAAATGTAAATTACACCAAATTATTTTAAATCCATTAGTTTAAAACTTGATTATCTAAAATGTTAACAATAGTTATTCACACATAGAAACACATCCTTTTGATTTGTATGCTACTTAGGTTATTTGAGGTAATGCGACCAATAATCTCTATTAATGTACTATTACAATTTTAGCACTCACACAATAATTACACGATGTTTTATTTTTTATTTTCTTCTTTTTGCCTGTTGGCTTTTATAAACTTATAACGCGGCCACGTAGTACACTTTTTATAACTTCATTCTATTATATTTTTAATGTTATTTGCCGTATTTACTTTTGAAACATGAACCTTACAAAACAACACACACACATTGATAGCAGCACAAATTGTCAATTTCAGTTAAAAGCTAAAACTTCTAATTTTATATCTGGATAATCTCTATCCTCCAAAGTGAGTACGGAATATATTGAAATAAGAAGTGGTGTTATTTTTATATGTTTATGCTTACTTTATGCTTTCAAGACTATTATTGATTAAACGTATGGCTGTGTTGTAATATTATAATGTTTACATAGAACAATAAATTGGTGAAAATTTAACTTTGCAATCTGCATTAGACTACTGATCAAGCACTTTATAATAATGTAATCTAAATGTAAACAAATGTTTCTGCCTCTTTGGTGAACTTCAGCTGAAAATATTCACAGCTGTTAAGTATCAGTTCACTTTGTATTACGTGTCGTAGCGCAGTCTGTCGGATCCAATATAAAACACTCCAACATCAACAACAATTTATAATTAAAAATTTAATTAAATTTGACCGAAAAAATAACTATAATGAAATTGAGTAGTTTGGATAGGCTATTCAGAAATATCAATAATTCGATTGTGATGGAGGCCACTTATTATACTTCAGCCCTATCGGAAAACCATCTAATTTGTTTATGTACATTCCTGAAGGATTAACAAAAAATATTGTACATTCAATAGCATTACGATAAATTAAGTCGTAAATTAAAAAAATATACTTGTTATAAAATTAGTAATTTAAAATTACAGTATAATATCGGAACTGGCCAACAGAATTTAATTTAAAACCAATTCCTACACTATTAACAATAAGTAGTTATTCACACATGTGATTTGTATGCTACTTAATTTGAACTTATGTGACCAATTCTGACTGCAGATTAAAAAATGTAAATTACAACAAATTGTTTTAAATACAATTACTTTAAAACTTGATTATCTAAACTGTTAACAATATTCACACATAGAAACACAACCTTTTGATTTGTATGCTACTTAGGTTATTTGAGGTATGCGACCAATATACTCACTTCAATAAATTTGCAAAATGAGTTCAATAACTTTAATAAATAACTATAGTTTTTTTATGCACTTCAAACATCTTCAATCTCTATTAATGTATTATAACAATTAGCACTCACACAATAATTACAGAGTGTTACAAAAACAATGCACAAATTTGATAGCAGCACAAACTGTCGGGAAAACCTGGAATTAAAATAGAAAAACATTATGGCTGTGTTGTAATATTATAATGTTTACGTAGAACAATTGGTGAAACTTCATCTTTGCAATCTGCATTACACTACTGATCAAGCACTTTACAAATTTAAAATATGAAACTTTCTAAATTTTAAATGTGAACAAATGTTTCTGCCTCTTTGATGAACTTCAGCTGAAAGTATTCACAGTTGTTAAGTAACAGTTCACTTTGTATTACGTGTCATGGCGCAGTCTGGCAGATCCAATGTAAAACACTCCACCATCAACAACAAATTTATTATTAAAAAATTAATTAAATAAACTATTAAAATTGGACCGAATTATGAATCTAAACCATTCTCGGATCCAACTGAAGACACACAAAAAGTTTCATTAAAATCGGTCTACCCGTTTAGGAGGAGTTCAGTACCATACACACGCACACAAGAAATATATATATAAAGATATATATGTACATATACATATATTTATTACACTTATTTATATATACATATATATATATATATATATATATATACGGTTTTTACATGTAATTTTTAAGATTTATTTTATTGCCGAGTACTTTACTTAAGTTTTGTTTCATCATTTAGAGATTTTACTTCTGTTAATATTTTTGTGTACTAGTGCCTTTGTAAACTATGTACCTGTATCTTTTGTTTATTTGAGTTCTTCTTATGCATCATCTAGTGAGTACAATAATATGATTCTATTATTTTGAATGCATATATTAACTCCATTTGCATTTGTACTAGAAATGATTTGGGAATTTAAAGGCTAATGGAATGAAAATTCATATTAAAGTTCAACTCAGATTCATCAAGTTTCGTTTACACCCAGCTTAAGAGTTTTCCTATAGTGTTACCAAGTTTCTATGTCCATTATATCAAAAACAGTTGAAATTTCAATAATTGTTCAAACAATAAGCTAATAATATAAGCGCAATTATAATCAGAATATAAATCTAAATCATTTTGTTGTTGACAATAACAGTAGTTTGTAAATCGTCCATTCGTGAAAATAAAATGTCAGCCATAAACATATATTTGGCACGATTACTATGAACAACTTTTATACAACTTTCAGTAGCAGAAGCCACTAAGCGTATACTTTTAGATATCAACAGTGATTTCATATAAAGATATGTTTAAATTAAAGTTTGTGATTAATACGTGCAAAGTACGACAGAGTTTCTTATGTGCATATTGATTAATTGTTGATATTTTTATATATTATAACAAGTTTGGTATCAATTTACAATATCGTGACCATGGAAAGGTATGTTCATTTTTTTCCTGAAAACAACAGTGAAGAAAAAATTCGTCGGCAATGAAAATTAAAGGAGTTTACGATTTTTTGAAATCCTCTGAAAACTCTGTTTTTGATAGTACCTCTGGCAATTTTACTGAAATTATGACGTTAATCCTGTCAACGATGCCTGCCCGCTGCGCAGTGCTGCGCACTGCTTGCTCTTTTAGAAAAAAAATTAACTCGAGCTTGCAAAAGTTGAATCCCAGATCACGTGATGCCCCTGACCCTTAACCCTCCAAGTGTTGTTCGACAAAATTTTCCATCTTTAATGCAATAATGCCCGAAAGGCATCAATATAATACAATGATATACTTTCCCCCCAGTTTATATGCACCTGTGATAATAATACTTGGCTATAAATGCCCAATCCATGAAAAAAAAGTCCATTTTTCATGGTCACGGTATTGTAAATAAATACCACAAGTTTTACTCAATCACTTTCTGGATTTTACACTCGGCTACCATATCTAAATAAATGTCATATTATGATAGACACTTGCTCTATATAACATTTTTTATTCTGGTTATTATACTTAAAGTGTGAAGTAAGGAATATAATAGGAACAATACCAGAACGGCTCTAACGACATTCAAGAGGATCAAAGTGAATATCCAACAATTGAACCCTATCCGAGAGACTGTATTGTACGTATGATACTACACCGCACGTGTCCAGGATGATACAAAGGACTCCTATACAGGCTGACAAACGATTGTGTGGACAATACACAAAGCTATGAGCTGTGACAGTAATAAGGACGCTGCAGCCGAAGATACGGTTCTATTGATACGGTAGTGCCTCGTACCCAGGTGCAATGATATCAAGTGGCTGTATAGGATTTTACTATGTTCAAATTCGAAATATTGTTACCGATTTCTGAGTGGTACAATATTGTAAAGGAAGGAAATGTTTCACAAGATTTTATCAAGTTCAAGTTAAGTGTATATTGTAGTTAAAGTGTTATTTTGTAATGTCCAGTGAATTTAACTTAAAACATTACATGCATTAAATTAGGTAATCAATGTATCTATAGTTGATTCGTTAACTTCTCACTGAAACCTCAATAAGGTTAATTAGGCAAAATTTCTGTGAAAAATAATAAAAAATTGTATATATATATATATATATATATATATATATATATATATATATATATATATATATATATATATACTAGCAGACCCGACAGACGTTGTCCTGTACTACACACGTCTTTAATTCAAAAATTTTAAACTTTGATTAATCTGTAACAATCTAGGCTGTTTTGATAAAAATGTCTATTAAAAAGTTATTACAATATCTAACTTCATCACATGTACATTTAATCACACTTCGACCATCCGATAGTGTGTGAGTATAACATGAGTGATGTGAAATGTAGAGGATGTTTTAAATGAAAACTTACTTGATCTGAAGGTAACAAAGTTGAAACAAACTATTTTATAACAGGTATATTTTTTCAATTTACAACTTAATTTATCATAATGCCATTGAATGTACAATATTTTTTGTTAATCCTTCAGGAGTATACACAAACAAAGTAGATGATTTTCCGATAGGGATGAAGTATAATAAGTGACCTCCAACAAAATCGAATTATTGATATTTCTGAATAGCCTATATAACTACTATCCGAATTAGATTATAGTTATGTAAAGGCTGAAGTATAATAAGCGGCCACCATCACAATCGAATTATTGATATTTCTGAATAGTCTATCTAAACTACTGAATTTCATTATAGTTATTTAAAATTACAGTATAGTATCGGAACTGGCCAACAGAATTTAATTTATCTAAAATACTAAATAAGTACTCCGTATAGGGCTGAAGTATAATAAGTGGCCACCATCACAATCGAATTATAGATATTTCTGAATAGCCTATCTAAACTACTAAAATGACGAACAGAATTAGGTTATAGTTATTCAAATAGGCTGAATTATAATAAGCGGCCAACATCGCAATCAAATTTTTGATATTTCTAATTAGCCTATCTAAACTACCGAATTTCATTATCTTTATAATTATATTTCTTGTGTGCGTGTGTATGGAGCTGAACTCCTCCTAAATGGGTGGACCATCTTGGAATGTTTTTACATTGTATCCAGCAGAATGCGCTTCGATCACAGTTTCAAATGTTTTCTATTTTAATTCCAGGTTTTCCTGACAGTTTGTGCTGCTATCAAATATGTGTGTTGTTTTGTAACATCGTGTAATTATTGTGTAAGTGCTAATTGTAATATTACAGTAATAGAGATCGAAGATGTTTGAAGTACATAAAAAACTAGTTATTTATTGAAGTTATTGAACTAATTTTGAAAATTTATTAAACGAAGTGAGTGTATTGGTCGCATAACCTAAGTAGCATACAAATCAAAAGGTTGTGTTTCTATGTGTGAATAACTATTGTTTAACAGTTTGGTCACATAAGTTCAAATTAAGTAGCATATAAATCACATGATTGAATAACTATTCGTCCTCTTCCACGAAGACGTGGCATTTTTCTGTAAAAATAAAATTCTGTATAATAGTACACAATGAATATGAGTAACTTATTGAATATGTAATTTTAATTAAGTAACTTCTAGATAAAAATGTATAACAACGTAGACTATACGGCATCTAAAATACTAAATAAGTATTCCCTATAGGTCTGAAGTACAATAAGTGCTACCATCACAATCAAATTATTGATATATCTGAAAAACCTATCTAAACTACTAAAATGACAATCCAAATTATAGTTATTTAAAGGCAGAAGTATAATAAGCAGTCACCACCTCAATCGAATTATTGATATTTCTGATTAGCCTATCTAAACTACTGAATTTCATTATAGTTATTTAAAATTACAGTATAGTATCAGAAACTGGCCAACAGAATTTAATTTAAAACCAATTCCTACATTATTAACATAGCTATTGACACATGTGATTCTCTATTAAATTAATTTTACAATTAGCACTCACACAATAATTACACGATGATACAAAACAACACACAAATTTGATAGCAGCACAAACTGTCGGGAAAACCTAAAATAAAAATAGAAAAACATTTGAAACTGCGATCGTAGCGCATTCTGCTGGATCCAATTTAAAAACATACCAAGATAAAAAACAATTTATTTATAAACAAAAAATTAACTGATCAATCGCTGCACACTTAATATTTACGAATCTCAGTTAAAAGTGTATTTTACTAAAACTTTCAATTTTATATCTGGATAACCTCTATTGATATTCCTGATTAGCCGATCTAAACTACCAAATTTCATTATAGTTGTTTAAAATTACAGTATAGTATCAGAACTGGCCAACAGAATTTAATTTAAAACCAATTCCTACATTATTAACAATAGTTATTCACACATGTGATTTGTATGCTACTTAATTTGAACTTATCTGACCAATTTTGACTGCAGATTAAAAATGTAAATTACACCAAATTATTTTAAATCCATTAGTTTAAAACTTGATTATCTAAAATGTTAACAATAGTTATTCACACAACCTTTTGATTTGTATGCTACTTAGGTTATTTGTGGTAATGCGACTAATTAATCTCTATTAATGTACTATTACAATTTTAGCACTCACACAATAATTACACAATGATTTATTTTTTATTTTCTTCTTTTTTATATGTTTATGCTTACTCTATGCTTTCAAGACTATTATTGATTAAACGTATGGCTTTGTTGTAATATTATAATGTTTACATAGAACAATTGGTGAAAATTTAACTTTGCAATCTGCACTAGACTACTGATCAAGCACTTTATAATAATGTAATGTAAATGTAAACAAATGTTTCTGCCCTCTTTGGTGAACTTCAGCTGAAAATATTCACAGCTGTTAAGTATATCAGTTCACTTTGTATTACGTGTCGTAGCGCAGTCTGTCGGATCAAATATAAAACACTCCAACATCAACAACAATTTATAATTAAAAATTTAATTAAATTTGACCGAAAAAAATAACTATAATGAAATTGAGTAGTTTGGCTAGGCTATTCAGAAATATCAATAACTCGATTGTGATGGAGGCCACTTATTATACTTCAGCCCTATCGGAAAACCATCTAATTTGTTTATGTACACTCCTGAAGGATTAACAAAAAATATTGTACATTCAATAGCATTACGATAAATTAAGTTGTAAATTAAAAAAATATACTTGTTATAAAATTAGTAATTTAAAATTACAATATAATATCGGAACTGGCCAACAGAATTTAATTTAAAACCAATTCCTACACTATTAACAATAAGTAGTTATTCACACATGTGATTTGTATGCTACTTAATTTGAACTGATGTGACCAATTCTGACTGCAGATTAAAAAATGTAAATTACAACAAATTATTTTAAATCTAATTAGTTTAAAACTTGATTATCTAAACTGTTAACAATATTCACACATAGAACCACAACCTTTTGATTTGTATGCTACTTAGGTTATTTGAGGTATGCGACCAATATACTCACTTCAATAAATTTGCAAAATGAGTTCAATAACTTTAATAAATAACTATAGTTTTTTATGCACTTCAAACATCTTCAATCTCTATTAAGGTATTATAACAATTAGCACTCACACAATAATTACAGAATGTTACAAAACAACGCACACATTTGATAGCAGCACAAACTGTCGGGAAAACCTGGAATTAAAATAGAAAAACATTATGGCTGTGTTGTAATATTATAATGTTTACGTAGAACAATTGGTGAAACTTCATCTTTGCAATCTGCATTACACTACTGATCAAGCACTTTACAAAATAATTTAAAATATGAACTTTCTAAATTTTAAATGTGAACAAATGTTTCTGCCTCTTTGATGAACTTCAGCTGAAAATATTCACAGTTGTTAAGTAACAGTTCACTTTGTATTACGTGTCGTGGCGCAGTCTGGCGGATCCAATGTAAAACACTCCACCAACAACAACAATTTATTATTAAAAAATTAATTAAATAAACGATTAAAATTGGACCTAATTATGAATCTAAACCATTCTCGGATCCAACTGAAGACACACAAAAAGTTTCATTAAAATCGGTCCACCCGTTTAGGAGGAGTTCAGTAACATACACACGCACACAAGAAATATGTATATAAGTAGATATGAATGTAAGGGTTCTAGCTCACTTTTGGGACAGACAGAAAATCAACGTAAAATACTGTTTAAAGGACAATAAACTAATCTGTAACTCACGAATGAAAAATTAACCGAATCTATAGCTGTTTTACTGTTCATTGTAGGCTTCTACATTATAAGCTGTTTTTAATGAAAAAATCCAGAAATCTTCGAAATCTTTATTCCACGAAGTTAATTGTAACACAGTCTTTATCTTTAATAGTCTTCTTTCCAGTAACAACCAAGTGTAATTTTTCATTTTTGTTCAATTCTTTAATCTTTTTTTCATCCAAAACAGTCAAAAATCTGTTCGGTAAGTGTACTTTATAATCTTCCAACTCGGCAATTATTGTAAACCCGAATTTATCTTTCATTTTCTCCAGATTCAAAATTTTGTATTTCTTATTTTCTTCTAATTCTATTAATCTCTTGTATTCTTTGAACTTTAAATCACCAACCTTATTCAACTCTTGTAACAGCGCCATTTACATAGAAAAAAATTAATACTTCTACACTTTTAAGGTGAAAAATCAAAACTATACTTCCAAAATACACAAAAAACCGGGGTTTTGACCCTAAAAACGTGTTTTTTAGGGTCAAAACCACAGCTCTTAAGGTGCATATATACTAGAGTTTTTTTGAAAAATCCTGAAAATCTACTGAATTTCTCTAATTATTGCGAATTTTTAGCTTTAAAGTTGATAATGTGAACGATATTTCTCGAAAATTCTGTTGTAAATATATATTAAAATCTTAATGAAAAATCTTGGAAAAGTTAAAGAAAAAAATATTGAAAAAATAGTATTATAGAATTTAAATTACCTCCTACAAACCAATATAGTACTATTTTGTCCTATAATTATACTATTTTTTCAATAATTTTAAGTCTTAGTTTACAGATTTTTCTATAATAAATAGAAGAATCTATCACTGTTTCACCAGAAATTGTGCTGATTTCTGTCAAATTCAAGTAAAAATCATTACTTTTTCAAATTCTAAAAAATATTGAAAAAATAGTATTATAGAATTTAAATTACCTCCTGCAAACCAATATAGTAAAAATCGCTAGTTAAAATTTTTGCTCTTTAAATATGGAGCGGAAAAAAGATAGAGTGCCCATACTGCAAAAAAGACATTTTCGAACATCACTTTACTCGACATTACAATTCGAAAAATCATCTAAAAAACAAAGAACTTTATGAGAAAGAACTAAATTATTTGAGGAATTGGGCTAAAGAAAATCAAATTGTCGATCATGAAAAGATGTACAATATAGAAAAATTGCGTGAACTAAAGAAAAATTTTAAGGAAATTAAAAAAGATCTCAATCTATTTAAAGATGAAAAAATTCAATCAATCGCTGAGAAATTGTCCATTGAAACAAACGATAAAACTGAGTCTGAAATGATCGAAGAAATTGACAAAACTCTTAATGAGAAACCCGAAAATATCATTGATGTAGAAGTTTTATCCTCTATCCATGGTCTTTTCAAGCAATACATTTTAACGAATTTAAATGAAAATTTCATGTCAATTTACAAATATCTTTCTATTTTGCGTCCAGAAATTAAAAGTTTAATCGAAAAATTTCAAGAAACCGTTAAAAATATGAAGGGCTATCTCTCTTTAGAATGCGAATACGAACGTACTTTAGTGAACGGTGAAACACAAACTTGTCCAATGTACTTTACTATAAAAGCAGACGAAATCTTTGACATAAACGACTTTATTACTAAGCAATTTAATAAATTAACACATCGAGAACAGACAAATCATCCAAATCGAGGTTCTGGATGGACATTAAAACGCTGTAAACAACTAGTTTTGAGCCTTAATAAACACGAATTTATGAACGCAGGATCATATATCGATTTACCAAAGAAAATCAAAGATAAGAAAGCTTGTATAAATATCAAAAATAAAGATGATTATTGCTTTATTTATTCTATCCGATGTGCTATTGAAAAACCTGAAAAGAATGCTGATAGAGCAAAACAATACGAACAATTTGTAAATGACGAGATATTTTCAGGTTTCGAGTATCCAATGTCTTTAAAAGATATACAATTATTTGAAAAACGAAGCAGTAAAGCAAAGTATAATTATCCGAAAATGTCTGTAAATGTCTATAGTTTTGATGAAAAACTCAATATTGTTCCGTTGCAAATTTCAGAAGTTTATGACGCCAAATTAGAAATCAATTTATTGTATGTAAAACAAGATGAAAAATCTCATTATGTTTTGATAACAGATTTAAACAAACTTGTATTTTCTCAGTTATCTAAGTGTAAAAATAAAAAATTTCTATGCAGAAGATGTTTAAGCCATTTCTACAAATCTGGAGATTTAACAGACCATTTAGAAATTTGTAAAAATCACGAAGTTTGTAAGCCAATTATGCCGTTTCCGGGTCAAACAACTAAATTTACTAATTATCAAAAGAAGTTTAGCCATCCGTACGTAATTTATATGGACTTTGAAAGCATATTAGAGAAGATTCCCACATGCAAAAACAATCCGCAAAAATCGATCACAACCAAGATTCAGAAGCACATTCCATATGGTTTTACTCTATACTTAGTGTCTAATGTGACCAATCGTATGTACAAGCCGATATGTTATCGAGCAAAAAAATGAAGAAGATTTGCCAAATGTTCCTGCAAAATTGTTTGAAGAACTTAATAAATTATCGAAATACATAGCTAAAAAGTATAATTCTAAGAATAAAATACCTATGAAATTGACCGAAGAAGAAGAATTTGCATATCAAAATTCAAATCTTTGCCATATTTGTGAATGTGAGGGTTTTGATAATCAAACAAGAAAAAAAGTACGAGATCATTGTCATTTAACAGGTAAATTTAGAGGTTCAGCTCATTTATCTTGTAACTTGAATCTCAAATTTCCTCAGAATATTCCAGTTTTCTGTCACAATATGTCATGTTACGACACTCATTTGTACATAAAAGAATTGGCTAAAACAATATGGAAACGTTGATTTGATCGCAAACACCGATGAAAAATACATAAATTATTCTGTAAATTCTGGATATGGGTATGAGTTTGAAGATGATAAACCAAGAAAGTTCATCAAGTTTTCTTTCGTAGATACGTTCAGATTTATGGCATCGTCTATAGAAAAGTTAGCTAAAAACCTCAAAAAAGATGATTTCAAACATACAAATCATTTTATACAAGATGGTCTGAACGCAATTCTAGATAGACAACCAAATGACGAAGAAGAAATCTTTAAAATTCTATCTGGAAAAGGAATATTTCCCTATGAATTTATCGATAGTATTGAAAAACTTGATTACACAGAAGAATTGAGAATTCAAGATTTCTATTCACTTTTGACAGACGAGAGCATATCTGAGAAAGATTTTCAACACTACTTAAATGTATGGAACAAATTAAAAGTAAAAAATCTAGGAAATTACTCCGATCTCTATAACATTCAAGATGTTCTATTGCTCGCTGATATCTTTGAAAATTTTAGGAATATTTGTTTGAATTGCTATAAACTTGATCCAGCACACTATCTAACAGCTCCCAGTCTTGCATGGGATGCTATGTTAAAATTAACGAATATAGAATTACAATTAATTAGTGATTATAATATGTATTTGATGATCGAAAAAGGTATTCGCGGAGGCATTTCTCAATGTATTAAACGATATGTGAAAGCAAATAACAAATATTTAAAAGATTTTGATAAGACAAAGCCCGAAAACTATTTGTTGTACGTCGATGCAAATAACCTTTATGGGTATGGCCTAATGCAAAATTTACCATATAACGAAATCAAGTGGATGGATCCTAAAACGTATACAAACAGCAGATTGGCAAGAAACAATTTTGGAACTCACTGGCGGACGAAGATTATGGCTATATTCTCGAAGTCGATCTAGAATATCCAACAAATTTACACGAACATCACAAGGATTTACCTCTTGCTCCAGAACATTTTAAAAACAAACTTTGCACAACTCTACTGGATAAAACTGAATATGTTGTTCATTCGAGAAATTTGAAATTCTATCTGGAACAAGGAATGGTGTTAAAACATGTGAATAGAGTTATTGCATTCGATCAGAAGCCTTTTATGAAAGATTACATTGATTTTAATACTAGTATGAGAACCAAAGCTACAAGCGACTTTGAGAAAGATTTTTACAAGCTGATGAACAACTCTGTTTTTTGGAAAATCTATGGAAAATGTGAGAAACAGATGTGATATTAGACTAGGAAATGAAGAATTTTCAATGAAACAAGCTAAGAAAACAAATTTCAAATGCTTTAACATCTTTGACGACAACTGTATAGCGAGTCACATGTACAAGCAGAAAGTTAAATTTAACAAGCCAATCCACATAGGTTTTTCAGTTCTTGACCTTTCAAAATTGTTAATGTACGAGTTTTATTACAACAAATTAAAGAAGTTTGATCCAGATTTGAATCTGTGTTACATGGATACAGACAGTTATTTCCTAGAATTGAAACGAGATCCTTTTAAAATTATTAAAGAAAATATAGAGGACTTTGATACGAGCGATTATCCAAAAGATCATGAATGTTTCACTACTAAAAATAAGAAGGTAATAGGGAAATTCAAAGATGAGTTAAATAGCGAAGTTTTAGAAGAATTTTGTGGTTTAAGGTCTAAGATGTACTCGTACAAATATCTAGATAAAAATCCAGTTAGGTGTAAAGGAATTAAGAGAAGCGTTGTAAATAAAACAATAAATATCGAAAACTTGAAGAGATGTTTGTTCGAAGATAAAGAAGAATTTAGGGAGATGACAGTCATCAAAAGTTATAAACATGAGTTGTACACTGTTACCATAAACAAGCTGGCACTGAACGCTAAAGATGATAAGAGAATTGTCCTAGAAAATAAGATCGATACAGTACCGTATGGCTATAAAAATGAAGCAAAATCTGATATATTAGACGAATTAAATAAACTTGGAAACTTTGAAAATTGAGAAATAACCGGAAGTGTTTACGAATATGAATTGAGAAAGTCAAAGCTATAATTTTTTCTATATAAATGGAGTCTCAAAATAAATGTACAATATGTCAAGAATTTAGACTTTTTGAAGAATTTTCTAAAAATAAGAATACCAAAGATGGATTATACTATTATTGTAAAGATTGTAATAAGAAATATAGAAAAGAATTATATGATAAAATGGAAAAATTAACTTTAGAAGAGAAAGAATGCACACGCTGTAAAATAGTTAAGAATATTTCTGAATTTAACAATTGGCATTATAGTAAAGATAAAAAAACAAGCATATTGTAAAGAATGTATTAAACAAATCTTTGCTAGACCAGTTCATTGCGTATGCGGAAGAGAAATTCAACATTTCTATAGTCTTAAAAGACATTTACAAACAAACTATCATAATTCGAATGTTTAACATTTTCATCGTGTAATTTAGATATTCTATAAATCAGTCGAGATTCTGTCATATTTGTAGTAAAATGATTTCCGTTGTATAAAATATTCAAAGATTCTTTCATTTGGTTGTAGAGATTGCTAGAATTTGGTTCGTCATCAATGAACAAAATCTCTAATTCAGGATAATTTATTTTTAGATGTTTTAATCGGTTTGGTATTTCTCGTTTCTGAGCTCTGATAACGTAATAAGGATATTCCCACATGTGATTCTTCTTAATTAACACAAAAACATGGTGTTTTTTCTTATCAAAATCTTTACAAACAAGATCTGGTTTCATTAACTCCATTCGCAATTCTTGATTCTCTATTTTCAATGATTTCATTTCATCTTTAATTTGTAACTGTTTTATTTCATCTTTTAACTGCTTATTTTCGTTTTTGAGTTTGTACTCACCATATTTTCTAATGGAAGGTAATACTTCTTTCGTAACCCAATTTTTAAACAATTTCGCTTCTGGTTTATGCGATCTCAAAAATTAAAGAATAAAGTCCAGATTCATTAACGAAAACAGTGTTATTTTGGAAGTTTGAAGGTAAGCTATTTATAGCCCCCCTTATATTTAGATTAAAATAGAAGTTTTTATCATCTTCGTCAACGTTTATTCTGATCGTTTGCATAGTATTTTCATATTCTAGAATTTTTGCTACGTCTTTAGCCTTAAACCAGATCACATTGTTTTCGTCAACAATCGTAAAGATATGTTTGTTATTGAATATAAGTTGATTATTGAGTAGGTCTACAACTGACTCCATTTAGATAGAAAAGAAATTTAACTAGTAATTTTTATTTCGAGAATAAAGTCTAGATTCATTGATGAAAATAGTGTCTGGATGTAATTTTTGTAAGAGTCGCGATTCGATACCCTTGTCAGAATCTATGTTTTCAAAGCTTTTTTTGTATTTTTCTTTAACATTGTCTTTATTCGTATTTTTTGTGAATATTTGTGAGGTGGCCCTCGAGGGCTACCTTATCTTTTAGATAAAAGTATTGGTATTTATCATCATTATCAACTCGTTTTGAAAGTTTGAAGGTAAGAACGATTCGTTCCCCCCTTGATTCATCATTCTTTCGACAATCTTAAATATATTGTTGTTTTACTCTCATTATTTAATAAATTTCCCTCAGAGTCTTGAATAGTCAGAACGATTTTTTGAATTCTTTTAATATTTTTTCTAATTGGAATATAATCGATTTCATTCGGTTTTTCACTGATTTTTGATCCATAAGCAACATTTGGGAAAAAAGTGTACAAAAATTTCAGATTCTTTGTGTAAATGTTCGGTATGATTTTCAAAACTAGGTTCAACGAGATTACAATGTACTTCAATTACATCAAACGATCTAAATTTTTGGCGTTTTATTTCCTACATATACCTGATTTGTGGAACGTAAAACGTGAACGTGGAACGTAGAACGTGGAACGTGAACGTGGAACGTGAACGTGGAACGTGAACGTGGAACGTGAACGTGGAACGTAAACATGAACGTAAATTTTGTGTTTTACGTTTAATTTAACGTGATTTAAACGTAAAAAAAAAAAGTTAAATTAAACGTAAAACACAAAATTTACGTTCATGTTACGTTCTTGTTACGTTCCACGTTCACGTTCCACGTTCACGTTCCACGTTCACGTTCCACGTTCACGTTCCACGTTCTACGTTCCACGTTCACGTTTTACGTTCCACAAATCAGGTATATGTAGGAAATAAAACGCCAAAATTTAGATCGTTTGATGTAATTGAAGTACATTGTAATCTCGTTGAACCTAGTTTTGAAAATCATACCGAACATTTACACAAAGAATCTGAAATTTTGTACACTTTTTTCCCAAATGTTGCTTATGGATCAAAAATCAGTGAAAAACCGAATGAAATCGATTATATTCCAATTAGAAAAAATATTAAAAGAATTCAAAAAATCGTTCTGACTATTCAAGACTCTGAGGGAAATTTATTAAATAATGAGAGTAAAACAACAATATATTTAAGATTGTCGAAAGAATGATGAATCAAGGGGGGAACGAATCGTTCTTACCTTCAAACTTTCAAAACGAGTTGATAATGATGATAAATACCAATACTTTTATCTAAAAGATAAGGTAGCCCTCGAGGGCCACCTCACAAATATTCACAAAAAATACGAATAAAGACAATGTTAAAGAAAAATACAAAAAAAGCTTTGAAAACATAGATTCTGACAAGGGTATCGAATCGCGACTCTTACAAAAATTACATCCAGACACTATTTTCATCAATGAATCTAGACTTTATTCTCGAAATAAAAATTACTAGTTAAATTTCTTTTCTATCTAAATGGAGTCAGTTGTAGACCTACTCAATAATCAACTTATATTCAATAACAAACATATCTTTACGATTGTTGACGAAAACAATGTGATCTGGTTTAAGGCTAAAGACGTAGCAAAAATTCTAGAATATGAAAATACTATGCAAACGATCAGAATAAACGTTGACGAAGATGATAAAAACTTCTATTTTAATCTAAATATAAGGGGGGCTATAAATAGCTTACCTTCAAACTTCCAAAATAACACTGTTTTCGTTAATGAATCTGGACTTTATTCTTTAATTTTGAGATCGCATAAACCAGAAGCGAAATTGTTTAAAAATTGGGTTACGAAAGAAGTATTACCTTCCATTAGAAAATATGGTGAGTACAAACTCAAAAACGAAAATAAGCAGTTAAAAGATGAAATAAAACAGTTACAAATTAAAGATGAAATGAAATCATTGAAAATAGAGAATCAAGAATTGCGAATGGAGTTAATGAAACCAGATCTTGTTTGTAAAGATTTTGATAAGAAAAAACACCATGTTTTTGTGTTAATTAAGAAGAATCACATGTGGGAATATCCTTATTACGTTATCAGAGCTCAGAAACGAGAAATACCAAACCGATTAAAACATCTAAAAATAAATTATCCTGAATTAGAGATTTTGTTCATTGATGACGAACCAAATTCTAGCAATCTCTACAACCAAATGAAAGAATCTTTGAATATTTTATACAACGGAAATCATTTTACTACAAATATGACAGAATCTCGACTGATTTATAGAATATCTAAATTACACGATGAAAATGTTAAACATTCGAATTATGATAGTTTGTTTGTAAATGTCTTTTAAGACTATAGAAATGTTGAATTTCTCTTCCGCATACGCAATGAACTGGTCTAGCAAAGATTTGTTTTAATACATTCTTTACAATATGCTTGTTTTTTATCTTTACTATAATGCCAATTGTTAAATTCAGAAATATTCTTAACTATTTTACAGCGTGTGCATTCTTTCTCTTCTAAAGTTAATTTTTCCATTTTATCATATAATTCTTTTCTATATTTCTTATTACAATCTTCACAATAATAGTATAATCCATCTTTGGTATTCTTATTTTTAGAAAATTCTTCAAAAAGTCTAAATTCTTGACATATTGTACATTTCTTTTGAGACTCCATTTATATAGAAAAAATTATAGCTTTGACTTTCTCAATTCATATTCGTAAACACTTCCGGTTATTTCTCAATTTTCAAAGTTTCCAAGTTTATTTAATTCGTCTAATATATCAGATTTTGCTTCATTTTTATAGCCATACGGTAACTGTATCGATCTTATTTTCTAGGACAATTCTCTTATCATCTTTAGCGTTCAGTGCCAGCTTGTTTATGGTAACAGTGTACAACTCATGTTTATAACTTTTGATGACTGTCATCTCCCTAAATTCTTCTTTATCTTCGAACAAACATCTCTTCAAGTTTTTCGATATTTATTGTTTTATTTACAACGCTTCTCTTAATTCCTTTACACCTAACTGGATTTTTATCTAGATATTTGTACGAGTACATCTTAGACCTTAAACCACAAAATTCTTCTAAAACTTCGCTATTTAACTCATCTTTGAATTTCCCTATTACCTTCTTATTTTTAGTAGTGAAACATTCATGATCTTTTGGATAATCGCTCGTATCAAAGTCCTCTATATTTTCTTTAATAATTTTAAAAGGATCTCGTTTCAATTCTAGGAAATAACTGTCTGTATCCATGTAACACAGATTCAAATCTGGATCAAACTTCTTTAATTTGTTGTAATAAAACTCGTACATTAACAATTTTGAAAGGTCAAGAACTGAAAAACCTATGTAGATTGGCTTGTTAAATTTAACTTTCTGCTTGTACATGTGACTCGCTATACAGTTGTCGTCAAAGATGTTAAAGCATTTGAAATTTGTTTTCTTAGCTTGTTTCATTGAAAATTCTTCATTTCCTAGTCTAATATCACATCTGTTTCTCACATTTTCCATAGATTTTCCAAAAACAGAGTTGTTCATCAGCTTGTAAAAATCTTTCTCAAAGTCGCTTGTAGCTTTGGTTCTCATACTAGTATTAAAATCAATGTAATCTTTCATAAAAGGCTTCTGATCGAATGCAATAACTCTATTCACATGTTTTAACACCATTCCTTGTTCCAGATAGAATTTCAAATTTCTCGAAATGAACAACATATTCAGTTTTATCCAGTAGAGTTGTGCAAAGTTTGTTTTTAAAATGTTCTGGAGCAAGAGGTAAATCCTTGTGATGTTCGTGTAAATTTGTTGGATATTCTAGATCGACTTCGAGAATATAGCCATAATCTTCGTCGCCAGTGAGTTCCAAAATTGTTTCTTGCCAATCTGCTGTTGTATACGTTTTAGGATCCATCCACTTGATTTCGTTATATGGTAAATTTTGCATTAGGCCATACCCATAAAGGTTATTTGCATCGACGTACAACAAATAGTTTTCGGGCTTTGTCTTATCAAAATCTTTTAAATATTTGTTATTTGCTTTCACATATCGTTTAATACATTGAGAAATGCCTCCGCGAATACCTTTTTCGATCATCAAATACATATTATAATCACTAATTAATTGTAATTCTATATTCGTTAATTTTAACATAGCATCCCATGCAAGACTGGGAGCTGTTAGATAGTGTGCTGGATCAAGTTTATAGCAATTCAAACAAATATTCCTAAAATTTTCAAAGATATCAGCGAGCAATAGAACATCTTGAATGTTATAGAGATCGGAGTAATTTCCTAGATTTTTTACTTTTAATTTGTTCCATACATTTAAGTAGTGTTGAAAATCTTTCTCAGATATGCTCTCGTCTGTCAAAAGTGAATAGAAATCTTGAATTCTCAATTCTTCTGTGTAATCAAGTTTTTCAATACTATCGATAAATTCATAGGGAAATATTCCTTTTCCAGATAGAATTTTAAAGATTTCTTCTTCGTCATTTGGTTGTCTATCTAGAATTGCGTTCAGACCATCTTGTATAAAATGATTTGTATGTTTGAAATCATCTTTTTTGAGGTTTTTAGCTAACTTTTCTATAGACGATGCCATAAATCTGAACGTATCTACGAAAGAAAACTTGATGAACTTTCTTGGTTTATCATCTTCAAACTCATACCCATATCCAGAATTTACAGAATAATTTATGTATTTTTCATCGGTGTTTGCGATCAAATCAACGTTTCCATATTGTTTAGCCAATTCTTTTATGTACAAATGAGTGTCGTAACATGACATATTGTGACAGAAAACTGGAATATTCTGAGGAAATTTGAGATTCAAGTTACAAGATAAATGAGCTGAACCTCTAAATTTACCTGTTAAATGACAATGATCTCGTACTTTTTTTCTTGTTTGATTATCAAAACCCTCACATTCACAAATATGGCAAAGATTTGAATTTTGATATGCAATTTTCTTCTTCTTCGGTCAATTTCATAGGTATTTTATTCTTAGAATTATACTTTTAGCTATGTATTTCGATAATTTATTAAGTTCTTCAAACAATTTTGCAGGAACATTTGGCAAATCTTCTTCATTTTTTGCTCGATAACATATCGGCTTGTACATACGATTGGTCACATTAGACACTAAGTATAGAGTAAAACCATATGGAATGTGCTTCTGAATCTTGGTTGTGATCGATTTTTGCGGATTGTTTTTGCATGTGGGAATCTTCTCTAATATGCTTTCAAAGTCCATATAAATTACGTACGGATGGCTAAACTTCTTTTGATAATTAGTAAATTTAGTTGTTTGACCCGGAAACGGCATAATTGGCTTACAAACTTCGTGATTTTTACAAATTTCTAAATGGTCTGTTAAATCTCCAGATTTGTAGAAATGGCTTAAAACATCTTCTGCATAGAAATTTTTTATTTTTACACTTAGATAACTGAGAAAATACAAGTTTGTTTAAATCTGTTATCAAAACATAATGAGATTTTTCATCTTGTTTTACATACAATAAATTGATTTCTAATTTGGCGTCATAAACTTCTGAAATTTGCAACGGAACAATATTGAGTTTTTCATCAAAACTATAGACATTTACAGACATTTTCGGATAATAATTATACTTTGCTTTACTGCTTCGTTTTTCAAATAATTGTATATCTTTTAAAGACATTGGATACTCGAAACCTGAAAATATCTCGTCATTTACAAATTGTTCGTATTGTTTTGCTCTATCAGCATTCTTTTCAGGTTTTTCAATAGCACATCGGATAGAATAAATAAAGCAATAATCATCTTTATTTTTGATATTTATACAAGCTTTCTTATCTTTGATTTTCTTTGGTAAATCGATATATGATCCTGCGTTCATAAATTCGTGTTTATTAAGGCTCAAAACTAGTTGTTTACAGCGTTTTAATGTCCATCCAGAACCTCGATTTGGATGATTTGTCTGTTCTCGATGTGTTAATTTATTAAATTGCTTAGTAATAAAGTCGTTTATGTCAAAGATTTCGTCTGCTTTTATAGTAAAGTACATTGGACAAGTTTGTGTTTCACCGTTCACTAAAGTACGTTCGTATTCGCATTCTAAAGAGAGATAGCCCTTCATATTTTTAACGGTTTCTTGAAATTTTTCGATTAAACTTTTTAATTTCTGGACGCAAAATAGAAAGATATTTGTAAATTGACATGAAATTTTCATTTAAATTCGTTAAAATGTATTGCTTGAAAAGACCATGGATAGAGGATAAAACTTCTACATCAATGATATTTTCGGGTTTCTCATTAAGAGTTTTGTCAATTTCTTCGATCATTTCAGACTTAGTTTTATCGTTTGTTTCAATGGACAATTTCTCAGCGATTGATTGAATTTTTTCATCTTTAAATAGATTGAGATCTTTTTTAATTTCCTTAAAATTTTTCTTTAGTTCACGCAATTTTTCTATATTGTACATCTTTTCATGATCGACAATTTGATTTTCTTTAGCCCAATTCCTCAAATAATTTAGTTCTTTCTCATAAAGTTCTTTGTTTTTTAGATGATTTTTCGAATTGTAATGTCGAGTAAAGTGATGTTCGAAAATGTCTTTTTTGCAGTATGGGCACTCTATCTTTTTCCGCTCCATATTTAAAGAGCAAAAATTTTAACTAGCGATTTTTTACTATATTGGTTTGCAGGAGGTAATTTAAATTCTATAATACTATTTTTTCAATATTTTTAGAATTTGAAAAAGTAATGATTTTTACTTGAATTTGACAGAAATCAGCACAATTTCTGGTGAAACAGTGATAGATTCTTCTATTTATTATAGAAAAATCTGTAAACTAAGACTTAAAATTATTGAAAAAATAGTATAATTATAGGACAAAATAGTACTATATTGGTTTGTAGGAGGTAATTTAAATTCTATAATACTATTTTTTCAATATTTTTTTCTTTAACTTTTCCAAGATTTTTCATTAAGATTTTAATATATTTACAACAGAATTTTCGAGAAATATCGTTCACATTATCAACTTTAAAGCTAAAAATTCGCAATAATTAGAGAAATTCAGTAGATTTTCAGGATTTTTCAAAAAAACTCTAGTATATATGCACCTTAAGAGCTGTGGTTTTGACCCTAAAAACACGTTTTTAGGGTCAAAACCCCGGTTTTTTGTGTATTTTGGAAGTATAGTTTTGATTTTTCACCTTAAAAGTGTAGAAGTATTAATTTTTTTCTATGTAAATGGCGCTGTTACAAGAGTTGAATAAGGTTGGTGATTTAAAGTTCAAAGAATACAAGAGATTAATAGAATTAGAAGAAAATAAGAAATACAAAATTTTGAATCTGGAGAAAATGAAAGATAAATTCGGGTTTACAATAATTGCCGAGTTGGAAGATTATAAAGTACACTTACCGAACAGATTTTTGACTGTTTTGGATGAAAAAAAGATTAAAGAATTGAACAAAAATGAAAAATTACACTTGGTTGTTACTGGAAAGAAGACTATTAAAGATAAAGACTGTGTTACAATTAACTTCGTGGAATAAAGATTTCGAAGATTTCTGGATTTTTTCATTAAAAACAGCTTATAATGTAGAAGCCTACAATGAACAGTAAAACAGCTATAGATTCGGTTAATTTTTCATTCGTGAGTTACAGATTAGTTTATTGTCCTTTAAACAGTATTTTACGTTGATTTTCTGTCTGTCCCAAAAGTGAGCTAGAACCCTTACATTCATATCTACTTATATATATATAATATATATATTATATATATATATATATATATATATATATAAAGATAAAGATATATATAGATATAGATAAAAAATTTTATATTTATAATAATATATATATATATATATATGTATATTTATATTTTTTTCTTTATTCAGTTTTAAAGTTTTTCTTTGTATGATATTGAAGGAATACATATTTTGACTTTATATTGGAATGTTACTGTTCCACTTCCGATATCTCATAGGTGACGAAATCTGTAGGAATGGAGGACCTAACCTACTTTTCATTCAATTAATAAATTATTCAAATAATAAATAAAACATTTCATAACGTTAATGTCGTATTTTTAATTTTTTGAAATATACGTACTCTATATTTACTTGCCATTGTAAATCAAGCTGAAAATAATGTATGGAATTATTCCAGACAGTATAATTATAACTTTTTAGTTTGAAGCACAGCCCATAAAAGGTTATTAAAATTACCCACTTTGTCTCTAAAGGGTTAAAGTTTAATATAGAATATAATGAAAAGCGAATAACGTTATTGTTAAATTAACTATTGTCCTGCAGTCTAAAATAAATATTGAGGCATTTAAGGCGACAGTATTAATACGCGTGATTAATAAATTTGGATAATTTTAATTAATAAGAGTAAGATACTATACAAAGGGGTAATAAACGGCTTTGTTTATTAACTCTAGTGGGTGCAAGGCGTTAATTTTTGGCTGTTGAAGATCCTTGACAGTATTAAGAATCCATACACTTAAATTCTACATAAGACTCGTATTAACGTTTCAATGCTTATACATTTTGTTCGGGTTTTTTGGTTACATAATGAACCACTGGGAAGACTGAGGGACATCTGAAGGAACATGAATTTGTGTGTGACCGTTGCATGACTTAAAATATATAAGTTTGACTGTGTGTATGTGTAAATTTAGTTGTTATTAATCTAATATAACTTTACGTCTGCTTTATAATTTTAAACGGCAAAAAGTGAATAAAGACATTGTTCTTGTTTCTTCATTATTCAGACGCTAGCTTTTTCGGATATAGTGTTTTTACGATACGATAACATTATAAATGTTTACGCTGATATAATAAATCTCTGAAATTGAATGTAGGACGATACTGTGCGGTTCTGATATCGGTTACACTGGAAGCCATGACAACCACTTGAGTTTCACAAAGGAAGAATGCGTCTGTGAAATGAAACGTTGCTTTCAGTGACATACAATATTGACTCGATAAAATCTCAAATTATAAGAACAGAAAGTTATTTATAGACTGTTTTAATATACTTTTTATACAAACATGAAAGGGAGGAGCGTAGAATCATTATTATACGAATCACAGAATAATTATTTTCCTACGTAAAGAAAAATCTATGTTATTGATTCTTAGAATGTATATTGACATTAGTAGCATTTCACAAGACCTGTTACTTTTTATTTACAGATATGTAGATGATTTTGAAAAAGTAGTTGTACAAAAGTTTTCCCTATAATGAAACGTTGTGAATCTTTCAAAAGCTTCAAAAAAATTTACAGTGAAGAAATCAATTTGTAATAATTGACGAGTCTTTGCCAAAGCATTGTTATTGTAAGGCGTATGTGACAGTTATGGAAATAAATAAATGAAAACAAGGGTTCGTAGAAAACTTTACGCATTTCCGCATGAGAACTTGATCCAATTATAAGAGTGTATATTCAATACTTGAGTATATTAGTGTATATTATATAAACTTAAAGTTAATTAACAGTTTCTTCTACTATAATAGTTGTAATCTATTTAAACATTATTTGGTTTTCGTAGAAAGTATGAATTTAATTTACAATAATTTACAAAATATGTACGTTTGTGTATTTGTACATGGACATATTTTGTACGCAAATATAACACTGCATTGAGCATGTACAGAATCTAGGTGATGGGGATTCCACCAACTCCTGACCCTGACATGCATACTTATACTTCACTATAACTTGTCAGTAGCCGGAGTTTCATTAATAGCCTACGAAGTTTACACTTTCTCATTTGTGGGATGTTATAAGTGAGAGAGCGATTTATGTTATTCCCCTTAAGAATATATAGTATATTTTACTAATTTCTAATTATTTCAAGCCTACAATTAACGATAGAAATTGTTAATACGGTTAAATTAACATCCTTGTTGTTGAGGAAGTATCAGAGCTATTGACCAGCACAAAGCAAGCCTCTCTATTGGATGCCAACTGCTGCCATCGATGTTTAATCACACGACAAAGGACCGTAAGTAAACGTCCTTCAGCACTACTTGTATTAACGACAACAGTTTGAAGTTTGAAATTATATGTATATTAAACCACAAAATAATAATAACATTTAGAAATAATTCAATTTATTGTATATTTAATTATATATTCAACATTTATACTCATATTTTCCTAAGCCAATTATGAAATTGTACTTTATTTCTGGAAGCTAATTGACTATAATATCAGATAAGTCGTTGCTGTTTGTCATTTAGTTGCCTAATAAATAGTCCTCTGTATTAAAATGCCGTGAATCCAACAAAAGCTTCATAAAAAGGATATACTAAAGAAATGAAAACCACATTAATAGTTGAAGCTGAAGTTTGAAATCAGTTCCTTGGAATGTATGAAAATTTTCGCTTGAGAACTTGATGTCTTAATTGGAATGTATAGATATGTACTTCTATATTTTGGTATTAATTATATAATGGTAAGTGTATTACCAGTTCCCTGTGATATAATAGTTCAAAACTGTTTCAAATATTAGTTTTGATCCATGGGACTTTATATTTTGAACTTGCCAACTGATTGGAATATTAGCGATAACATATTTATAAATTTTTTTGAGGCAATATCACAAAAACAATAACCTGTAAGTATAGTTAAAAGTACATTTGAATCTAACAATCTAAATAATTTAGAAAAAAGTAATGTTACATTTTGGAATCCTTCTGTAATTGATTGAGTTCAACAGTCAAACTGTGGGCGCTCACATGTAACACAGAATATATTGACAACATACATAATATCTAACAGTAGGCCCTCCTGGGAATCAATTATCATCTGATGCAACTGACAGCACACAATATTGTATGTGCGGGTCACTGACAAGTATTCAGCTCCTAAATATATATATATATATATATATATATATATATATATATATATATATATAATTTCAATAAACATTGAATCGCAAAAAGTACTTGCTCCGCCGGGAGTCGAACCCGGATCTCTCACTTGCCGGGTGAATGTGCTACCATTACACCACAGAGCGCTTACTTTTTCCGATTCAATTATTTTGTATTTGGCCGTATCTGTCACATATGCGTTTAAATAAGCAAACTAACATATGATCGGAAGACCAAATAACTGTCAAATGACTTTTATTTACGTTAAACATTATAAATGGCAATAGCCTTATTTAATTTCAATAAACATTGAATCGCAAAAAGTACTTGCTCCGCCGGGAGTCGAACCCGGATCTCTCACTTGCCGGGTGAATGTGCTACCATTACACCACAGAGCGCTTACTTTTTCCGATTCAATTATTTTGTATTTGGCCGTATCTGTCACATATGCGTTTAAATAAGCAAACTAACATATGATCGGAAGACCAAATAACTGTCAAATGACTTTTATTTACGTTAAACATTATAAATGGCAATAGCCTTATTTAATTTCAATAAACATTGAATCGCAAAAAGTACTTGCTCCGCCGGGAGTCGAACCCGGATCTCTCACTTGCCGGGTGAATGTGCTACCATTACACCACAGAGCGCTTACTTTTTCCGATTCAATTATTTTGTATTTGGCCGTATCTGTCACATATGCGTTTAAATAAGCAAACTAACATATGATCGGAAGACCAAATAACTGTCAAATGACTTTTATTTACGTTAAACATTATAAATGGCAATAGCCTTATTTAATTTCAATAAACATTGAATCGCAAAAAGTACTTGCTCCGCCGGGAGTCGAACCCGGATCTCTCACTTGCCGGGTGAATGTGCTACCATTACACCACAGAGCGCTTACTTTTTCCGATTCAATTATTTTGTATTTGGCCGTATCTGTCACATATGCGTTTAAATAAGCAAACTAACATATGATCGGAAGACCAAATAACTGTCAAATGACTTTTATTTACGTTAAACATTATAAATGGCAATAGCCTTATTTAATTTCAATAAACATTGAATCGCAAAAAGTACTTGCTCCGCCGGGAGTCGAACCCGGATCTCTCACTTGCCGGGTGAATGTGCTACCATTACACCACAGAGCGCTTACTTTTTCCGATTCAATTATTTTGTATTTGGCCGTATCTGTCACATATGCGTTTAAATAAGCAAACTAACATATGATCGGAAGACCAAATAACTGTCAAATGACTTTTATTTACGTTAAACATTATAAATGGCAATAGCCTTATTTAATTTCAATAAACATTGAATCGCAAAAAGTACTTGCTCCGCCGGGAGTCGAACCCGGATCTCTCACTTGCCGGGTGAATGTGCTACCATTACACCACAGAGCGCTTACTTTTTCCGATTCAATTATTTTGTATTTGGCCGTATCTGTCACATATACATATATACAAATATATATATATATAGATTTATATTGAGAATGTTTGTGATTTTTATCGATAGTGTGGAATTGTATAATATATGACACATTACCTTTGGAAACTCGTTATTGACTCCAACATTGATTTATAGTCATACTCGTTGTACTACTCTTATATCAGTTTATTCATGTATGGAGGTTTAGAAATAATATTTATTAAATATTTGAGTTTATTATTATACAGAGGCTCTAGATAAAGATTTTAAAATGCATATAAATAGAAAAATAAATAGTGATACATTTTCGTTTATGTCAATTCGTTAAGTGCCGCGATTTTCTCAGGAAATTAGAAGACTAATTAGAAAGTACAACATTAGAACCGCGTTTAAAACACACAATACTATTAGACAAAGTCTCGTAAAAACAAAACCAAGAAATGCCTTACAAAAACTGTGTCTACAGTATAAGATGTAGTTGCAATAGGGAATACATAGGCGAGAAAAAAAGACCATTAAAGGTAAGGATAAAAGAACACAAATAAAGCACAAGAAAGGGTTTCACAGAAAAGTCAAAAATTGCACAACATTGTTGGCCGAAGACCATCATATGGATTTGAATGAAGCCAACGTAATACATCGGGAACCACATTTAAAAACAAAGAAATTAATAGAGGCAACGTATATTAAACTGGCAGACCAACCAATCAGTCAACCATCAGTCGAGATTAGTCCGCTTTGGTTGCCAATACTAAAACATGAACTAAAAAGAAAACCAGAAGTATCAAACAGATTAGATACCTGTAACAAAACAATGCGGAGTCAGAGTATGGATTTAAGAAATTCATCTAGCATGAACTAATAATAAAAAAGGGAAAATTCCTGTCTTGTTTCTTTTTATTGCCGCATCTTTTTTATGCCGTAAAGATTCCCATTTGTTATTGGCCTTTGGTCAGTCGTAGGTGGTTTATCGACGAATGCATACGTATTGTGACCTGTATTATGTAGTTCAGTTTTAATAAGTAGTGTTGTGTTTAGTTTTTTTTATTAAGTACATGTTTTAGAGTTAGTAAAATTGACACACAACATGGTGGTTCTGATTCCTGACTTAGGCATGTCACAACGCTCTGGTATGATTTTTTTTTTTTTAGCCTGATTTGTAATTATGTGTTGGGTTAGTTATTTACCTGAACAAGAGGTCAGATTGTAGATCTCGAAATGTTGTGTTACTGATTTATTGTTTCACTGAACGATGGCATATGTCCGGAAAACCCCAATTTCCTTCACAATCCTTCCATCGTCAAAAATAAGCTTCACACAAAGAATTAATAAGACAGTTCTAACTGCAATAAAAACAGTTACTAATAGAATTCTCATTTTCTTATAATATAGGTACTGTGTTACCTCCACTTGCTCAGATAACGGCCATTAGTCTTCACTGCATTGAGACCGCACATCCCCGCTCGCACACCCAAGTAGACAATAATTAGGAAGCGAGCACCCATGGTGGCGAACGAGAGGGCGGATCAGAAGTAAACTTAGAAGGGAAAAATAGAACACCATGGATAGCGTGCTCAGATTCATTTACTCATTAGAAATTCACCACCAATACAGAGTAGAATAAATAACATCTTTAACCAAGATAAGAACCTTTCTGTCGAGATAACAATATTGGCCTGACAAATTAAAAAAAAAAAAAACATTACTACAGTTAACCTCAAAATTTCAAAGACTAGAATGAGTGCTATGATGATGCATGTCCTTCAATGGGGCCTCACTGAGCGTATACTATAACTACGTAACCTGTATATTTTTAACATTAAATTTGTATAAGGTTTATACGTTTTTGTTATTTTATTCTTTACTAGCATAGTACAATTATACTAATGGCATTTAAATGTACGTTTTCAGTTCAGCATCAAATGTTTTGTTTATGTGTAATATAACCAAAATCATAAAAATTCTAAACAAATTATACAATAAATTATTCAATGCCATTTATAAGTATTAACGCGTTAAGTTAAGATTTTAAGAAATTAATAAAGGCTTTCCACATTTAAATGTGTAATTAATATTAACTTGTTGATACTATATTGGTGAGGAAAACATCTCAGAGTTATATTTTAAACTCAAATTTAGAAATGTTTAAATTATTTACATGGTTTTTTAATTATCTATCACTTAACAGACAATATCAAGAAAAATACTAACAGAGAAATATACGTCAGAGTAGATTACTATGCTTATTTAGCTGCACCATATCTTCAGGTTTCTTCGTTCCCAAAAGTATTTAACGATATTTTATAATTTAAATAGGTTTAATTTTGATTTGCGTTCGTTATAACCTCGTTTGTTTAGTAGTAAAATATGCTGTATAAATAATTGATCAAATATTGTAAATTGACAAACGCTGTTAAGATATTTGTATGCCATTTTCTAAAGTAGGGAAAAGGCAAGAAGTTGAAATCCAAAAAGTGTATATTTGAAAAATACCATTTATTTGATGTTGGTATCAAATAGGAATCGAACGCACAAAACATACACGTTTTATGGATTCGATTCAATGATTTTGGGTTTTAGGTTTCTTTATATTCTTTAAGTTTGGGCATTTTTTGAGTTTGAATGATTCAATGTAAATTTTAATATCACATTTTCACTTAAAAACAAATTACAAATACAAGAATAAGAAAAGAATGTGGTGCTGTTCCAAATTTAAAGTACTAACATTCCTTAATTTTAAAGGTGTATTTAAAAACATGTTGAGACATTGCAAGTATGTAGAATTTATGATAAATATGTAAACTTGTTTATCAAAAATCCTTGTTTACATTTGAAACTCCTCTTAAAATTCCTCCTAACGACTTTTGAGGCACTGTAGTAAAATTAGAAATAAATGTGGCTGTACATACCGCCTTGTGCCGTATAATTGCATTGCTTATAACTAAGCACTAAAGGATAAAAGAGTATTTTTACAGTTGAGTAAACATGAATCAAAGTAAAATAAACTTTTTTCGAGTTCAGGTAATGACGACAGCGCCCAAAAAATGAATGTGTTTAGTTACAAATATCTATACGTTAAAGGCAACCTTTATATATATATATATATATATATATATATATAACGGATTTATATATATATATATATATATATATATATATATATATAAGGAAAATTTATCTCTTAATCAATTGCATTTTTTCAGTTTAAATGCTATAGATATGTTTTTTTATTTGTAACGAAGATAACAAGAGTCGTAAAAGAGAGTTTAATCGCCAAAGAAAACGCTCGACATGTATGAGATGTGGACGCCTTTGTTGACCGTTGAAATATTGCCTTGTCACATGATGATCTGTAAGAGAACCAGAAATTTGTATTAGGTCAAACAATTTCTTGTCATATGTGAGGCCGTGCTTCACATCTTTCCACGTAGTTTAGTTTTTATTGAATGAAAGTAATATTAGACTACTTCTTGACAATTTTTTATAGTATATGTAATTAATTACAAATGTTTACAAACTATTAACGTAGGTACTATATTGTTGGAAATGTATAGTGCCAGTTTGATAAAAGTAAAAATTGTTAAGTATTTGCTTATCTATATATATATAAAAATGAATGTTTGTATGTTTGTCCTTTATGGAATCGTGAACTATTGGACCGATCATGATGAAAATTTGTACGTATATGTATTTTTCCACGGAGAAGGTTTATAAGCTATGCCCATCCCTTTCCCGATTCAGGATTCCGCCCCACTGGTTACAGAAATACCCATAAGAAATGCATTGCAGCAAACATATATTAACGTCTTTTCAAATTTTTAATCAGCTGTTCTTTGTAAACATATATTACACTTATAGTTTTAAAGCATAGAGTAAGCTTAAGAGAAACGACAAATTTTGTTTTAAACTGTTTTTGCAATCACTGTTAAACATAGACTTTACTATCCAGATAATACAATTCAAATTTGACGTAAAAATTCACCTTTAACTGCAATATTTATTTAATATAAACCATGCTCATGCTTGATCAGAAGAGTAATGCAGATATCATAATTACTATCTTACGTTGGCTACAAATATAAAGAATGTTATAAAATCAACCTTAGTTGTTTTTTTTTGACAGAAGTATGGTTCTCAAAACTCCGTGTGTACATATTCTCTCGATCGAGACAACAAAGCAAGCTCAATCGTGGCATCGGAGATATAACTAATTTAATCTAAAATTTATTATAGTAAAAAAAAAATTTACTAAGTAATATAAGGACTTCGGTTCTTAAGATTTGCGTGCGAAGCCGTGGGTAACAGCTAGATAGAGGCAGGAATATGGTACATACCTTCATAATACGCCCAAGAGGCTCACGATGGAACGACTATCAATTATCTCAGCAATGTTTAGAATGTGATAGAAAAAGAATAAGTGAATATAGTGTACTGTTTTCAACGGGAAATTGCGTGCGAAGCCGCGGGCAACTTTTGCAAAAAATTATTGAAATGCGCAGCAAAGCGCGCCGGGCCCGCTAGTTTTATATATAAATCTGTTATTATTAAAGGCATCACTAAAAAATAGAACTATTACAAAATAGTTCTCGGATTATTATAACACTAGTTTATTATTTCTTAAACATTAAAAAAAAAACATTGTTCTTAAAACTCTCATCCTGCAGCAACAGTGTGGGACCTTAGACAGAAAAGAGATTCAAGTAAGAAATATGGAAAGCTATATAGAAAATGTGCAGAGTATGTGGTTCTGTGACTGTTGCCGGTGGTTTCGGAATTGGTACAACGTAAAAGAATGTTTAACTTAGTAGTAACGTTGCAACAGATAAGTTAGCGGAAACTACTCCACGGCGTTATCGTTGCAACGGTTCTGTAACTGTTGCCGGTGGTTTCGGAATTGGTACAACGTAAAAGAATGTTTAACTTAGTAGTAACGTAGCAACAGATAAGTTAGCGGAAACTACTCCACGGCGTTATCGTTCCAACGGTTCTGTGACTGTTGCCGGTGGTTTCGGAATTGGTACAACGTAAAAGAATGTTTAACTTAGTAGTAACGTTGCAACAGATAAGTTAGCGGAAAACTACTCCACTGCGTTATCGTTGCAACGGTTCTGTGACTGTTGCCGGTGGTTTCGGAATTGGTACAACGTAAAAAGAATGTTTAATTTAGTAGTAACGTTGCGACAGATAAGTTAGCGGAAACTACTCCACGGCGTTATCGTTGACGGCGTTATCGTTGCAACGGTTCTGTGACTGTTGCCGGTGGTTTCGGAATTGGTACAACGTAAAAGAATGTTTAACTTAGTAGTAACGTTGCAACAGATAAGTTAGCGGAAACTACTCCACGGCGTTATCGTTGCAACGGTTCTGTGACTTGAACGGCTCGGCACAACTCAAAAGATAGGTTACATGTGCTACTGTGTCACATGTGTTTATTTATTCTACAAATTTTTCTTGTCATCAAGGTTACCCTTATGAACAACGTAAATATGTTTGCTAACGCTCAGAGTACATACAACAGCATTGAAACCTGTGTGGCTTACACAGAGTGCAACAAAAAGGTTGGGCAGGCTATGCACATGTAATTCTAAACTAAAAAAGCTGCCATTTTGTATCTTTACTAACAAATTATTATCTCTAAAACTATAAAAGATAAAGAAACCATATCTGGCACATAGGTTTAAATAGGTAAGAGGAAAATATTAAAAAATAGCGTCTATTGAAATTGGATTATGTATAAAAACCTTACTTGTAAGTAAGGTTTACACTTCTAAAACTCATGTTATGGCTCATTTGATTATGTAAAATGTCATATACAATATATACAATTGACTTTAGCCATCAAAAGTGTAGGTAGTTAACCAATCATATTAATAGTAAAATTGGGTTGAATAATGTTTTAAAACTCACTATACGTGAGGATGTAAAATCCGTCGAGCTTTTCATTTACAAAACAAACAACCCTCATATTTACCTTCTTTATACAAACGTTTCATTGAGCTGAGCACTGCTTTTGATGAAAAGGTATTGCAAATCTGTGACTCGGCTGTTTTGTTTTATGTTGTGATTGTTTTAAATATTCTTTTCATTTTGTTTATACTAAATTATATTATGTATAAAGTTACTAATAAATAAATGAATTGTATTTAAAGTAATTTGTAAATAAATACTACAAATTACTGAAATATATAATAATTATTTTAATAAAATTTTATTGTAAGGTTTGTTAAATTTGTTTTTAACTGTCAAAATTCAGGCATTCCTATCAATATATATATATATCACATATATATATATATCACATATATATATATATATATATATATATATATATATATATATATATATATATATATATATATATATATATATATATATATATATATATATCACATATATATATCCCTAAAAAACTATATATGTTTTTCCAATTTTCCAATGTCCTAGAAAGTTGAAATTTGACATACACGTGCCTCAAGCCTTATATAGAAACTAGCAGACCCGACAGACGTTGTCCTGTACACGTTATAAGAATTTAATTATAGTTAATTAAAATTACAGTATAGTATCGGAATAGGCCAACAGAATTTAATTTATCTAAAATACTAAATAAGTATTCCGTTATAGGGCTGAAGTATAATAAGTGGCCACCGTCACAATAAAATTATAGATATTTCTGAATAGCCTATCTAAACTACTAAAATGACAAACTGAATTAGATTATAGTTATTTAAAGGCTGAATTATAATAAGCGGCCAACATCGCAATCAAATTATTGATATTTCTAATTAGCCCTATCTAAACTACCGAATTTTATTATCTTTATATTTCTTGTGTGCGTGTGTATGGAGCTGAACTCCTCCTAATTGGTGGACCATCTTGGAATGTTTTACATTGTATCCAGCAGAATGCGCTACGATCACAGTTTCAAATGTTTTCTATTTTAATTCCAGGTTTTACTGACAGTTTGTGCTGCTATCAAATTATGTGTGTTGCTTTGTAACATTGTGTGGAGTGCTAATTGTAATAATACATTAATAGAGATTGAAGATGTTTTGAAGTACATAAAAAACTATAGTGTCATTCATTTGAAGTTATTGAACTAATTTGAAAATTTATTGAACGAAGTGAGTATATTGGTCGCATAACCTAAGTAGCATACAAAATCAAAAGGTTGTTTTTTCTATGTGTGAATAACTATTGTTAACAGTTTGGTCACATAAGTTCAAATTAAATAGCATATAAATCACATGATTGAATAAATATTCGTCCTCTTCCACGAAGACGTGGCATTTTTCTGTAAAAATAAAATTCTGTATAATAGTACACAATGAATATGAGTAACTTATTCAATATGTAATTTTAATTAAGTAACTTCTAGATAAAAATGTATAACAACATAGACTACAGTATCTAAAATACTAAAGAAGTATTCCCTTTAGGTCTGAAGTACAATAAGTGGCCACCATCACAATCAAATTATTGATATTTCTGATTAAATCTATCTAAACTACCGAAATTACATTATAATTATTTAAAATTACAGTATAGTATCGGAACTGGCCAACAGAATTTAATTTATCTAATAAACTAAATAAGTATTCCCTTTAGGTCTGAAGTACAATAAGTGGCCACCATCACAATCGAATTATTGATATATCTGAATAGCCTATCTAAAGTACTAAAATGATGATCCGAATTAGATTATAGTTATTTAAAGGCTGAAGTATATATATATATATATATATTATATATATATATATCTAATATACTAAATAAGTATTCACTATAGGTCTGAAGTACAATAAGTGGCCACCATCACATTCAAAATTATTGATATATCTGAATAGCCTATCTAAACTACTAAAATGACGATCCAAATTATAGTTATTTAAAGGCTGAAGTATAATAAGCAGCCACCATCTCAATCGAATTATTGATATTTCTGATTAGCCTATCTAAACTACTGAATTTCATTATAGATATTTAAAATTACAGTATAGTATCAGAACTGGCCAACAGAATTTAATTTAAATAGTTTATTAACAATAGTTATTGACACATGTGATTCTCTATTAATTTAATATTACAATTAGCACTCACACAATAATTACACGATGATACAAAACAACACACAAATTTGATAGCAGCACAAACTGTCGGGAAAACCTGGAATTAAAATAGAAAAACATTTGAAACTGCGATCGTAGCGCATTCTGCTGGATCCAATTTTAAAACATACCAAGATAAAAAACAATTTATTTATAAACCAAACATTAAACTGATCAATCACTGCACACTTAATATTTACCAATTTCAGTTTAAAAGTGTATTTTACTAAAACTTCCAATTTTATATCCTGGATAACCTCTATGGATATTCCTGATTAGCCTAATCTAAACTACTGAATTTCATTATAGTTATTTAAAATTAACAGTATAGTATCAGAACTGGCCAACAGAATTTAATTTAAAACCAATTCCTACACTATTAACAATAGTTATTCACACATGTGATTTGTATGCTACTTAATTTGAACTTATCTGACCAATTTTGGACTGCAGATTAAAAATGTAAATTACAACAAATTATTTGAAATCCATTAGTTTAAAAATTGGATTATCTAAAAATGTCAACAATAGTTATTCACACATAGAAACATAACCTTTTGATTTGTATGCTACTTAGGTTATTTGAGGTAATGCGACCAATAATCTCTATTAATGTACTATTACAATTTTAGCACTCACACAATAATTACACAATGTTTTATTTTTTATTTTTCTTCCTTTTGCCTGTTGGGCTGGCCTTTATAAACTTATAACGCGGCCACGTAGTACACTTTTTATAACTTTATTCTATTATATTTTAATGTTATTTGCCGTATTTACTTTTGAAACATGAACCTTACAAAACAACACACACACATTGATAGCAGCACAAAACTGTCGGGAAAACCTGGAATTAAAATAGAAAAACATTTGAAAAACTCCGATCGTAGCGCATTCTTCCAAGATCAACACTTAATAATTTACTAAGAATTTCACTTAAAAGCTAAAACTTCCAATTTTATATCTGGATAATCTCTATCCTTCCAAAGTGAGTACAGAATAAGAAGTGGTGTTATTTTTATATGTTTATGCTTACTCTATGCTTTCAAGGACTATAATTGATTAAACGTATGGCTGTGTTGTAATATTATAATGTTTACATAGAACAATTGGTGAAAATTTAACTTTGCAATCTGCATTAGACTACTGATCAAGCACTTCATAATAACGTAATCTAAATGTAAACAAATGTTTCTGCCTCTTTGGTGAACTTCAGCTGAAAATATTCACAACTGTTAAGTATCAGTTCACTTTGTATTACGTGTCGTAGCACAGTCTGTCAGATCCAATATAAAACACTCCAACATCAACAATTTATAATTAAAAATTTAATTAAATTTGACCGAATAAATAACTACAATGAAATTCAGTAGTTTGGATAGGCTATTCAGAAATATCAATAATTCTATTGTGATGGTGGCTGCTTATTATACTTCAGCCTTTTAAATAACTATAATCCAATTCGGATAGTAGTTTGGATAGGCTATTCAGAAATATCAATAATTCGATTGTGATGGTGGCCACCTTATTATACTTCAGCCCTATTGGAAAACCATCTTATTTGTTTATGTACACTCCTGAAAGGATTAACAAAAAATATTGTACATTCAAATAGCATTACGATAAATTAAGTTGTAAATTAAAAAAATATACTTGTTATAAAATTAGTAATTTAAAATTACATTATAATGTCGGAACTGGCCAACAGAAATTAATTTAAAACCAATTCCTACACTATTAACAATAAGTAGTTATTCACACATGTGATTTGTATGCTACTTAATTTGAACTTATGTGACCAATTCTGACTGCAGATTAAAAAATGTAAATTACAACAAATTATTTTAAATCCAATTAGTTTAAAACTTGATCATCTAAACTGTTAACAATATTCACACATAGAAACACAACCTTTTGATTTGTATGCTACTTAGGTTATTTGAGGTATGCGACCAATATACTCACTTCAATGTACAAAATGAGTTCAATAACTTTAATAAATAAGTATAGGGTTTTTATGCACTTTAAACATCTTCAATCTCTATTAATGTATTATAACAATTAGCACTCACACAATAATGTCACACAGAATGTTACAAAACAACACACAAATTTTATAGCAGCACAAAAATGTCGGGAAAACCTGGAATTAAAATAGAAAAAACATTATGGCTGTGTTGTAATATTAGGCCTATAATGTTTACGTAGAACAATTGGTGAAAACTTCATCTTTGCAAATCTGCATTACACTACTGATCAAGCACTTCACAAATTTAAAATATTAACTTTCTAAATTTTTAAATGTGAACAAATGTTTTTCTGCCTCTTTGATGAACTTCAGCTGAAAATATTCACGGCTGTTAAGTATCAGTTCACTTTGTATTACGTGTCGTTTCGTGGCGCAGTCTGGCGGATCCAATGTCAAACACTCCACCATCAACAACAATTTATTATTAAAAAATTAATTAAATAAACTATTAAAATTGGACCGAATTATGAATCTAAACCATTCTCGGATCCAACTGAAGACACACAAAAAGTTTCATTAAAATCGGTCCAACCCGTTTAGGAGGAGTTTCAGTTACCATACACACGCACACAAGAAATATATATATAAAGATTGAAAAGCATTGTCATAAAGGTTGTATTATCTACATTGCCCTACAGCCCACCGATAGGGGCTAAAATATAATTCATTTCCTAAGATAACTATATATTTGTTTTTAACTTCACGTTATCCTGGAAGTTTAACACGTTATATGGAATTTCACACACACACATCAAAACCATGCATAGAAAAACACAAGTATTTTCTTTAATATTAATCACTCTTTGGGGCTTAAAAGAAGTTACAACCCCTAGTAAAACTATAGTTTTGTTTTACAACCGTCCGATGGCTTAAACATTGCAATTTGAAATATACGTGAGTTCTTCGCTCAAAAAGTAAAATTTTTAATGAATTTAACCACCTGTTTGAGCTAAAATAGATTTGCATATAGAAGAATTATATTATATTGTTGAACTTCCCGATGTCTTAGAAAGGTGAATTTGATACACATGTGTATTATGCCCGGGTCAGACTACCGGTTCCAGAAATACTCTATTCCAGAAGTAGATTACAATGTTACTTAGTCACTCATCAGCCTCTTTTAGACCGACTTAACTTTACTTTCATGATCGAAACAGCAACACGAACGCTACTACGGCACAAAAACACATTATACCCGAAGAAAATTAGAACTACCGGAAGTAGTCAGTTTTGCACCAAACAGCTTAAAGTTTCAATGAATCGGGGCAACAGTTACAATGGATACTATGGCACTGGAAGTACTTTACATTACAGTGGCCGGCAGTAGACGCTTACTGACCAAAGAAGACTTCTCGAACTTTTTAAACTTATTCTTAATCGGAGCTGCAATGCAAACGGTACTACGGAGTCGAAAATATTCTATACTTGAAATAAATTAAAATTGCTAGAAGTAGACGTTTTTTCCCTGAAATTGGCTTTTCAAACCAAATATATATATTTTTTTATAGGTTTCACTGATACCTTACTCTCTATCTTTAGAACGTTATAAGATTGCCTTGTAAAGATTAAGTCCGATTATTCAAAATTGAATCAGAAGAGTCTAATACCTTCCACAAAAATTTAAAGAGGGTTTGTTAAGCCATTTAGAAGGACATGTACAGTACATGACATACACGTCACTTCACACGTAATCGCGTGCAAACCGTGGATAACTACTCGTATAAAATAAACAGCCAGATAAATGGGAATAACATATTCTATTTGATTTAAAAAATTAACAAAATTATTTGATATCTTTTATAAATATATTTTACATATTTTTACTTGCGTGTGTGGGCCTTGATCTCATTTTGGGCTTCTTCGTAGGTACTTTATTACAACTTAATTCTTTTTGGTAGAAACAAATCTTGCAATACCAGTGAGAGAGAGTTCATAGTCTTACGAGTATGTTACAACGTAAATTTACAGTGGGAGAAAGTGCACAGAAAAGAAACATCTTAAAAGAACCACGATGGAAAATGGAAGTTAAAATAGTTTGTTGTATTCTAGAACCTAGTTTTTAGGATAACCGCTATGACATTACTTAAGCGGACGTTATTTGTGAGGTGGTGCACCCCTCATAGCTCCCTCTTGTTATACCAGTTCTAGATCGCCACAAGTAGAGTTGTCCGCTGATCCTTCACTGATTCTCGCGCTAGTTTGAAGATTGCTATGCAGGGAAAATTTTCTAACCATTGTGATATACCCTGCCCCCTCTTTGTTACTAATCATCTCTTGGTGGTGTTCCCTCCTATTAGCTTTTTATTTGAAAGCCTTCTTCCTCATAAAGTCTCTTATCCGTCTGCAGAATCTCTATAGATGATCCCTAGGTGGGCCATGTTGCAAATGCTTCAAAACTCAACTCCGGCATGTTATATTTTCCAGGAGACCATCAATGAGCATTTTATGTCTCGTATAAGATGAAGAATAGGTCTTTCCCCACCTTATTTACCGAAGAATTTCCTGCTCTATTTGGTTCTGAGGAGCTACATTAGGCATCCGTCTTCCAAGGATGATTAATGTCACGGGCTAAAACGTGGAGTGGGGGGGGGGGGTTAGAATACTTACGGCTGGCTTATCAGCACTCTAGAACAGCGCTAGGAACTAAAGTAATGAGTTGACGCCCTTCGCTTGTTTGGTTGGGCTGATCAGTATGACCTTCCTGTTAGAATTCATACCACTGAAGCGGTACGTCACAGGTAAAAAAAAATAACTATGCATTTTTTACTTGGCAATAAGGTTTATGTAATCTAACTGGATTTTACAAATACCACTTAGAGTTCTACTTACTTGGTTCTTCGCATGGTACTTGGCCGCCTGCCTAAGAACCGTCTGCTACTTATTGAGGATGTGTACGAATAGAGCACCTCATTCAGACACACTAGAGATCTCGTTACTTTCATGGGTCCACCAGACGTGCTTTATTTCTGACGTCTTTTATCTCATTGTTATAGAATTTCTCATTAATTTAATCATCTTAGAGTGATGGTTTATAATTCCACGGTACTGTGACAAAACCACAATTCTAAGAGTGCAAAAACTCTATAATTGAAGATTAGGTCTGATTTTTCGCTTATTCTAGACGAAATATTCAGCTTCTCCTAAAGAATATACCACAAAATAAGGAAATAATATTAATATTTCTAGTAGTAAACATGGCATTTATTAACACAAAACATCATATAGGAGATTATAAACTTAATTATGTAAACAGCAGTGATGGGAGTAATAACAGGACACACAACAAAGCGAACCCTGAGGGCTTTGTGTGAAAGAAACTGACATTTATGCACAGCTGTCCTGGAATGTTCCTAATTAACTCATTTGAGGATTCATTAACAAATCAACTACATGCATGATTAATTTGCTGTTTGTTTCAATTTATGAAATCTTTTTGCAGCTACATTTATAAATTCTCATTTTTATACTTGTAATGAGATCAATTTTGTAGATGTGTAGGTCTGTACAAAATTGATGTGACTGATGAAACTGTGTGTTTCAAAAGTAGTGGTATTTAATTATTTAAAATAAATATTACGAATGTTCAAGTAGAAGTTTCCGTTGATGTCCCCGAACCAAATATCATATAAGCCACATTGCAATGAGACATGTGATAATGAGGATTCCTTTCAACGTCAAGTACTGACTATAAGATGCTTATTTACTTTTCACTACAATTTTACAATATACAATGGTTTCTTTGTTGTGCCTAGGATAGTAAAATGAAATTCCATATGTGTATGTTACAAACTTGGAATGTTTTTTTGAGAAAACAGTAATTGACTACGATAAACAAAACGGGGGATGATGAAGTAATATAAAGTTATAAATTGTTTTCAGGAGTATTATTATTTTAAAACCACAACCCAAACAACTAACATGGCAAAATCTAAATCCCTTTTGCTCGTGGAATGTTACGACTATTGGTCAATACAAAGCAATGCCCTATTGGTGGCCAAATGCTGACAACTCTGTTTCATCAAACGACAATGGACAGTTAGCAAAGTTATCCTCTACAACAAGCGTTAATAACATCATCTCCTAGTAGTAATTTTGATTGTATAAACAAAATCATATTTATATTATAGAAAATAGCATTATATGTTCAATTGTTATAAAACAAAGAAATTTTTATACAGCATTTAATTATGATCATATATTTTGAACTTTATCCTTGACAGTTATAACGGCTAACTGATTCTTTGGTTGTTATATATTTAATCTGCCTGATATATGCATAATTCGAAAATGTCGCCTGCGGACGCAGTTTTCAAAATAGAAGGGTATGCCTTCTAAGTATAAACATCTATGATGTAAATTGATAGCCTTTGTGATATTTTCAAACAGAATTAGGCATATATCTAGAACTTATTATTTCAGTGCCCATGGGTATTAAAGTATCCATAATGCAAAAAAGACCATTTTATGGATTCTAGAGTTAATATTTATTTTGTGTGTGTACGAGAACACACTTCTGGTTATAACAATATTAATATAATTTCTGTTCAACAATTGTCAACCAATTCAGCTGTCTGACAAATTTGGATTATGTTTCATAAATATTATCATTATCTTGCTAATTCTAAAATATTCCTGAAAGCTTCCAATTTTTCTTTCTTTAAAAACCATTCCTTGACCTCAATGAATATTAAAAAAAGAATTATCCAGCAGGAAGAGTCATTTCTGAGATTAGCGCTTAGCAAAAACATTAGCGATGATCTTTATTTGTAATATAAAAAACTTTGGTCTTTATATTATACAACCAATGCATTTACTTATATGTTTTACACCATATTACAATGTATCAAGTGCTATACATACGTTCTCTCAACGCCAATTCTCGGTTTTGGGTAAATTACTATCAATGTCTATTTTTACTCAGTCACAAATTGCTTATCTACAACCTCCTCGTCTTCAGTACGTCTCTAACGTAGTTGATTGAAATTAAACATATTACTAATTACATTATAGCTTATAAATAAAATTATTTGTTTTATTTTTGAGACTTTTTGTACTACGAAATCCTAAAACTATATTTTTTACATTTATATTTACGTCCTATTCAATGAATAAGTGTTTATGAGCATTATAGCTTAAGCTTGGACATTAGTACATAACAGATATACAAAATAACATCTTAATTTAAAACTTTTATTATTTAAACTTTTTAAATTTACAATAGCACGTCGTAACTGTTTGGGACTCTTCTAAAGTACTGTTTTAACGATATTCTGTTTATTTATGGCTAGGAAGCTATTACAAAAGCGTCCTAAAAGGTTAAGACAAGATAAAAATAGACAAATTATATGTGATTAGTTTATTTCGTATTACTTTTAATAGATCGAATATTCATCGTAGTGTAACTTGATCATAACTTAATAATCGTTTAATTTGATCATAACTTTTCAAACTTTCGTCATCCTAAAGCCGTAGTTTCATTGAAAATGCAAAATGAAGACTGCATAATCTATAAATAAATTACATTAAAGTGTACTGTACTTTGCAACAATTTATTAGTTTAAACACAATCCTTCTAACTTTCAAGAAACGAAACCGTTTTTTTTGGCAGTATGCTAGTAATACGAGTATATCATTTATGTTCTAAACATTTTGTCATGTGTCCCTAGTCCAATCCTAAGGCTTTATATTTTTTTACATTCATAAATACTATAAAATTACAAAGTGTTTATGGCTATTATAGCTTAATGATTGATTTCATTACATAACAGACATACAAAACATCCTAATTTAAAAATCATAGATGCAAACTAAATCAATCTATGTTTATGTAGTAGGTTGTGTTTTATAATTGGAGGTTGCTAACACATACAAGAATTAGCTAGAAAATATTATTTTATTCTCTCAGATTGCAACATTTTACAGTTAGGTGTACATTCAATTAAAACAACGTTTGAATACAGTACGAGACATTTTCTTTTAAAGGATAAATGTGAATATTTATAATACACTTTATGGTTGTCTTTAATTAATGCTTGAATACATATGTATAGCTGTGGGCACTGACATGTAACATAGAACATAATGGCAACATACATAATATCTAACAGTTGCCCTCCTGGGGTATCAGAGTCAATTATCATCGGCCAGATATGCAACTGACAGCATATAATATTGCATATTCTACACATCAGGGTCATAGCGCAATATTCAACTCCATTACACAACACACTAATAACAACCTAGCTAGTAATTAATTAGTTTTTTTCAGCAATGTAATTGAAAGTTTTATATAACTTTAATCATACTCTTACTTTCAATTACAATATAAATAAAAAGTCCTCCAAAAATTCAGAACTGCTTTTTATGAAACAAGTAAGGTATTAGCAGAATTTTAAAATCCGCCATTATTTAACAAAAATTTAGAATTTCAGAATAGAAGTAAAACTGTATATATAATATTAATACCAAAAGAAATGTAAAAAAATACGATCCGAAACCCTTTTCAAACTAAAGTGATAAAATGCAATCTGGACATTAGTACAATATATAATGTAATATTTATAACTTGTGAATAAATGCAATAAATGTTTATCCAATCATTTGTATGTCAATAATACGGAGAGTTTTTTTTATAATTTCAGGCGAAAAATGGAATAGTATTTACTATAATGATTTAACGTTGGATAACTACCAAAAAACTCCAAAATTATGTTTATTAATAGTATTACAGGTATGTATCCAGAATATCAACAGAGTGGTATTGTAGTCTTGTTAAGTTGGGCAGATATTCCAGTACGCATGGTTGCTGTTGGACACAATAGTAGGTATTAGGCACAGAATGCTGCAGTGGTTAGATGCAGATAATTGACACACTCTGGGGAATAAACGCCCTAAATATCAACAGAGTGGTGTTTTAGTCTTGTCAAGCTGGACGGATATTCTAATACGCATGGTTTCTGTTGGACACAATGGTAAGTATTAGGCACAGCATGCTGCACTGGTTAGATAGGTATAAATTACACACTCTCGGGAATAAACGCCCTGAATATCAACAGAGTGGTGATTGATTTTACTATGAATGGATTGCTGCTGGACACAAGTATTAGGCACAGAATGTTCTAGTTACATACAGATGCATTATTCACTGTCCTGCTATATATATATATATATATATACATACATGTACATATACATACTCGTATATATATATATATATATATATATATATATATATATATATATATACTAGCGGACCCGGCGCGCTTCGCTGCGCATTTCAATAAGTTTCCCGCGGCTTCGCACGCAATTTCCCGTTGAAAACAGTACACTATATTCACTTATTCATTTTCTATCACATTCTAAACATTGCTGAGATAATTGATAGTCGTTCCTTCGTGAGCTTCTTGGGCGCATTATGAAGGTATGTACCACATTCCTGATACTTCTGTCAAAAAAAACAACTAAGGTTGATTTTATAACATTCTTTATATTTGTAGCCAACGTAAGATAGTAATTATGATATCTGCATTGCTCTTCTGATCAAGCATGAGCATGGTTTATATTAAATAAATATTGCAGTTAAAGGTGAATTTTTACGTCAAATTTGAATTGTATTATCTGGATAGTAAAGTCTATGTTTAACAGTGATTGCAGAAACAGTTTAAACAAAATTTGTCGTTTCTCTTAAGCTTACTCTATGCTTTAAAAACTATAAGTGTAGTAATTAAATTATATATAAATATATTTTTTGTCGCATTATATATGTTTACAAAGAACAGCTGATTAAAAATTTGAAAAGACTCTTTCACTTAATAACATATGTTTGCTGCAATGCATTTCTTACGGGTATTTCTGTAACCAGTGGGGCGGAATCCTGAATCGGGAAAGGGATAAAAAGTATCCTATAACCTTCTACAGATCAAGACGAACAAATTAAAAAAAAATTAGGCGAATCCGTCCAGCCGTTTGTGAGTGATGCTGTTACACACGAACAGTTTCATTTTTATATAATAGATATATATATATTTATTTATTTATAGCAAGTGGGGTTCGGAGTAGGATCTACGCATGAGTGTTACACAGTGTTATCTGTATTAAGATTAATTAAATTATTTTCAGATTAGCTTGATATATATTTATTCAGTTCAATGATTTTGCATGTCTCTAAATGAGATTTTTGTGGGTATTAGCAAAGCCTAAGTGTTCAAAATATATCTGAAGTACTGATTGAGCTATGAACTTGAAATCTTGCATGAACCTTTAGTTCTCCAAAGGGGAATATGGAGTCTAACAATAGTTCATAAACATTTAATGAGATATTTGAGTATATACGATAAATTAATAAAATTAAATAAAAGAAGCTCATCTGTAATGTGTATTTAATGAGACCACGTGCCACATAACAGGCTCTACAATATCTGAGTGTCTGATGGAATGTTACAGCTATTAACCAGTACAAAGCGATCCTCTATTGGATGCCAACTGACTGCAACTCTGTTTAATAATACGGCGAAGTTTGCATTACCAATTGTAGTCTCATAAGTATATGCACATTCGGCATTATTGTTAATGGTCTTTTCAAGTTTTAATTGCTGTATTTTATAATGTAATCGTGATAACAATTTTTATTGGTAAACCAATCACAGTGTTTAGTCTTTGTATGTTTACAGGGTTTATAAGTTTCAAATTCATCGGCTATTTTATTAAAGTAATCTCTTCTACTATGATTACAATTTATTTTGATTATGTCAGAAGAATTTATGCTATTTTGGTATGTAAACTTCATTGAACATTAGCTAAAATATTTAACTGCGATAATTCCCATGTACATTATAGAAATAGAGCTGCACTTCGATATAGTTAATACAATTTTTTTTATAAGTAAATGGCAACTGCTGGGGTACAACTCTAGAGCTGTCAAGAATAACATGATAAATGCAACATAATACTGACTAACATAACATGTATGTCAGCGGGGTAACCAGGAGTATCAGAGCCGATTACCAACATCCAGATGTGCTAGTGACGTCACAGAATGCTGCATATAGTACGTCATATGGCCCGTATCGAGGATTCAGCTCCATTATATGGCACTCCCGTTACAAAGTAGATAGTTGTTGGTATAACTGTCCTCACAGGGGTATCGGAGTCAATTACCAACATCCAGATGTGCTAGTGACGTCACAGAATGCTGCATATAGTACGTCATATGGCCAGTATCGAGGATTCAGCTCCATTATATGGCACTCCCGTTACAAAGTAGATAGTTGTTGGTATAACTGTCCTCACAGGGGTATCGGAGTCAATTACCAACATCCAGATGTGCTAGTGACGTCACAGAATGCTGCATATAGTACGTCATATGGCCAGTATCGAGGATTCAGCTCCATTATATGGCACTCCCGTTACAAAGTAGATAGTTGTTGGTATAACTGTCCTCACAGGGGTATCGGAGCCGATTACCAACATCCAGATGTGCTAGTGACGTCACAGAATGCTGCATATAGTACGTCATATGGCCAGTATCGAGGATTCAGCTCCATTATATGGCACTCCCGTTACAAAGTAGATAGTTGTTGGTATAACTATCCTCACAGGGGTATCGGAGTCAATTACCAACATCCAGATGTGCACGAGACTACATAGAATACTGAAAATGATACGTCATATGGTAAGTAGCGAGGATTCAGTTCCATTAGACTTTTCTCCCGTCACAAAGTAGTTAGCTGGTGATATGAAAATTCTGCAAAATAACTGCAAGATACGTAATTGTAATTACGTTTTGTATCACGAATCGTTTTTATAAAGAAGTGACATCGTGAGACCTGCATTTATAAAAGCTTATTTGTGTTAAAAAAGTTCTTATGATCTCATTTATAGCCTGCTGGTATTGAGGTAGGCAAAGGAAATTAAGTGGTGTTGGTGTAATTTAAAAACAATAAAAAAACACATGTTTATTCCTAAAAATCTTATTTATCACAACATATTTTATAGCACAGATTCAAATATTTCTGAAACTTATTGACTAATCCAATATATATTAATTCAAAATAAATGTAATGTATACGGTTTTATCTAACATAATATTTACTTTAGTGCACATGCATAATTAATTAATATGTTCATATATGCTATGTGTAGCGTTTTTAAAGCTACATTGGTTTATAGCTTTTATTAAAACTTAAATTAAATGAAAATTTTGGGAACGAAATATTGGGATTTAACTTTACATTAGATTGTGAAAAGTCAGGGTAAAAAACGAACATGTAATCCTTTGGCAAGTTAGTACTGGTAGTTTTAAATTGTTAGGAAGGCAGGTTGACTGCCTTGAATTGATTAGAACTTGTCTTGTGGCGACTATTGTTCTCCTTGTTTTGATACAGCTGGAACAATGAGAGAACACCGCGGATGTCCTGCTAAGTTGCTTGGAGGGAGGGAGTATAAAAGCGCCAACTCATAATTTTCGCCCTTCTTTTGGTTATTTTCGTGAGTTAAGTTAATTACAGTGAGCCGTGTTTCTAAATTATTTTTCCGCGAGGGATTTTGAGGTAAGCACCAAATTTATTGTACGTTTTATTGAAAAAGTCTTCCAGATCTGATATTAAATTAATTTTGTTGTCTTTTTTATGGGAAAAAATTTAAGTCATAGAAACTTCAGAGCAATTTGCATAATTAATTCTCGATGAACAATAGAGCATAATACTGTAGAATCATACAATTTACATTTGGTTCAAACTTGCAAGAAAAGTGAAGAAAAATTGAACTTTGTTAATAACTTTAATTGAAATTTGGAAATTTAGTAATTCATTAATGTTTAATTGGAACTGTTTTATTGTGAATTGTTAATTGGAAATTAATTGAACTTTAATTATTGTTTCAGAGAGTTGTAATCTGAATTGCAGAGACTTGAAAGTTAAGGTTCAACTAGTGGAAAGAGAAGTTTAAATTTTTATTTTGAATTTTGAGTGAACTTAGAAGTGAACATTTTTATTTTAGTGATTTCCAAGTGGTATTTGATTTTTATTTTAAAACTTCATTATTTTATTTGAGAAGAGAGCTCTGATTTTAGTTTGATATATTTGATTAATATTTTTATTTATTGCCAAAGAAACTTTTAAATTTACTAAATGGTTTGTCAATTTTTTGTGGAAAATAGAGTGATGAAAATTCTAAAACGTTGAACTTATTAGTTTGGCAGTTTAAAATAAATCCATTGTTTTTATTTAGAACTGTGATTTTTATTTTAGACAAACCAGATAATATTTAATAGTTAACAATTTAGTAATAAATTGTACTGAATATTCACCCGGAACTTACTAATCAAAAATATTTTATATCGTCTTGAACGTCTCATTGATAATTTAAATATTAATATTCTGGAATATTAATATCTATAATCCAAGTCGTTATACTATGTGATTATATTTTCATAAGTATTCTTCACATACGTATAAATAACGTGCAATTTACAGAATGTAACAGGACTACAACTTATAGTACTAGATGATTATCATATTAGAGCTATATATGTACTTTTACCTTATAAATAATTGTTGCGAGGTAAAAGGGTATTGTATAGGATGAGTAAACAGACTTAAAATTAAATTACAGCTTTTTAAAGTTTATTTGGAGAATAATAACGATATAGCTAATAAAAATTGCAGCCGATTAATCAAAGGAAACTATATATATGACATTTATGAGGACAGTCTCAATCCTGGAGAAAATTATGATTAAATGGTTGCGGAAACAACTACTGCATGACTAATTTTACTCCGTTGAAGAGTTCATGATGGGCCGCTGGGATGAAAATCCTTCAAATTATCAACAAACAATTTCCCAGTCCTGATGTCCAGTTACCATGACATTCCAAATACTTGTTAACTGCCTTGTTTATTGACTCTCACATTTAAGTATTGTGTGTGTAATACCTCAAATGTTGACGCATGCAATGCAATTGTGAAATTGTTGATGCAATAAAGAATATTATTATTATTATTAATATTATTCAACTAAACATGTATGTGCATTATTAGGTTTTTCACTGGATATTAATTTAAACACAAAATTAACAGAGTGGTATTTGAGTCTTGTGAAGAGGCTCTTGATAAGCTGGCCAGATCATACCCCACACATGGGTTGATGTTAGATACAATGGCTGGTATTAACTACAGGATAATGTGCTAGACAGACACACACACACACACACACACACACACACACACACACACACACACACACACACACACACACACACACACACACACACACACACGTGCGCAGATGCACATCCTGGATGCATATTGATCGATCACTGTCCAGTACCAGTTACAATATTTACTATCTTTCCCAAGATAGCTACTATTGCCGCTACTCCAATCCTTTCTAATATCAATGTATATACATTTATGAAACTAAATTATTAGTTAGTTTCATAACTAACTTTATTCTATATTTCTGTTCTTATAATAATATATTTAATAGTATTACGACTAAAGATAAAGTCCATATTGTAATTTAGTATTACTTGTATTAGTAAATTATTTCTCCTACGTTAAATGTACAAATGTACAATTTTCATGAAGTAAAGTATTGCTCCCTTCAATCCCAACACTGTTTTCTCAAACTTCTTAAAACATTGGCCTCAGAAATTATTTATTTTATCAGGTCAAGACCAAACCGAATTGTCATCTGTTAATTATTACAGACTTTAGGTAATAGTTACTACAATAGTTCCCTTTTTAACACTTAAATTACATTATTCTTTGTACGATGATATGTAATGTTGACTACATCAATAATAACTCGTTAAGCTCGTATTTCTTCACATTTGCCATGATAAGTTATTTGTAAAATATGATTACTTCAAATTATAAAACACTTAACGGAACTAGTAAGGTATAAGTATTTATTTGGAGGAAAATTATATTTCCTTTTGTTTTATTTAAGTTCATTACTCACACATTATTAATAAAAAACACTAAGTTGCACTGTACTAGAGAAACCGTCAACCGTTTAGACCAGTCTTCAGCTCGATTTCAATATTCATATCACTGAATTAGTTGGTATTATATTATAACATAGTACTCTCAGTTTGATATGTTATTTTAAAAGGATAATAAAACTGTTTTCATTGCATCCGCTCTCATCAAGATAGGTAACCAAACTTGGCACTCTTCGTTTTACATAAAATTTTAATCATTGCCGACCTTAAGTACCTGTATTATGCCTGCATATTAGAAGACTGTCTTTTATAGCTTTTTTAGCAACAAAATGTGTCTTGAAATGTTTTGCAAATATCTTAATTATTTTACGATTCTGCATGTATTGCAGAAGTTTAAATATATCTTCAATGGAAATTCTGGCATATAATTAGTACAAATTTGCTACTATAACATCCAAAATATATACTCAATGAACTTTTTAATTTGGATAATGTATATTTTAAATGTTAATTTGGCCTCAGACCAACCAGTATTGAAAGATTTCTCTAATACTATTATGGGTAGTATATACGTGTTTTAGAATATGAGACTTCAACAAGGTAAATAAAAGTCAATAGTTATGACTCTCGTATTGCAAAATTTCTCCTAATGATATAAATTACAAATTTTAGCTGGCACATCCAGGCTTTCGACTTATCAAAACTACGTTCTAATGTATTACCTAAGGGGTGCGTGGTCTCCATGCATCTAAGATGTAGAATTGCCACAAATAATCACCGCACGATACAGTGGAGTATATCGAATGTAATTTTAAATAATAAATACAAATAGTCTAATAATATTGGATATTGTTTTATTTTATCGCAGTAATAAATATTTAAGCCAATGCAATTCTTCTTAAATGCCTAGACAACTAATAATACTGAAAATCTATATCGAATTGATAGGGCCGCATTCATAAAGGCCGCTGCCGTTTCAAATGAGAACATCTTAACCGTTATTTAAAAAGAGGCATGATGGTTTAATTAGTTTTAAACCCACCGAGTGTATCAAAATATCGGGAATTTGAAATACACATACAATGAGGCTTTGTGCTATATGTTAAAAAAAATATAATGTAGTCCCCAAAATATGAAATATTATAATATCAGATGATTTACAATGGGGGTTCGTATCAAAGTTGGTGTATTTAGGCCAAACATGAAAATTGTGAAAATAAAACAAGTGTGAAAAGTGTTTATGTAAGCAGACCTTACTGGAAATGACTCACAATTTATTTCAGGATTTTCAGGAGCAGCTTAAGAGAGTGTGTGAGGTGTTGCCCAAGTCAGTATGAGATGCGAGCATTGTGCACCATGATGGTGTGCAAACAATTATCAGTTGTTTCTGCTCCTGTTAGGAATTTACGCCACCGCTGCCGCTTCAATTGAGAACATCTTAATCATTATTTCAATAGAGGCATGATGGTTTTAATAGCTTTAAATCCACCACGTGTATCAAAATATCGGGGCTTTGAAATGCACATAGTTATCTACGAGATGTCCTGGCTGACTAATTGATTCATCAATGACCAGTAAAAAACTACCGTGAAAGATTGAGACATTAAATTTAGTAAATATGTTTATCCTATGTTCTGTATAAAAACTAAGAAAGTTTTTTTTTCTTCAACCTTAAGAATCCGCACTAGCCTCTAAAGTTGCGAAAATTACCATATGAAATATCTTGCGGCAAACTCATGTTATAATTTTCCATAACAAACCCAAACATAAGGCACCTTTGAGGTGTCCTATAAGGTTGTGTTGTTTGATTGTTATTGGAGTCGTATTGCGTATAGCTTTCAAGGGGGGGGGGATTTAAAGATCGTGGATGCTTAGGAATTCAGGTTTGAAAGTTCACTATCATAGAAATAATACCTTGAAACAATCAGATGGAAGTGAACATAATTTTGTTGTAAGAAGCTATAGACTAAAGTAAACTTACTGATATCCAAATAATATGGGCGTTCAATTGAGGTCATAAGACGTTTAGTAATCTCAATATACAATTAAGTGCAACCAGTTCTTGTTGCTATGATTTGAAGAGGGGGTAAGCAAGGTATATGTGGTATATGATAAGAAAAAGATCTCAGGTCCTGTGTTGATGGTACGTAAGAAATATTAGGAATTTCAGTGGGTAATATGGAGGATAATCAGGAAAAATGATTACGCTGGGAGTGGGATGTGGGAATGAGGAAGAAATAAAAAGACCGAGGAAGGGCAATACGAGATACTATTATTAGCAAGACTTTGTAATCATGAACAAAGCAGTTGTACTAAGTGGGGTGCATCAGTATGATGTCATAATTATATTTTGTACATGTTTGTAACATGAAAAGGCCATTGTGAACAGTGGATAAAGTATCTTGAATGCAATGTACTCAATTTAACATTTTGACTAAATATTTGAAAAAGAGATGACAGCCTTAAGAATGGGAGAATGTTTGGATAGTTATCCTCTAACCATTATGGTATTTGTGTCAGAGACACTGATCAGGGCTAAGGGGAGCCTTCCCCAATTGTATAGACGTATTTCTATAAAAATCCAGTAGAATAGGAGTTCTACGGCGGGACATTTGCTAATCCACTATTTAATTAGCGATAAGTCTAGGACAGTTACACTGGTAATTCTGTAACAAGACATAATAGTTTTTTAAATTGTTTTACAGTTAAATAGCCCCATGGAAAAAGATTAGGATTAGCTAAAAAAGTTTGGCCGTTAAGGTATATTGAAACAGGCGGTATTAATAAGAATAAGTTTACAAACGACTTTGGTCGTTTGCTTAAAATGGACTTGTCTTATTAACTATTATTATTCCTTATAACTCATATTATCAGTAATGTATTTTAAGTTTCACAGTTAAATTTTCAATCGGATAAAAGTATTCATTGGTAATTACATAATTCCATTAATAATGTTGATATATTGGATAATGAATCTGGTTGTACTGACAGGTACTACAAAGCGCTATGTCCCCTCGTGTCTGAATTTTCTGGCAAAGGTACTAAGTTTGTTCCACTTGCAGTGTTTTGTTGAGCATACAACAAGTCTTTACTTTGCTTGCTTATATAATTGAAACTATGTTGGTTCTCTCCCGGCAGAGTGATGTATGGTAAAATCGTCGGAGACAACACACGAACCGGATGGCTGAGTTCTGTATTTGTTGGATAATTCTCTCGTCCTCTTTCGATATGCTGTTGACAAAGGTTAAATAACAATAATAAACAACTGATAAAATTAACTGTATGATTTAAATATTAGCATACTCCGGCAGTAAGCATCACAACCTGTTCAGACCTCTTAGTCCACCCTGAACTTTCTGGACGATTCTGTTGACGTATTCAGACAGGGTGAAATGAAATAAAGATTAAATAAAAATGTCTTTATTAAAGAGGTGGAGTTAGGGCTATATATGGGGTCAGCACTTTATCTAGCACGACACCGAGAGTTTTGATCTTGTCTTAAATCAGCAAGCCCTCGTCTCCTAGAGCCACTCTCACGGTACTATTACTGAAAGCCTTAACAACTTCCTATAATGATGTATGCATGATTGAACGCTTGTCTTTCTACTTTCACTGCTATCTGACCACTTTTTCACTGCAGTCCAGTTACTGATTATTGTTTCAATGGCTATATTCATTATCTCTCGTTTTTATGACAATTATAACTGACAATAGCCTTCATACTGGTCAATTGTACAATTCTATACACCAAAACGAGGTCTAACGTATAGATGTTAAAAAGAATAGGCTCCTAGCATGTGCCTTGAGGAACTCCATGCTCCCGTATGAGAGGTGTAGACGTCTCACTCTCCATTTTAGTGATTTAGGTGGCTCTTAGGCAAGACCCACCCAGAACATCGAATCTGATCCAAAACAGTAGCATTTTAACTTTGTCATCAACTTCCCGTAGTTTATGCACGCATGTCTTGGGAGAATTATAAAAGTATAAGTGTGCAGTGCCTGCCATTATTCTGAGAATCTTAAATGTTGCTAACCAAGTTAGCAAGATCAGTATATGAACTATGACTTCTATTCAAAGCGGACTAATTTTGGAAGATTTTCAGCAGCATTTGCGTAGATTATCAATTTTCGTATGATATTTTTTACATCACAGGAAAAATGTATATTGGTCTTAACTGCTTTGTGCTTCTGGGTCAGATTTTCTGTAAACTCTTTAGGACATAAATTTTAAACTTTCTTCTTGTTCTTTACAAGTTGACTTACAAAATATTGATTGCTCATTTTTATGTAATATTTAATATTGGAAGAAACGATGACGCCAATTCATTGATTTCTGCTGTTATGTCCTCTAAAATGTAGTCTAATAAGAAGGGCGACTTTTCCTAGCAGTTTTATTTATTAGTTGCACGGAATTAGAATCACTCAACAGATGGCGTAAACATTTGCTTGCTCCTAATGTAACAAACAATAAGTCAATATTAGGTCCTCCACACAAATTACTGATCTCTTTTCCATGATCTACAGGCAATGACAGTGAAACAAGTTACTCAAATATATGCGCCTTACATAGGGTGGGCAGTACACTAAACAAACCCCTCAGTATAGCCCTCTTCGCCCTCAGGATAACACAACGATTCTCAAGACCAGGATTAATGTCTTCTACACAGTACTGCTCAAATATAATACCACTCTTGATGTAAACCACCATAACGGCTATTGGGAAGGTCAGCACGCAGTGTTATATGTACTAGTTGTTCGAAGGAGTGTCAGGATGAAGTCATGTCCCAGTTACCTTAAGTGAAGGTCACACAAATGTGAAATTAACTCATCGAATCCGCATGTTTAAGCGTGCGATACTGAGGTTCTTCAATCGACCAGCTAGTTTACCGAGTCTAGGAGGACATTCAGACCCCTATCAGCTTCAGAGCAGCCTTCATCCATTCAGACATATCTCCCATTCTGGAGACCAGGCTAAGATTGGGCTATCACTAACACGCGAGGTTGCTAACTGCCGGTGCCAAACTAAACAAGCTTCTGAAACAATACCGTAAAACAGTGATTCTATAAGATAAACGCCTTTCTTGTTGTAGTGTACACTGTTGTGACAGAGGTCTCCTCTACTGACATTGCAGTTTGCTCTAAAGAAGTTTAACGCCAAAGTTTACAATTTTAACTGACTGTTGAAGTGAATCAAATCTTTGTAACCAATAGCATACCTGATTAGTGTTCTATTTAAGAATATTTTAAACTTTAGTTTTAGTTGTAAACAGCAGATCTGCCATTGAATTACCTGTTGAAGTGAATCAAATCTTTGTAACCAATAGCATACCTGATTAGTGTTCTATTTAAGAATATTTTAAACTTTAGTTTTAGTTGTAAACAGCAGATCTGCCATGTTGTGAATTACCTGCTTCTTCCAATGCTCTCCATAGCACCCCAGATCTCCCTCTCGACATCTACGTAAACTATTTGCCAATGGCGTAGTGTAGCGGGTATATTGGTTATAGCAAGATAACCGGATTAAGCAACGTCGAGCGTGGCTGCTGCTTGGATGTTTGACCGCAGAGCGATCCTGTCCTTGCTAGCAACCCGCCTGCCCGGCTGTTTTCTTGGTGGTTCGGAAGTCACCTTTAAGCCTTTGGTCCCCAGGTTAAGTGTTAGAGAAGGCTTCTTAGCCCTAACTTTTCCTGATAAAATAAGGCATATTTAATTTACTTTTACTTTTTTTTGCTATTTGTACCTACATAGGAATATATTAAATCTAGTCTTACATCCATATATTCTAATAGTCTATACTTCATATCTGATGTATTGGCTCCAGGATAATATACTTAATAACCTCCCATAGAACCACATGTTCTAGCACTATATCGCAAATGTGAATCGCCTATTATTTATACGTTTCTGAAGACCTCGGGAATATATGCAGTGGCAGTTTAGAATGAAATTCCGATATTATGATTTGCAGATTGGGCGATGAGTTTAGCTGCCAGCAACACAGGCAGGTTTGCAGATGCTCGCCGCTCCCTCGCTCTCTTCTACATATCGGACCGACTGCAATACTTCTACAGGTGTCAACAGGCATTTTGGTGTAGCGTCGATACAGCTAGGTTCTCTTCACTTTTTGTGATTATCTGATTCACTTACACATTTATAATTTGGATAAGTAACTTTTTCAACTTTATAGTTTCGTACGTACATTTTTGAGGCGTTCATTTGGTTTATTTCTGTATGACGTATACTTTAATTAAATTACATCACAAATATTGGTGTATCTAACACTAGTGTTCAATCCTTGTTCATTTTTTTCGGCTATAAGAAGATTCTTTCGTATAGAGATAATTAATTTCGTATGTACTTTTTAGTTTTTATACGAGTGTGGTGCTGGTATATGTAATTCTACCGCAACTTCTCCAAAATTATTCACCAAAGAGCGAATCTCACTATATAATTTCATCGCCTATAAAAAAACTCGTCCATAAGTCTTAGGGCATTGTAACAGGGACCATTGTCAATAATTAATAGCTACTAATTAAATAAAATATAATAATACTAATACATTAACTAATTATATTAATTATAAATAACAAATGAGTGATAACAAAGTGGATGGATTTTAATGGTATTCAATCGTAAATTAATAACTAGACTGTAAACTATGAAGAAGCTATATAATAATGACAACAGTAAATACATTGAAACTAACATTCAACAAACTATATCGTTAATTTTAAAAATAGGACAGATGTCAGATTGCAATCGACGGTAGAGGTTTTAACTGCGACGCAAAATTATTACGTGCGTTCCCGGAACCAAGCCTATCATCTCAGTGATATCAAAAGAGGATGTTACCAACTGGTGTTACAGTCAGTTACTCATCGTTCCCCAGTTCCACGTAGACGATTAATTGAAGCGTCCTAGAGTCTTGGTTTCTCACTCAGTCTGGTTAATCAGTCAGCAAGTTAAGATTATGTAGGTATGTTACATTGACTTAGGCACTGATTATTTAGAAGCATGTACTGGCGATATTTGTGATACGTATAAAATGTGCTACCACTGGCACGCACTTTTCACATGATTATATTGCGGACTGATTATTTAACTGTGGAAAATAACAATTAAATTACAGCACATAGACCAGCTGTTTCTCAACGTCCGAATCACTTGGCTCATCCTTTACTAAATGTAATAAACAGTTACCCCACAATTTGTCTAATAAAGGCGCAAGCGACTAGTACATTTTCAGAAAGTTAGATTATGAAGGATGTTCCGCCAATTTTTGTTTCTGGGAAACCTTTCGTATACACTAGAAAAATGATATTGAATTTAATTTATCTTTGTGGGTAATACCCAACTGCTGTGTATAATATGAAATGTAGGAAGTGAAGCCAATTACACGTTAAAGTATACATAAAGAGGTGGTCTTACTAAATTACAACAATAATTCCATTTTTATTGGAAAATTGTCATTGTTCGCATCGATTTGTTAACATGGAGAAAGCAATATATTTGTTGCTAGTGGAATGTTACAGCGATTGACCAGTACAAAGCGGTCCTCTGTTGCATTCTAACTGACGGAAACTGTGTTTAATCAAACGGTCATGACAATTACAAAATCTCTTTTCATAACATCAGACATGAGTTGTAATTACAATTTTCTAATTATACATAGTAAGTTTAGTTACATAAACAACGAACTGCGTCATGAACTCATACTTGTTATACAGTTTATGTTTGATGACTTAATTGTGAAACTGTACTTTCTCCTTGACAGTTCATTGATTGTTTCGTCTCTGTATGTTTTAATCTATTATAATTCGCTGAGCGTTTTCCATTACAAACATAAGCAATTTTTAAAATATTGATTACATACACAACTGACTTATATACAGTTTCAATTACTTTTTATTTTCAAATATGTCTATTTATTATTCATAACATTCCCAATCCTAGGTGTACTTAATAGTTAGAATATTCTTATGAAAACTAAAAATCGGTTGGATACTTATTGACAAGATCTTTAAAATGAGACATATTACACAAAACTTTACAATCTTTGTGTGTTGGAATTTGGTTATTGCCGGGTAAAACCGTTGGTCGTTTGACTATATTCAGCTCTTAAGTATAGTGCATTAACTTCATTGAAGGTGACGAAAATTTTAGTTATTTCTTTTGTAATGCAATTTTATAATAAATGTTTGAAAGATGATGACGCGAGTGATAAAACCACATAAAAAATCACACAATATCACTGACCTTGATTGTTTTCATATGAAATGTTGTACCATGGTGTAAGCTTGAATTTATAATTTATTAATACAATTTTACAAATAAACATAAACGAACTATAATACTTGTTCAAAAAGTATAAAATATAAAAATATAAAGTTATTTTTACTTTTATGAACAAGTATTGACAAAAAGAAAGTCTACTCAAAGCTATTACCGCACAACTTTCACTCATACCACATTCATTTTCGCCTATTTTCCCACTTCCAGTGCTAGTTGTCAGTTTTCTGATTGGGCAGTCACCCACGTTTTAGTAAATATTTATTATAATAGGCTTTTTAGTATAGATTTAACGTTTTTCCTTTTAAATATATTTTTTACTAGAGAAGTATATGGTAAAAACTATGCAATTGATGGAAATAGAAAAAAATAACTGTAATTTTGCGTAATGGTTATACGTTACTTCTGGTAATACAAAAAAATACAAAAATAATCAATGCATATAAAACCAAATTATATTCTGTATTATAATAACATAGTACCTAACTATAGTACTAAATTGATTTAAACTGCTATAAAGCTGTGAGTGATTTCTCAACTATTTATTACTAAAGGATTTTCAGTCTTAAACTGTATGAAAGTCATTATGTTATATTAGATGCTAAATTAAACAGCATCCAGAATTGAATTTAAACATCTAGAATATCAACATACCGATATTGGTCTTACTAGAGTCTTATTGAGAGCCACGATATATTCTTATACCTTAAATGGGACGATGTGAGATAAGATGGATGGTATCACCATACTGTAGAGTACTGCTTGGATACAAGTGTAATACACACACAGCAATGGATATCGATCACTGTCCTGTACGATTTACCATGGTGATTACGGCTATTGTACCTACGCCAGCTACTTGTTTAGCTATCCAAAAACTAATTCACTGTTTATGAGATAAGCTGGGCAGATGTTACACACATGTGTTGATGTCGAATACGATGGATGGTATCACCATGCTGTAGAGTACTGCTTAGTACAAGTGTAATACACACACAGCAATGGATATCGATCACTGTCCTGTTGATTTACCATGGTGATTACGGCTACTGTACCTACGCCAGCTACTTGTTTAGCTATCCAAAAACTAATTCACTGTTTATGAGATAAGCTGGGCAGACGTTGCACACAGAAGTTGATGTTGGATACGATGGATGGTATCACCATGCTGTAGAGTACTGCTTAGTACAAGTGTAATACACACACAGCAATGGATATCGATCACTTTCCTGTTGATTTACCATGGTGATTACGGCTACTGTACCTACGCCAGCTACTTGTTTAGCTATCCAAAAACTAAATTCACTGTTTATGAGATAAGCTGGGCAGACGTTGCACACAGAAGTTGATGTTGGATACGATGGATGGTATCACCATGCTGTAGAGTACTGCTTAGTACAAGTGTAATACACACACAGCAATGGATATCGATCACTGTCCTGTTGATTTACCATGGTGATTACAGCTACTGTACCTACGCCAGCTACTTGTTTAGCTATCCAAAAACTAATTCACTGTTTATGAGATAAGCTGGGCAGACGTTGCACACATGTGTTGATGTCGGATACGATGGATGGTATCACCATACTGTAGAGTACTGCTTAGTACAAGTGTAATACACACACAGCAATGGATATCGATCACTGTCCTGTTGATTTACCATGGTGATTACGGCTACTGTACCTACGCCAGCTACTTGTTGAGCTATCCAAAAACTAATTCACTGTTTATGAGATAAGCTGGGCAGACGTTTCACACAGAAGTTGATGTTGGATACGATGGATGGTATCACCATGCTGTAGAGTACTGCTTAGTACAAGTGTAATACACACACACATCAATGGATATCGATCACTGTCCTGTTGATTTACCATGGTGATTACGGCTATTGTACCTACGCCAGCTACTTGTTTAGCTATCCAAAAACTAATTCACTGTTTATGAGATAAGCTGGGCAGACGTTGCACACATGTGTTGATGTCGGATACGATGGATGGTATCATCATACTGTAGAGTACTGCTTGGATACAAGTGTAATACACAAAAAGCAATGGATATCGATCACTGTCCTGTACGATTTACCATGGTGATTACGGCTACTGTACCTACGCCAGCTACTTGTTTAGCTATCCAAAAACTAATTCACTGTTTATGAGATAAGCTGGGCAGACGTTGCACACAGAAGTTGATGTTGGATACGATGGATGGTATCACCATGCTGTAGAGTACTGCTTAGTACAAGTGTAATACACACACAGCAATGGATATCGATCACTGTCCTGTTGATTTACCATGGTGATTACAGCTACTGTACCTACGCCAGCTACTTGTTTAGCTATCCAAAAACTAATTCACTGTTTATGAGATAAGCTGGGCAGACGTTTCACACAGAAGTTGATGTTGGATACGATGGATGGTATCACCATGCTGTAGAGTACTGCTTAGTACAAGTGTAATACACACACAGCAATGGATATCGATCACTGTCCTGTTGATTTACCATGGTGATTACGGCTACTGTACCTACGCCAGCTACTTGTTTAGCTATCCAAAAACTAATTCACTGTTTATGAGATAAGCTGGGCAGACGTTGCACACAGAAGTTGATGTTGGATACGATGGATGGTATCACCATGCTGTAGAGTACTGCTTAGTACAAGTGTAATACACACACAGCAATGGATATCGATCACTGTCCTGTACGATTTACCATGGTGATTACGGCTATTGTACCTACGCCAGCTACTTGTTTAGCTATCCAAAAACTAATTCACTGTTTATGAGATAAGCTGGGCAGATGTTGCACACAGGTGTTGATGTTGGATACGATGGGTGGTATTGACGATATTGTGGACCTCTATTGTTATATGATATTGAACAAAACAATATGACTGCAAAGTAAACGAAATGTAAAATTTAAAATGATTTATCAGTTTAATCCAAAAGTCATATTTTTTAAATAAAATCCAAACTATTAGAGTAAATTACTTTTTAATGTAAAAAATTAAATTACTTAATTGTGCCGGGAAATACGTTATACTTATTCATTGCTATAAGTATAAATACAGTGTATATATAAACACATTTTAATTTTTAGATCAGTTTACTCAAGTTTTAAAACATTACAATACAATACAAATAAGAAATAATTCGTTATATGCATGTGTTTTTAATATAAATGCATGTAAGTGCATGTAGTTTGATACTTCAGCCAAAGTATCAAACTAGACCCAATTCAACACAATTACACAGGTATACGCACAAATTGTCCTATCCGTGTTAGTCTTAGCACATGAATTACATGTGGCTGCAACAAAGTTGAATATTATTAGTCGAACATATTAATTAATGTCTTTAAAAATTAAAATAAATTATAAAAATAAATGGTTTCAATTGAAATAAACATGTGTTAAATAGTAATAATATACACGATTCTATATCTGATAAATTCAGCAATGACGAAAGAAATTGCTAAGAATAATACTCGACTGCAAATTTTGGATAGCTGCTGTTAGAATACAATTTTACACATGAACCCTCTAATCGATACATATTTAACAAAGTTATAAAGAAAGTCAATTTACTATTGTATGATTAAATGTTATATAACAAGTATATAATTTTATATCATAATTATGTTATGGTTATGACATAGCTAGAAAACAAGATTTCGGCTGCAATAAATCTGGCTTGTGGGTGCAAAGTGGTAACAATTGTAACTGGTACAGGACAGTGAAAGATCGATATGCACCAAGGATGTGCATATGTATGCGTGTATGTGTGTATCTGTGTCAGTCTAGCACAATATCCTGTAGTTAATACCAGCCATTGTATCCAACATCAAACCATGAGAGGAATACTTGTCTAGTTGATCAAGAGCCTCTCAACAAGACTCCAATACCACTCTGTTGATATTCTGGATATGTATCTGTGATTCTGTCAGTACACTGTCTAGTTCTGCCTCCATCGTCTTTAAAAAGACGAGGAATCTAAAATCTTGGATTGTTGGTAGTGAGTACGTAGATGGGCGAAATCATTATTATCTAATTCAATTTAAAACAGTTATATTTAATGTTTACATCATTATATGATGATTGATACATTTATATAAAATTAAACTATTTCCTATATGCAATATCACTAATTTTGTATTGATGTGGCTAACCAACATAATCTTATGATCAAATCGTTACCTATTAGTTTTATTAGTTAATTATTTTTCACGATTCAAATAGTTAACATGAAACTTTTTTTACGACAAACTAGGTATATACGATAATAAATAATACAATAAAACAAAATTTTCTACTAAACTGGAGAGAGAGAGAGAGAGAGAGTGAGAGTGATTTATTCCCTACAACACATGAGCAGTCTGATACTTTTATACTTTTACTTTATATCATAATACATACAATAAGTTCTGTATTTAATATTTACTACAATTACAAATCGTTATGGTACTTATAATCTGGCATAAACTTTGGTTATTTTATGTATCTATAAGTTATACTTGAATACGAATTACAACACAATTAGTACACGAAGAATTGGAATTTTGCATATTAAAAAATCTTAAAAAAAATGAGTAAGTCAGAATGGTCAAGGTGAGTCTACTGTGGGTAGGCGAGTGGTTGACGGTTCCAGGGGTATATTGAACGAGGGGTATGGCCTGAGAGTGACAGCTTATTTATACCCATATCTCTGGGATACGAATTGATCTGTTCACTCCTTAGAAAATGTCAGATTTCGTAATATAATGTCCTCCCAAGTTTATTCCAGTTTGAATTTTAAATTACGGTCAATCACAAGTTGTTTAGGGTTGTGAGAAATAATTCCAATGTTAGTGGAGATACTCAGTTACATATATTGCCGTCTTTTCGTATTAATTAAAAAATAAATATAGTTGTACACTGATGCATTCAATGTGAAGTTATCCTCAATACGTTAGAGACGAAACAGAATAGTAAAATATGACTACCCTGGGTTTCAAATATTTAATATTTTTTTAAAATATAATTTACAGCACGATATGAAATATTAAAATGTACAGAAAAATATTTTTCAAAACTCTTGCGGATGGTGAAGTCATCGTAGGAAATGCTCAGCCTAATTCCATGGAAGAACATGGCAATTATCAAGCATTGTATATAAATGAGAATACATGCACAATTTTTAGGCCATCATTGTGAAATTTATTCTTTAGATATTTATCAGAAAAAATGTGAACGATAAACTGACAGAAGATATTTTTCCAGAAATCTAAGTGATACGAAATAAAAAATTTAAATTTTATACCTCAAACATGTAGTTGTATTTGTAAGTCGTACTAACCCAAGCCGGCTTTTGTAATGGTTAGCTAAATCCCGTGGAGAGACATGCAATACAATATCATCGAGCTCTATCTATATCTGTATATATAATTATATATAGATATCATTATTATTATATAATATTATAAATAATTATAGAGTTTAACAAAAGTAAAGTAAATATAAAGTACCTAATTAATAATTTATAAAAAGGTGTTTGTTTGTTTTATGAGATTGGATTATAAAGCATATAGACTACATTTCTGTAATGCATATTTTTGGTAAACTGTACTCCAAACAAAAATACACGAATAAAGCCCTAAATAATAATTATTTTATTAATTTTTTAAATCGTACTATATACTATATTTTATCTAGGTGTTGACTTAGATTACAGTTTTAATTAAATTGTTTTCATTTTATATATTCAAAAGTTTTTTTTACTTTTAATATGTAACATGTTTTGTTTACAGAGCAGTTAATTATATAGCCTACATTATTTTATAGATATGTCTCTAGAGCGAGAAGATTATAACTTATTAACAAAGATATAACTATTTCACATTCAAACTAAGCAGGTAAACAAGGCAAATTTGAACCTCGCCTTGAATTATTGGTTACTACAGATTCTTTCTTCAAAAATATAAATAAACTGATTGCTGTAGTAAGGAAATGCTGTAAAAGATTCGAGTTTTGTGTGCTGTTCGGTGGGGCATTTTTGAAACATTTCTAAAGTAAAGTATGTCTTTTTTGTCTATAATATATGATGAATAGACATATAATGTAAGTAAATTTTGTCAGAATGGCTCTGATAAAAATCTATAAGCGCAAACCATTTTATATTTTATGAGAGTACGTTGGGTGAGATAAAAATGTGTTTCACAACGCACTCTGGCAAATTTTTTAACCTGATGTCTGGAATCAAATTATTCATATTTTGAAATAATAGCTCTTTACGTGTTATGCATTTATACAGTATACAAACAGTCAATGCTATAAATATGGGTTTTATAATTTGTTTGTTGCTTTTACCACGTGTCGAGTGTAAAATCTAATAGTGTTCGAAATTAAAACAGGTTACAGATTACATTTATTGCTATAAATGAGCTTAGTACATATATCACAATATGTATGGGATCATTTCAAAGTAGACGTATGAAAAACATTACTTTGCTCAATTTAGTTACTCATAAATGATAAATACACTAATGCACGTATTAACTATCTTATCGCAATAAAACTAGTACCAACCGTTCAGGAGAAATAAATAGTCAACATTACTCAAAAGGTTTCGTCATAAAACTGTCTGCAGACTGTAAATCTCTCATGTTCCCAATAACGCTGGCTTTGCTGTCAGTGTAATTAAAACTGTAAAAGTCCCGACTGTCTGTCTAGCTCACAACTCGTCCCGGTGTAAAATCTCATTGAACGAAACTTTAGTAGCGCATGCCTCGGGAATCTTTTCATTGAATATATCCACCAGACTGTGTGATTTCATTGTTCATTGAAAAAGAGTCAACGAGTAGAATTGTTCGAAACTCCAATAAAGCTAATGACTTGAAATTAATAGAATGGTAACTTTCAAGGTAATGTTAAAGTCACACTCCTCTTAGAAAGGGTATTGCAATTAATATTTTTGTTAATTATCATGTAATCAATTAGTTCTGCCTTTTTGTAATCAAAAAATATTTGGTGGTCTCTAAGCATATATTGGTATATGTGGAAAAAATTGCGGTGAATTGTGATGTATTAAATAAAAATGTCAATACAAATACACACACACACGCGCACCCACACACACACACACACACACACACACACGCACGCACGCACGCACGCACGCACGCACTCACGCACGCACGCACACAGATAGATAATATACAGAAAACGCTTAAAACATTTTTAAAGAGCGTTTCTGTTCATGAAATTTGTGAGGTAAATTATACCTGACAAAATTACTGATCGAATAGTTACCTTGTTTTAGATATAAAAAAAAAATACTTTCTTCAGTTTAATGGATAAACCTAGACGGTTTGATTCAGTAGATAAAGATGAAGGTTATGCTTGGTAAACTTCTCTATCTGTCTCCTGTAACACAGGGAAGCAATATGCTCTCATTCGTGAGAAGGTATTAGTATGCTACAACACGTGACGCGTAACAGGGTTCGGTTAGGTTGCGTGTACAACCAGAATTCTATAGCTCATTTCGCCCTTGTGATACTCTGAAGACTCTGAAGTCAGGTTTCGCTGATGCTCAGACAAATTCCAGAGAGACAAAAAAATCGCATATGATTAGACAAGAAGTTTAAATACAATCAGGTATTCAATCCTCATTAGGCTTGAATCTTAGTGTGGAACTTTCAAGTCCATTGTTCATCTTATCCAAGAAATTTAATACCGACGGATAGACAATCGTATTGAAAAGTCATTTTTGTATCCCTCCAACAAAAACAAAAGAGATTGTATCATTGTACTAAGTAATAGGTTTATCCCATAAATAAGTAACGACGTTCATTCAGATTTCATAGTTGTAAATGTAACATGATAGAACTATGTGCAAAAGTAGTTTCATAGCATGGATTGATAAATGGTACTTGGCTGGAAACTTTCATGAGTTTTAAAATATAATTATTAAATTTTAATTACTTATAATTAATACTTACAAAGTTTTTGTTCTTCCTCAAGCAGTTAATTCAAATTCACATAGTTTCTTTGTAGTAGACAGTAAACGGCTGTTCATAGGCACTGAGGACATATTACGTACTTAAGCTGGTTAACGAAAATTATTTAAAATTCATAAGACCAATCCTTTAGTGGTTGTTTACGAATCACCAATTAGGTGATACATCACATTAAACTGTATTGTGTCAAATATTATTTTGATTTATTATACTAAAGAAATTTTTAATATTGGATCAGTACTTAATAAATGCAATAACAAATTGAGTTTTTAGAATTTAATGTGAATTAAACAAGTAAATATTGGATGAGACTTCAAATACCTGTCTTAGTTAAAATTTTAGAATTTCCTCTTAACTAGCAAAATATAAAGATTAAAAAAATACTATATGAAAAATCTATAACGTACGTTTGTTTGTCGCCTTGTGTATTACGGAACAGTTAAGAATACAAATATTTTAGAAAAGCACAGTTTCTATAATCGACACTAATGAGAAATCTTTTGACGACCTTTGTTATTGACAAACTTAATTAAAAATAAAAAAAAACTAATTAAATTTAAAATTTGATACAGTCAATTCATTAGTTTATCATGAAATTATGACAGGTTTCTTGTAATATAAAAAGATTTACTACAATTTGGATGAGTAAGATAAGAGGTTTTAATTTCAGACTTAACCATTCTAAGTAGTTTCTTAGAGTTTCTAAGTAGAACACCTCGACTTCAAAAACAGTAAATAACTGTTCAAATTCAACAATTCTGTGTTATTTCGGTATTATACAGAATATAAAATAAAACACTAGAGTGAAGGATATTTCGTAGTATTCAGATACTAATAAACATAACTATACAAAAATAATAGGAATACAGGTACCAAAAACGTTTATACTTGTAAAACATACGTATGTGTTGTGGAATCCAATGTTCCATATTACATTGAAAGAGTACAGTATTATTTTCATATACATTGTGTATCCAATATATGATTTACATGAGAGGAACACTGTTTACCTCAGGGAATTCAAACAAACGAAGACACTTCCAGCCATCTGCTGTAATGAATTAGTGCTTTATGTGCTGTTTCACTGCGTGGTTACTGCTTGTTTCTTTATTGTTACTTCTCTAAGCGATATTACTCGTATGCTACAGTAATAAAATAACACTAAATGAGTTAAGAATAGTGTTAATATATTGGGTATAAATTAGAAAATATTACCTGTAATTGTATGTTGTCCATTGCACGTAAAATATTAAAAATTCTTCTTGTACGTAAAATATTAAAAATATCAATAAGTTTACTGTCAGAATGATACAGTATTACGGGAATTATCACCTTTTAACATTTTCTTTCTTTCTCATTCTTTTCTCTCTACACATTTTTTCTCATTTATGTTGCAAGTATTGTGATGTATATATACCGATACCTATATACCTATTCCTTTCATCGTTGTCAAGTGATCTATTTAGAGAGACCCATGAGATCGTGTATTACTATTCCTAGAACTTTCTTAAAAAACCTATTCTTCTCATCATGCACTTTCCGTAATCATTAAATAATTCAAGTTTAGCTCATTTTTTTACGTAAATTGAACTAGTGCATGACTATTACTTAAGTATTATCCTCTACAAAATAAGAGGATGCCTATCAAAGAAATTTACCATTGATATTTTACGTCTTGCTCAAAATCACATCGCGAATACATCGGTTTCCATTTTAATCATGTTTTAATATAATTAACAATGTTGCTCCTGGTAGAAATTCAACTTGCAAAGATCAAGCATTGCAAATTATCTCTAATTTCTTGTCTTAAGTTCGAAAATGGAATAAGATTTTTTCACCATTATATCTTATTATATCTTATTATATTTTCACCATTATATCTTCACTCTCAAATCACGTTACTCCATGTAACTATTAGCAATTCACCAACTTTTCTAATAATCGTAACTCTTCAGACTTGAGTCAGCATTTCACATCTGGCCACCTTAAATACCTATCTCTACAGTTTTGAGTTATTAATATACAGGTTTTTCAACATCCTTATATTATTGGCCATGGGCCGGAATACAGAGATATGTAGTTACCCTGCCTCAGGTGTCTTTAAACTTTTTCATTCGAACGCCAAAATAAAAGATTTTATGCGGCAGGTGGGTAAATAACATTCACGTATATCTTATTGAAATACCCTATGTTTAGATATGTGCACTAACAACCAAAAACGAAAGTTGTATATTAAATCAGCGAATGTAGTTTTTAAAATAGGATTTAACATAATAGTCCAGTCGTATTACCTGATTGAAAAAATAAATGTTTTCTTACAGCAAAACTAATGGCACAATTTAGTCAAATACATCATAAACAAATAAAAAAAAAACCATTTCCGAACCAAAATCGTCTATTAGGGGGTATAGGAGGGGTGGTTTTTAGGGGTGAAAATGGTTTTTTGCAATTTGTTGAGTAAAAAATGCATCCTATTGAAAACAGTCAAATGTAAAAGTTGTTGGAAATAAAAAAATATACAAATTATGTTGTAATCATTTTTGGCCTAACCTCAAAAATTTCCCAAAAAAAATTATAAAAAAAACCGATTTTTTTGTTTTTAATTTTTTTATTTTTACAAAAATGGTTTGATTGAGCTGAAAAGTTTGATCAAATATTAGTTTGTGCTATTCTAAAAATACTGTATTTTTTTCATTAAGAAATATTTAGCCGTTATAATAAAATTTCACTTTAAAAAAAATATTTTGATAATTTTCAATCACTAATTTTGAAACATTTTTTTTAATCAAAAAAGGTTCTGTGACGGCTCATTATTTTCGTTTTTTTTTGTGTAGTTTAATTGAAAAAAAACTGCAGTAAAATTGAAACTAAACAAGATGTTGACATTTTTCATTATACGTTGTATTATTTACGGTGGAAAAATTGTTATTATTTATTTAAATTATAATTTTTTTTATACCAGTGCTATTTGTAAGCATTAAGCAAAATAATAATGAATCATGCATATTTAACAATTACGTGGAAATTTTTTTAAATAAATAAAAAAACAGAATTCGAGTCATAGTAAATTTTTTTTAATTTGTATTTTTCATCATATATTTTTTATTTCTTTACAAAATTTTTTACAATTCTTATTGAAATTGAATCAATAAACCATTATTTCTTTCCAAAAGTTTTTTTTTTTGAATATTTATGTATTTTTTTCAGTGAACTTAAAAATATAAATATCTTTTTTTCATATTGTACGTCATCTGATCGTGATTCATACCATATTCTACTCAATTTTTCCCTGCTTTTTTAAATGTAATGATTGTATCTCCTTTCATTGAAGGAAACACAAGATCATTATCAAAACTATCTCTCAATTATTTTTTATTGTATTTAATGTTGGGATATCACCATCAAAATCTTCTTTAATTTTCGTTAAGGGAAAATTGGCACTCGGATGATTTTTTTTTAAGTAATACACGCAGTAACTTATAAAATCTTTAGAATCTACTCTCGATGTATGCCTACAAGATGTTGAGCTTGTCCCATCATAAAAAGATGACATGCACCTATTATGATAATAAGCTTGAACTTCATCTGATTCTTTGAGAAAATTCAGTCTAACTAACAGACTTTTATTAAATGATTCTGAAACATCTCTTCCCTTTAAAGTTGATAAAAAATTTTCTTTAGTCTCAACCTTCTGCATGCCGCGAAATTGCTCTATTTTGGTTAAAAAGTTCTTCACAAAAAACACAATGATGCTCAAAATCAGAATCACGTGCTTCTTTCATAATCTTCTTCCCAATAGATATTTTTTCTTGTTTGTTCTTTGGAAGCTGTAAACAATTGATCGAGGTTCTATTGTATGCAGATCGACAACCATTCATGAATGTGTGCTTCAGTCAATTTCTGAAATGTTTTGTACCGCTGATCATTGCTTTGTTTACTTGACGAAATAAGAGTATCTATCCCACGACTTTTTATTTTCACCAAATCTCCATCGCGGCTTTTACAAATGATACAAGAAGGTACCTTTTTCCACCATTTACATGAATCTATAAAATGCAGGAAAGCACGATAAATTAGTATACTGAAAATACGTAAAAAATTACTAGATAAATAGCATGCGTAAAATTGTATGTACAGAGACAAAGTTTTATGATATGTAATTATTTTTAATAGTTTTTTTGAATAATTTGTATAAAATTTTGTTTCGCAAAAATTTTAAAGTTTTACTTACGATTTGTATTTTATATGGACAAAAATCTTGTAAATTGCTAATCACGAGGCTTATTTCACGACACTACTCCAATATAACTTGACTGACGACAAAGCAGCTGCTTATTGAATGCTTAGAAACATACTGAAACCCGTTATAATAGAAGAATAGGATTGACCCCGCCCTTTTGCTTCAAGGACACTATTATATACCTGTACTATATACCTGTAATCCAACTTTCACATTCAACAATGTTTCTAAACTTTTTCAAAATATTCGAAAAATTCTTCAACATTAAAAAAAAATTATAATTTAAATAAGTAATAAACTATTTTTCCAATGAAAAATAAACAAATGAAAAATGTCAATATTTTGTTTATTTTCAATTTTTCTGCAGTTTTTTTCAATTAAACTACATATTTTTTATTTCATTTCTTCAAAATAAACAAAAAAAAAAACGAAAATAATGAGCCGTCAGAGAATTGTTTTTGATTAAAAAAAAAATGTTTCAAAATGGTGATTGAAAATTATCAAAATATGTTTTTAAAAGTGAAATTTTATTATAACGGCTGAATATTTCTTAATGAAAAAATACAGTATTTTTAGAATAGCACAAACTATATTTGATCAAACTTTCAGCTCAATTAAACCATTTTTGTAAAATAAAAAAAATTAAAACAAAAAAAATCTGTTTTTTGAATTTTTTTGGGAAATTTTTTAGGTTAGGGCAAAAATGATTACTACATAATTTGTATATTTTTTTTATTTCCAACAACTTTTACATTTGACTGTTTTTCAAATAGGATGCATTGTTTACTCACAAATTGCAAAAAAACCATTTTCACCCCTAAAACCACCCCTCCTATACCCCCTAATAGACGATTTTGGTTCGGAATCGTTTTTTTTATTTATTTATGATGTATTTGACTAAATTGTGCCATTAGTTTGCTGTAAGAAAAACATTTATTTATTTGACCATTTTTAACTGCTATTTCTCCTGGACTATAAGGATAAAACATTTTTATCAAAATTGATTCATCTTGTACTTAATACACATTATATTTTTCAACATTTTTTATACACACTAGTAACACAGTTGTGTCTATTGATCATTCGCTTCACTTTATGTGAATATGAGCAATTTTTATGATTACATTTGTTGCTAGACAACAATCTCAGCCCGTACTGGTCGAGCATTGATGCTGTTTTTACCAATGCATTTTTTATATTCTGTATAAAAAACCCCTCTATAATTGAATGTAACCAAAGCAATTTTTGAGAAATTGATTCAGAAATATATTTTTAAACTGTAATAAAGCTCAACTTCGACTCTCCACTCTACTCTTCGTGTTATGGAGTGAGGTCATCTCTCAAAGACCTGCAACGAAAAATATAAAAACCTGAATGTATCAATTTAGTATTTCACTATAAATAAATTATCCACCAATGCAGTTTGATGTTTATGAAAAGGCTACGAAATACATTTGAAACCATACTTGTAAATGGAACAAAATTTGCGTTCATGTAGTGTTATTTTGAATTTTCATTCGCTATAAGTTTAACCAGTTTAAAAAGTGCATTTTCAATTTCAACTGTTAACATAAATTTAGATGTTAAGCTGTATCTTTTCTGCTGATGATGCATCTTCAAAGGCAGCAAAGTGAAAAGAAAATGAAATAATATGAAATATGTCTTTCTTTACACAAGAATACATATTCAATTGGTGAAGTTAGAACTAATAAGTCCTCTCTCACACCTAACTAAACGAACAACGTCTTTAGTCTAAAACAGAGCTACAATATAGTCTATATTATTGTTGTACATTCCAAAATGATGTATTTAATCTATATATAAAATTAAAAGAAAGTTCTTCATGAAATGAAAAGAAAAATGAAAAATGGAAGGAAATTAACAGTCGTTCATCCATTAACATTAACACAAAGCCATCATCCCATACCCAATGCTACGAAATCGTCAACCTGCCCAAAACATTCGGTCCTTCACCACCGCCCGAAACCGTTCCCAAATACAATACCGTTCCCAAAGATTACAAATACCTCTGATATACCGTGAGATAATTCCAGAGTCGACAGTCAGAGACTGTGAATGATTTAATGTAAAAAGAAGATATATAAACAGTAATAGACAACAAATAGGCTCAACGTTGAATATTCCAAATTGCTTGTTTCAAAAATAAGAGAAAACCGTTCAGACAAATTAAAAGGGGAATAATCGTTGTAAAAATGGAATGTTAAGAAATGCATACTAAGAATGCTAAAGTTCTAATTTCTTAGGAGTTGTAAATTTCTCCTAACTTATGTTCTAAAAGCTTTTGCATTTTGTAGCTTTATGTAGTTCAGACAATCTCTGCAGCACTTTTTCTCTGCATCGGCATATCTGGCTATTCACTTCTGAAACTGAAGGAATTGCTTAAACTAGAGATGTTTCAGCGCTTGAGACGTAATATAATTCACTACCGTAATAGCTACTGGCTTTACTACGAATAACCTAAGTTTTAGCACACAGTGCTTAGTGAATAGTACAAAAGAATTTCATGGGTTCCTAGTCCCCAGTGATTGAACTAAATTCGAAACATATCCTAATAAACCTAGAGCCTCCATCTGCAGTTGTTATCTCAAGTAATTTTTGATCAAGTAAAATGTTACATATTATTTGATTTATCTTCCAAAATAATGTTTCGCAGTAACGTTGATTTTCGTGGAATAAACATCAGCCAACTCTTTGATGATTTCTACAGGCTTCTAAATAAATTAAATTCGTCTCAAATTTTCTTACAAGTATCTTCGAACTGGTGCTTATATTTTCTGATCGGCATTCAAATTTATTTGGATACAAGCTGTGTGAATTAAATATTTGCTGGCTTTAGATACATAACACATCTATGAGTTTTAAATGAAGAGTCGCCGTCAGAAAAGAGCTTCATTAATGTGGAAATGAATTTAACTTAACTACTTTGGTACTACTCGATTGTAGCTTTAATTTGTAGATCTAGTAAACATGTAAAGTAGAGGTTACATAGATTCTTTTCAAAAATTGGATTCTTTGGTAAGGACTTATATATAATTTTAAAATATGTGCACTTGCTATATTTTGTTTTTAAACTTCTATTAGTACTGTACAATTTAATTACAAATACATTTTCTTAACAAATACAACAAAAAGTAGTGTGTTTTCAACCACAAAGTAGTCGGTACTTATCATTAAACGCAAAAATCAGACTACCAACGTTTCTATTTTTCGTCAAAGACATAACTGTAACTTAAAGTTACAAACACAAACAAACTATAGCTGAAAATTGTAAAAGCAGCGTTTAGTTACCGTCTACTAATACTAAGAGTGAGAAACTAAAGCTATGTTATGCTATTGGTATTTATTTGGCGCCAATAACTTACTTGTGTTACAGCGGAACCTCCTAGTTCAAACTATGGCTTGTTTACAAGCCATATATCCATTTTGCTCTTGTCATAAGAGCACGTAGTATAGTCCGCGTTAAACGTCGTGTACTTAGTAATGGGAAGGTTCAATGTGAATGTTGAGTTCAGTTCAGTGTCACTTTCCGTTTAGTGCAATGTCTGAAACCTGACACTGTCACAGACATGACTCCTGGAATCTGAACTCCACGTCCGTCAGAAGAGATCCGTCAAACGTCCGGTACAAGATCCGTCGGAACAATGCGCCAGCGAAGAGGGTCACAACGAACTATTTTGGTCATCTGACATAAGAGACACGTACACTACAAGATCCAGTGTAATCTAGAAGAGGAGGTCTCATCAGGTGAAGAATCAAACAAAAAGCTCCCCACCATAGTTACGCTATGTGTAGAAATTTCGGATGCTACTCCATGTTTTGGGATCGTGTATAAAACATCGTTGTGCAATCAACTATGCGCCTGATGAGACAACGAGCACACCTCTTGATTGTCCCGTCATGTAGAAAACTCGTCATATGACCTAGCACTAAGATCTTAATTTCTTATCATATCGTAGCGATCCAATATATTTCTGGTTAAAAATAGCGTCAGGATCTGTATCTCAAGAAGGTAAGATTTGAGCATTTAGCCATTACCGATGTACGTTAAATATACTATATAGACTGACAATATCATAACGCATATAAGAAATACTATTAGAAAAACTATTTAAAATATAAACTAAACTAGGCTAAGTTGAGTCAGTCTAGCTATTCTGAATCTCTTATTCACAGTATTTCAAATCCATAATCGCTTCGCTACTGACAGAAATTAATTTTTGCTGTCTGGCCGCAGCCCGTATTTTGGAAGCACTGCTCTACCTCATTAGCCTTAAGTCCACATTATACATCTAGCCACAATGAGTACATATTTTTCCACTCTGAAGATAGTAATAGACAGTTTTTCCAACATTTTTACATTATTAGATATCCACTGGAATACACCTTCATCTCATAAGCCTAGCTTATATTGGTTTAGGAAATATGCCTATTTTGTTGAGTCCTTGGTCTTTAGATTTAATTTGATTTTGGGGGTCCATAACACCATTATTTTTGTACACCAAAATTCTTTTTTTATCCTTCCCGATTGGTTGATAATATTTTGACCCATTTAGGTAAATCTTTAATTAAATAAGAAAATTGAGTGATTTTCCTTAACTTTTGTTTGTAGTTACACTTTCCACAGTAAAATTCAAACGGATTAATAAATTCAGCTACAACATATGCCACTTAACTTGTACAGTGTAATGCCTACCGACAATGAACTGCTGATGGACGAGCGGTCTAAGACGTTGGACTTTGAGTCTGAGTTACAGATACAGGTACAAATCCTGTCTGTGACCCTTGCACTTTTATCAGTACCATCTACCTATTTATTGTATCGGCTCTCTCCCTTACTCTGCTTGATAAGATTCTCGCACAGTCCAGTGGCCCATGAGGACGGGGAGAATAAGGCATAAAAGGGGGTTGGTTTCCCCTTAAAACAATTATTTATTAGCAGCGATGTTTTTATGAGTAGCCTAACAAATACCAAATGTCAAAATACATAATCTAACGTGTCAGTTAAATATTGTTAGACCCATTACTCTAGACACAGCCTATCATACGTTACTCTTCTTCACTATCCCTAAAGTGTACGTAGTATAAGATATGACAAGTAAAATGAAATGGATATCAGTGCTAGTATCTTAATATAATAAAAAAATTAAATGAACACTTATTTCTATAATTTATTTTAAACTAAATTCAGTTATTTTGTTAGTTTGATGATGAAACAAAAACTAGTCTATTCTTGGAGCGCACTGTCTAAACTGGCGAGATTAACGCGGCGATCAATCAAAGTGCAGCCTCGTTGTGGTGATGGCTGTAATGCACTGCTGTCGGGTGTTGGGGCCAACACAGGCTTTACTGCTGTGCCACTAAAAATGTATGTCTCACTTTAAATTTATCAACTACGATCAGATTACTCTTCACAATAATATTAGATTCTATATTCTAAGAGTGTATGCGCGTGTTTTTAAGTTATTCTGCAGACAGTCTATGAGATATAGCAAAGAGTAAATCTCCTTATTGAGAACTAGCTCTTACCTGTGACTTTGCTCGGAATTTAACGTTGTTGCCATCTTAGTGAAATAATCTATAATGTAATATGATGAAGCCGTATAATATAAAAAAAACATATATCTCGTCATATTATTTCAGTTCCCATGTGGAACAAATTCAAAACTAAATACAATTTTCACTAGTTCATATCAATTTTACGAGTGTGCGGGCATACATTTATGATTATAACTAATCACATTTCTGACTCCACCGTTGAGTTTGCCTGTCACAAGTTCTCAATCAAGAAAATATATAAATTTGGAGATGAAGGGCACCTACTTCGAAAAAAGGTCTACCACTGTCACTTTAATCTATGTTTGGTCTAAGGTATCGTCAGTGCCATAAGTTGAGTTTGCCTGTCCCGATAAACAAAATTATAGGACTGATAAGCTCTATGTATACCTTCCCATCAGCGAACGATCTTAAAATTTCTATTCCCACATTTTAAATTTAATTTCAATCTATTTTATTTATGGTGCAACAGTTGAGTTTGCCTGTTCAATAAAATAAATGCATTCATAGGTTTACAAGATATTAATCGGTCAAAAAGCGAAAACTATCGATTCTTGTAGTCTACTTCCGGTCTAAAATGTTTCAAGTGCCGTAGATGAGTTTAAAATAACAACGAAGAAAATAAACATACTTTGTACGACTGAAAATGTACTGCGGTAAGAAATTTCCGATTGCTTTGATTTACTTCTTGTATCATTGTATTTACGGTTTCATAGTTGAGTTTGGGATGTTGTCTCGACTAAGAAAATATATAATATCTAGGTCTTGAAAACAACCTTAGATTAAAAACCGCTTACTTCTGTTCTGTAATATTTTTAGTGATACAATAGATTTTGATTTCTTACTTAGATAATCTAAATATATTATTTGTTTAAAGTTTTTTATTGAAGATGAAGTATTGACAGGGTAACATAATTTCGGACATTCACCATTGTTATGGTAAAAAAAAGGTGTGACACAACGTTTCGAGGATCGGAACCTATCCCCTTCGTCACGTGGGGTAGGCGTTAATACAGACAAAAATAAAAACAGAAAGAAGAAAAGACAGGAGAGAAAAGGGTTCGAACATACCGAAAATCTGCTTGTAGTCCAGTCCAGGCGTTGTCACTCCACACGATGCACAGTCCCGAGCACAGTTCACGAATACGGGAATTACAATCACACATCAAACCAGCATAGGCTGTAGTAAGATACTAACAAGAATGTCAATGTTGGCTCTTTCATCGGCACCGCGTAGTGTCTTCTGAAAAAATAAGACAGAAAGGCGATGGTCAGGAGAGGAATGGGTAAAGTTTACGCGCATCCGGCGCTATATAGATTTTGCTCCTAGGCCTTAGTGTTATGGTGTGGGTACGAATTTTGTTGGTAGAGGTTTGTTGATTGTTATAATCTTTTAGCTTTCCTAGTTAGTTCTTTTTTTAATACTGGTATCCAAAGTGGTCTAACCTCAGCAGAAGGTTACATTATCGGTTGGTCTGCTAATGCTATGCATGAAGCCTAAAAAATTTTGTGTTAAAAAAATTCTCCACAGTGTGGATTATGTTAGCTTCATATATTTGATGTGATGAATTTCAGACCAACAATTTTGAGCAAATTTAGACTTCTCCACTAATCTTTTTTGTGTTACTTTCTCTAATTCCCACATTTATGGGATATTTTCTTGCCTTTGTAATATCTTTTTAAAGAGCATGTCATCCGTTTCTGCCGCAAGTTTAATTACAATAATAGTATAGTAAATTGTATGTATATAAGAGTTTACTTAACAATTTCGTTGAAAGTTATAAAACATAACAAGTGATATGAATTTAGGCATATTTAGAAACTGAAATAAAAATTTAAGCTATTGAAACTGTAATATTGCAACGATGCGCAGCAATCACTACTTGGAGTAATTGACTGTTATTAAATGACACAGTTACAGTAATGGATAAGTTGCTAACGGCAGGTATATGTAGTCAGGTAGAAGGCAACTTTGCAATGTCACTAACCGAGTTGTATTCTGTGCAATCAACTTCTGTCAATGTGTCCTTATCAAATATCTATTTTATCCTGGCTGTACTTGTTTTGTAGATAAGAAGAGTTTGATTAGTGTTATTAATATGCTAATAATAACACAAAATCACCTACCTAGATTTATCAATAGGGGGTGTTCAAATTGTTTCCACTCGGCTTCTTACCAATATTCCAGCGAACATTTACCATTTTGGAACGGATGAAGCTTTTGAAGCGGGGTTTACGGCATACGTCTTTGCTTGAATAACCCTTGCTTACCATACCTTGCTATGCTTACATTAAAAATGTTGTAATGACACCTTGTGGACTGATCCAATAGAAGAATAACAGGACACTGAATACATCTTAGTAGGTGTTTGTATACATTAATCATGTATGAAGTTTTGTAGCTTTAACTGATATGGTTACAATAAAATTAAGCCATTCTTGTACATGCACATAAGATCATTATTAAAATTTCGAGCGCCACCATTTTGTTTAAGATTAATCTTTTGCGACCCAATTTGCGACATGGTGTTCTACTAATTAGGAACTTTAAAATGACATGTACATTGACCTATACTTACATTTAAGACTTCCTCCGAACTTACAGGCCGTTCCCCTGAGATGGTGAAGAGGTACTGATTACACCAAAAAGTTTAATTTTATGTCCTATGACACTGTTACAGTCTTATGTTTTTACGTCTACGAATACAGAAGATACTAGACAGTTTAAAATCTTTCCGGCACCCCTTCATATATGTACATCATAAAAATATTAGTGTAAAAATCAATACATAGTGACCACCATTACCGGAGATTTGCACTTTTTCATTAGAAAATACCAGTTTTAATATGGTTTTATTTTTTTAAATAGTTGGGGAAATATCTAGTATTTTTGTTCTCTTTATTTATACAACTGGCTTAAATTTATTATAGACTTGAGAGCCACATCTTCTCACCATCATAATTACACGCTTTAAATACACTTTCTATTTTGTATATTGTTTATGCCATAGTTAGCTTCACTGGTTTTCTATCTATCTGTATTAGTTTTAGGTGATAATTTGGTTACAGAATATCTGTTTTTTAACCCTGATGAAAACATTCACTATTTTATCTTGGAGAGGCGATTAACTGATTTTGAAAGCTTCACCATTCTACAATTTCGTGTTTCTTATACTATGTTTGCTTCAATGAAAGACCGTTAACAAAATTACATTTTCTGAAAGGCATTATTATTGAACTTGTTTTGAAAAAGCATTGATATACTGCAACCTTTTAAAGCACCTCCACTAACTTCTGTTCGTATAGCCATTAGAATAGACTTCGGGGCATTCATAAAGCCAATTATCAAACACTATTTCCATAGACAAAGATTTTATTAGCCACCCATGTTTGTGGCCTATACTTTACCCACAATTGTCTGCAGAACACCTTTAGATTGATAGTTTTTAATATATGCATCATATCTTTATCCTATCAGGTTGATAGCAATATATGGGTGTACTTTAATTCAATTAACCAGGGGTTTGACCAACTTTCCAGATGCAGCTATTCCTCTGTAAATACTCCATAAGCCACCAGCGATGCAATGAACAGTCATCGTCACTAAAACTCAAAATTACTTTCACTTTAATAACTTATTATTTCAGTGTTTAACTACTATTTAAATTCCATTTCCAAGGTACTTTCTGACGGAAAAGACCTAGTCTAAGCAAACACCATAGGTCCCGCAAGTTGTTTTTTAAAATCAACTCAGTAAGTACCGAAGACTTCCTGAAAGTTTCCCCATATTAATATTTTAACCACATCAAGGAAATTGTCAACTAAATAGGATAATAGCGTGCAGATACATGTATATGCATATGATTATAAATCTTTATGTTTTAGTATGTTCACTTATGAACAGAATATCAATTGTAGTTCCATAAAAGAACATAGGAGTAGCAGCAATAATTGTAATGTAATATAAACAACATTCTTGGAGATATATTAATCACTTAATATTCTGTTAGTTTCTGCAAATATATTTATATATAGCTTGTACCATCATGAACACAAATAAACGATCTACAGATCTTGTATGTTGTTCGTGGCCATATATTATTATTGAGTTCCATAATTTATTATTGAATTTTAACAAAATAATGAAGGTTTTCATTTGCACCAGTGGAGTAGAGGCTTGGTATCGGATATTTAGCTAAAAGCTTATTGTGATCCACGACAGCGGGGGATTATGTTGCTGAGACAGGCCAGTCAAAAAGTTGAGTAAAAGATTATTCTCAAAAATATGTCTCAAGATCGATAATGTTCCAAATTTGCTGTTTGACTCTTTGCAAAGTTTAAGAGTGTAAAAAAATAACAACCTTAGGTATCAAGGTTGAACATTAATTCCATTTAACATTGAATAATAAAAACTAATACCGCAAAGTAGAGGAATGTCTTGCCCCTTTTCTTGAAGATATAAAATTGATAGAACGTAGTTTCTCTTTATGAGTTCTCACATACTTTTTACCCTAAAAATGCAGAAGTCAAAAACCAATAGATTTATTCATTTTCAAGTTTCAGGACTCTAGGACTCTTCTATAAGAACGAAAAAAAACGAAAAGAGCTTTTTTTAAATAAGTGCATAATTAAGAAGCATCATAAATAGGTGACTGGCTATATAAGTTATTAAGAACATTAATTAGACCATATTATTAATTCATTATTACTATACAGATGTATCCAACAAACACAGCACAATATGTATTTATTAAGTGTATATCTAAAAATATATTTTATAGTAAGAGGTGAAATGTATTAACAGAATAATAAACACAGTACAATAGTACATGGTAATAATGTTGATCTGAGCACAATATGTAATTATTAAGTGTATATCTAAAAATCTATTATATAGTAAGAGGTGAATTTTATCCACAGAATTATGAACACAGTAAAATCGTACATGGTAATAATGATGATCTGAGCACAATATGTATTTATTAAGAGTATATCTAAAAGTCTATTATATAGTAAGAGGTGAAATGTATTCACAGAATTATAAACACAGTAAAATAGTACATGGTAATAATGTTGATCTGAGCACAATATGTATTTATTAATTGTATATCTAAAAATCTATTATATAGTAAGAGGTGAAATGTATTCACAGAATTATGAACACCGTAAAATCGTACATGGTAATAATGTTGATCTGAGCACAATATGTATTTATTAAGAGTATATCTAAAAGTCTATTATATAGTAAGAGGTGAATTTTATCCCCAGAATTATAAACACAGTAAAATCGTACATGGTAATAATGTTAATCTGAGCACAATATGTATTTATTAAGAGTATATCTAAAAGTCTATTACTATAGTAAGAGGTAAAATGTATTCACATAATTATGAACACAGTAAAATCGTACATGGTAATAATGTTGATCAGAGCACAATATGTATTTATTAAGAGTATATCTAAAAGTCTATTATATAGTAAGAGGTGAATTTTATCCCCAGAATTATGAACACAGTAAAACCGTACATGGTAATAATGTTAATCTGAGCACAATATGAATTTATTAAGAGTATATCTAAAACTCTATTATTATAGTAAGAGGTGAAATGTATTCACAGAATTATGAACACAGTAAAATCGTACATGGTAATAATGTTGATCAGAGCACAATATATATTTATTAAGAGTATATCTAAAAGTCTATTATATAGTAAGAGGTGAATTTTATCCCCAGAATTATGAACACAGTAAAATCGTACATGGTAATAATGTTGATCTGAGCACAATATGTATTTATTAAGAGTATATCTAAAACTCTATTATTATAGTAAGAGGTGAAATGTATTCACTGAATTATGAACACAGTAAAATCGTACATGGTAATAATGTTGTTCTGAGCTCAATATGTATTTATTTAGTGTATATCTAAAAGTATATTATATAGTAAGAGGTGAAATGTATTCACAGAATTATGAACACAGTAAAATTGTACATGGTAATAATGTTGATCTGTACTATAACCTCGTCATAATGTAAGTAGCAGCAGAGCTAGCTCACGTATTGTAATCCAAGTTGATGCATGTGAGGTATTAATGGTGCATACAGGAGTGGTCTAATTGGTTGGCTGGGTTCCGACAATCGAGTTTATCCTCGAAACATACCTGGCTTCATGCAATACCTATGAGCAGGTACTTACTTGGGTAAACTTGTTTTTCCTGTAAAATTTAAGCGTTAATTTGATGTCGTGTGGCCGGAATGTGATAGCAAAATCAGTTTTGTAGTTCTCGATATTAGTAATTGAGAAGATATTATGATGTATGAGGGACGGAAGGACTATTAAAAACTCATGAAGTGAGAGAATTGACCACAGCATTCGAAAAATGTAGAAGGAGTTTGAAAGAATAAATACAAGTATACTATGATTGTCTATTTGGATATAATGGCACTTTTATACAGTTTAATAGAAACATATCCTAGATATCTCAAGGAATTTGTGGATTTTTGATAGGATTTATCTTACAAAAAGATCGGTGAGTCTAAGGATAAGCACAGGAAGGAGAATGGTGATATTTTATTGTCCCCAAAATATACTGGATCCCATTTTATTGAACACCTTCTTATAATCCATTGGAATTGAGGGAGGACATAGTGTATTTTGTCTGCCTCGCAATTTTATTATTCAAATAAAAATATAGACCTATATTCCTACTAGGGAAGCAATAATGTAAGAATGAACCTGTGCTATTAATTAGCTTTGGACATATTTGTGAGTAAGTGGTGTTATGAATATACTGTACTTGTATGAGACAATTTTGCATGTGTCATTTAGTACTGTAGCAGGTTACAAAAGTCGGTACGTGGAGAAGATGTAGAGTGTAAATGAAGTCGAAAAGCTAGAGTTGAGAATCAAAGTCAATTCACCGAGAAGTGTAGAAATGCAGTAGATGAGGAGAAGGACATCAATTAAGAACAAGCTAACAGAAACGTTACAACAATTTTATAGTATAAGCAAATGAAAATATTGGCACCAATTCTTTTGAGTTTTTTTTATAATTTATGCACTTTTAAGTATTTAGACATTGTAATTTTAAAATATTACGTTTCTTAATTGTTCTATGGATGAGATCAAAATGGCCACCATAAAAACTGCCCCCTTAATAATTCTAAAGATACTTAAAAAGGTAAACAAAAGTTTGATGCAATTAAAATACGTGGCACATTGCCTCGAAATGTAACACTAAACAATTAGACTACTAAACACATTGTAACCATTAATGCAGAACTCAAAGGGAAAATGTGCGCAGAGGGTTCCAGGAATATACCGTTACCTAAATTAGTTAAAAGAGGGTTAATTTATCAATAACCATTAACAAATTTATTTAAAATTTTAGTTAGTAGCTATAATTGTTAAAATTATGTGTGTATGGTAATGACCAATGGGAACTGAATGGTGGATAAGAAAATTCCTACCTTTCTTTATTAGGGGAAGACTTGACGGGATGAAATAACAACTAGACGGGAAATATGATGAATGCTCATTTAATAGCTCTAAATATTAATCGAGAATTGGTGATTTTATTAGCTATAAATACGTGGATTAGGAGACATCTCCCCGAAACGCTTGACGATCACACCAGCTAGTATTGTGTGTAGTTCCTTGATTGAAAGATTTGTATGCAAATTAATTGGTTACGTATTAAAATTGCCTCTCATTCATTCCGACTATGTTTCAAAAGTACATTGTTTACTCGTATAGCAACATCTGGTGGTCATGAATTATTACTTAGCAGGTAATTTACCTAATTGTCAAGTAAAGCTTAATAAAGGGATCACCACTAGACTTAAATTCGTCTGGAAAAGATTAAATAGGTTATGCATTCATGCATTTACTAGGTTAATTTGTATAAAACTTGAATTTCAATAGGATGTGTTACACGGAAGGTTTATTGGATTAAGAAGGTCCATTATCATATGAACGAGTGCCCAACTAACATTACCTTCGTTTCATTTATCCTTCATTTCTCCACCTTTTCATTTACTTTCTGGCAATATAATTCATTATGTATTCCAAACCACTAGTTGTAGTTTTTAGATAGAAAACAACATGAAGCATGATTATAGTAAAAATATTGTTTACTAATTTCAAATAACTTAACTTTCCATGTTATATTTAAGACAGGGAGGAATCACAAGCAGTCAATATCCGTTCTATGTTAAGTAAAGCCTAAAATACAATTCACATATAACATTTTTAAACATTCACTATTAATACATATTTCACAAAATATTTAACTGCAGTCTGATTTCACCTTACAATAAACTCAGATCTAAATACGACCAGTAGAGATAACTCACATGTAAAGCTTTAATTATGTAAAATGTCATAAAATAATGACATTTTATCAATACATTTCGGTCACCTTCATCCTTTTATAATTTACATTATTTTATAATGAAGTATAGCAAATATTATTTTATAACAAAATATATAATTACATGAACTACAAATAGTAACTTTAATATATTGAGTAATAATTTATTAAAATGATGAAATCCAGTAAGCAAAGAGATCAATAGTGGTGCAATACCCGCCGTGGGATTTGCCTGAGCGTGAGCAAATATTTTTAAGTTGGTCTTATAGGTAATTATAGTGGCGTTGAGATAACAGCAGAGTGAATAAATTTTAAATAAAATAAGTATAATCATATGTAGGCATAAAACACACTTTTAAACAATTTAAAGCATTTTATTCATGTAATAGAGTGTTGAACACTACTAATACTTTGAAATGCCCTTTATCAAGCCCACTTACACAATCAGAATAGTTGAAGGAATACAGGATATAGGTCTTGCCCCAATTGTTCTAAAGTAAAATTAAGTTATTTTATCATTAAAGTTATCTTTCAGCCATTGACTTGAAAACATATTGAATGCGATACAGAAGCTACTCAAAATTTTAACTACAAAACATGTGTATTTATCGTATATTTTGTATTTGAAGCATTTGCAATAATATTTGCCTCTCTCCCATTTAGGCTTGTATGATCTGAAACTAGACATTTTGGAAGCGGAGTTTATACTTACGTATAAGTACTTCCGTATAATATAGACTAGTCTATCATTTTTCAATTCTTCAATAATTTTTAATAAGTAATTAGTAATTATTTGACACGACGGGTATCATTCAGAATGTTTAATACCACTGTATTTTGAAGACCATAAATTATTTAAACACTTACGTATGATACGTACATTTTGGTTGATTTTATGCAAATTGTTATATGTATCAAATTGAGTTAGATTTCCTTCAAGCTTCAAGTTAAATACAATAAGCGATGAATTAGTATATTAAATATGTATTATTACAGTTTTTTGGTAGAACAGGAGTGGTGTTTGCGATGAGACAAATGGAAACTGAAGAACATTTAAAAACACCGTAAACTTTTTTGTGTTTTTTTTTAATGGGACATTTAAAAATAAAATGACCCTTACTGCAATCTCGCAATGCATTACTGTCAGCGTAGAGTGGCATGCAGCTGACAACCTTGTTTACATATGTATGCCGTCAACAGTTAACTTGTCTATATTTAGCTCCAAAATTCAATCCAAATTAGCCAAATAGTTTATAAAGGACCGAACGAATAAACGCCTTGTCACTAACGACTATTATTATTTAAATTTAACCAAACTATATATTTGGTATTGAACCAATTCGAAATGTAAATGCATTGTAGCTTAACCGTATTGTTTCTTTCTAGAATTATCTTACATTTTTCAATTCAAGATATCAAAAGTTGTAATAAAATGATGCCACTAGCAATCGATAGCATCGGTAAGTTTTAATAGAAAGGCGTAGGTATAATATTTTGCGTTAGCATTCATTATCGACTTGAGAATTTTACAAAACTGTGAACTAACAGCACGTAGCTTGAAACCTATGAATATTTTTACATCGCTAATGGCTATTTTAAAATGATTTTGTAAATGTATTTACGAATAACATAGTAGACTGTCAGTTTGGGTATTTTTAACTGAATAATTAGTCGAACAATTCTAATGTAAGATTATCGGTTTTCTTCGATTTGCAAATCACTTGTTTTTAGCCGGCCAGTTGAATGCCCTATCAACACACTTTCTGTGTCACGGAACTGGTTACACCATCGACGAATTGCTTTATCATCTTGCACATTTTTGGCCTCGATACGTGGCTTGAAACCGACGTTGCACGCCAACAACTGATTCCAATCCTGCATACCATAGAACACAATTCTGTTGCGCGGGAAATATAGTAGTCGCGATTGGCACCAGGCGTGCCAGTTACTACAGGAACTGCCAACGCGCAGCTGCTCAGCGCATGCCACGGTCAATGTTTCCTCCCATTCTACATGGAAATCAGAACTAAGTGTCTTCAACTTCAATTTTACATTCAAGCTGTTTAGATGTCTTTAATTGTTTTAAAGTAACCGCAGTTAAAATTCCCAGAAATCTTTTTCGGAGATACTGTAATTAAAATTCTTTATGCATTTTTATTTTAACTTATTTTTCCTATCATGCGCCCAAGATTTTAAATCACCTTTACTATTTTTAAAGAGTTCGGGAAAAGAAACAAAACGTCCTCTTTTAACGACTTAGGTAACGTATACATCAGTTGGTCATTGGTTAGTCATAGTGGTTAGTCATTCTACCATCTTGAAAGCTGAAGAAATATCAAAACGTGTTTAAGAGTGTGTGTTGTTTCGATTAAACAGAATTTATGTGTGTCATTTTGGGTACAGGAAGAGGAATAGTTAACACTTTTGAACGAATGTGAATGATCACCTCTTGAATGTTTTATTGGGACAGGCTACCATACACACTATTTGAAAAATGCCATCATCTCTGGTGCGTTTACGTGTTCACCAGCTCGCATCATACACATCTACAAACATACATCTATATATGTAAACGAATATATACGTATACGACTATTAAAAACGGCCAAACCTAATGTAATTTCAGTAAAGATTGTATCTCAAAAAGTACTTGCTAAAACGCTAGAAATCGATATATGTCTTAAAATGTTGATACTTTCTAAAAGAAGACAGATCTATTGTCGAGACATTTCTCAAATCGCTTGTAACAGATTCACTGAAAGCAGAACAAAGTTGAACTGAAAGAGAAGCGCCGACAACTGTGTAATTAGACATTTCCCGCGCCGGAAGCAATCGTTCCCGCCTTGGCGCGGCTTAGCTAGTGGCTTATTGTGCCAGGTACAACTTTTACTAAAGGCCAAATTATTGTATTACGTAGAGAGTACTATTTTATACTTTTAACCTACTTCAATATCAATTGCGAAGTCTATACAATTTATAAATATAACCAATTTCGTGATATTTTGTTTTGTAGTTTTGGCCCATATAGCCCACGTAATGATAACTTGATTTGTTGGCATAGTGGTATACATTAAAATACACTATCAAATAATCCAATATTTATTGTTGTGTTAATTATATTTATAAGTAAAATTTAAAACAATATGTTTAGTATTATGCCCTAGTCCACATTCAGATTTCTTATGCTATTGACATAATTGAGATCACATTAAACATTAGTCAAATAAACGTAATCTGTTATAGAAAGGAATATTTACAAAAACGTGAGTCATTTAAACATATGACATCTAAATAATTAAACTTTTTAAAGTCTTTAACCTCATTCAACCTTATCAACTTTATTTGAAACAGATTATTTGATTGTGCGGTTAAAAATCCAATTCAAACCACACATAAATCATCTTATGTGATTAGTGAAATGTGGTTTTGACCACTCGGTGACCAAAACTAGTGAAAGTGGTCATGTATACATGGTTTTTGTGTTATACTGGCCTGTATTTTATGATTAAATGGGTGTCTTCTTAATTCATCAATAGTTTGTTCTATACATTAAAATGCTTCAATTTTTATAATAAGTGATTATGCCGGTTCCATTAATTATTCTGCCACTGAATATACAGAAATACTATAAAAGGCTATATGAAACTCTTAAGTTTTGATGGAAAGGGTAGGGTGAGCTTTTGGGTACATATGTCATGGTAGTGAGGTGGTAGACTGAGAGGGAGGGATTAGAACGACCACATGAGAAGATAACTTTGATAAAAATGTTACAACTGCTATTTTTTAGTTTTTGTAATCAGGACATCATTGAAATAGTTGCAACTGGCATCAAACAACCGTGCGCAGTTCAGGAGTGCTACTATGAGCCTTGAACACTCCATGATATAGCAGTACTTAGTGAAGAGGCCACTAGTTAGGATAACTCAACCAGAGGGGCTTTAAGTCAATTACTTTGAAGTTTGGCGTGAAGGGAGTGAAATCTACGGTGAAAAACTGCTTTAAAAGTTCAAAGAGAGAGATCTTCATGGTTAAAGAAAGGTAAACGATAAAATGTCCTTGAGGATCTCGAGAGTGAGTGAACTTGAACTCATCACAATGTAATTCTGCGGCAGAGTTTTACTGTAGGGATGGGGGCTTAGTCATGGGGCGAAACCCATGACTACGTACCTAGGGCCGAGAGAGAAGTGCTCATAAGTGACCAACTGAGGGTAGATGCTCCTAATAGTATATCAAAGTCCATGTGTATTGAGTATTGGGTCAGTCAAGATGTAGAGCTTCACTCAACGGAAGATTCCCGAGAGAGTTGAGTGCATAGCAGAACAACAAGATTTTGTCAAGACAATTAAAGGTCAATATGTTACCTGAGAAAGATTACACTTGGACTTGCAACAAACCCTTTATTTGGGCACACTTTTGGTAGAGATCAACAGCTGTCAGAAGAGAGTGCATACTTAGTGTCCCTAACAGCTGGCGGCGCGCTCGCTAAAGAAGTGTGACATGCTACCAGGGTGAAGGAGCACGATAAACCTGAGTGTTTCAGTTAGAGATTGTGATTATAATGAACGGAGTGGCCAGTATTACAGCGGTATGCTGGAAACTATTATATGGAAAAAAGGGTCTTTAATTTTACAGGTATACGCCATGAGGTGGGGCAGTGCAGTTCTAAGTGTCTTCAGGATTTAAATGAAGAGGATGTGATGTGTTTGTGATATATCGCACAAGATGCCGACAGAGAATTACAATACATTTAGAGATAACGTGTGTACTCATGCGTATTGTGTGAAACTTCACTATACTATGACGAGAGTTATGCTTTCTAAACAGAGAACAGGTGTGCACATTTGGCTTGGTAGCTATCAAATTTGTTTGAATACTTTGCAGAAGGAGTTATCAGAGACTTCCGTCTTGCGAGAACTCCGTGAGGTGGAGGTGGATAGCATGGTCACATCTGTAGGGGAAAAATGGATTTTTGAAGGAGAGAGCAGTTTAGGCCTATAATATAAACCATTGTTATCATGAGGTGTTTAATAAAGCGTCCTCAGCGTAAGAAAGTTCGGTGTTAGGGAACTGTAAGATCTTCTTATAGAGGAGGGGTTTATGAACCAAACTCATTTTAGTGCGCATTTGTAAAATCGTTTCAGATCTAATTTGGCCATTTTATTACTATAACTTCATTTCACAGGCAGCTCATGCTGACCTTGAGGGTGTATAGAGAGAGTCTGAGCTATAGGCTCTATAAGCATTTCAATTGCACTAGATATCGGCACGTGCAAGCAATTAATGTGATCCATATCCTTTCCGTGTTCACGCCAGACTCAAGAAAACGCGTAAAATTATTTTAAAAGTCTGTTTGTATTTTAGAGATCTACGCGATGTAAGTCTTAAGAGTTTGAAGTTTACCTTAGTGATGGTAGGGAGCGAGGCTTCAGTCTTTGTCACAAGTTAACTTATTTAAGTAAGTTGTGCCTTAATAGCTTAAGTAAGTTGACTTACGCTGAAAATTAAGATTAAGTTCATGAGACATGATGAACAATATTTAGTACAACATAATATAATAAAATCAAATAAAAGTAAACCGTAATAAAACAGAGCGGTAATAATAGAGACACTATAGTAAAGGAGCCCGATATAATCGTAGCTATAGAAGTCAATGGTAATTTAAATTAACAATGAGTGAACTTAAGATATTCAAATAATAAATAAATTGCCAAATTGTGATGAGTGAATTGTACTAGAAGAAAAATAAATGCCTAAATAAATGGCTAATAAAGAGTAAAAATTATTTTCAAGTTATGTTTGGTATAATTAGTTATCCATAAAAACAACAAAGAGTAATTATCCTCAGTAGTAGGCTTGAGTGGCAATAAAAAACAATTTTTACAATTTAACAGACTATAGTAAGTAATTTGCCTGTAACAAGCTATAAAAGGATAGTTAATAAATAATTAAGTGTGGCCTAATTAAGTAAGATTTAATATTTTACAGAAACCTGCTATTATATTGAATAATCAAAATTATAATAAAGTGCAAATTAAATAAAAATGTTGTTATCTTGTATGTGGCCTGATTATACAGACAGAGTTTATTAAATACTAATAAATCACTTGCAAAGCATGCATTAACCCTTTGTACACAACAGTAATTGTAAACAATACAAATCAAATCAGCTCTAGAGTAACAATGCCTCATCTCAACATGCTCAACTGTATTTGACTCCTAGAATAAAGAATAATAGCCGATATACAACAACTAATTGCATTTAAAAACAACATTTTAAACAACCAAGTGCTTTACGTTATCTTCATTTTAATATTTAAAAACCATTTTTAATCTTATGCATACGTTTTATAAAGATATACATTTTTATACCAGAAAAAGGAACTAACAGTATAATTAGTAAAATATGATGTTGGCAACCAATTCGTTCATTATATTATAAACAATCAAGTATGCATTCCATGTAATTAACAAATAGTAATTTTACCTTAATTTATTATTAATGACAAGAACGTAATATGTGTAATTTACTTTCAACTAAGTGTAATTCTGAAGTTGAGCAGCTATAGAGACTTTTTCAGAAGCTTTGCATCGAACTTCGTGAGAAACTCTATTGAAACTTATTGTCCAGGGCTAAGCTGCTTGGAACTTAACTGAAATCCCCTTTAATAAAGACCACTGCGTACTTTTACGTGACCCAACCACGTAATTTCCGTTATGCCATTATTAATACCTTAATACAAGTTTAAACTTCTTACTCATATCACAATTGTAAAACTTACTATTTAAAAAGAAAGTATAATTACAATCTAGCTTTATAAAAAAGTGTTATTATTTTACATATTTTTACAAACTTATTGTTATGTGTGATAGCAACTAAAAATTTAAATAACGATCTAATTCGACTGGAATCTGTAGCATTGTATTATACTAATAATAATATTAGCTAATTAAAAAGGTAGTTGCACGCCGGACAACGTGTCGCATAAGGTTGCATGCGACTTCAGTAATCTTTAACTTTTGAGATGTCCTCGGGGAAGACAGATATACAAGTATACAGAAAAGTAAAAGACTCAACAATTACGCTCAGACAAATTTTATCTAATTTATGTAGAAATAAAGTTTCATGCTAAATTATTTAAAGTCTACATATGAGTATTTCTAGAGATATCTTGCCAAAATATCCTTTAAGTTTTCATCTTTATCTAGGTTTGATAGCAATGTTTAAATAATACATTTCTGGTGCTGCAGGAAGTGTACACTACAACGCAAAAAAAAATACACTGAAACCAAATCCTGCCAGCTACTTTTAACAATAAATATCCATTCTGTTATTCAGTTGTTTCACTCAATGAATAACTATTGGGTGAAATGTGTCACACTATTTTATTATAAATGTGTCATATAAAATCACCATGTGACATTTTCAAATTACATATCATTGTACGCAGATTTTATACAACTGAATTCATTCTGCTATTTTTTCGTTACCATCATGGTTAACCATAAGACCAGAACAAACAAATTTTCTACCGCTCAGCCTTATCCCATTGAGCACACTACACTATCATCGAACTTAGTATTGCGAATTTAGAAATGACGATTCATGCCAAATTTCAAGTAAGTATTTTATTTAGTTTTTGAGATATCGTATGAACAGACAGACTGAAATACATTTTTTTACCCCCTCTAGTGATAGGCTTTGTTAAAGTGCAGCCAATAACCACTTAAGGAATCGGTCAATTTATTCTTGTCCAAATCTAATATATATATATATATATATATATATATATATATATATATATATATATATATATATATCAATTTAGGTTCCTATTACCACAAAAATTGATCCCGAGGAGTTTAATACCATTATTTTTAACTTTGTAAAATGGCAAAGTGGCTTTACTGAGAACACACCATTTATATATATATATATATATATATATATATATAATATTAGGCAAATTTATGTGTTGTTATTTAAGTAACAAGTAATATTGTTTGAAATTCACATAATTTTTTCTTTATATAAAAGTAAATGTGTCATATTTTTTTATTATTTATTAATTAAAGGGATGTTTTATATTGTAAAGAGAAGAGTTACAGTTCAAAAGATGAACATTGACTTTTAATTAACGTCTTCATTTAATTGAATAAAACACTTGTCGTATAATAATTGGAATTTAGGAAATTACGTATTTGAATAAAATTTTTATATTGAATATTCATTGTTCAAAGACAGCTAATTATGTATAATGACAGAAGGACTTCATATAAAGTCCTTTACTTTATTCATGAAAATAAAAAAACGAGTATATGTGTGATGTATCCTTGATCACTGTGCTGTAAAACATATTCTGCAGTACATAATAACCATCATTTACAAATTGTTCGGTTACTGATAATGTCCATAAGAAAATCATATTTATTTCATGCTCGTACATATAATATAATATGGTGAAGAAGTGTGTTTATGCAAACTCTCATCCAAGAATTTAATCATAATATGCATTAAAATCTTTTAATGAATTAATGAAATGTCACTTATGAACTTAAAAAAGGAACAACATTATTCCTGTGTATTATTTATTCTCAGAATACTGAATGTACTATTGTCAAAAATATTATATTTTTATTATTAATCCGTAATCGTAGTTATTATAATCTGTTAGAAAGAATGTATAACTTCTTAGAGTGCTCTTTAAGATAAAATGTATAGGATACTTTTTTTGCATATGATAACACTGTTACATCTCTTACACAGAAAACTAATATAAAAATATACATTTTTCGAATGCTACTACATTTCCATCATAACATGAGATCCATGTAATCCACCATGTACATCTTGTAACATCAGAGTTTAGTAATGAGAAAGAAAGTAAACGTATACATAGCGTGTAACAAAACATAACATAACATAAATGTGGTGTGTCATGATAACATCAAATTCCTGCGAGCAACACCATATTGTTAATCGCTTATCTTATCGCTTATCGAAGACAGTTAACTTGTCAATGGAACGTAGGATTCATGAGAGCTCTAAGTACCGCTAGAAACATCGCAGGCTAGAGTACAAACTTCAAATAATGGTATATGTTTTGATGAGCGCCGTGCCTAATCGCTTGTAACATCAGGGTTATCATAGCGAGGATATATTGACCTTGTCATATTAGTGCTTAAAGAATTTAACTGTAAATTAGTATAAATATCACAATTTCTAATTTAAAATAGAAACCTGTAGTATCATTCTTATCAATGTGGATTAGACATAAATGTACACATTTACCCCTTTGTAAATATATCTACACACAAAATCACTAGTTTATCTAAGTGACGAATGCAAAAGTTAAATTTAGAATTACTTTTTACATAATTACCTATTATAGCTAGTAAATGCAATTTGAATAACCAAATATATTGAAATTAAGAGTACATTAAACATATTTACATATATAATTTTCTTAATATTATAGGAAATATAAAAAACTATTGTTCATGAATTGCATTTCATTAAAGGAAGCATGGAATTATTTTATTTGACTTCGTACTGTTACGTTATGAACTAGTATTTCATATAGTAAATAATGAATGAACACATTAAGGATATGAAAGCTGGAGGTTACTAGGCATAGGTGCGTATAAACTATTTTATTTCGCTTTAGTGCAAGTAAATTGAAATAATTTATATTTCCATAAGATCTCATGTTTACTAGTATACTTGTTATAACGTAGGTATACAGTCAGCCTTAATTGTCATAGATAGAATAATTTCAGTTATATTGCTGTACAAATAATTACAAAGTTATTTGTTAAATAACTTATATAAGGCTATATTAGTTATTTGTAAACCTTATATCAAAACAAGAATAATCACTTCTCAGTTCATACAAAAACGTATCTTAAATTTTAAATAATACTATTTATTTTCAAACAGTTCTGACTGAGCTTATAAGTCTAAGCTTTCTATATAATTTTGAGATTTCACACCTTATTCAGTGTTTCGTTTTCGCACAGGTAGTTCTACCGGTAAACATCAACATTTTAAGAAACCAGAGCTTTTGAAAACCGTGAACGAAGTGGGGATGTTACACAGGAGTCTTTCATTCCAGATTTAGTGACAGGCAAACAGACGGCCTCCTTTGCACGCTTTTAATGAGGGCAGTAAAGAAAGTTTCCTTCATCCCTTGCCTTACTGTGTGCTCTTCTCTCAGCAAGCAGTTACTTGTATGTGATACATGTAATATATAAATTACCAAACATATATAAACGATTCCAACTAATAATTTTTAATTTTCATACTCATGTTTGCATTTTTACATAGTTTGTTTAATATAAAAAAAGCTACTGTAAATTAGACAAATAAAACAATCTGATTCTATAGAAAATGAGACAAATAAATTATTCTAATTAACGAACATTATAACAGTTCAATACTCATAATTATATACGTGAGAATAATCTAGTACATTCAGATAAAAAAAGTTCATATGCTTTACTGAAAGTTATAAGCGAATTTGAGTTAAATAACAGATATCCTGTTATCTTCTTACACAATAGAATATGAATAAATATCCTACAAGCAAACAGTTTTTTACACAGTTTAATGTCGTTTTCTAAGGTAGAATCAGTTTAATAATAACGTATTTCTCAACGAATAAAAAAATAATACATTTAAATATTAATCTATTAATACCCATTTCGTAAGTACTGTAGTTTGCAATTGTCATTGAAACAAAAATGTTTGATGTCCAAAAAATTTTAATTTTTAATATAGTTTTTAAATTATCCTTGGGTTAAAATTTAGACATCACACATCCAGCCACATTTGTATTTGTATTGTAACCAACTATGATGAAAAAAGAATGTCTTCACTTTAGAGGAAATAAACATATAGTCAAATAAACACACTCGCCCGGCAAGTGAGAGATCCGGGTTCGAGTCCCGGCGGAGCAAGTACTTTTTGTGATTCAATGTTCATTGAAATTATGTATATACCATTTCAGAGGCAACTAAAACCTAATGCTTTAGGGATTTTGGGATCCATGAAGATTGTATATATTATAATTTTCCCTCATTTGATTAATACACAATAGAAGACTTCAATTATAGTTTTTCGCGTCTAATTTTTTTGTATCAGTGAAATCCGAGGACGATATTTGAGTAACAAGAAGTGAGAAGGGGAAGTAGGAGATTATAATATGCCATCTGGATCGAGTTGTACAGCTAACTGAATAACTGTGTACTTTATAAAAAACTAGCGGGCCCGGCGCGCTTTGCTGCGCATTTCAATAATTTTTTGCAAAAGTTGCCCGCGGCTTCGCACGCAATTTCCCGTTGAAAACAGTACACTATATTCACTTATTCTTTTTCTATCACATTCTAAACATTGCTGAGATAATTGATAGTCGTTCCATCGTGAGCCTCTTAAGCGTATTATGAAGGTATGTACCATATTCCTGCCTCTATCTAGCTGTTACCCACGGCTTCGCACGCAAATCTTAAGAACCGAAGTCCTTATATTACTTAGTAAATTTTTTTTTTTTACTATAATAAATTTTAGATTAAATTAGTTATATCTCCGATGCCACGATTGAGCTTGCTTTGTTGTCTCGATCGAGAGAATATGTACACACGGAGTTTTGAGAACCATACTTCTGTCAAAAAAAACAACTAAGGTTGATTTTATAACATTCTTTATATTTGTAGCCAACGTAAGATAGTAATTATGATATCTGCATTACTCTTCTGATCAAGCATGAGCATGGTTTATATTAAATAAATATTGCAGTTAAAGGTGAATTTTTACGTCAAATTTGAATTGTATTATCTGGATAGTAAAGTCTATGTTTAACATTGATTGCAAAAACAGTTTAAACAAAATTTGTCGTTTCTCTTAAGCTTACTCTATGCTTTAAAACTATAAGTGTAATATATGTTTACAAAGAACAGCTGATTAAAAATTTGAAAAGACGTTAACATATGTTTGCTGCAATGCATTTCTTATGGGTATTTCTGTAACCAGTGGGGCGGAATCCTGAATCGGGAAAGGGATGGGCATAGCTTATAAACCTTCTCCGTGGAAAAATACATATACGGTCCAATAGTTCACGATTCCATAAAGGACAAACATACAAACATTCATTTTTATATATATAGATATTATCTAAAATATAAATGTATCCGTAAAAAACTTATAATACTATAACTTTTTATGTAATACTATCTAAACTGTGTGTTATATAACATATTTTAAGAAGGATATACATTTTTTGTTATTAACGACGTAGTGTTTTAATTATTAAATAAAAGTACAAGTACAATGATTAAATAAAAGTACAAGTGAATTATACAATACACAGTTACAATATGTAGTACATTTTGTCAAAATATTTATATTTTTAAATTCAATAATTTTATAGGTTATTAGTTATTTATAATTCCTTTCCAGGTGATTTTACTTACTTTGCAAAACAATATCTCTATTGAATTCCACACTTTCTTTCTAAGAAAAGTGACAAACCTTCAAGATTATTTACTTTCTCATAACTTATTTGCAGAAATAAGTTGACCAGACAACAGAACTTTTTTTGGTTCTGAAATATCTAACTAACGAACTAAATCAGTTATAAATAACAGATAAATATAGACAGTTTATATTAGGCTACCAGTTTTGTACGTGAATCGATTACTTTCCAATACAATAAAACGTAACATATTCGACTGGATTTTAATTCTATATCTAGTTATATCGTTTTAAAGGTCGGTTTGCTTCGATCTGTTGAAGATTGAGACAGTTATATGCAAACATATATTTACAAAACAATGTATGTCCAAACTCAGTCAAAAATGTTTTAAGTAACTGAAAATCTTATTGCATCACTGGTGATTGTTTAGGATAAAATATTATATTATTCACTAAGTTTCTAGATTTACAGTATTTATACAGTAAAAAATTGATTAATGATAATTTAAAACTATTGCTCCTATTTAGTGTTGCTCAGTCCATTATCGTAAGAATATCGAACGTTTTACTGAGTAATAAAAAAACCTTGAGTATATTAACTTTGAGTAATGAGTATATAAAACAGATTGAAGAAATGTCAAGTTCAAAACCATATATTTTCAAGTAAAAAGAAAGCTAGCACATACATAAAATCACCAGAGTATAAGTAACAAAATGTACACAACCTAATAATTATGTTAAAACTCAACCAGGTATATAAAGTAAATCAGGGAAAGGTATTCTACAGCGGTTGTTTCAATTCAGATGTACTCGCAGATAACATCTTTCTTCTTTACAAATTTTAATGAGACGCCTATTGAGACTTCCCCGTCTTCAGTTTCTCATCTTCCTTTTGACGAGCAGCGAGACCTACACAGGTCCTTCGTGGAAAGTCAATGAGTCTTGGGTAGGCTACGTGTTTTTACATACAATGCAATACAAATAATTAGATTTTTTACTCAATTTTAAGTATAACGAAATTGTAATATAAATTCTTAAAATTATTGTTATTATTTTTACAAGATTATTTAATAACTTAATTTCTGTTTATTTAGCTGTATATTGTTACTTTTAAAAATACAATATATCAACTAACGTACATCACGTTGTATTACATTATGGTTACGAAACAACAGAGATCTCTCTGTTTATAAACTGAAGACCACAATGTAAAATATAATTTTTGTTACTTGACATAAGATCTTTGGTAGTATTGTAAGAAATTAGGAATTCAACGGAATGTATCAGTTAGCATATACTTATTAAACAGTAGTTTCTAAAATAATCGTCCGTTGTTATTTTATAAATATTCCGTAAGTATAGTAGCATAACTTATATTACGCTAAATTACGTAACAGGAGAGGACTTAATAGTGATAACCTCGCTGATTGAGTATGTTTTTCTTAGTGTTCAATAAAGACATCTTTTTCATTTCATTTGTATTATACATACAGCATTTATATAATCATTTCGTCTACCTTCTGTATTTGACATAGGCTTCCTAATTTCTTATCTACTTCACGCAAAACATCACTTGACACCACAAGACAGACGTTACAGTTGATAAACTTACTTAGCAGATCCAAATAAATTAAAAATACACGAGGATGAAGTTTCTTACAAGGCCTATCTATTTAAAACATTTTATTGATGCTCATTTATTAAAAACTTACTATTTTATGTGATTGATACAAGTTTGAAATGTACCTCATCTTCTTCTAGAGATACGTAAAACATTGTACCTATAGCGTAATTACTGCACAAATTATTAAACTTTTTATTTTGAATTGTGTTGTAAGTTTTGCTTTCAAAGTACAAATGCAAAACAAATGTCCTCCTGTTTAACTTATTTTAGTGATAAATATAAATAAAACACAATATTTTGTATGGAACTAAATATAATCCACAATTAGTATCTCTATGAAACTGCACAAAACTCGTACTTCGAATTAAAGAAAGTTAAGTTATTGTAGTGTTAAATCAAATTTTAATTCTGTAAGAAAACTACTGAAAATGTTTCATTAGGAAAATTTCTATATTATGCAAATTTGTTTCTTTTGTATGTGAGTAATTTTAGTAAACTATTAAATAACTATTGATTAAATAATCAATATAATCTATCTCAATTGTAAGCTGTAAAAATCTCATTGTTAGACTATCATATTAAAGTATAGACCATAATTTAAATACCAAAACTATTCTTACGTTTTAAATTTTGTCTTGAATCATTACCTCGATAAACATATTTTTTACTGTAACAAATAAATCAGAGGATTTCAAAATTTAATATTAAATATGAAATGTCTGAGCTATGCTTAGTGCTTGTAATGAGGAAGTATGTTGCCATGGAACACATTGCACTTCTAGTCAAAAAATCTAGTTGGAACATTTCAAGAAATCTAGAAAACTTTAATTGAATATACTTAGTATTAGTAGTGATTATTGTAAAATATTTTTTTCATTATTTTATTTTCAAAACATAAAGAAGGGTTTTTGAGATTACTTGTATGTTTATTGATTTTCGAATGTTTGTGATACATTTTATGTCTGTATCTGTTTATTTTTGTTACATTATGCATATATTTCCTGTTAATTTTGTATAAATCCTAAAGGAGCTATACGAACATTTACTATATGGTTAAACATATTTTTATGGTATTTTAGACAGCACTTATATTTAAATTTTGAATATGAATTGAGTGACGATGTATTGTCCACTTACAAATTTAGTAATGTTGAATGTGAAACCCATTTAAGAACTTTTTATAAAAGCTGTGATAAACTAATTTGGCATTAAGTTTAAAAAATGTTTTAATAACAATGTTTATATCGCACTTCTGCAGCGGGAACGGATCCACGAGAAAAACAATTTACGTTTAGCAGTAACGTGATGAAGCAAGTCTAGGTTGATTAAACTTCAATCTTATTTCCTTGGTTTTAATTAACTCAAATTGCTATCTGTAGATTTCAAAATGATCTTCCCAACCTACCTTTTAGAATTATGATATAATTTTATTTGTTGGTGTCTTAATTTGGTATTTTCTGTGTAATAAATACATCCATTACTTTCGGTTTACAACATTCTCCTTGTGGAATTACTCATTACAACTAGTGCGTCAATATGTTTTAAATGATTTAAAATGATACCTTAGAGTGCTAACCAAACATATTTAATTATTAAAATGTTGGAGAATGAGACAAATATAGTTTTAAAGATAGCTAGATGTTTTGATATTTTGACTCAGATAAAATAGTAGTTAAATAAAGAAAATCAGAAATACAACAAGAACCCCAGATTATGATATCTGACTATATGTTTGCCACTATATTCGATTTATTAGACATCGAATGAGCTATGTCCAAAGTATGCAATGGTAAAAAAATTCCATTAGATATCAGCAGATTCTAGGGTGTTCACAAAAGGTTTCCACAGTTTTGTTGCTAATAGTAATCATTATTCGAAAGAATTTTTTTAACATAGGTCGAGAAATTTCTAGTTAAAACGCAGTTTTGTATTTTTTACAATATAAAACTAGTTAAGCTAAAGATACCTATTGGGGTTTTTGTTATGTAACTTTTAAAATTTCAAACAGATGCCATTTCTTTAATATTACAAATATTGTTTAAAAACATGTCTTTATCTGGTCAAACCGACGTTCTAAATGTAGCTTCTTTAACTTATTTAGTTCGATAATAATTTTTTAATACGAAATAGCGGCTAGCGGTTATACAAGACATTTATTGACATATGTTTGTATGATATGTTTTGTTTGATATAATAAGTATTATCAGCCACAAAAGTTTATGACACCCTTTGTGAACATACCTTCTTCAGTTAGTACAACTACACAGAAAACAGTTTCCAACGGCGAAGAAGGCAACGCTGACGGCTGATAATGTTAATAAGCTATATTAAACTGAAACGTATTACAAACTATATGTATGGATATATATATATATATATATATATATATTTATTTATTATTTTAAATAATAAAGTTGTTTTTGTACCCAAGTATCGAAGTTTCACTAAACATTCGCTTTTGTTCTTGAAAGTGTAAAATCATAAGGACCCCTAAATATTGACCTATTCACCTAAGATTATTTTTTGTATTATAAAATGCCAAATGGAGCAAGGCCATACATGTGGAGAATATGTTTTCTAGCACTTTAGTTTTTGGACCACCCTAATATACACGGATGAATTTTATGATTATTCATGTCCGTCTATGGGATTTGGCTGATTAATAATAATCACTCGGCACACTGGCACAATTTCTCAATTATAGTATATGTACTGCCGAAGCAATGTAACAATATATGTAGAGATGTAACAATTACATATATGTATAATTGTCTGTCTTTCTGTTCAGAACACTGCAAGAATCAAATAAGTTGTAGGTTTGAAAATGTACATGCAATCTGAACAAACCCTTTTACGCTAGACATGGTGTGGCCTACACCTACTTGTTTAATGTAAATGCAAACAAATGTATAGGCAATTGCAAGTAATAACCGGTACAAATTCATCACTTTTGTCTATGTAATGTAATTAGGTTTTATACTTGTATTTTTTCAAATACAACGTAAGTATAAAATGAGTTACGTACGATCTTATGGTATGAGAACAAAACATTTCTGGTCTTTACTAAGCCAGTAATAAATTTCTATCCACACAAGCGCCCTTACCGTACTTTTATTAACAACATATCAGGTATATAGATATTCATTTTGCTGCATCGTAAATAAGCATATGTTTTACTGTTTCTAATTAGGCTGTTTAATAAATTTCTAAATCATGTTAATTATAATATGTACTATTTTAAGGTGTAAAAATTAGAAATACCCTCCACTCGAAGTAGAAGAAGCAGCTTAGAGCATATGTTTCTTTTATACTTGTCATTGATCGAAATATATTTTACGGTGTTATCACGTATTAACTTAAAACATAATAGCTTTAAAAACGAATAGAAATTCTTTCCACATTGTGGGACAACAAGTTGATAAAGCTAATGCTATAAGACGGACAAGTAATACACCAGGGAGATACGTGACTAGGGCACTGAGAGTTCGTCCCTACAGCCCGCTGTTATCCACCTCACAGCCCTTCTATCAACAGGATTATTTCAAGATGATACGTAACATGTGACCATTAACAGCTTCCAGAACAAATAAGACAAGTTTCACATTTCACGTGTACTAGCTGTTGCCCTCGGCTTTTTATTTTTATCTGTAGCCTAACAAGCATTTTATTGGCAACCTGTATGAAATATAAATTCAAACAATCTCTTCAGAATCACGATCAAACATAATTTTAAAGAACAACCGTGGTATTAGTGAGTGGAAAACTTCTTAATGGGCAGTGTGTGAATGGGAACTAATCATATTTAAATTGGCATATCTAACAGTTGTATAACTAAAATTAAGTTTGTTTGAAGTTAAAATTGTTTCCATAGAAGTCAGTCAAATATGGCTATATAATACTTTCGGCTATTAATCGATTATATAAACACAGGAGCAAAGACATGTGATTATAATATACGCTCGAATGAGGTGGATCTAACAGACTGAGTGGATTATTTTAGATTCTTAATGAAAGGCCAGACGGCGTCAGCTAATGTAAAAAATTTAACACTTAATACAAATATGTTACTCCCCCTCTGTTTTCTAGATTAGTTAACTTATTTCCAAAAGTTATACTTGAGAAAGATTTGTATAGGTACTTATTTTGATCCATAATTACTACTTTTATCAGGCCAGAACTAACTACATTGTTATCTGTAAACGGAAGTTTTCTTCAACTTAAACAGCCTCCTATATTCAAATTTACACTAGCTATGGTTCAAATAATGAAATAGTAATGTTTAGTAATCTTAAATGTTAAAAGTGCATCAATCTTTCGACTCGTGCCTCATTACATGTACCGGTCAGTGAAATCACCAATTCATCGTATCCCGTGACAGAAGGAAGTTAAAATTATGTCAATTCCTGCTAATATTTCTACTCCTGAATAAAAAAATCCCTCAATGGTACCATTAATTTTGCTTCATAATTATATCCCTCATAGTGAAGGACACTAATATTATTATTATAGTAATATTATAAATATTGTTATATTTTTTTATGAATTTTAAAGAATCTTATAGAGTAATCTATATAAACCTTACAATGTGACATCAAAAAACTTTCTATTATAAATATTTAATCATTTTGGATTCCCGTAATAGTAAATTTACGATGGTAACATTTGGTAAACTCTAACGATGGTATTTTTTTAACGAAACACAAAAACGTGTTTTTAATACTGGATGTTACGGCAAGATAGGTTTTACCCTTTAATTGTTGTATATTACTATGTAATGAATTATTTATTTTGTATATAATTTTCATTGTAAATATTACATTTTTCTTTTTATAAGCGTACAGTAAAATAGTTTTTGAAAAGAGTACTACAGTTTTGCAAGTAGTTTTTGTTTCTAGTCTCGTAAATAAATTTTTAGTATAATAGATAACAAGATAAGAGTCAGACGTGCCTGACAGACGCGACAAAGTGCAACACAACTGACAGAAACATGATCTCAATTTATATGGACTCAAGAATTGTATAACATTTTATTTAATGCTGTCACTGGCCACAATATTCTTAACCATTGGTCAGTGCATTCCAGATAAGTTTTAATTTAATTTTTTTGTGTATTTTAAATGCCAGAATAAATCATTATTCTCATTTTTTAAGTTCCATGTTTTGAATATTTAAACTACGGGCGTTAATGGGTGGACAAACTTCAGAAGAAAAATTATCTGCAGTAGTGGCAGTATGGTTATAGGGTCATAGCATCAGACGTTTTCATCACATTATTGCAATGATTTGTCTCATGTTTGAATTTGTAAGAACTGCAGAGTTTATATAAAACTGGAAAGCGAGTAACTTCCATTCCTTAGCTGTGTATGACAGTTTAGACCGACTTCAATGAAATCGTCTATTTCTAAGGTTCTGTACGATAAAAAAACTCTTGAAGTTTGTTTAAATTTAACTACTTTACTGTTTAAACAGTAAAACCCCCTTCGTCCCCGCAGTCAGCGTCAGTACCCCTTCATTTCTCTAATGCTCTATTTGTCCAAATCTATCCCCCTCAACCTGCTTTAGTGTCTACGTCTCTTTCCATATTTCTCCAACACCCTCAGTTTTATTTATCATATTTTGTTTTATAACAGACTTTGATTTAGACTCAACTAAACGATCCACCTAACGTTTTCGAAATATTATTTTTCTACAATAACTAAATAAGATACCTTTTAAGAAGATCCCAAACTTGTTCTCCTCTCAGTCTTATGTGACATGTGTGTATAAGGTTTAAACACATGTTTAAAAACAAAGTTCATACAGAGTATCTTGGACCTATCTTAAAAATATATTTGTAAAGTTAGCAAATCTTTGTTAAAAAAAGAATAAAATGGAATTGATGAGGCCAAAACAATACACGATTGTGATAGTTTTAATGAAAATCATTTTATTATTCTGAGATATTACACTCTTTGTAAAATACACAGAAACTATACAATAAGTTAAAGACAGTACACAATTATCAACTATAGTAGACTATAAATATTTGGCAACTCATTTATACTAACATCCTGGTAACGAACCTTTCAAACAGCTGATTTGATTATTGCGCTCTCCCTAACATTCTCTGCTCACATATAAGGTCACTCTTAGTCAAGTTTACGGCACAGTCTTCAGTTTGGAATTAGCTTTTCCTTACTCTACTCACTTCACAATTAAAGTTGAATGTGGGTTTAAAATAACGTTAAATTAATATTAATGGCTGACATGCTGACTGACAATGCGTTCAATCTACAAATACACAGGGAACGTAGTTTGATTGGAAATAAGTTACAGTCTATGTACATATGTACAGTTGAACACATTAGTTAATAACATTACTACTCAAATATTTGAGCAATCTTTACCATGTAGCCGATTGTAACTCTTTAAATTATAATAATAATTTAAAATGATGTTTATAATGGTAGCCTATAAAATGATTAATTTATTGTGACTCCAATGTAACGGTTGAGTAAAACCTTACTTCTTGAATAGCATTTTTTCAAGAAACATTGTAAATATATATTTAAAAATTATAACAATAACATTTATACCAATAAAATATGTATTTATTTTCCATCATTACGTAAGCTGTTACGTTTCCTTGATACAAGAAACACGTACAATATTTTACAGATGTACAACTTGCATTTAATTTAGTTATATTCATATTTTCTTCATTTCACAACATACATCCATCATTTGGCTAGGAAAATATGTATTCAGTAAATATAGTATTTACATTCAAAACACTGTAGTATAAGTCAACTAACTTAAGAGTGTTTAAGTCAGGGATTAACTAACGTTCATAATAAAATAACATTAAGGGTAAAATAACTCATTTAAATCTATATGAATTATTAATTATTACGTTTACATTAGATAACCAAAATTATGAAGAAACACTATTCAAATTTACAGTTTTTTCAAACGAAGCATATCAGTTACAGCAAATTTAAAAGAATTCTTTAAATTCATAGAATTCGTTTCTCTTAATGTCTCATTTAAGTACATAGGCGTTTCCGGGGGGGGGGGGGAGGAGTGAGAGGTATATTTCATTTTGTTCAAAGAAGGAAAATATCACGGTTTCTTAAAAAAATATCATTTGAGATTTGTATTCCTAAAATTTATTTAACTTAACACAAGAGAACACTTCGCTTTTGTGTATATAATTAAAGGAATAAATCGTAAATAATAATAATAAGAAACACTTTAATAGCAAGCTCAATGTTGAGTTCATATTCAAATAGATAAATTTCTAAATAAAAGACATTCATTGACAGACAAGCGAGACTGGAGAGTTCATAAATTTTTTATATGAAGGATGTTCAACACAGTGACTCCTCTGTACGATATTAGGTTGATGCCTGTAATAGTTTACCTTAAATTGTAACCATAAAGAATATCTAATATGGTATTAGAGTCTTTGTTATAACGATTAACATCAGCTTAATATCTGCAAGGAAAATAGATTAATTTTTCGTCGACTTGCAATTGGCGTAACCTGCGTTCGTGTATTATTACGAAAGTTATTTAACGATTGCTACCTTGTGTTAGCGGCATACTTTGTGTATTAAAAACATAAATTATATAACCAAAGTAACAAAATATCGTGCTTTTTAAGTATCTAATTAATAAGCTATATATGTTTTGTCTATTTTAAAGCGTGAACGTCAACCGCTCGGTTATAACAAAAGCACAATTGCTTATTTCACGCGTCATGATATATCGTGTAGTTGTATATACAATAGTATATCCTCTATAAACATATATATCGATCTAATTGCCAGCATCTTTTTATAATGGATGGCATGGTTTGAAATGAAAAACAATCATATACAATACGTACTATTGAAATAAAACAAATACATTAACATTCTCAAGTAAAATAAATAAATTTGCGAAGCCCATTTTATAATATACAAATTTGAACCAAAGGATAGAATATGTGAGTTGTAGTTCTTAAGACCTCTTTAAACCCCTTTAAAATAACGTAATGTTCCTATTTTACGTGTTATCGGGCGGTCACTATCAATTTTTATCTTAAGTTTTAATCATTTTACGGGACATTAAAGAAGAAGAAAATTATCTCAGAAGGCTTCCAAACTTGTAATTTTTAATATTATAATATTAAAAATATTGCGGGGAGTGTTCTCCAGCTATAGCTTGACTGGGATGTATGTCTAATTGTAAGATTTTCCGGTAATGGTAATCAAAACCGCATTAGGTTCTCCTAAATACGCCTATGTTCACGTAAGGGAAGGGTTTTTTTTATTATATCCAAAAACAGTTGAAAGTTATATTGGTAATTTTCTATTCTCTTAAGACTCCTAGAAGTCTCTTTGATTGTTAAAAGTGTGATTGTGCTGCAAATGATGAATATAAACTTAACAACAAAAACACTGAATACTTATAGTAGGGAAGGTTACTATAATACAGTAATAGGAAAGTAAGTTATTTTACAAGTGAATAATTTTAAACGATAACATTAAATAATGTCCAGATTGGTACCGTCGATTAATGTTGTTTAATGTTAGACACGTACTGGTACACTATTTCTTTTAGTGTATTGTTAGGGCAGGTTGACGGCCAATTTATAAAAATAGATGTACTTTCTACATAATCAATGTTTTAGAAGTAGTAAAACATGTTTCGTTATGAAAAAACCAAACATGCGGAACCATGCAATCTGCCAAGAAAATCCAGAATAATTTAACACTAGATAATTACTCATCTTACTTCGTCCAGTAGGAATAGAATTTTAAGAGGATATCCAACAGGACGAAAACATCCTTACGGATACTTAGACTTAGATTCAACAGAAAGTCTTTATATTAGTACATTTTATTTATAGTACTAGAAAAATCAATACAAAAAGGAGCTAAAGTCCATCACAGGCGGAGCGGAGAGCAGCAGGGTCTGGACACTAGACTGCTATGGAATAGTCAGAACTCTGCGTGTGATTAGAAGGTCTAGACCACAGGCTAGACCTCAAACCTAGTTTGAGCTTCTTAAGCGTGTCAATGTCACACTCCGCCTCACTCAGTTCTGAACTCTGTGCTGGAGCCCCTCTGAACGATGTCTCTGCTATAGACAATGAAGTGCGCATCGCTGATTTACCAGGCGACAACCATCTGTAAATATATGTCACACAGATTCATTGTAATCTATAAATACCTAATATCAAATTATTTTAATTATAACAAAGTAATGTTGTGATAATAGGTAAACTGTTAAGGTCATTTTTTTTAGTTCTTATGTAATTTTTATGAGGTCATTAATAATTTAGTTGCTTAACATGACCTATAAAGAACAACTGAATGATGCCCTCGATACCAATTATTCGTCTTACTACTTTCAACTGGTCAGTGGTCACTGTCTTAAACCAAATAAAAACCTAATGCTATAGCTTTATATTAGACATTACTTCCCATATGGCTAGATGTAGCCGTGGGTATAGATTACAAATTAGTTACAATTTGTAGATAAATTACATTACATTTAATTAAGTGCTTTCTATGATTTTTTAAGAACATTGAGGGCTTGAAGATGGAAACTTTGGAACTTATTATTTCCAAATAGTTAGTTTATTTAAAAGGTGTCTATTTATTATTTTTTTATTTTTGTGAGTACATATCATGCAATATGAATATTAATGGAAGGTTTTATGACACTTAATTACTTTTTTAATGATATTAACGACTTGCCATCCTAGATACGTTTATGGAGTTTTTTAAACTTTGTTCAGGTTATATGTTCCTAAAAATGTAATGCTTGAGAGAAAAAATTTACTGTACAGTATTTCCAACAAACCAAATAATTCACGAAAACTACAACTAAAAGGAAATTTCCTTTACTAAAATCGCTAAAATTATTTTTATTAATTTTAATGCAACTATAACTCTATTACCTATTTATATTTATTATTTCTATAAGAGTTTAAAATTTCATTTAAACCATTTTGATATTAACAAATTAACAAAACAATTTTTTTTAAACTAATTAAAGTAGTAACATTTATATCACTCAGGGGTTAGATTTTGACCAACCATCTCGCCTTAGTATAGATTTTCGTTCTGACATCAGTGTTATGTCTGAGGATGTACTTGACTATGCCCTGTGGTATATAAAGTAACTATAGGAGTTAAATGTATTTTGCTCCTTATACCTCGAGCGACCACCCCGCCTTGGTAAGGATATTTGTTCTGACATCGGTGATATGTCTAAGGACGTACTTGACTATGCCCTGTGGTATATAAATTAACTATAGGATTAAATGTATTTTGCTCCTTATACCTCGAGCGACCACCCCGCCTTGGTAAGGATTTTTGTTCTGACATCGGTGATATGTCTGAGGACGTACTGGACTGAGCTCCGTGATATATAAAATCTGGAATCACCAAACATATTTTTCAGTGCTGTTACAAACATAATAGTAATTATTAGCATAAATGTATATGACTTTAATTTGAAAATAAGCATGTTCAACATTAGTGTTGGAATATTTTAAATATCCATATCCATTTTATATATTACAATTTAATTAATAGCATTAGTTTCTCAATAGTATTTATAATAAAATGCAGTGTCTTACAAGTAACGAATTTCAATGTATATTATGCACCATTATACTACAAAAACAAAATATTGAACATGATATAAAACATTATTAAATATAGTTCATTTCCAATGTTACTGAATGCATTGCTCATAAAAAATGTTTTTATAGTGAAACATATATAAAAATAAATAAGCAATATGTGAAAACCATAAGATACATTTTGTTTTAATTATTTGAGAATTATACTTTTTCAATAACAATACAAACAAGCATTAATTACAGCAATCCTTTTTCCAAACATAGTGATGGTATGTTTAAAAAAAAAGATAACGTATCACCCTGAAAACTATATTTAAATTTTATACCTTGATGTTTGAAAATAAATTATGTCATGTATAAGAAAATGTACGCTGATAACACAGTTAAAGTTTAGCGTGTTTTATAAATATAACATTTGAGTTTCTTTTACGAGATGATTCATTCAAATAATTTGTGTTAATTTAAAGATTGACATTTCAAGGCCAATCAATTAATTGTTAAATTCTGAAAACTTGGTATGTATATCCCATGAATTTATAGTTAACGAATATATCACTGTAGAAGCAAATAATTTTAATCAAAATGTAATAACTTAATTATAACTTTCTGTAGCAGTAAACAAACAGAGGAATGAAATAAGAAAACTAAAATAGTGAAATGACTATTTGCAAAACAAGCTACCATAAAAGAAATCAAAGTTTAGGCTTAAATAATAATAATAAACCAACTAAAGAATGAATACTATTAATTTAAAATTACTTTCAGTAATTTTAACTGTAATCATTAACAGTCACTAAATCTAACACTTAAATAACATGAAAGGCACTAGGCTAGGCTAACCTAAACTATTGAAAACTGAATAATGTTGGTCGTACACTGACTCTGTCGCGCCTTGTTAGCGTCAAGTTGATTGGAGGATTCAGTTCGACTAGATGTCAGCTGATCACCTTCACTGTCTGACTCATCAGTTTCAGCATCCGTCTTACGACTACTGCGTCGGCGCGCCCGACGTGACTTCGAACTCTAAACATTCACAGGTATTCACTAAATATGTAGTTCAAAAAGTCAAGTTTGCACTCCAAAAGAGTGTAGAAGTGACTTATGTTACCGCATTAGTACATAGCTTCTTTAAAGAAAATGTACTACAAGGGCTGATTTACTCCTTATGAAGCAAATACATTCTTCCAAGCAGGACATCATTCTGCTTATGTTACAGTAAAGAATTCACTCTTAATCAAAGAATACTCTTGCTTGGAATAGATCTTCTGGTGAATTGTGAGAATTTAATGAAATTTTTTTTTGTAACTTTGTTTATTTACGATATATCAAGTTTTATTAGGACAACGTAAAGTTAATTGCATATGCTTAGATTATAATTACTACATATTCAAAAATACATAAAAATGCTACTTATACATAAAACTAAGTAGTAAAAGATGATTTCAAAAATGCTAATAGAGTCAATGAAGAGGTGGTGTTACGTACAGGGGGGTTAGGGTAACGTACCCCGGGGGGCGGGGGTGAGGCGCAACCTTCCGTCATGGCCTGCTCATGGTACATGAAACTATGCAGCAAAGTGTTGTTTGGATCTGCCAGTTGGAATGTAGCATAGGGAGAGATGTCTTCTGAAGTTTCTAGAATCATACATTTTTGAATTATGTTTAAGTAAATGTGAGTACTAACACTCGTGCTAGGCGTTAAAGACTTAATCTACTATAGTAAATATTTTGAATATAAAAAATTCTAAATATGTATAATATATATTTTAATTAATTAACACCAGCGACACCGTATGTAAAATGGTTAACTGAATTAATTACTCGCCCCATAAACCTCAATGCAACAACAAGGAATTTATTTGTTTACAATTAACTAAACATGACTTTACAATCGGTAATGAGGCTAGAAACTGTATGCATAAGATTATTAAAAATACTGTCTCAAACTCTGCTCATGTTTTTCGCGAATATAATTTTTATGGTTGAAAGGAATAAAACAGCTGTTTGTGATTGGGTGTAAATATATTGATTTAGTTACTCTGCACAGTGTTTAAAATACAATTCGTAACATATTTCCAGAACTTACTAGGAAATATTTAAAAAGTGTAATCTACGTGGATAATAAATTTTGCTAATCTACTTTGACTCTAACTAAATAAAGGTGTCCTATGTATAAATTGTAATTAAATTGACCTTAATAATAATATTGTACTATTTACTTGTTTGAATTAGAAAGTACTTATTGATTGTGAGAGTAAAACGTAATAATTTACATTTAACTGTTTTAAGGCGAGATTATAATTTTAATGATTGAGAGTAATTTTGTTCTTCTATTTTTACATTATTACTTATTAAACATGTTTAACATGTAATCGTATGATCGGAATAATGTTATTTACAAACGTTCTTGAAGTAAAATCCTGTCATGGTGCGTAGTGTATTTACGGTGGTAGGCAAATTAATTTTAATAATAAGTACTTTTTAATTAAACAAATAATAACGCCCTTTATAATGTACAATAAGAATTAACTTTTTTCATTCAAAGGAATATGTATTCTAGTACGCAATAAAAATTAATGCAATAGTTTTGGTACAAATACCTGGTATCTTATCGGAGTTTGCCTGGAGTGCAACTTTATGAATGGTAGCATAGTATCGCTCTCTTTGTGCTTCTGCGTTCTGTTGGTTATCCAGTGTTTCTTTGACCGGTCTCCGTTCTCGTCCTGTACACGCAATAACTGATCATTTTGGCCTAATTTGATTTCAACAATTAACAAGTAGTTTGAATTATTAATTGATCTGTTTGCTTGGTCGTTTCTGGTCGAATTAATGAATGAATATACATTATGATTTCAGTAAAGGAAGTTCCAGATGTATTAGTATAAGTATAAAGGAGACTATTTCTTAAAGCAAAATTTACTCATCACTCTCTACAGAATATAATTATCAAAACAATACTAAACAAACCAACAGTAAGGTAACATATGTGAGTATAAGGTGGTTGGTAAATTACCACAGTTCAGAAAGTAATAGGTGCTGTTTTAAATATCGACATTTAAGTCACTTTTTAGATTTTGAATCATAATTATTTCTTGTAAGTCAAATTACCAAGCTTGGATTCTGTTTATTTGCATATACAATTCCAAAAACGTGACATGATAATGCACATCATTAAGTCTTAACAAGTGACTGTAACAATTTATTAAAATATTCATTAGCATTTGTATCGTGATGTCTCCTAGTGCCAATTGAGCTAAAACAAATTATTTTAAATTTTGTTGCGTAAGTAGTATTTCAAAGTTAAAATAATAAAAATCACATCTTGATAAACAGAGTTACATAGTGTGCTAATGGAATGACTTACTCGTTTTCCTACAGAGTAAGAAGGCCGAGGCTGCACCGAGAATACCCAAAGTGGCCACTAGAAGAGGGAGCAAGACGCGGAAATCAGTGTAGAAAGGCTTGCCTAGTTGTCCTCGCCGTACTAGTTCTGGGGGAGGAAGATCTGTAATATTATCATTTATGATTACTTAATAGGCAATGTTGGTCTCATATTATTTTTAAAAAAACTAAGAATGCTACAATGAGATGTATATAATTTAAATCAATAAAACTGATTTATAAATTTTCAGAGCGTCAATAATCACGTGGTCGGATCTCCGGACTTCAATACCTTAATACAATACCTCCTTGTATCCATATAACGTAAATGTTTTATAATGTACCAACGTTTTGTTTTGTCCACCACCGTAAAACCTGTGCCCTTGAAGAGAGTTATAATATTGCCATAGAAAGACCGGTCCTTGTTTTCTTTTAAAAAGCCCCCTCCAATACAAGGGGCAATATTTTAAGATTTCATTACAGCAGAAGTATTATATTTAAAGTCATTTAATTCACGTCAATATCCAGTCTGCCCTTAAAAGCAATTTAGAGCGTCTGCAATGTTTTAAACGGTGGACTATCAACGCCAGCGTTTTTAATAACGGGAAAACTTTCTCCTTAATTGCAGCCGCTCTTTTGCACGGATTGAGATTTTAATTTAAGCTACCACCAAACTGGCATGAATATAAATACAGAGTTAACAGATATTGTGCTTCGCCTTTCTTAATCCTTCCCCTGTTCGCGGCACAAACACTTTTATAACAAAGAAGATTGGTCTTGGGAGTGTTGCCTGCAAAGATTAGAACAAAACGTAAAACATATTAATAGTTTATTATTGTTGTGGCGTTATTATTTAGAAACCATTTCCTTTACTCCTTAACTGTACTTATGTTTAAATGAAAAATTTTTTTTAGCGCTTAAATAAAGTTGTAAGTACTTCTAATATTGAAAACAGTGTTTAAAGACAAAATCATGTATTCATGTGTTTCTTTATACACTTTAAGCTATCTAAGTGTTTCTAATTTACTCACAGACCCATTAATAGTATTTATGGTGACTTAAAAGTTGTAGAAGTGTATGCCGTCCTATTTTAATTCTGATTTACAAAAAAAATTACAATATTATGCTAATTTTAATTTCTATACAGTATATTTCTATTTTAACATCGTAGGAATGATAATTAATGCTGATTCCTAAGCATATTTGTTGAGTACGAACTATTATTGTTAAATTTTGTACCGTTCTAGTATCGTTAGTTGTATTTTGGCGTTATATTGAATAGCTGATTGCCTCTACGTCAGGGGTCGGAAGTTGGATGGTAGTTAGATATATAGCACATTTAAATGTTGTATGTGTCCGTTGCACTTTTTACCAGGAATACGATATCGTACTGTACTCGTTTTCCTCCCTATTCTGTATAGTAAGATTCTTGAATAGGCCAGTGGCCAAGGAGGGCGGACGTAATGAAAGTAAGTAAGACATGTTCTGGTTTATTAAAAATACTCGTATTACAGGTTTCAGAATAGAGTGTTTCTAGTTTAACTTTACCAAAACATTATAAAGTTATAAAAATGGTAAGGAATAACTGACTCTTTCATTAGAGATTATATCCATACTTTTTTTGAAATTTTGCATGTTTTGTATTTGCGCCTCATGTAAATACTTTTAAGCCCGTTTTCAATTTTTTTTAATAAAAGCGGATTAATATTCAAGTAAAATTATTATAATGTAGGTGGGTGAGATTTATATGATATAATCCTTCTTTATAGCTTTGTAAGTTAATTGAAGTATTTATACTGAATTCCTAGCGACAGAAACAATGAGACGCGCACACACGTCAGCTGTGACTGACCTCCGTCCTTGGTGAGCGTGTAGAAGGTGTACTCCCCAGTAGAGGAGCCGGCGATGTTGTGAGCTTCTACTTGGAGTTGGTACTCTGAAGAAGGAAGGAGTCCGGTCATCACAAACCGTCTTTGGGGCTTTAGGTTGTTTGAGACTGAAAAAAGGAAAACCGTAACCAAATGTGTGTTTATTCCTTGAAAATAAGTTTATATACTTTGTTGTGAAAGATTGCTTACATACCTAGAATCCACTCGGGGTTGTTGACCGGTCTGTAGCGGACGACAAAGTAGAGGAGTGGACAGCCATTGTCGGGCCAGACGTGGAGTCGCAGCATGACCGAGGATGAGTTGGGGGTAAGGAAGGTGGAGGCTGGAGGCACACTTGGGTACTGCCCTTGGGTGCGTACGGACAGTGTAGGGCTAGGAGGCGAACTGCCGAGACGATTGTGGGTCGACAGGTAAATGTGATATGTACTACCACACATTAGACCCTGTTTGAAATTAAATAAATTAGTTATAACAGAAAAACTATTAATTCGTAATAGCACAAACAACAATGCTAACTTCTAAAGGTTGTGTATTAAGGCCTTACCTTACATTATGTACTATTATTATGGAAATGTTTAGATTGGAGGCTATTAAACCAGCAAAAGGATTTCTCGAACTTCCACTTTCTCAATGTAACTGAACTTAAATATATAGTTATATTATGTGCAATGGCAAAGCACTCAATGTCTATCTGGAGTGCTTTGCCAAGTTGAAAAGTTGATGTAATATTCCGAAAAACTAATATCATGCTTCATACTATTGTTCATACTGACTTTTCATTCTGTGAGGCCTAATCACAGAAATACATTTTCTAAATGCCTTTGGAAACTGTTAAATGCTGGTTTTAAAAAATCCCAACATCATGCTATCAATTAAAACAATTGCCAAATATCAACATTAGCAACCTTAAGTTCGTAGCTGGTTGTGCGTCGAGACAAAGTCAACTCCTCTAGGTCCGCATGAGCGCGACGATAGTTGAGCGTGTAGGCAGTGATCGCTGCATTTCCGTTGTCTCCAGCCTTCCAGTGGAGTAGGATACTGGAGCTTGTTGCGCTGGTAACGTAGAGGACTGGAGCACTTGGAGGCACTGATCACAGAGAAGAAAATATTTAGATCATTGTATACGGAACAATATGTTACAAGTATCGATGATTTATAAATAATGCAACATAATGTTTCGGAAATTAAAAAAGGAGTTTTTAATTTTTATTAATTAAAATTTGTAAAAAAATTATTAAACATGTTCCTGATACTAGTACAAAGTGTAGTTATTCATTTCGTAAAATTTACTGCAAAACAAAAAGACTATGTTGCTTTGAAGTCTTTCCCAAAAAAGCACTTTCTAATCTTAAGGAATCTAGTAACCATGTTTAATATTATTCATAAGGTGCTTTAATTATACGGCCAAGACAGCTTAAGCTAACACATATCTGAACTTGTGTGGTGGCTTATCAGATCACCTACAACCACCATTTTTATCAGACAGCTAATCTGCTATGAGTTACTCACTGATTGGGTTTGAATTTAGCACAAAAACATTTTGAGATAATAAGAGCGTGTTACCTTTAAAGTATCAAAAGTGCAATTTTAAACATCAGTAGAATCATCTTTATATAACATGATTATTTACCGTAATATCTGATTTCCTCAAATATCTAGTTCTCAGTGAGAATAGGCAATCCCAGCAAAGTACCTAGCAGCGGTGCCTCCTAGATTGGTGTAATAAGAAGCTTGAGCAATTGGAACTGCATTGTTTCATTGGAATTAGAATACTGGAAATGGGTGACAATAGTTTCTTCTCCTTATTACTCTGCCCTTTCCTTTACAGTTTCGATTTAATTGCTTTGGAATTTACAAAAAAAGACAAAAAACACATAGAAGCTGGAAGGAGATATTTACTGTTTACTATACCATACATCCAAGACTTTTTCATCCAAAGAAGAAAACACACATAGCAGACCTTCCTAGCCTTTATCTGTGTGTGAAAGAGAATTTTACGTTTAGAAAGTTTGTATTCCTAGACCATTCTATTTCTGAACAGATTCAATGATGGCAACAGTTCAGAATAAAACTGTGAAGTCCACTCTGTGATTTTCACCGTTGTTGGTATTATAAAAAAAAATTTTGTCCTTCCCAGTCGTAAAAGGTATATCCATTTCATACATAGAAAAGAATTTCTTAGAGTCTAGAAATGGAGACGGTAAAGAACAGATATTAATTAAGAATAACGAATAGTTTTGTCTTACAAGTCTTTTTTGAACTTAGCACGTCTCTCAGAAAATTTACGTAAATACAGTGTAACGATTCTGCTTCTCATCAGTTCCCAAACGTGTATTATGTTTAATAATTTGAAGTTTGAATCAATTGCCTGATTATAGAGACATTTACCGGTCGGCGAATTCGTTGCGACCCACAAAAGTGACCATCTTAAAGTTGTTTCAATTTCTACTAAATCTCCCGTTTAATTATATTATTTTTAGTTAAATAAAAAAATTAAATTAAAACAATTCAACGAGCTCTGGCATCGATTGAAATACTCAAGAGTCGTGGCAATTACAAGACGTGTTGTAACTATCAGTGGATATCACCGTGTTAAGTTTCGTATTCAAATCATAACCAACTTTAAAAATTTGTTCATAAAAAATAAATAGCTAATAAAGCATCGTTCTTATGTTTTTCAAATACATAGGTCATAAAAATAAGTATGGATTGCTAAGTATTTTACAAACTTTTTTTGAACTTAATGGGTGAACACATTCCGACTTTCTCTTCCGTGTCAACCCAAATTTCTAACGCTTTTTAATGAAACAAAGCATTATTTTATGGAAGTAGGAATAGCATTAAAAAATATCTCTAATATTTCTGTACACAAAAAATATTTATGTTCTATTGATAAAATAGGTCTAATTCAAAAGTTAGCACAAACTAAGTCTACAAGTCTGCGACATTATTGCCTTAGAGAACGGTTTAGCCAACAACAGACTCAGTTTAAAGTGGAAGTAGAGTGTTTATAAACTTGTAGAATATTCATAAGGCATTCATGCGATCAGTCTGCCTGCCTTCTTTGGCTTAGTGGGTAGAGAGCGAGTTAAACCCTTGTCTACTTTGCAAGTCTAACATCCACGAACAGATGTGTGATGTAGGGGAGTTGGATGACCAAATTTTGACTTTTTTCTATAATCCAACTCCTTATGTATACATTAAACTCCTTTTGTTAAAATGCAAAACGCCCGTGACTGCAGAAAACATATAAAAACATAATTGTTTTTATAGTATAGTTTTGTAGAAAAGATTCGATTGATAGCAAGTAAATCCTACTTTAAAATTACTGTATAATCCTGATCTTAAGGTCCATCGTTAATGAAATACTTTGTTATTTTGAAAAAATATATTGTTCATTCCTAATTATTATTTTACCAGTATGATAGGTAATCTTTGACTTTAACAACTAATTTAAATAAATTCAATAATTATTATAAATTTATATTTTCTTATAGTTTGGAAAACCTCGATATGTTTGGATCATGGTTTATATTAAAAAAGTTAGCATAGTTATCATAAATTATAAACCTTACTGACCTTGTAAGAGGTATACTGGTATGACGTTTTTAGTTACTTATAGTATAAAATAATTTATAGTAAAATACCATGTAATATACCATGCTGCATATGGTAACTCTTAATACATTTTGATTTATGAACCTGAGAAGTATGAGATACTTTCTACTGAAAAGAATATTACTATAGTAAATTTGCGTTGAAAATAATGTTGTATATTTACTTCGATGCATACTTGTGTTTATAAATGAAAAACAGTTTTTACTTTGACCTTTTAACAAACTAATGTTTGTAACAATCGCTTCATACAAAACATAATTTTATACTTTTCACACGGTACATAAAAAGTTTGCACAATTAATAGATAATAATCTTTGTAAATTATTTTTAAATGTGAAGAAGTTGTTATTAAAATAAGTAATAAATCTACTATTGGATAACGTATTTATTTGATTTTTGCCTTCATGGGTTAATAATATAACTTTCCAATGTGATGTATAAGATTGAGATTGTAATTTTTGCTCTTTGAATTTAAATTATGCCATATGACCAAGTTATATAGAACTAGTTTAAGAAACAACAGCAACATAACAAGTTTTACACTGCTATATGAGACGCTAAGGCACTCTCTGTTAACGTTTGTCACGCAATCAATTTATATTGCTCTTTTACTATACATAAAGTCTTCATATCCTATCAATAGCCTATAAATCAATAAATACTGATTAAAAAATTATAGTAGAATATGATACATCATTATAAACACTTGAAAACAACAATAGAATATTCATATTACATACCATTCGTAGAACACCTGATTTATATTTTATTAATGAAATTCAATCAACATTAATCAACTCCTTTGAATTGAATACTTAGCGATGCAACAGAATATATAAGTAGGTGAAATATGTCTACTGTAATCAATTGATTTTTAATCATTTTTGTTAATAAACTATACTATTTCGAAAAAAATTATAATGTTTTTGCAGTCTAAAATATACAACTATACAACAACTTGTGATGTTCTTATAGTACATAAACGTACGAAACACTCGGAACAGTTTATGTAGAAAAGTGATTTCGTCCGACTCTGAAACAGCAGGAAACACGTCCCAGTTTACTTTGTCACACAACTATTAAACTAGCATTACGGAACTAGGTTACGTTCGGCGCTAACTTTTCACTTACTGTGTTTAAACTGCCAAACGACTTTGTGATTTCTTTGCGGTATTATATCACTTTATGATGCTCTTTTTCCATTGGATAACTTCAGAGCAGCATAACAAGATGCTTCTATGATTCCTTTAAAGTATGGAAAATGTTGGAGTAAGTGGATATTCGTAGTGTTTAATAACGTTATCTACTAATGTACTTTTACAGGCCAGTTAAGTGATTTTAAGGTGTTAAGGACATACTAAATTAGAGTGCTTAAGACATTGGTTTCGATAATTCCGGTTAGTTACGTAGTTATTGCACAAAAATCACCCAGCGGTTGGGTACCGCGATTCTGTATTTGGCCCGTAAATTTTGTTCACTTATGAATAAACAACAGATTCTAGCGCAATTAATCTGGATAACGGTTCAGGCTAGAGCTTCATATTGTCTAATAAAATACACATATTTCAAGTAACTACATACAGAAAATAGAGTATTTTGAAACGTGCTTATAATCAATAGTAACAAGAGTTACGTACTCTTATTTTATACACAATTAACAGCTTTGCCTAACATAAAGTATAAATAAGTTGATAAAATTGTCCGTCATAGAACCACTTTAATTAAATGAAGGCTCTTTTTATTTTACTTTACTGTTTCATATATATATATATATATATATATATATATATATATATATATATATATAATGATGTATTTATTTTTATTATATCACTGTGCAATATAGACATATTCGAAAACGTAAAATCTGCATAAAGTATATCTTATGTTTCCTTTAAAAAAAGAATAGAAAATATTTACTATCAAATAGTAATACATTTCCACAGAAATATTACTGCTTTCATGAAGTCGATCAACCTAAAACTTTTACAACACAAGAAAATGTCATATTTTCAATATATCTAATACTATTCAGTATTTCAGTTACAAACATGAGGCAGAACATGGGAACATCTGTAGTGTTCTTCGAAACTTCGGTTGGTAAATACAAGAATTAACTTACTTCAACGATTTATAAGTTTTGTTTCACCTCTATTTTGTCCACCTAATACTCAAAACCAATTTTTAAATTCTAAAAATTATTTACATAATTATCAAATGTGATAGCCTGCTGCGTTCTCTTTGAAAGCTAGCTCAATATTTTCTGTCTGGAAATGGTATTTTCAGGTAACATTGTCAACAGGAAGTACGAACTTCATAAGTGTGCATAAGGTCGACACTGTATGCACGCAAACGAAAGCAACTTGGACTTTTAATATTTGGTTTAACATCTTAGACAGTTAACCAGAAACAACCTCTTGGAAGTTCTCAAAAAATATTTTGAATACAAAAAAGGCTTTGATTGCTTAAATTTAGGATTTTTATACATTTTTTAGTGAGAACTTTAGGCATTCTACATAACTGTAGTGAGGAAGGAATTATTATTTTGGTTTACCCTTTAGACAGTTCATACTACCATATTGAGTGATTAAATACGCAACCAGAATAACTAGCCTGTATGAAACAACGATGACTCTAAAGACGCCAGAAACGCCACTGATCCGGTCATACTCCGCAGTTACGTGACGGTGACTGATCAGTCGCGACTAGCCGACTATCACGCGCGTCTCGGTCGGAATTAATCGGCCCGTTTCAGTTTTGATTAAGAGTGCACTAGTTTGTAAACTGTAACTGTGAAATGAACACAGTTCGTTCGTGTTGTTTTTCTATTGTTAGTGTTGTGACGAGCTGTGATAAATAGAAAATCTGAGGATGCAGCTGTGCCAGTGTCGTTAACGTCATCTAATGAATGTGTGTTGTAGACCGGTAACAAACTTGCAGTGTTATTGTGCCATTCCTTATTAGAAATTAATGTTGAAATTTTAAATATTTTTCTATTGGTTTAGTTATTTGTGCATTGGCTTATGGGTTTGCTATGCGAAAAAGAGTACAGCAGCCAACTCCCAATAGAGACCTGTGTGCGAAAATAAAGGTTTAACATTCCTAAATGTGCGATATTATTAAAACTTTTAATACCATACAATTAATGTTTTAAAACATTTTGCTATAGTGTTAGATATCAATACAATATACGCCTCCAATCAGGGGTTGCTAGTTAGTATGCGTACTCTTACGTATTGTGACCTGTATTCTGTAGTTCAGTTTTAATGATTAGAGTTGTGTTTAGTTTTTTTTATTAAGTGCATGTTTGAGATTTAGTGAAATTAACACACAACATGGTGGTTGTGATTCTTGACTTACGCGTGTCACAATACTCTGGTATGATTTGTTTATTTTAACCTAGTTTGTAATTATGTGTTAGGTTAGTTATTTACCTGGAGAAGAGATCAGATGGCAGATCTCGAAACGTAGCATTACTGATTTCTTTTGTATCACTGAGCGATGGCAAATGTCCGGAAAAATCCTGTTTCCTTCACAATCCTTCCATCATCAAAAGCAAACTTCAAACAATGAATCGTATGTATTACCGCACTGACACTAAGGAAACGTTTCCGATAAAGTTAAGGTTTGAACGCTAAATTGAATAGTATGACAAATGTTGTGTATTTCTAAATATACTATATTAGTGGAAAAAGAGAAATAACGCTGTATATAAATGAATTTTAATATTGCATGTTGATAGGTTGTTTATGCCAGTAATTTGAGACCATTTTGTCCAGGTTTATGTAAATGGATAATGAGTACAGTAGCTTTTACAATATGATGAAACTCACAAGCTCAGTTGATGACTTTTTAACGGTGTCGTTATTGATGAAACTCCCTTATTAATGGTTGGAATTTCATAACGCAAAGCCAACTTTAGCTGCAAGCAGAAAACATCTATGCTCCATTGGTTTATTACAATATTGCAACGTTATAACACGTCATTATCATACTTGATGATGCGGTAGTGTAACATCTCTGTAACCATACTTTATATTCTTAAAATAAACTCAAATTAATATAATATTATGGCGTTTTACATAGTTTACATAGTATTCAGTAAATCTTTTAAACGGAACAACTAAATATATTTTACCTTGCACAACCAACGTGTAGTATATGCTGTCGGAGCCGATGTTGTTTTCAGCGTGACACGTGTAGTTGTCGCTGTCTGCCCGCTGGAGACCGGAAATGACTACTTCACCAGACTCCATGAGCTGGATGTTGTGGCCGGTGGAAATCTGTAGCGGGCGGTCGTCTCTGAGCCACTCCCGGCGAGGCTGAGGCGCCCCCACCACGTGACATGGCAGAGACACGGAACTCCGCCACGGCCGCAGTACCAGACCGCCAAAAGATGTTATCTTCGCGGGAACTAAACAAAGACATCATGTTATAACGACGTAGCTCACATTCACAAATAAATAGACCGTAGTATGTATACTCGTATTTGTGGACTCCAGGAAATTTTTCCAAAGCTGCAAAAATACCATGCGCAGCCAGTAGAACTAAAATGAAGCAGGAAATGGTCATTGGTACATACATTTATCAACACACGCTTAAATTCACATTTTTCAATAAATATACGAAATGCAAGAAAAACTGAAAAACATATTACTCGAAACATTCAGTAGTCAATTTTTATATGGAGATGACTACCGAACTCTTGGCTTATGGTTGCAATGTTTCCTGAAGCTATGTGAACATTTTACCTTCTGCATACCACTTATTTCAAAAACACCATTTGGACATTGCGACATAAAACCTAATATCAAAATTGAGGTCATATGGTGGTTTTATTTTTTTCTTAAATTTGAGAGTTTTTATAAATGTTTTATTTTGTTTCAGCTTCAGTTGTTTGCTTGAATAGGCCTAGTACTTTAGTTTCAAATACACTGACTTGTGTGATGTTAAAAATGCCGAGCATATAATAATTGTTATGTAGATAGCTCTGACAATAATAAGGAGGGTGAAGTTATTTTCCAATTGAAGTAATACATTCTCGTAATATGCCATTACATATCCTAAATTTCCTTATGGACAATTTACCTCTGCTTGTCGGGACCTGGGCAACCACTCTGGAGCTTTGGCCCTCACCAACCCTGGTAGAGGCTGTTACCCAGAACTGATACTCGACGTGGGGCTGCAACCCCTTAGCCTCGTAACTCATATGCTGGCTGGGCAGATTTCTCTTCCCATGGTTTAACTCTTCTCTTCCGTCCACCACTCTGAAACGTGAAAATAAGCTCTAATATTTAAAAAAAAAAACTACAATATTGTTACAATTCGAACGTTTGGAGTATTTATAGAGAAAAACATCAAATTTATTACAATTCATCTTCATAACTGTGATCAATTATTTACGAACTTATCACAGTATAAGTTATATAAAACTTCTATAACTTTTAATTGGTGCCTTAACCCTACAACGAATTTATAGACATAAACATAGTATCAATTTAAGGTTAATAATCAACACTAACAAATAGGTATACTAAATAGTTAAGGGGACCACGTAACCTCTATCCTTCCCATGTTAATTTTGCCAACTTTATGTACCTTTTTCTCAAAAACTATAAAAAATGTGTGCTTGAAATTTTTACCCTATGTACTATACACCTTTTTGTACACATTTATAACTTTTTGTAATAATTGGTTCATAGTAGGAGTTTTGTAAATTTTTTTTGTAAGTGTAAACAAAATTATTTAAAAAAATTATGTTTTAATTTTGTAAAAAATACTTAGTATAATTTATATCAACCAAAAGTTATAAAAATGTAGAAGGCTATAAGACAAACACAACAAAAAAAACTATATCTTGATATCTTGTATGGTTGCTGAGAAAAAAGGTACATACATAATAACAAAGTAAACTTTCGGAAAACGCAAAAGAAAGAAAACAAAGAGAATTTTTGACATTACCTATTTATTTTAATACGATCCAGATGCATATGATGGTTGGCCTGGCCCCTCTTCCCTCAGCATACAACTCCTCCAGTTTCTTTTTAGATAGTTGTTTTGACTGTCTGGCTTTTTTTGAATTTCTGCATTTAGTCGATCCGCTCTCCATATGCGCTGGTCATCAAAGGTTTTGAATACTTTTGCAGAGTGTTTTCCAACTTGAAGGCCCAAATTATTCAGAACCAAGCACTTGCTGATGTTTCCTTTGTTGAAGGCACTAACTGCATCATAAGCTCCCAGGTGAAGTGTTTTTAGTTGAACAAATGTATTCTTCGGAATTCGGTTCCATACTAGGTTGTTGAAGATTCATTGGGGTTCTGGCTTTTTTTCCATGCAAGCATTTTTTTTAGTAAATCAGGTGCAGCTTAGATCCTTGTATATAGGCTTTACAACCTCCATGATAGCTTCAGGCAGATGAAAATGTGAAGTATGGTCATATTTTTCTTTATTTTGCTGATATTTTACACCATGATGATTCTCCTTTAGAACACAGCCCATGGCTTCTTGGTTTATCGTTAGATGATATCACATGGAAAAAGCCAGCCCATATTTCCTGCTTCATATCTTCTAAAGTTTTTGTTAGTGTTCCTTATTATAGCAAGGCCATAAAAGGTTTGTAATTTGGTAACGGCAACATTGGTTAGGCGGCCACGACCAGATATTGTCTTTATTATCCGATAACTTTGTGTTACCCCATTTTTATTTTCAAATTTCTCAGTCTTGTGCCCATCCGTTTTTGCACATGGCCTATGCATTCTAGTTTTTCTATTTTTGAAATCTCCATACAGGGCTTCCTTTGAAACAGTTTCAAAACCTTTAGAATCTCCATCCCCAAGGTACTTCAAATACTTGACATTATGCAGCGGCAAAGAACGACTAAATATTTTCCGTGCACCTACGACTTCCATACCACCACTAGTGCCTAAGTAATTAGCCTTACAGCTTTCTTCATGGTTTTTGTTTAGTCTTTTTGGACAGTCACAATATTTACTCAAAATCTCAATATCTATAACTTTGCCTACATCTACACTAGTTGCTGTAATGATCCCATTTAGTGAGACGTGTCGCGCGCGCTTTTGCCATGTACCGTCTAGGCCCTATTGCAAGCTCATTTATAACCTTCATTGTGTTCTAACAGCTTCCTTTACTGCTTCTCTCATAGTAGTCATTGCAATATTCTTGACTGATGGTAATAAAAAGTCAGTATATCTTGCAAATCTTGTAGGAGGGGTAGGTAAATTCAATATTGCGCAAAGCATGTCGCCTGAAGATTTGCCTCTACCTATTGTTCTTAGGCCATAATACTAATCTAAGGTTTATGTCATATAGGTCTTTGACCTGTTTTCCATCATGAGATAATTCAACTTTTGGTGAAGTTAGGAAGTCTCTTTTTATGCAACTAGGTGCTGCTACACTTTATCTCTAGTTTAGTTGCAAGGCCTACTCTGTACAAAGTGCTATAAGTCAATTGACCACCACAATCTTTGCAAACTGCTATAGAAAAGATTGTGTTTCATCAAACTTTGTAACTCAACTACATCATATATATAAAACTACATTTCTCAAAGTGGTGGTATTCTAAGCTGTAATTACCCAGTTTCATATTTGATGCACTAGGTCTAGGTGATTCGATTTCTGAACTAACCCTACCAATGTCAATACTGTTACTTGGTGTACTCAAATCACTGGGACAGTGTTTTCTTGTTTCCTGAACGTTTCCACGGGTTTTTTTTTTCGTTTTTTAAATAGTTTTTGAGATCTTCCCATGATTTCCAATAGCACAAAACTTACTTCACAAACTAAAAACTCACTAATTCACTCACTTCTGAAATAGAAATTGTAAAATGTAAATAATGTAACTGCAATATGTGAACAGCTGTGCAGACGACCAATAGTGAATGTCAGTAGTTTTTTTATGACAAACTACACCAAAGACTAACAAATCTAAAGGCATAGAGATGTGTCCCTTGATTATAATATATCTTACTATAACAAACACACAACTTTGCTGCTCACGACTAGTCCATGAGGAAAATTTCTCAGTGTATAGCAAATTTCAAAAAAAATGTTTCAAGCATTTATACGTATCATATTTTTTATAATTTATACATCATTTTAAACAGGAAAAAGAGTAGAATTATTTTAAATTATAACCTGAAAATTGACAATTTTTTTCGATTTTTTGGTTACACGGTTCCCTTAACTTATCAAATATATAACATTGTCTCTATTGTTTTACCTTGATCATTCACTCCTGAAGTAATTAAAAGTGTTTATAGATTGAACTAGTAAACCTAAATAGGTTTGAAATACAAATCTTAGTGTTAAGGGTAATCAACGTAGTTGTAATTCATAGCTCATTCACCTTCCACTTTGAGCTTATTAATAAGCGATATCTTCAGGTAATTTTAAGAGGTCAAGCCTACGACAACTTCAGATGAAATACATTCTGTTGTTTTTAAGCTCAAAGCGAAAGGTGAATGGAGAATGAATAGTTAACCTAGTTGTTACTATTAGCAATGCAGTTTCTCAGAAGAAAAAATAGTTTACATAACATTACTTAAGAAGCATTTAAAATAGAGTTAAAACATAAAAGAACAATCTATAAGCTAAAAAGACAATAAAATCTATATAAAAAGAAAAGGACAGTAATTAAAATCATATGCATAAAAGAATGCTCTTTAACTTTTCAATAACAGCGGCCTTAAAAATATTGTAAAGTATCGATTTTATTAAAAAGTAAAAGATTACTATTTATTTATAAGTTGTCGTGTCATAGTGACAGGACAGCATTCGGAGAGCAAGACGAATTAATATTAAATGTGAAAACTATAAAGGGTAGATTATTAATGAATCAACGCAACTCCTTCGTTGTGTATTTAGGTTATTAAAATGATCCCTCTACTTTTTGAAAAAAATAATTAATGGAGACTGAATTCCTGGAAACAATTTGAGGACTAAATGACAATCTTGAGTGTAAAAGGCATGGTCTATCTATCAGTCACGAGAAAAACCCTGCTGCTGCATTGAGGACGCTCATCGCAGCACTTAACAAAACCGCCAGTTCCCCTCTCCCAGAATGAGGCTGGAAATAGGTCGGCGAGGTCTTAACTACTTTAGTCCATAGATGTCCCAATAATGTTGAAGCACTTAAAAGCTTTATTTTTTAAAGTAAAAGCGAAGATTTCATTATTGGTTGGTTGAATCCTATCAGTTCCAACTATTGAAGAATTTATTTTTGTAAAAATTTGTGTATTTTGTATTAACGTTATTACTGTTTATACAAAATATTTTAGAACTTTTAAAATTTTGGTTTGTGTTTATACATTATAAAATAGATATTATTGTTTCATTCCAACGTTCAAATTATCATTAAATTATTATATTAAGGTCACGTATTTTGAAAAAACCCGTAACAACTGAGAAGGGTTGAATAAATAAAGACTTTTTCATTGATTCATCCTAAACCGATATGTTCACATATAGATAAAGAGAACACACATAAACTAAACAAAAGTGGTATTCTGTGATTATTACACAATTTTAGTCCGAAATTAAGCGTTAAAAACTGTGATTATTTCAGTTAAATGTGTTTACGCGCTAAAAATATCCAAGCTCCAATACGGTACATGGATAATCATTTATTTATAGCAATTACTAAATATTTGCTGCAAAACGATGTCTGGAATCTGTTTAGTTTCAATATCTAAAGTAATATAAAGGTAAGTAGGGAAAGCTTATACTTTATTCACCCTGTCACTTGAAAATTAATGAAATGTTAAAAATTATTAACAGTTTTTATGTATGCATACTTCATGAATCTGTTATAAATAAAGTTTGAAACATAAAATAAGAAAAAGTAACGAATGTGTTTTTTAAAAAAGGCTTGAACTTATAAATTATCGTCGAAGCAATACAGCTTGGCAACAAAAAATTATTATTACTGAACCATGTAGTGATTGCGGGGAAACATTAAATGTCGAGTCTGTCTCTCTATTCAGTCTGTAAATAAATCGACGAAGTAGTAACAGTTAATTAAAAACCACATCACTTTCGCAGACATATAAATTTCGGGGCTATACTGTTATGGCTCATGCATGAAGTTTGAACAGTAATTTCCGTCTCTATACTCCAACAGCTGTTTCATTATTTTAAACAAACAAGCCTTTGACAGAGGCAAGTCCCACAACGTTGCTTTCCGCTTTTAAAAGCTGACGAGTGCAGTCTCCTATTGAATTCGTATGAAAATATTTTTCTTTTTTAACGAACTGTAATGAAACCGCGTTGACTTTTGTTCAGTTTGTGAGCTGTAACTGTAGACAAATGAACGTTGGTGACGAGAGAACAAAATGGCCGCCGAAAGCGACGTATAATTGTGGCATTATTATGTCTCAGTCAACTTGGCCCTCAACAGAGTGCCGTAGGAAACACTTGAAACTTATATTCTTTCTAAAATTTTCGTGTTTTATGGTGAATAAAACGATACACATTTTGTTTTAGTTCTAAAATTAAGTAACTTTTTATATTTAACTTTTTTCTCTATTAACACCACTACATGATAAATGGTTTTATATTAACCAAATTAAACTATTTCCAACCTAGAAAGAGGCTCTTTAAACCAATAAAGTATAGGCGTGAGTGTTCGTTTAAGCTGTATTACAATGCAATATTCAAATTTGATTTGTCCGTCAGATACTTAACAAATTGGAAAGGCTTTATATATATACTTATATATATATATATATGTATATATATATATATATATAAGATTCTTGTTCAAATGTTAAAGAATCTTGACTTCAGATTTTATTTTTTTAATTCATTTAAATTACTCTGGTTTCATATGAATGGTTTTGAATGAAACTTAAAAAAACCAGTATAGTTCATGAATATTTCCAATGAATCGTATATTTAATTTACAGTTATATTAAATGAAATCTTGAAATATTGAAAATAAAATTGTTTTCCGTTGGAAAATATGGTATAAGAACTATATAGTTGTAAAGAACTACAACTTCATTTATCAATATAATACTTATAACTTATTTTAGTAACTCCAAAATAGTCCGAATGAACACAAGATTTGTTACAATGTACCGTTACTAAAATTAAAGAGAATGCGACCAATAAAACAATTAGAGTAATGCATTTCTTGTTTATTCCTACTGCTACTATTTTAAAATACTTTCAATTCCCTTAACATATACATCTTATCGCTAAAGTTTCATTTAAACAAAACTAAATTGTTTCATTTATGTCTGTCGTCTTTATTAACCATGTGTGAATAATAAATATATTATTACTCTTTCTGCTTGAGAGAGCACATTAAATTTCCAACTACAGAAAACTAACATTAATCAACAAATGTAATTACCACAGAAACTAGTCAGTCTATACATTAAAAATTATGGTAAAAACTCATGCTAATATTTATGCGGATTTAGTCGGTTATTCGGATATACGGTATTATGACACCCAAAAAACACGATAAAAATAGTGTTTATTAAATGCGTGTTGTTATGAATACGACATTTAAATTTATCGATTAAACTTACAAAATTTATAAGAACTATCATATATCTCCTTAATTATTTCGTTTTTATTTTTTTATACTATTCGTTATCTGAATATCTTGTGTAATGAAATCTATTACTACAAATTCTATGTTCACCCCGAAAAAACAAGGATATTATAAAAAACAAAATGGAAATTTAGTTTGAAGGAATGTACACAATACATAAAGTTAGACCATGTTAACGAGAAAGCGGACGTACCTTGTATACAGATTATATTTCGTGATGAGTCCGTTGGGATCGTTAGGAGGTAGCCAGGAAACTACGAGAGAGTTAGACGAGCTCACAGCCACCTTGATGTCAGCGGGAGAGCCGGGAGCTAAAACAGTTCGGTGAGAGACTGTGATTGAGGTCTCATTAAAAGGTAAAGAGTGCAATAATAATGTTTACCTACTGACACTGGTTCATCCCATATTATCTGTTCATAATATATTTTTACAGATTGTACTAAAATGTAAAGCAAGAGGCATTAATCCAAATGAAGAGGTAGACATTAGGTTATGCGAATAATACCATCTTACCTTCTGCGTAACTCACTCTGTGCACTGCTCCTGGTACAACATGCAACTGTAATAATATCTTTCTATTCATGTAGATGTAAATATAGTGCCACAACCTTGTATTGCAAATGGTATTATAGTAACGGAATAATATTAATTAAATTTAAACAGTATCATTGAATCACGCATATATTTCACTATTTAAACTGAACATTATTTTTGTTTGCAGTAAGTATCTAGTGCATATGAAAGTATCTTAAATCGACTAAGGAAACACATAAGCTTTTCACATTCAGATATTTATATATACGGACCATAATTCCATTATATCAGTTATATAGTTACATATATACGTAATAAATTATGTAACAGACAAAATCAGCAACACACCAATAAGGCTGTACTACTTCAATAGTTAACGACTGAGCTTTCCTGCCATCCGCATATTTAACAATTTATGGTATTTATAAAACCATTGATTCTGAATTGAAAATATAACTAAAAAAAAACTAGTTTTCACCTAGTGAAATATACAGCTCACTACTTGACAGCTGTGTGATCATTATTGTTAAATAAGAATTTTAGAAAATTTTAAGAAAAAATAAATGTTATAGATAATTTAAGGTAACTTATAGCTTGGCATTAAATAGGATAAAGTAAATCTAGCAATGATCTTACTAATTAATTAACGAGGCTATTTAGGTTGGTTTTTACCGGGACATAATATTTGGCTTGAGGAAATACTTATTCAATCATGTTCTTACTTGCAGTTAACGACGCTAATTAATTATAAAACATACTCACCATCTTCCTCGGTCTGGCAGAATATAGGGCGGGAAGGGACGCCATCCCCTACACGAGTGAAGGCTAAGACTTGCACACTGTAGTTAGTAAATTTCATCAATCCTGTCAACACGATCGTCATTGCGGTCGTCTTGCGTGAGTCCATCCCCAAATCCAGAACTGTCGACCGTAAAATTTGTTAATTATTTTTTTGCCACTGAACTATATAACTATGCATTTTAAGAAGTGTCGTTTAATTACGAATATAGCATAAATGTACGAAGTGCATTTCCCTTGTTATACAAATAAAATGGAATATCAAAACAAATTAATCATGTTCGTTATTTAAGAATTTATGAGACTATTATTGTAAAATACCCTAAATAAGGGTTTAGAAGGGATAAGATAGAAGTTATTAAAAACTACACAGCCTTAAATGTTACTATCTGATATACAAAATGAACTTGATATACAAAATGAATCAAGTAATCCTTATCACAAAAAGATTAGGTATTTGAAATACAATGAACATTTTATACTTAATAGGTCAGTGCTTAGGATATTTCACTGAAAAGAATGAGCATTATTGAGGAATGTGCATGCATTATTTTCTTTAAACCTCTGTAAGATATTATAAACTAATCTTATATACAAAATACTGTGAAATAGATATATATATATATATATATATATATACATGTTCAAATATTTATCTATTACACAGTATAATGTACTTACTTTATTTGTTTAAATTATTCTGTGATTAAGTTGCTGTCAGTTTGAAACTTATAAATGTATTCATGAAAAAGCTTCTTTACACTAGTAACCGTTACTACAAATAAAAGAATCTCTTTGTTTTCAATTATCTTTAAGCTTTTAAATAACTGGAACAATTTCATGACACGTTTATTAAAACTTCCAGCTACACACTGTTCTTGTTGGGGACGCCGCTAATTTCCAGCTGCTCTGGAGGGAAATTTTGAAAAATGAAGAAGCATGCTACTGTACTTGTCGCACCTTGGTCATGGGTGTCATAAAAGAGTCGGTATCCCTGGATTATACCGTTGCTGTGAATGTGGGGCGGGGGATGCCAGCTGACCTGGACGGACTGGGAGCTTAGAGCCGCACATCGCACATCTTCGGGCGCAGCACTGGGAACTGATGGATACAATGCGCGTCAATGTTATAAACGAAAACTACAAGACTTACTTCTATGACTTTAATGAACTATTCCTGTAGCCTTCATTCACATATATTACCTACACTTATATGTTACACAATCATGTCCCGTCGGTCATATAGTATTCTTCATTCCGTCATTTATTATGTTTGAGTAGGCCGTGAGGCACAGGAAGAAATTAAAAACACACTATAGGGGAGAGATCTAGAGGGAAAGTTCCCCCTTCGTGAAACTCTGCAATCTTGCCTCTAGCTCTTGAACAAACATCGAGTTGAAGAGGACATGTATGACATCCCAGCAACATTTATATTATATTATTTACCGCCTCCAGGTCCACTTGTTAATGAATTCCTTATTTATTCGTGATACCTTTTTATGCGCTCTGATAACTAATAAGTTTATGTTAATTATTTATGTATTTTCATTTGAACATTTTCTATCAGTTCAGTACAAAAGGATTAGAATATCAGTCCTAAGATCTAGTTAATCAGAACTCATTTGAGGAAATATTGTAGTGGCATTTGCCACATATTTATGAGACATTTTTCGACTTTCTTCTCCTTCTGCCTAGCCATAATCTCTCCTACATAGATCATATCCCGTGAGTAAATAAGTAAATATTGGAATTTTTAATAATTCAAACTGACCTCGTCTATACTAATCGATTACCAGACAGGCTCAATTTTGCAGCGTTATTTGTATTTTAACATCGATTGTTTACAGTATACTAAATTGAATTGATTACTGTGCTATACCTCTTGATTTTGTGTAACTCGATCAATATAAAATCTGTATATTGCAATTTTGGTGAGCAATGTTTAGAAATATTTATTTATCAATGGTGTGCGAAATACTACCAAAATCGTGCATTTATTTTATAACGTTTCTTTATTTAATATTGAGTTGTAAGTTAAAGAGAAACACTCATTTAATAGATTTTATCTTCATTATTTACTATATATTAATTACAGTAACTAATTATTCTCTTTAAAGTAATAATGTATTGATTGAACTGACCAACTACTATCAGAATATCAAAACCATAAGCCTTTATTGGCACAAAAGTGTTTATAATCTTGAATGAATAAAAATTACAGTAAAAATAATTCATTGGCTGTATTTTAGTATTAAAATACGCACGAAAAAACCAGATATAGTAATATTAAATTAATTAGAGTTCAGCCAATCCTGCTTGAGCACACCCGATCATCATGGACTATTCTGTTTCGCTACGGGATAACTGCACGACGTCACCTTAAGGGCAATTTCAATAGCCCAAGAACATCCTCCACGCACCGTAACGTGAGGTGATTTTGTCATGTAGCGTCACATAAAACCATTTTTCACACAATTTTAATCTTTTATTATTTCGTTTTTCTTGTGGACAGCCATCCGCAACTCAATAACTTCGATTATGTTACCAGTTTTGGTTGAACCATGTAAATGTTATGCTGTATATTTTTTCTCTGCCACATCGAACCATACTTCTTTAGTAAGGAAGACTAATCACTGTACATACTTTTTAAATCTCTCACATTCACTCGTGCTGACCATATATGTAAGGAATATAAAGTGATGGGTTATAAATGAGTAGTGTAGAATCTACCTACCGTCCTCCATTGTCTGAGCGGACACAGGCTCCGACTGCGGCCCCTGGCCCACCTGGTTAAAGGCCTGCACTACCAGAGAGTAGCGGGTGAACTTTAGCAGTCCCGAGAGTATCAGCTCTCCGCCACCCTCGTCGCTCACCCCACTCACCGCCGTCATGTTGTAGTTACCATTAGGAGAGCTGGAGTATCATTGAATAGATTAACTATTGATTGATGACATAGATGGATTCATTCTTCCCTGCCAAATATGCCATTCCTCATCCAAGGCAATGCCTAATGTTGTAGTCCTAGTAGTTTACCAAAGCAACAACATTTTTAATATAGCTTTTACCCTGGATATTTTACATAGCAACATATTATTAAAAATCAAAGACCTTAATAATTTAAATAGTTATTGTGTATTTTTCTGTTAATTATAGAACATAAAACTATTGTCAAATTAAATAAATCATTTTTTTTATAAAACTTGCATTATTATTTTTAAAATTTTTTCTAAACAATGTTAAACACTACCGATTTGAGTCTCAAGGATTCTTAGTAACCAAATATGTATGGAAATTAACGTCATTTATACTGAACATAAAAATAATATACTTTCACAAACTGTGTTATATGAAATGTGCAGTCCAATCAAGACGCATTTACCATATTATAGTGAAGAGTGGTCATGAAAATATGTATTGAATTTCATATGTAAGTAACAATTTTATATATACTGATCTAAAATAATAAAAGAGTTTTCAGTTTCAGGCAGTGATATCGCTATCTGTTAAATAATTGTTAGTTAAAGACCTTTTTCGATGAAAATATTAGATCATAATACAATAATAATTGGTAAAGCTTTGAAGTAACATTTAGGGGTACCGTATATCAGGGCCAAATCAAAACTGTTGAAGATAACTATATGCATATTTTACTGTGTGATTTTATGTGTATTTTACTATATGTCTATTTAACAGATGAGTGGAAGGTACAAAATTGTATTAACAAAGAATTACTTAATTTAAACAATGTATATGTATATTATTTTGAAAAAAATACTCACTTGATCATACTATTACCTGTAAAGGTCATATAATAAGTACATTAATTTATACACATATAAAATAGGTGATAGTAAATTTTTGTTGTCAAACATCTGTAAAAGCGAGTTACACTTAACAAATGGCATATTACATGTAGATTATTTTCTGTGACTGGGTTTTTATATTGGGATTTATTTAATTAACTACAGTGAAATGCCATTATTTATCACATCATGAGTGTGTTACCTTACAAGCTAAAGACCGAATTTAGTCTCCCTTTAGACTTGGGATTTCTCCTCATTGGCCAAAAATTGTTACTGACATCGTTGGGGCTATTCAATAAAATATAGTGATAGATTAGTGGTACGTATAAAATATAACTCTTCAACTTCAGAGCTCCATCTTTAAACCTAATTCTAAATTGGATAACGATATTTGAATATCTTCAGTGACTGTCACTTATATAAAGATTGTTTGGAATAACATTTAAAAAGAATATACTTATTTTTCAAAATTAAATTGCGTGAAGTGCCACAAAAAGTTGTAATATTCCACCTCCTTAATTAAGTCAGAAGTCATTAAAATCCCTAAAACCCTAAAGAAGTAGTCCTTGTATATACATACTTTAAAATGTAGACTTTTATATTTAGCTGTTATTATTTGAGCATGGTTGTTAAAAGGGCCTACTTGAAATGTCTGTAATTCCTGGTATTATACTCGTAATAACAAAATTTATTATTTTTTACGTCTTTCCATAATTTGTATTGAAGGAGTAAAGTTTATTTATAAAAAAGATTCCAACCAAACACCGATTACACCACCCTAATACGTTCTATGTTGATTAAATAGGGATCGAGTGTTCTATCTTTACATACATGTAGCCTAAAAGTTTTGTTTTTATTTTGAAGAAAATGGTATAGCTAAATAACAGTAGTATCTTAAACAAATAAATTTGGTAACCAACTAATCCAAATCAACCTGTTAACATCCAGAGAAATTTAAGTAAATACGAATCATCGGTAATGATTGCTGAAAAATTATTAATCGAAACATATACCACTAAATTTCTTGGTATCAATATAGATTGTTGTCTGTCCTGGAGTATCCATATTAAAAGTATTTGTAAATTAATGTATTGCCATATTAAGAATTGCCTAAGAATTGCCTACTATGGACTTGTTTGCCCACACATATGTTGTTGAATTACACTGTGGTGTACTTATGCAAATTCGTATTTTCAAAGAATATTTATATAACAAAAAATCTGTTTGCATAATAAAAAGTTATTTATTATTTAACTTCTCGAGACTCTTCTAGATAATCCTTTGAGGCACCTAAATTACTGATATTGCCTGCGCTGTATGTGCACGTTGGTGCAAGGCAGGGAAGTCCGTGGTTATAATACAAGAGCCGGGGAAAACTACAGAGTTGCTCAACATATGCTAAAGCTTCATGGCCATCTCTCATGCCAGATGGGTGTCAGATTTATTATTCATTTACTGAAAAAATATAATCTTAAAAAATTATAAAAATTCAAAAGGCGTTGAAAGTATATTTAATAGCAAACACATTTTAAGCCGTAGGCCTAAGTGGGTACCTGGAACAGCAGCCACCGTTGTCAGAACTGAAAGAGGGGAACTGAAGGGTGTGCGACTCAGTTGATATGAAAGAATTTAAAATACGTGTATATGTATTAGTGTAAAATTTATTGAATAATTTTTATTATTTTTTTATTAGAAATGTCTTTTAATTTTAATTTGAAATGTTTTATGTTAACATGACGAATCTTACTGGTTGAAAAATAGGATTAGTGACGCATGGCATACAATTTTAAATAATTGTAAAATAATGACAATAAAGAATTATTGAATTGAATTGAACCATAGACTAAGAATATCTGTACATGAGAAAAAGGTTTTATTCACAAAAAGTACTACCGACTTAGTGCAAAATAAAAGAAATTGAGCAGTAAAAGGAATTTCTTATTCAAAGTAACATTTTAATATCACCTAAATTCAACGTACTTTCATTTATGTACGCTATCTCGTTATTTTGTGTAAGCAGTAAACTTATATATGTTTGACTCTGACTCGACTACCACCCCAGTTAGCTGAGTACCTACTCGATACAAGGAATTTGATTCCGGTAAAAACTTATTCGTAAATTGTTTGAAAACTGCCAAGATATACTACTCCTGCACACAGAGTTAGAGAATGAGAACTCACTTAATCTCCCTGTAGCCCACATAGTAGCCTTGTATGTCACCGTGTCGGAGTTCAGGTAGGGGAGGCGCCCACGTGACCAGGAGCTGGGTGGAAGATACGGCCCTGACGGCCACATTGAGTGGTGGACCTGCGGGGCGCTGGGGCTCCGTCTTGAACTGCAGATCTTGGCTGGGCTTGCTGCGCCCCGCGGGGCCCTCGGCCTGGACATGCACCGAGTAACGTGTCGCAGGCTTTAGGTTCTCCAGGAGAGCACCTCTCAGCTGGCCGCTCAACTCCAGCTGTTGCCACACACCATCCCCTTCCTGGAGACAAGTCATAAGTGTAGTTGCCAGAGTCCGATCATAAATTTGGTAGGTACAAAGAGCATGGATGAGTTTTTCATCCACGAAATTAGGATTAATTAATATATTACTAATTAAAATTACACCACACCTCGATTTGCGTAACTTGTTCCATTGAAAAGGTATGTAAAAGCTTTTAGGTAATAGTTTTAGGCTACATATGTTAATATGTTGCATGACACTACAATATTCGTTATTTATAAGGGTAATATAAATATTTTCTCTAACGCTGTGACAAATCCCACGGATGCACTCTCATCGAACTCAATGATGCCAATATAAAAATTAAGCTTCATGCAATATTTAAAATCTATAGGTTAGTTCCAGAGCTATTAATCAGATAGACAGGCGGACATAAATAAATATGAGCTTATATTCCCTGAAATCCTATTTTGTTTAGCAGGTGCTTTAAGTGTTTATTTCGCTATTACTATCCCTCATATCTAATCAAAAGCAAGTGCACTCCACTACCATATTGTATAACACACAATACTTACACCTATTTATTTCATTCCTTTAAAGTGCAAAGTTAATCGATACGTGATTTTATCTACGTAGAATGTGTTTTTATTACAATAAAGCATATAGCTTCTACAACTCTTATAGTGGTTACGGTTCCGAATTATATTGGTTATGTCAAATTAGGTTTTTAAAGTTACAACGTAAATTAAAATGTAAACTATGTTCCGTAAGTTGTTTTAATTAAAAAATGAAACTGATGATACTGATATTGGAACCTGCTATGCATACCTTGTACTGTACTATGAACCTGGTGACCTCCCCGGACTGGTGGTGCCACTGGATGTTGGCTGTGCGGCTACTCACCATAACCGTCTTAAGGTCTGAAGGACTCTCAGGAGGCTCTACAAATGGAATTTAACAGTTATTAAAATTATTATATCTAAAAACGTATATAGAGATTAGAATCTGTAACATTTATAAAACTGTGATTATTTCAGTTAATATAAGTTGTCATCCATATTTAACTCAAGACCATTCAAATTGATTGTTATTATTTAAATTATGAAAATATTACTCTTTTCATTCGTAATATCCAGATCTTATAAAATACTTTTTGCTTACTTATGTAAGTATATTTTAGAATATTGTATAATTTGCTGTACAAGTTTATAAAATTAAACTTGATCTCTAGATTTTAGGTACCGACAGAAACAAACCACAAAATTTTAAATTTCAATAAACGTTTAAGTAAATATTCTTGCTTGCTAACAGAATCGTTGGTGATTTTGATCATAAATATTAAAGTTGATTTATAATTTCATACTTTGCCAATACTTAATAAAAGTAACATTATTCTTATACGAGTTATGCGAAAAGTATTAAAAATAACAATCATCATTTGCCTTATTTATAAGGCTCTCCAAAACATAAATGATGTATGACATCTGATTTGTCCCTATAGCGATGTACGGTGGGAAATTGAAATTATAGGATTTGTATTTTCCCATAGGTGTTCTACTTAAACTCGTAGCTATTTAAACACAAGCTAGTTAAAGAAAAAATATTATTTTATTGACATAGATTTTTATTGTTAGGAAAAGAATTATATCTAGGTCCATTAACCTTGTACAAGGAGCTGAACAAGCTGCTGGTCCTTGCCGAAGAGGTTGCTGGCCTGACAGAAGTAAGCCCCCGTGTCTGCTGACTCAGTGGAGGAGATCTGTAGCTCAGCCGTCACCCCGTCTGGTGTAATGTCCTGTTTCATTGTCAACCTAGAAACAATTTCGCATCGTTAATGTTTGAGCAATCTCTTAGTTCTTTTAACAAACCTTAATATAAGAACGTATTTTATAATTTGGTTGAAACCAAAGAAATTTATTTGAAGTTCGAAAGGAAATAAAAATGTTGTAATATTATATAGAATTACCTGTAGTTAGAGGCTGGTGTCAGCTGTATTTTTCCTCCCCTCATCCACCGAACATTGATGGGAGTGTCCCCATTGACGTTACACACCAGAGTGGCAGTGTCTCCTTTCTTGACGGTAACCACTCGAGACGGGGCCGAGAAGTAAGGAGATGCTGCGAAACGTTACACAATATATTACATACATCTTGGAAATATTCAATGCACAATGTACAATGTTTACAAAATGTTTTTAAACTTACAGTTAACCTTGAGCTGCACCACTTTCCCGATGCCGTTTCCGATGCCGTTAGTAGCTTGGCAGAGGTAGAAGCCTTCACGATCTTCTTTAACATTCTGAAGTAACAGGGATCCGTTACCTAGGAGTCTTGTGTACACCCGTTCTCTGATTTCCTCATACTCTCCGGATTTGCTTCCTGATGAAAGTAATATTCATTGTACATAATGATCCAGAAAAATTTCCAGAGCTCTTTCAACATTTGCTAAACACGAAATAAACCACATACCACATCTTTCACAGCGCACGGATTGTAACAGTATTGGTTCTGTGGACTACATAATAATATGTGTAGGGGCAGATGGATAGTAAATACGAACATGAAATACACGTAAACCACTAATAAATACACATTGAGGATAATACTTGTTATTGTTATTAATGGGGAAGCGATTCCATTACAAAGCATAAAATATTTAATTTATCTCGTTAAACAAAATGAACGCAGGAAATACATATTGTATTCAAAAATACATATTGTAAAGCTTTTTGGCATTACAAAGGACTCGTTTAGTTAATTCGTCGTTCCTCAATGCGTTAGAAGACTTCCTAAAAGTGGTGGTTACGTAAAACAAAATAACGTAATCGAAATTTTTCAAAGGAATATAAAGAACAATAACTAAGGTTAATAGTGTCAATCTTGTATACAAGGCCTACGTTTATTATTAAACCAGGATTAATTTATTTAAATAGTAAAATATTTTACTTTTTTCTACTTGCTGTGAGTTTTACTCCAACTTACTACGAATGTTTTATTCCCACATCAATTATATTTGGGAATACTACATTATTCTATTCTAACGATACAATTACCAGTAGCCTTCTTCCATGTGACGACTGGCTGTGGCACTCCCTGCGCTTGACAGTTGATGGTCACGTGACGGTTCCTCTCCACGCTGACGTCACCAGGTTCCACCACCCAGCGGGGCGGCACTGCACACAGAGTGAGCTTAGCTACTGACCAAAGTCACAGTGCTTATTTGCTACTTAATGGATACTGGTTATATTACTACTCACAACCCACAGCCCGTTTTCTATTCTGAATTACGTTTAGGAAGTGGAGAGACAATATTATGATTATTTAATTTTCCTCATTCATCATAAAGTTTTCCAAATCAGTTGTTATACTGACTAAAGTAGACTACTCGTATTTCAATGTTGACACAATGCTGTAACTTTAGAGACAACATTCAGCTATTATTCAATTTCCCACCACTGAAGCGACCACACAGTTTATATTACCGTATTTTCTTTAGTGTGATTTGAGTACTTTGATGTATTTTTAGTCAAAGATTGCAATTAACTGAAAGTAATATTTAAAAGAACTTTTATTTCAGTTACTATTTCTTGATATAATCGTCGGATAAAATCAGGGTTTAAGGAGGTAAATTTAAAAACAGTAATGTAATAATTGTTTCTCCAAGTGGGTTGCAAGTGTTTATTCTAACTATATTTTTATTGCTACTATATAGAACATTTGTAGTTCCGAAGTAGCTAGGTGTTTAGTATTGTTTCTTTCACAGTGATTTTGCTATCCATGGTTTTTTCACTAACAAATAATTTCTCACAATAACTTAAAGTAGTAGTATATGCTTTTAAAAATATAAAAATCCCTCTTTATAAATATATGGGCAAATGTATTCCACATTCGACCATATATTTCTGGTATCTGGTACCAAACACACTACCTCGTTGGGTTACAGGTGGTAATACACTTCAGTCTTCTTAAATGTGATGTCATTTTTGTGTTAGTCGTCCTCCTTACCTGTTGTGTAAAATTTTTTAAATTTATAAAACACTGAAATTTTCCAAAATTTTGAATACCATAATATTTTAAATTTAGTGTATAGTTCTAGAAATTAATACATTATCTGTAAGTGTACAACCGAAGTCAATGCAAAACGTTTAACATAGATTATGTAGGAGTCTACCATATTGCAATAAGCCTTGTCTAAACAAATAGATGTTGATTAGGACACAGCACTACAATAAGTGCAAGGTGCAGAGTGCAGTAAGCTTTAATAAGCGTTCTAAACAACATAAATACGTAAGTTATTTAAAGCGGTTTATTTGGTATGGTTTAGCACCTAGGCAGTACTAACGAATTTAGTTTTGGTTTAGTAAAAGCCAAGACACCAATATGTTTAATTTATTTGATTTAGTTCTAAGGCTATGTTAGCTGTGACATTATTCTACGCTATTTGACATTTATCCAGCCAATCTACTACGACGTGGTGACATTTAGAGAAAACAAATACAATTATAATCGATGCTGCGAAGCTTAGATACCAGTGAGGGAGACATTAATCAACTTATAACTAGTGTAGGGTGTACTAGGTAGTAGAAACTAAACTACACTAATAATAGAAAAAAACGTGCATAAATATAAAAAGGAGATTAAAAGAAGAAAGGAAAAAGAGAACAACAAAAAGAAGGTGCAAAGATTACCTTGTGAAACAAACCTGGGGGTCCATAGTCGCAGGTGCATTCCCTTGTGCCAAAGCAACCGAAAGAAAGAACATCCATAGTCGGATAATCGTGCGCTTACCTTTTACTTGAAGCTTGCTCGTGTACCTAACTCTGGCAGCAGGGTTGGAGGCTACACAAGTGTACTCCCCAGAGTGGCCTTCGGTCAGACTAGAAATGCTGAGGAGACTAGAATAGGGGTCAAGGGTTGAGACGTTAACTGCCAGATGCGCGGGCAGCTTCGACCCGTCTTTGAGCCAGTGGATGTGCAAGGGCGGATCTCCCCGGCTCACCCCACACACCATGCGGGTGCGAGTTCCCTCGGGGAGCCCCTCCCCGGGGAACGAAAAGGGTTCAATTACAGGAGGAACTGGAAGAATTAAAAGATATGAAGAAATCAAAATATAGCGAAAGAGTCGAAACTATTGAATTAGACTCGGTTTACCATTGACCACCAGCCGCTGAGTCTGAGAGACCTCAGAGGCCGGGTTGCGTGCTTGACAGGTGTAGTTGCCGTTGTGATCTGGTGATAAACTTTCTATCAAGAGAATACTATTGAACTGGTCCACTTGGTTGACCATCAGCCGGTGCTTTGGGTCGACTGGCTTGCCGTCCTTGAACCACGTGATGGTCAGTGGGAGGTCACCTTTGGTCACAGAGCAGGTCAAGCTGGCTCGCTCACCCAGATGTAGAGTTCTGTCGGAGACAAAAGGCCCTAGCTTGGGAGGAACTGCAAGACACAAAATAAAATCACTAAATTTCTTCTTCTCATCATGTCTTATGTCTCGGGCCAAGCTGAAATTAAATTATAACTCATAATTCATATTTGGTATGACATATAAAAACGCATGATACGTAAAAAAGACGATTTTACATCATAAATTTTTAAGAACTTATTAATATTTTCTTGATATTCTGTTTTAACCTATAAACGAAAAACCTAGCTACCTACCTAGCTAAAATACTTGCTCTAGTCATTTTTTAATATCATTATTTACATATACTAAATAATTTTAAATATTTCGATGCGCATATGAGAGTCTTGTTAAGTTATACATTCGTTTACCAAAATCGAGTATCTAAAACGGATGAAACAAAACAAAAAGTATTTACGAAAGCGAAAACTGAAGGAAACGATGTTATTGTTCAGTGATAGATTCAATGCAAAGTTGTTAAAGGGAGTCTTTCAACTGGAAGTCTTCAGAATACAAACAATGTTAACAAACTTGGTTGGCATACTTGAGAAATCTTCCTTCGATTGGTCGCTCCTCAACAACAAATAATTCTAGATATTTCCACTATTGGTTTTGATATTTAAAAACAAAATACTATACAAAAACTTTAAAACAAGGAACTTTGAAAATTGAAATAAAATGTACTAGATTTTAAACTAGTGCATGCGATCGATTATATTTATTTTGTTAATGTACACTACATTTTAATATAGTATCAAAGTTACTGTTGTAATTTTATTTTTTTCTGGAGAGTACAACATAGCTGGAATTCAATGTATTTAAAAATACAGAACTGAGTAAAAATGCCCTATTAATATTTACCGTACACAACAGTTGGTATCCACTTTGGTGATTTCTTTAGAAAATAAACTGCATGATTATTAAACACTTCAAACCCATATAAACGGTATTTGACCTATATATAAATCTACTGATATAATAGACTGCGGTCATTTGTACTTAGGCTAGACCGTTAAGTTTCTTACACATACTGATATCTCACCATTGACTGGGTTGTTTCAAGGCTTCGTACTGTACTTTTAATTTTTTTTTAACGTTTATATTTCAACTTCAAACATTTTTGGCATGAAAAATGGAATTTATAGAAATCTGATAAGTCAACAATTTATTGTAAAATTTAAATATAGGATCTACAATTTTGTTCTATAGAAAAATTGTATTACTAATTATTTGTATATAGTATAATTATTGTATATATATATATATATATATATATATACAATATATATATATATATATATATATATATACAATAATATATATATATATACAATAATATATATATACAATAATTAACAATACAGTAATTTTATATATATATACAATTATGGTGCAAAAACCAATTCCAGAACTTTATACTCTCATAAAAGTAAATGTAAATGTAAACTATATACAAGAACATACCACATGAACAAGGTCTGAAGGCTGTAGAGAGTGTTTTAGACATTAGAAAACATAATGTTATTATGTCGACCAAATGTTTTACTAATTCAATTCGATTCGTCCTCACAATGAACAATTATAAATTTAACGAAAAAAAATATCTACAAATTTGTGCCACAGGTATGGGCACCAGGATGGCTCCATTATATGCTAACCTATTCAAGGTTGAATCTTATAAGAAATGTATACAAAATTACAAAATTTTCAACCACTGCAATGGGTACATTTCATCGATGATATATTTTTCATATGGCATCATGGGATGGAAGCTTTGAAATAGTTTCTGAAAAATCTTATACATATATATATTTAAAATTTTTAATAAGAATTTGTATTTGAATTAGATTAAAAAATAACCTGTTTTTAGGTGTTAAAATTAAATCTATTGATTGTAAACGTTTTTATTTCTGATTTGATCATAATACTGTAGTAAAATTACAAAAATAAAATATTATAACTATTTTTTTATATTCCTATGTAGAACTGTAGATATTTTCTCTGTAGAAAGAAAAGAATTGTAGAAGTTTTCATAACTAAAGATTTCTTTCTAATTTAATCAAACAACCAAATATTACAAAAAATTTTAATATAAAAAGCACTTTTCATCTCACAAACAGTAGTAATGTGCAGGCTAATATACATGTTTGCTGTTAATTGTGTTATTCATTTTAGTTTTGGGATTAGTTAATATATAGTCACTGAAAAAATTTTGAAGAAATTAAACTATGCTTAAGTCGAAAAGTATTAAATAAGACATGTACCAATAACGTATGTGTATGTTATTCTTACTGGATTTCGATAATTTGGACAGCTTTCGTACGATAAAGTAGTAAAATATGGACAGAGAACACCAGAAATTAGCAACTTTTCAATATAGTTTTACCCAATTCTCTGAATTTTACGTACTGAATAGTTCTTATAATGTTGTTTCTAATATAACTTAGTTTAAAGTTCATAAATGAGTTACATACAGTGACACGATTCTTGCCTTTCCAACTTGGACCTAAATTGTGTGGTATAATTACCTATTACAGCAACCTCTCCACTACGCCTCGCACTTTGGCCCTGTTTATTGCGTGCCCAGCAAGTGTAGACTCCCGCGTCTGCCGACTTCTGAACCGGGCTTATCATCAGAGTCCCGCCGATCACTTTCTGCCGCAGATCATCTGGCAGCTCACGTCCGCCTAGGACCAGAGTCAACATTATTTCAAATTGCTGTTGCTCTTCTGCTCAAATAAATGTAGATCTCAGAATAGCGGTTTCATTCCTCTTCTGAAGTCTAGACTTTATCGTTTTGAGAAGTTATTGCAATGCGTCACAGCAAAATCTACCTTTTTTATGCGATATTCTCTCAAAAAGTCCCCAATTCCTCCTCTTTTCCTAATCACAACTTCTCAAACCATAGAGCTTTACTCAATAATACTATTGTATAAAGGTTATTAATTCGTTATACTCTTAATTGAATGTTATAACTTTAATGTTTTTCAAACATATCTCAAATTGAACCAGTTGAAACAAAAGATTATCATTATCAAAACCTAATGTTCCTGTCACTTACTGTGGTGTAACTTACAGGTTAGAGCACAATAAGGAATTTTTATATTTTATTACATCAAGCATGAGAGTGTTACAAATCATTTATATTTAAAATTCAATAGTACTATTTTATTCACTCTAATTATGTAGCTTCCATAATCATCGTGTCTATCCAAGTCACTGTGGCACTGTTGCATAGTGTGATTATGTAATCATACGCTACACGTCTTTCCTTACAAATACAGTGGTGTAATAATTCTAAAAAATAAATACGAATATTTAATAGTATTTATCAGTTAAACCAATCAATATTAGCAAATAAATATTATAGGAATTCTTTTCAATGAAAAACCATTATTCTTTGGGGTCTAAGTCAAACACACTGCAAAATATTTAGAGGATAAATTAAAGCTTACTTCCAGTGTATACTGCAATCGAACGTCCTTGTTCAGTGGAACCTCAAATCAAGCCAAATTAGTATCTATTTTAGCATAGAATGATTGTAATTATACGTTAAACTATTGTTTTAAGTTTTTTGGGTAAAGTTTTTATTGTAATAATCATAAAATGTTTTCTTTTTAAATTAAATTACGTTTTCTTCAATTAAATAAAAAAGCCTGCATTGGTTATACAGGTACAGGACTAGACTAAAACAATATTAAGTATTAAACCTCTTATTTGAATTTTAAACGCTGTTTTAGATGCATTATATATGTCTTAGTAATATATATACATTTTAGAAACATGCAGTTAGAAATGCTTACTTCTTTCCCAGTGTATTTCCTCTATCGGATATCCAGCCACCGGACACTTTAGTTGGAAGGTCTCCCCGGCAACCGCTGTGACTTTGGGGATCAGCCGAATGTAAGGCAAACCTGAAAAAATTAACAAGAAACACATTTAATACAGTACAAAAAATGTATATATTTCACAAATACCTTTGTGTTTTCACCGTTTTTACTATAATATTAACCGTGAATGTAATTTTTCACCATCATCATCTGTGAAAAGCGTTTGAAAGTACAGTTATTCAAACCTGTTTCTGAAGTTACATTATACAATTTGTCACCAGGTATTAGAGAGGAAAGTATTTCTAGAACTAATTTTAACTGGTGAATTAGAGTTCTCTCTAAGATCCTAACTCTACATTTTGTACTTACCGTACACATTGAGCCTGGCCGAATGTGTAGCCTTGCCTGCTCGGTTCTCCGCCGTACACGAATACTCTCCCCCGTCCTCCACTGCCACATTGGAGATGTTCACATGGCTGATAACGTCCCCATGGATCGTCAGATACTGACCGATCATAAACCTGCGGAGGGATAGTGCGATTATTATCATAATATACTTCTGTTCATTATAGTAATAAATTCTGTTACATTTTACTTAATATATTACAGTTTAACGGCTAAATAAATGAATGTCACTGATTCTGGTGGTAATGAAGGTGTTATTCTAAGGAGTTGAAAACAGGGAAAATAATTTGGAAACGAAGTAACTGCATTGGATAAAGTGTTATAAAACATTTTTTGATGCGGGGCTTAAAACGTTGACTGCTGCAGCTGCTTTATGGCGCAGAATATGATAGAGAGTAGCATATCTAACTTAGTAAAGAGCAGCAGTGAAGGTATGCACATACTGAATAAAATCAATTGTCCTAATGCATTCCACAAGTATACACTCTTCAGTTAGAATACTCTGTAATATTTGAAAAGGTTTCTTTATTGCTTAACCAACGTTGCTAAATTTTAATCTAGGAAATTGCTACTACGCGGCTCGTACTGGAAACTAGGACATTTCGATTCCTTTGACACTGTAACATGGTCTTTTCATTAGTACTCTTTTCTCTGATTTACCTGTTGCTTTGTAAAACACTGCATTAAGTATTCAATTTCCGCATCGCTATAATTTTATTATTACATCCGTGTCTGAAAACTTAATACAATACATAGTATTGTAGACAGAGAACTAGTGTTCAAGTTATTATTTTGAAATAGTAGAAATAATAACACCGATAACATTAACAACAGGTATAAAATTAGGTTTGAAAATATTTCAACATTATAAATTTATTAATACAATGTAGCGGTAAAATTTCCACATTTAAGGTAACATAACACCAGTAGAAACTGTTTTAATAATAACTATAATAATACGTTTAAATCAATGGTATGCATTCAAAACTGAAGAAGTTATAAGTAAGCAATTGCTGAGCCATCTTATAAGGTATGTAATAAGCGCAACTACATTTGTGTATGTTGAGTTGTGAATGCTACTCATCTAAATATTTTCCATGTTTTTCTTTATATTTTCGTGTATTTTATTAAACATTTCTTACGTATTTCAAAAATCTAATTTTCAAAGGTGCAATAAGAAAATGCTGGTGTAAGAATCATACCTAACATTATTGGGAAGAGAAAAGCCATCCAAGGCCCACGTAATTTGGGGTGTGGGGTTTCCCTGTGCACTGCATTTGAGCGAAACAGCAGGTCCTGGCTGAAGCGTCTGTTCTATGAAGGTGTACGACAGAGCAGGGGATGCGTCTGTAAAATAATTTAAGAAATAATGAAATTACGCAGTTTAATACTTAAAAGGCCAATAGTCTGTATTCTCACTGAACTTACCACCAAGCTGTAGCTCCGCCGCCCCCTGAGCTGTCTCCCCCTCAGCCCTCCGTACCAGACATTGGTACATGCCCTGGTCCTCCCTGTTGATGCCGTTCAGCACCAGAGTATCCCCACTGCTCATGCCCGGTAATACTCGGCCATCCTTGAACCATGTGGTCAGGTAGGTGCCTGGGGGAGATACTATGCACCGGAACTCTCCAGAGCCCCCCAAATGCACGGAAAGTACAGTTGGTGATACCTAGAATCAAGATCACACTTTTTGTTTCTTTGTTATAATAAATTTTTAATTAGTACTATTATTTCCCTAATGAACTACTTTCAGTTTCCTTCAAAATGTGTAGCGAGGTCAATCCATTTTCTTTCTCCTTAGCAACTTACAGCAAGCTCCTCAAGATTCTCATAAACTGTGGCAATACCTTTGAATACAATATTAAAAGTAACACCTATGAGACCCGTTGTAGAAAGTGCCCACATACATTATGTTTCCGTTAGGATCAGCCAAAGCGGATTGGCAATCGTATCCCATATTGAATTAATCTGTATTTGATTTCATAGATTTTGCGTACAGAGCTGTTCATAGAAACAAATTTAAGTAATTGCAGGAAGTAATAATCTATTTATCTCAAAGTGATGGGTAATCTTTATCGTTATTACAGTTTGCCTTTTGGAAATTGATAGCATTAATTCGTTCACCTCAATGCTTAATATTCGATATTTACTGTATTCACTAGCAAATATTATAGTTTTTTTTTCTTTTATTTAAAGGCAAATTTTATTTAAAAGTATGAATTGAAGTATGAAGCGCGTAACGTACATACCAGGTTTTCGAAGAAACAATTCTAACTCAAATATACACAATAGTATATCTTTTAAATGGTGAATTGCATTTTTATGAGTGAGAAAATTATATAGTTTACGAATCTAGAGGGTTATTAGTATATTTGGTGAAGAAATAGTTAGGCTATTTATTGTCAATATAAGGTGATGCGCCATTTTGTAGCTTTTTAAACATTTGTTAGCGAAGCTATATTCCTTTTAAATGTTGAACCAGAAGACTGACTATACAACCTTGAGAAGTCTTGTTAGGAGACGTACTACCCTTTATAGTAAAACTTATTTGTTTTCAAGTGTAATGCGTATTGAAATTAAAGTTTTAACTGTGATCAGTTTGTGGCATTTGTGATTCTATAAACGTTTATAATAAAATAAAGATCTTAATCAATCTTCTAAATTTCTAAGACTATACCTCGACATGGAGTGTGTTGGTGACGACAAGTCTGAGCTCCGCGCTGGCCTCTCCCCCCGCGTTACTGGCCGAGCACCGGTACAGACCTGCGTCCTCCTCGGTAACAGCCTCTATGGCAAGAACAGGGCCTAGGACCCTCGCTCGTGGTCCTGGTACTACTGAAACCGCTTCGTAGCCCGGCTGGAGGTGGTACCACCTGCAACAATACGTATGTAAGTCCAAATTATAAGAGATAACTTTAAACACACGATATATTACTTAAGAAAAGAGAAAAGATGCTAGCTATGTGCACATTAGCAGGTATTACAAAATAAAAAAGTACGTATTAAACACAAAAGTTGAGTTTTTTCTCAAAAATATCAATATACAAAAACGTCTTAGTGTAAATCATTGCATTGACAGATAAGGATGTGTTATACTTCTTAGTGTTAATCAGACTTGAAAGTAAATGGAAGTAAACTCTCTTTATTTTTAGATACAGTAAAGGAAGATTGTAATATTAGTGAATCATATCCTGAAAATTAAATTGGTTTCATACTTTACGACCTTTACGTAATGTAATATCCAAGCGTCATTTTGAGGTTAGATAGTTTAAAACGGTTTTACCTTCACCTTAAAAATAAATATCTGCCTACTTTTCGCTTTAAATTACTTGTCCTATCTCGTAGAAAAGAAAGCCTGACAATCACAAATTAAATATAAACTATATTATTTTTTTGATCTTCTTTCTTTGGTTTAACCTGAGTTAAATCACTTGTTACTATGGTACGGATATTATCACTGACTCTCCCACAACGGTCTATTTATCGACGTGTTCTTGTGATCGCGTACCCATAGAACTGTGTAATCTAAACTTTTGACCACGATTGTTGTCCATCGAGAAAATAAAAATAATCACACAAATAAACATAAAACGGATAAAACATATTTGAGGAGATTTTGCTTTTTTCAGTTTATTATTATTCTATAATAAATAAAAAAGATTCTTCAAAACCAACTTGAAAAATATTGTTAAAAGATTACTGAAATAACAACAAAATTATTAATCTGGTCTTCCGTTTCAAAATCGTGATCGTGTTGATAAGTACAGTGAAATCGTTATAGCAGACCACCGAAGCCTATATTATCAAATCCAACAGCGCTAATATCAACTTGGTAGTATAAGTTGTATACGTTTTAGTTGTAAATATTTGATAGAAAGAGGCTCCAGTGGGTCAGGTGTGCATGGGTTTAATGAGTACGTACCTGACTAGACACAATATTTCACATGCTGAACCGTACAGGGGTATGCATCCAACGTAAGCACTGTACTAATGTTAAACTGTAGTGCTTTAATGTGGAACCACTATTAATGAGGCTTAATCTTATTGTCTTGTAATTTGTGTATACATTACACATGATTATAGCCTGTGAAGTTATTAGAATATGAAAGAGATGGTTAAAAAAAGTAGACTAATAATTATTATATCTAGTGTTGCAAAAATCTTACACATTTACTACACTATATGAGGTGATAAGATAGTTAATCTAAATAATTTTTAAAAGATTCTTAATAACTGTTTAAAGCACTTCAGTCAGAACATAAAAATAGGAGAAACACCAATTCAAAGACACGATTCTGTTAGTTCCCAAATTGAGACAGCTTTCTCTGAGGATTAATGAACTTTATTATTTTTGACGTGACCTTTATTATAAATTAACTAAAATGCTATCAAAGAAGATCATTTATTTCAATTGTAAGTTAATCTATCATGTTGTTTATATATTTAAAAATAATGTTGTATGAAGTAACACTCCAATCCAAAAACTTGTTACATTTACAACTTCAGTTACTCTCGACTTTATTGTTATAAGAAATTTGAGATACGTGAAATATAAAGTTACTTGGTGAATATTATCTAAAGCAATATATCCATTAAACAGATAGAGGACATATCAACTGCTTTATGTTAAATTCTGGATTGAGATCACCATATAGATGATCACTGTAAAAATGAAATCCTGCAACTCTCTGGTGAAATTTAACGTGTTTAAAAGAACTTAATTTGCAGTGAACCCGTACAAAAAGTAGCTAAATCAGTACTGAAAGCGTTAATAACAGGATGTTGAGTGCGGACGTAACAAAGGCGACAACATCAGTGTAGCGTTGTTCAGACCCTTATCTCAAAGGCCGGCTGAGTAATAGCCCTGACAAAAAGCAATTAGACAGGATAGAATACGGCACACAAGGGAGGGGGCGGGGGCGGGGGTGAGCGTTGTTTACCTGTAATCAGGGGTGGGGCAGCCTTGGGCGAGACACAACAACACGGCACCCTCGTCGTGTGACACTTGGACTGTGGGGGAGTGTTCCACCATCGCCGGAGACACGATACCTCTGTGCTCTGTGTTATCAGACATTAGAGTTGCTCATTACGAGTATACAGTCATTGTAAATACGTACATGAAAACTGTTTCAATACCACAAGTGTAAGAAACCTTTATGGATTATTGAATTTGCCGTATTAATTTTTCGTTTTCAAAACTCGGGAAAAAGGCTATTTGTAGTTAAAGTGATGTAGAGTTACACTTTGACTTATAATTGGAATAATATATTATGAAATGTAACTAATTTATAATATTGAAAGAAATGATGTTTGGATTGTAAAACGGTTAATGGATATGCTACTATGTACAAAAATGTATTTAAAATGTGCAATAGGTACAAATATGTTACTTGGTTTTTGTTATCCCTAAAATACAGGTATGAAATATCTTTCATTGTTAATTTTATACACAGGATTGAGAATTGAACAGCATGATTGTAAAGCCTTGGGTACGATGATAGTTTTTCTATGTGTGTCTACCAATGCTTAGATAAAACCGCATTTACTAGCTTTAAAGCGCAAGGTTTGCGACTCATGACACACACAAGAAAAAAGTTCGTAAAAGGTATGGACCTATTTTGTGGGTTGAATTTTGTTATGTCGAGTTGAATATATTATTGTTGTTACCAGCAAGGGGTGCTTATTGTAATTCTGTACCAGAACGGGCACAGATATCATAATAAATATGATCGTCTATAGGAGCAAGACAGAGGCTCCTATAGACGTAATTATAGTTACTTTTAAAAGACCTAAATAGGTATTATCATAACAAATTTGGCAAAGGGTCGAGGATCACTCTTAGACAGTGTTCTTGTGTACTTGGTGGGCAGGCAACCCTGGCTGGAGCAATGAACATTATTGAAGTATTGATTAATGGAAGCTGTGTGTTACATTCACTTATGGTTAAACTAGGTTTCTTTCATAGATAGCGTAAACAAACCTTGTATTCTGACGTTTGCAGGGGAGCTGACCTCGACCTGGCGGGTCAGCCTGTGTCTAGTGCGACATCTGTAGGAGGGAAATTGGTCGCTAAACTCCACGTTGTGCACCAGGAGCTCGCCTGAAGGCAAGACATGGAACTTCCCGTCTATAAACAACACAGCATTGTCAAACTGTGCAACGTGATTTAGGATGATAGAGTTATTATATTTTTTATGAACAGACAATCGTGTAAGTTAGTAATTGTTATAATCTCAACTATTTTTTAGGCTTTACATCTAAAACTAGCGTACTTGATATATTAAGGCCCATAATCTAGTATATATATTGAGTGTTCGTACAATTGAGACTCATTCTTAATTATAATATGGTATATATATATATATATATATATATAAAATATATATATATATATATAAAATATATATATATATATATATATATCACATTATAAAAGACCATGAACGTCCCTCATAAATTCTTTTACAGGAAATTAATTTTGTACACCATGAATTATTTTTTAAAACATTAAAGAACATTTTACGTCCTAGTTCTTACTTCTTGAACTAAAATTATCATCATATATTCAAGTATCTTATTGAATATTACCCAAGGTACACAGTGACCGTTTATATCAAACATGTAATGTCTCATTTTAGTGGACATAGGAAACGTTTAAATAGTAAGTTTTTCTGTATGTTATTTTAATATTAAATTATAAAGCAAAATTTGCTTCAAGTGTAGTGATTTTAACTGTATACGATATATAGCCTAGTGAATTTACTTATTCACTCATATTTATTATACACGGATAATGTATATTCGCAAAATATAGTTCTGAACAGTAAAAACTGTCGGCTTAAAAAATACATAAAAGTTCACTTGTATTTTAGTTGTGTGTTGTTCGTATTTTAGTTCACTTGTGTATAGAATCTGTATGATCTATTAAATTCAATATTGTAGTACTGGTTTTAGTTATAAATAAAACTAATATATTAAAGTAAATGAACTGCTAAATGGTCAACTTTAATATAATTCAGAAGAATAATAAACAGCAAACTTTCTGACCAGCTCCTTTTTGTTCAACTTAAGAGAGGTAAAGTATAAGTAACAACGTACGTGTGTGTAATATTGAAGAAGTTAGCTACACTGAATTTGTATCGAAAAATCAAGGAAGCAAATCATGCTTTGGGGAGTGGTGCTGAATTGACAAGCGATTTGACTTTTGGCGGCATTCTTAATATTGAGCAATACCCATATGCCACTCATATGGACCACCATACTCCATCATCAGTAATGTTATATTTATGTTCGTGGTAGCGTGTTGAACTGGTAGTGTTGAACTGTTTTTAAATAGTTCAATGTTGGACTGGTAGAAGAGTTGGCGATTCAACCATGATAGCCTTTGGAAGCTTCTACCCTTTAATACTTCATAAAAAACTATAAATTTTGAGACAGGATGTGAAAAATTTTAATAAACAATAAAATTTAATATAAATGAAGATTTTTCTCTATAACTAAAACTCAACATTGAAATAAAGATGTCTATGATATATAAAATTTTAGAACATAGTTTAACACTAGTATGATCTCTAAAAAAAAAAAAAAATAAAATTACGTAACAATTTCATATAACAAAGCTTACAATACATGGAAAATAACCTCCATAATAAGCTCGTGCTAACAAAAAGGTATGACTTTAATTCCATTAATAACCAATATAGTATATATAATTTTTCTAAACTTTTACTAAAAGGTGATGACTCATAATAAAGTCTGGTTAATCAATAACACCATTACATGTCACTATTGTTCCTGTCTGTATAATGGTAATGACGTCAACCCAAACTCACTGTTGACCCCAGGGACACACTACAATTAGCAACACCCCCTCCTCCCATCACACCATTGACCTCTACATAGCTTAAACTTGTTGTCCTTAACCTGTCAACATGTACGGCCGCAAGGCAAATACGTCTTCACTTCTTGTAAGTACAATTATGAATCACGGCATTGAAAAAAGAATTTTAATCGTTGGTATAGGCGAAATTAGTTAATTCATTACAATACTGTCGACTGAGCAATATAATAACCACATTCCTGACTAAGGCAAAAACAAGTATGAAACAAGTTGTACTGGGTTGAAAATATTTACTATTTTAGATTTCATGAACCTTCAGAAATGTTAATTTATTTTTCATCCCAAGTTCTAAACAATTACTTAAGATTATTTTTTATAAAACCTATAAATAAAATGTGTTGTCTCTTTTCTACTTGTTTTATGATAGACGTGGTTATAAAGCACGGATTAACTTAAAAATAAATATTGACTGGTGAGAAAAATATATTTTTAAGTACTTTCAGTACTGTAAACTCAATAGAGCTGGTTATCAGTAAAAGTGAAGTTCATAATTATGTATACTGGCTGTATATTAACCAGAAATATACATTTAGAGTATATTCTTAGGCTAAAAATATGAACCTCTTCTGCTATAAAGCTTTCAAGAATAACAGACCTTTTCTTAAGTAACGTTCTTAAATTTTGAAACTGTTGTTGTATTTTTAATGCCTAGCATACTAAGAAAGCTCAAATTCTTAGTACTCTTAACGTAGCTATGGTGGGAAGGACTTGTTCAATGCAATTGTTGAGTTCAGCTCCATTTAACCTTCAAGTTAGTGCACTGGTGGCTTAAGCAGAAAGTTCGGTTGCTCCGCCGTACTTTGGGATCGTGTATTAAACATGATAAAGCATTTAACTGTGCAGCTTCTGAGACAGTAAGAACGCCTATTTATCAAGATTTCTCTGGATTTTGTATTCTAGCTGTCTCTGATGTACAAACTATCCAAAGAGGCTTTGAGCTTCATCGGTACCGAATTGTTTGTATCTCAGGAGTCAAGTCTGATAGCATCTGATTTCACACACCTGCACAATACGGAGGGTGAAAAGGAGCTCAACTATTCTTAGTACTTTTATTGTAACACTTGTTGAAGTATGTGTTTCCTCGTGTTCCATCATTTTACAGATAATTCTCCTGTACTTTGATGTATGTTAATTTAAATTTTTTACATAAATATCGATATCCAAATTTGTTGGCATCCAATTTTATGCAACATTTGAAGATATATCCTACTCCCATAATATACCAAAATATATAGTACAAACAACAAATATATAGTTTACAGCATCAGTCCCCACATTAATATAAAATATTCCTTCACTTCTATCTTGTTTATTAACCAACAGAAATTTTTATTACAAAATTACAGAGATCCTATACTTCAATTATGCGTCCGTAAAGTGTATCTAGTATATAAATACATTACCAGGTTGACCAATGTATATATAGAAACCTTCTTACTCTGAATGTTTTGAAAGCGTAATTTCACCGTTGCTGAGTTTAATGTTGCACAATTGCATTCATTACAGTCAGGGCGACTGATTATACTGGGCAAAACAAATTCAATATAAAGAAATAGTTATACTAAAGTGGGATAATCGTGTAGATTGATTTATAATGCAAAAAAATTTCTCAAACGTAATCTTAAAATAGGCATATGATTTATTGTTTGACATTGTAGAGAAATATATCTACGAATGAACACAAGCTTGGACTTTGCAGCAACATATTTTTTATTTGTAGCCCTACAAAACATCCAAATATTTCCCCTGTTCAGGTTCACCCTGTACAATTGAATTTAATAATTTTACAAAGACTTTTCTTTATTAAAGTGGTTTGATACTTCGAAACACAAAAGGACAGTTAAAAGCCGGATCCATTTTTCAAATTGCTGTGAACAGATTCACGGAAGGCAAAGCAAAGTAGACTTGAAGGAGAAGCGCCGACAACTGTGTAATTACACATTTCCCGCGCCGGAAGCAATCGTTCCCGCCTTAGCGCGACTCAGCAACTCGCTTATTGTGTCAGGTGTAACTTTTCTCACTGTCTGCTGCTCCATATAACAGGTAAAGAGATCTCTTATAATAAGATTTAAATCTATTATAAGTTTATTTTAATATATTTATTATAACTGGTTCAAAATAATTGTTTAATATATAATAAACAATGCAAGAGGAAGTGCTGCAAACAAATCCAATAACCGTGACGAAAAAAAGGGAAAGCCATTTTATTTTACTAAAACGATAGATCATTTGATAACTTATACTGATGTTAAAAGTTTAAACTCTGTAAGAGTTATTATATCGATAGGAATATTTCAAAAGTACCATCATAGTTTCACATTTGCGTTCTGTAAAATAGAAAAAATACCAGTCAAACCATTGCCCTCTTTCAGGATTACGTTCCACTTATATTCAAGAGGATGTTTATTAAGTCATCAGAGAACTCCTGCAGTAATTGTATCCATCTGCTGGGCAACTCTGATTCCATATTACTTGTTTTTGGTTCATTTACTTTGAGCACCTCCTTGACATACAGATACACATCTTGCTCTGAGTTTGCGTTTCGGCAAACAGAGTTTAGAATCCGACCGATTTTAAACAGGTACAATACTCTCAAGTCTATAAATCTCCTGGAGTCCGGATCTAATTTGTGTTGTAAGCACATTAACATAGTTTATCTTAAAATCGATAGAATTTACAGTAAGGAAGAAACTGTCGCTTACTCTGTTTTCACCTAAAAATTATCGTTATATATTTGTAACGTTTGAATACCTTCCAGTTTTGACCTCCAACAAAACTAGGCCGACTGACAATTGGTTTGGAAAAATCTTAACCGAGTTCTAGAAAAGTCTAGTTTTATGGGGAATCTGGCATGGTAGACGTTTTTGGAAATATGAGCTTTTAAACTTATCCATTGTTAATTGTTCTGTCAGACTAGTCAGCTTAAGAGAAATTTCACTTAAATTGTTGCATTATTCTGTTTATCAAAGTTGTATGGTGTCGTTGCTTATCTGGTTCCATTATTAGCAATTGTACTGCGGGGTAGTAGTTTTCATTTGAAAGATATCTACAAGATCTGTGGATTCAAAACAGGATGTAATATGTTCACATATATTTTTATCTATTTTCACCCCAGTGATTTTATAAAATACTCAGTCATCTGCGTAGTTTATGTTTTAGGTTGAGTTCCATAATAGGAGGGTTAAAATTGTTTTGTATGTACTTTTGAAAATTGTACAATTACTTTCCAATATTTCATGGTATCTTATTGCATACCTCTAACGATTTTAGTAACAATTGATGTGTTATACCAGCGTGAAGAAATCGTTAGTCTAAAAGAAGACTAATATAAAAGTCTTTAGACTTTCAGTTGAACACACTTATCGGAAATAATGGTATTTCAGTGTAATCGATAAAAATCCCAATTAAGCAAGCTGAGACACAGTGTTACGGCCCGGTCTTAGTCCTTTACTTTATTTGTTTATTAGATATAGTTCATTTATGTTAGGTTATAAATATATTTGTAATTAGTTTAGTATCTTACTGTTAGTTTATTATTGTAATTGTTAGAGGGGAGGAATTAGAATTGTTGTCTTAGATATTACGGGTGACATCCCTAATATTTATGACAAGGTCGCCTGGAGGTATGGAGTTCTTGTTCTCAGGGGCGTGGGAGGCGACAGAGAGCTTTCACTCCCATTGTTAGAGGTGGCCTTCCACGAACCAAGGGATGTTACCCCCAGGTTTATGGTAGGGTCGCTTCAGGGCGGGAGGGGCTGGCCCTCACGCCTCGTCGGGAGCAAGAAAGAACTTTTACCTGGGACAAGGGCCTAGAACGAGAGTTCTCCTCTAGTCAGTTCTTCATTGTACTCCGGAGGCGTAGGGTAGAGAGCACACAGCTCTTACATTACATATAGTTCTAGGACAGCTAGCGCCAGCTAGCCTGTATTACAATACAGTCCGCTTATTCCACTTTTTGTAATTAACATTTTAGTTTGAGTAAATACAAGTTCAGTTCGTTCAAAAACAAGTGTTTCATTTCATATAAATATTCCAGTATTCAAGGCCCGTCATGCGCGCCGCCAACATGGTCCTAAAGAGCCGGATTACTTTATAGAACACTTTAGACCAGCATAGTCCAATCGTACCAGAATGTTTTATAGAACATTAGTGAACAGTGCATTATTTTCGTCAACATAGACTACCAGTGTCAACAGTGCAACTTCGGAGGACTTGGACCATAGTGACAGTGCCATCGACCAGTGGCTCGTGTTTCCAGTGACCAACAGTGGGATACCTAATTCGTCATCAAGTAAGTCCTTTCCAATTCCATATTACTTATTCCAGTTATTCCTGATAGTTTTCAAGCAAGAACATGTCAGACGAATTAAGAAAATTTATTGCCAAGCGAGCAGGAATTAAATCTAAATTAACTCGATTTAGGGACTTATGTTGATAGGATTGAACAATCTGGAAGATCCATCTTCACAACTCGAAGACAGATTCAGTGTATTTAGGGATTGTTTGTCGGAATTTGAAGCAGAGTCCAATCAGAAATTGAATTAATAGACACCGACAGCAATCATGACGTAGAAAGAGAGTCCTTTGAAGACTTATACTTTGAATTGTTGGCTAGGTCAAAGGCTCTCCTTCCCAAACAAAATTCAAATCATACAACTTGTTCACGCCAATAAATTCAGTTACTGAAACCCTCATCAGCAGTACAAATTAAACTACCGGACAATCAATCTGGCCTACCTTCAGTGGGGAGATACGAAAGTAATGGGTTCAATTTTACGAATTATTTAATTCAAATCATAGAGAAGAAAACACGTCACTTTCACAAATCCAAAAAGTTCCACTACTTAAAATCAACATTGCAAGGTCCCCGCTCTCAACATAATAGGATCTTTTAGAATTGTCATCGTCAAATTACGACACATGCCTGGACTCTTTTGAAGGGAATAGATTTGACAACAAGCGTGGTTATTGTCAATAATCATGTGTCCTTGGGTCACTGTTTGAAGTCACAAAAAAACTTGACCAAAGAGTCCGGGGCAGCAAGAGAGATCTTTTAGATACGGTTAACAAACATTTGAGAGCACTCAAATGTCTTGGTCAACCAACCAACCAATGGGACACGCTCTTGGTTCACATGATCGTCCAAAAACTTAGAGATCTGGCCACCTTCAAATTATGGGAAAACCAATTAGTCACCACAAACTTGCCCACGTTTCATCAGTTGACATCATTCCTAGACAAATAGGTGTAACATTTTAGAAGCTATTGATCTAAATAGACCTTTTAAACAGAGTAACCACAAGTTTTAAACAAAGTAGTAATAAATTTAATTCAAAACCATCAACAACTCAAAAAACCTTCTAGTTCATTTTTCAGCAACACAACCATGTTGCCCCTTATGCAAAAAGGGTCATAAAATATATCAGTGTGATAGTTTTCAAAATATGCCTGTATTATCCAGACTACAATCAGTGAAAGATTTAGGTTCTGTGCATTAACTGTCTATCACATAAGCATATTATCAAAGACTGCAAGTCAAATGGTTGCAAAACTTGCAGCAAAAAACACAACACACTTTTACCACCTTCAAAAGGTAAAAACCCACTCCCCCCCACCCCCCCCCAACAGCAAAAATTTAAATTTTGAGTCAAGAAAAGTAAACGGTCATCCTGCAGCCTTAACGTCTAATGTTACTGACAAACACATTCTCCTCTCAACAGCAGTAGTAGCGATATAGAGGATAATAATTGGCGGGACAACAGCGTGCAGAGTGTTGTTGGGATTTCGGCTTCACAGTCGAATTTCATTACAGAAAGGATGGTGAAAGCATTAAATTTGCAAAAGGTACGCTCAAACATCCCCAAATCACTGGCATCGGAAATAGGCAGGCCTCCATCTCACACGTTGTCTATTGCACCATCCACTCACAACATAGTGCTTACAAAAACTACATTAAGCTGTTCATTTTTACTAAACATAAATAATTTGCCCCATACGATTTGCCCCCACTCAGATTGAACATAAGCAATTGGAATCTGCTATAAACAATGACTCTTAGCAGATTTTAATTTTTAACTCACTCAGGGCCAACTCACCATAGACAGCATGCAATAGACATAGAAGATCATATGATTTCAATGCTCAATGACTCTAGTATATTGTGTGTTGGACAGGTGAGACCACACAGATCAAAGCGCCATTAGGTTTCGCCTCTGGATAGTGCTACTAGGAAAATTTTTAGCAGTGTGTGGGTCGCCTCTGGTGAGGTTGCTATCTAGGACCAACAACAGTCTATTGACAGTGCAAATTTATCTATCCAAAAGCAGTAATTCAAAGGCAAGGGGACAAGCCTCGGTACGTTTCTGGGAAATTTGAAAAGATTGTGACATTTTCACACATCCCCAGCCGAGTCAAGACTACCACGTGTGAACGGAATGTACACAAGAAACAACGTACAGGGATTCTACAGGCAAAATGTGAGCTTAGTTTGCCCATTAGTGGAGCTATTAAGAAGATTGTCTAGGTAGAGTCCCCAGAAAAAACTTCTAGTCTCTAAATCTCGATTTAGTCAACTGGTAAAGTGATAAATTTGAAAGAGATCCCAATCTACATGCAGCATATTCACAATTCAAATTCATGAATGATATGTATGAAGCAACTTGGGCATATGAGATGACATAGAGGTGGAGTCCAAGAAAGCCCAAACGTGAAGCCAGTTGGTCCAGAGTGATTATATTTAGAGATCCCAATCTACCTGTCGTTAGAGAATGAAATGTTAGCTGAAGCACTAGGGCATCAACAACCCACGTGAAGTCCAGTGGGCCTTGTATTTGATGCTTACCGGCCTAAAAGGCACAGTACATTACCAACATTGAAAAGGTCAAGAGATTGTATTTGTCTCTTTTTCAAATGATGGTTCCTTTCGATCAGTGGCATACATCTGCTTCTCAAGTGCAGATTTTGAAACTGCATAGTTGGTCCATACCATTGTACATACGTCCATTAAGTGGCAGATACATCTTATGAGAAAACAACTTGGATGTACACCGCCAGGTATACATTGGAGACAAAGTGAAGAACAACTGGACTTACAGCAGATATAGTTCATATATGGAGTAAAAGGAAAGATCAGACCTCAGCCAGCAGTACCCTCTTTGCAGTTCAACTCCATCACCATTACAGATGAGAAGCAATCAGGGACCATATCCTCCATACTACTCACAGCGAAGATGAACGATCAAAGTCATAGGATTTATATCAAGATGTTGCTATCACTAGGTACAGGTGCATTCTATGTCAGATGATCGAGGTGACCCTCCAATCATCACTCGAGGACGCTAAAGTCATTCCAAACTCAACATATGCCTATATCGACATCAATGCTTAACTTTCCTATGGAGGATTTAATTTAAAGAAAATGACAGGTGCAAAAACACTTCGAAGGACGCTAAAGGATTGTTTGGACTTCCAAACACAAATGTTGGATAAAAATCAGGAGCGGATTTAATAAGAGAAAAAAATTAAACAGTAACAATTATCGATTAGGAATTGTTAGGACCGAAAAACCATCAGATAAACAATAGGCGAAAGCCACATGAACTCAAAAGATAATCTAGTAACCTAAGTTACGAATCTAATGAAAGTATAGCACAGGGTATATTATCCAAAATGGACGTTCTAGGGCTCAGTCATGAGACCGACATAGTTCCAGTTTTACGCCATCCCAACTAGAAACGATTCATGCCCATGGACTAGAGTTGTGGGTACAGAGATCTGCAGTTGTAGGAATCTGCTTCTGTCAGCATGGATCTTAGCCATTTGAAATTTTAGACACTTTCATGCAAGAGACTTGTGAAAGAGAGCTTCTGAAGGTTGGGATGAAATATACATTCATGCAAGAGTTTGAGGATGTTCTTCCAAATAGACATCGTGGGTTGTTGGGACAGCCTCAGACAACAGCTCTTCAAACTTCGTAGATGTAATACGACAACACAACAGCTCTCAATACAAGGTGACGGCAAATAACAAAGGACACAACAGGTTCACGCAATCACGCAAAAAAAGATACATACATGTGACGCCTCACCACTTCCTCAGCAGTCCATTCCTAGTAAAGTGAGTATTGTGGTGTACATACGCGAACTGACGGATACGCGAGTGATACGGACACAATATGTATTGGATACTTGGCTCAAAATTAAAGTGTGATGACACTAAAATATGTCTAGGTGATCACAAAGAAAACCATTCAAGAGTTCTGGCATATTCCGGATCAGCATCAAAATTGGGAAAGTCGTGCCCGCGCTGCCTACTATCGAAAATTATTAACTAAAGAATTGGATGGGATACTGGCATAGTTAAAGTTGATTGGATACACATCGACCCGACTCCAGAGTAGTAGTTCTGAGTCTTGGATCACTTCATCAAGCATCAAATCCGAAAAAGAACAAATTTACGTTGCTAATCGGGTGAAAAATTAATACATTGACGACGAAGACTGTTCGAAATATGTAGTGAATGGAGGCTCACGTAAGAACCACGACAAACCAATCTGATAGCAAGATTTCGATATCATACAGGTATTATCCAGATTCAAAAAAAATTATTGGTGGTCATGGCCCAGACATTGGAGTTGGTTAATACAAAATTTCTAGTGAATGGCCCAACAAATTGATTTGAGTACCAATTTTTAGAGCTAACAGAACAAAAAACTAATACCCAAACTACATTGGTTACAGTCAGCAGTTCTTAGCAATAGATGAATCAGATGTTGCAGCCAAAATACATCATCTTTAAGCAAACTCACAAGAGTTAGCGTTATTGTCTTAGGATTCCATTAACTACAGAAAGAATTCAACCAAGCAACACTTACAAGGTCATTCAAACTTACAGAAGAGCTCGCAACTATGCCTTAACAGGAAAATTTACATTGAGCAGAACAGAAATCATTCATAGGGAATTGGAAGGATTACAGGCCCAGATATAGGAGGAAGGAAAGAACATGGTGGAAATTAGGAAAGGACAGTCCATTTTTTTGGTTTGGAAACTCTTTTTTTGAGTTCACCGAGAAACTCATTACGGGAGGTTTAGGGCGGGAATTAAAAACATGCAGAAATCAAATAGATCATGCAGAAAACAAAATATTGGATCCATTACAAAACATACAACCCAATCTACACCATATCAAGTCACTTCGAAGAACTTATTTTTCGTCATGGGTCCATCAGAGAACTTCTGTATGCAAGCGCACCTCAACTGCTGCTTGGCATCGTTGCGGCAACGATATTGGCCCCTTAATGGACGAAACTTTTAATGCATGAGCATGAACCACACCACAGTTGCGTTCAAGTGTTTTAAGGCTAATCCAAAAACGCAGAATCAACCTGCAGATGGGTGATCTATACCCTCAGATCGAGTACGCCCCATGTCGACCTTTCAGTACCTATATGGAACATACTGGCACAACTGATAACAGCGGCCCAGTATTTATTAAAGCCATCAAACAGGCACTGAATCAGTCCTACATCCAGTAGATATTACATAAGTGATATTTGTAGTCATACAATCGTCGAAAGCTGTAACATAGTGAAGTATTGGTATTGCAACCAAAGCTGGTACATTTAGAAGTTGACATACAGACAAGACAGGTGAAGATCATTTAATAGTAATGAAGCATTCAGGAGATTTATTTCACGACGAAGGAAATGTTTACAAACATGTACTCGGCGGACAATGGGAATTTTTTTACCAAATTTCGTATGGCGCAGAGAGATTCGTAGCTTCGCGCAGGCATCAAGTTCTGATTACTTCGAGTTACGAAGAAACATCAGCAGATCTGTTTATCAGAGAAGAAGAATCAACGTCTCAGAAGATCGATCGAAGAATCAACGATTAATAAGTCGGCACATGGCACTTCATTCCACCCCTTCGGATCCCCTTCATTTCGGCAGGCTTATGGGGAAGCTGCATGTTCGAAGCTGCTGTCAGTGAACAATCTTTTGACTGAACGACGAGTTGTTAGACCAACGCCTTCACTCACTCACCTTCGAGAATTTATTTTACCATACTTTAACAATGATTGAAGCTTGCTCTCTGAAATCCTCTGCACTCCCCTTTCCCCACTAAACCAAATGACCTTTCACCATTAACCTGGTCCACCTCTTCACCATTAACTCACTGCGTGTGATCCTTTACCACTGGTGCAACCGATCCCATTTGTTACGACCATTTGTTACATTACAATTAAACAGATTATAACAGGCTCACATTGGCAGAGGACACAGCAGATTGCGCAGCACTTTTTGGACATCTGGTCCAAAGAATATCTTCTCTTACAAACAACGGCACTACAAGTGGAGATCAGAAAGCAGCCAACATCCAGCTCAAATCAACTTAACTTCTCCTGAAAGAAGACAACTTGCCCCCTCTCAGTGGGGTTCACAGGTCCGAGGGTGGTGGGGTCCATCCTGGCAGCGGACCATAATAGGATCCGACTAGATCGTCGCCACCGTAAAAGTGACGTCGTCTGCCACCTTCAGGATCGTTTCGAGCAGTCAACACAGTATCCTCCCCTAGAACTATCCTCCCCCTAGCAACCTAAAAACAAGTTGTAAGTGTAATCAGATCGAGTGTCAATGTCGTGCTCAGTGGTAAATACTAATATCATAGTTCAAGAGTTTAATCCTACATTTACCATCATAGTGACCTGAAGGGTCAGTGTACTCGAAATAGTCAAATAGTTTCCCGTTGTATAGCATAGCTTAGTTTATACATCAATAGCTTAGATTTTCAAGTAAGTAGTAATTTTCAAGGTTAAGTTGACAGTAAACATCCATTTGCAGGCATTTGTAGTTCTATTTCAGTCGTGGGTATTATACTCAACCGTGTCATCAATTCACATTACAATTGTCTATAGTTTCAATTGTGTTTAAAACAAGATTGAGTTATAAGAGTTGATTTCATTTCGTGTTTCAATTTCATCATTTTCATTCAATCAATTGTTCCATGTCTATTGTTGTGTATTATAAACTGTGTATACTAAAGTAAACGTAAATTAGATTTTTCACTTTAATTATCCTTGAGTTCTGCTAAACTACCATGTTTAAGTTTTTGTCTTGTATTCATACTTTTTATAGATTTATATTTTGATTAGAATTGTTCATTGTTTTAACTCTGTTTAAAAACTCATTCCCATTGTTTACGTTTAGTAGAACGTATTAGAATTGTTAGATTTTCACCATTAATTCAAATAAATTAGGTCCTTGAATCAATATTTAGCTGCTAGAAATTTAGAAATGTTTAATCGGCTCTTATTTGTTTGTACATTCAATAAATTATTGTCATCAATATTTGCATATTTTGATTAGCAGTTCGCATGCCGGTTTTAGTTTCCAAAGAATATATTTGTCTCTAGTTTAGTATCTACAGTTAGTTTATATATTGTAATTTAATTGTTAGGGTTTGTGAAAAATCCACATTTGCTTCAATTTAGTTTTACGGGTAAATTCCCTGTTTAGTTTTATTATTGACAAGGTTATGTTCAAGAGGGGAGGTCTTAGAGTGAGTTCTTGTTTCTCTAATATTTGGGCCCGGACAATGGTCGAGGCGACTTTGGAGTTCCTTGTTCTCAGGGGCACACCCATGAGTTAGCAGGTGCCTCACGAACCAGAGGCTTTCATGGCTCCCCCTTAGGTATTATGAGTAGTGGCCTGTAGTATCTTACCGAACCAGTGCTGTATTGATAGAAGGGGAGAAGTTTCAAAACTCCACCCAGGTTTAACTCACACCCCGCCTTCAGTAGATATACGGTGGGGCAAGGGGGCTGGTAGGGTATAAGAGTAATCTTCGTTAGTCAGGGCCGTGGGAGGCGAGACAGAGCTTTCACTCCATTGTTAGAGGGGCCTTCCAAGGGAAAACAGAACGAAGGTCTCCTCTCACTCTAGTCAGTTCTTCATTGTACTCCGGAGGAGGAGCGCCCTCACGCACATCCGAGCGCAGATCACTTTACTGGGACAAGGGCCTGAATACGATCATTCCTATACATAGTTAGGACGTAGGAGTAGGCACAAGCTTTCTGTATCAGCCGCCAGTCCTGTATTACTAATAACAGTCCGCTTATTCCTACAACTAATTATATCCCAACTCATTTTAGTGTTAGAGTAAATACAAGTCATTTCGTTCAAAAACAAGTGTCATTTATATCATACATTACCAGTACAGCTGCAAGGCCCGTCATGCGCGCCGCCAACAACACAGGTTTGTTTCTGCAATGTAACATGAAATTTATAATAAATGTTTTACTGACTATCACAAACGAATAATAACAAACATTTACCAGTGTAAATATGAACACATTATTATATTTACTATTCTTCACTTTGGCAGGTGATTAAAAACACATTTACTATCTACTAATTAGCCAGGTCTATAAACATAATAGATAATAGCGGTTTAAATGAGTTGTCAAGACCATTTGGGAGTAACCCGGAGTTATTTTCGAAAAAGGAATACTCCTATATGTTAACCAGTGACCTTAAGAATGTCAAAGTAAAAGTTTAGTACAATTGGTCACGAGTAGTGTTTGCGTGATCGTGTAACAAATACATACAAACATAAAGAAAGACACTTTTATATTTGTATATAATAGTATATATAATGCATTATACTACCTCTTCACATTAACAAGGCTTAATGATAGTAATTATTTAAACTCTCTAGACTTTTTTGTTACTGTATTTGAGCGATCAGGTCAAAGTAATGTTTTATATCGTAGACTTTTTCATCGTATATTGTCATGCTTGTACACTTTTCTCCGACATTTTCTTTTTTTTTATGTAAAAGTTTTAATTAGACATTTGTAGTATGATTTATTGAAATTTGTTCTGATATATTCATTCCTGATTCATTGCTTAAGTGCCAACAAAATCTAAGCTGAAAAATAAGGTTTTTATTATTTTTTATCAATTTATCAAAAGTAGAATACCATTTATCTGTGGAAGCAATTAATTTTTATTGAAATCAGATTTAAATTAAGTACATCATGTTTATCGATAGTGATATAGTCAAAACTTTAATAGTTACTTTGTACATAGAAATAACCGTTCAATTTTATAAGATGAGACAATAGGAGCAGATCAAAATACTTCTACCAGTTGTAGGTGTACTAACAAAGTTATAGTTAGCGTTATTTGGCAATACTGACAAAGTTTATTTTAAAACCAAAAACAAGGTTGAATTTCGTTATGTGGATTGTACAACTGTTTAAAGAGATGGCTTCACCAATTAAATTTTGTTTGACAGTTCTTTTGATACCTATAGAGAATCTGCAATAGAATTAAAGATTACACACAGGTAGCCTAATGTAACAATCAATTCCTTGTATAGGAAATGTATTTAGTGGGCGATCTGGTAGTGTTAAGAGCTGGTTGGATGAACGTGCGATAAAAGGTTAAATTCCTGTTCTTTCAAGTCCCGGTCAACCTCCAGAATAATTGTTTTCTACCGAATTTTGTGGGGTGACGATGTATCAGCAATTCATGTAGTTGTATAAATTCTTGGATACATCTTTAGTAATAGATAGTGAATATAAAGGGATTATTAGATGTACTGACCTTTAAAACACTTATTTGGCTGCTTCTACAACAAATCGGGTAAGTTTTCTAAGAAAAGGGTAAAAGAGTATTTGGCTGTTTTTTATTGCTACATTTAGTTCACTTTCGTTCGGATTCCAAAACCAAAGAGAGCTTGTCTAAAGCTGCGACACTTATGAAAGAAACATGTTGTACCTCTTAACTATGTGTATAAAACCATTACTCTCATAAATAAAAATTATCCACTTAATATTTTGCTAAGCGCTAATCTATAGAACGGCTAAAACAATTCTGTTAATTATTTTTGTAATATAATCTTAAATATACGAGAAAGGTTTGGAAAAAGAAAAACATTCGAACGAACGTTTTTAAAATTTAGATGAATGGTAGTATTTACGTTTCATATTACTAATTTCACAAAACTTTAAATTCGTTAAAGAGGCCAAAACATGTTTTTGCATTTACACAACACATTTTATAACACTGTTTGATCAGTAGTGCTGCAGGTATCAGAGGCAACGCTAATGTCTAACCTTTACTGTAGATTGTGCCAGTGATGAAGTTAAAACATGAAATGCATTGTAAGTACTGTTTACATAATAGAGTATAAGAATTTAACAATGTTTTAAAACCAACTTTATTAAACAAAGCTGTGAATGTTATTACATACTCGACACTAGCGGCCTTCATTGCAATTTGATATAGCATTTTTACAGTGGCTCAAGGGAGACAGAGAAATGAACACTATCATGCCACACAATTCGTTATTGCCCTTACAATAGTTCTAAAAATTATAAGACTTATACAACACAAAATCTTGTAAACGATTATTTTGATATGTCACATGAACTTAGTAAGGATATCTTATTTATACCAGAAGTCTACCTATTTCGCCGCTTGTATGTTTAGAATATTTTTAACCGTGATAGGTTTCTGAGAGCTACATATTATGTATATACGTTTTTCATCTGGGCTACAAGAAAAACTCAACTTTGGTACCGTAAGTAAATATAAACGGCCGTAAGTAGACACATTTTGATCCCAGCTGGCTTATATATATATATATATATATATATATATATATATATATATATATATATATATATATATATACTGTATATTTATACAAACTCAACTATTGTCCTGTAAATATCTTAGACTGGAAACATATGACAAGGAATGGAAGTAAACTTTTTTTATCGGAGTAGATTTCCTAGACCCGAGTACTTATTTCTACTTTTCTTACTGGAGGAAACAAGGCAAACAGACGTGACGTCGGAAATGTAATGAACTCGAATCTAAAATGCTCATACAAGCTCAAAACATGATATAAAAGTCAGGTAAAACTCTGATCCTCTAACATTGAAGTAATGTGTAACAGATGAATGCCTACTCATCATCAAAATTTCAAAGGGATCCACAATATTACATCGTAAGTGATTTTACTTATTTTTAGGCATATAAATCCTTTGAGACTGAATATTGCGTACGTGCCAACGTGTAACTACTAGTTTTCAAATCAATTAGTACAGCGTAGTAATTAAAGTTACTGCTAAAATTTAAAAAAATCATACATTATCTACTTGTTATCCGAACTAAGAATCAATACAGTTTGGAATCGTACTGAGATTCATTCTACCCTCTCACTACTAGTACTCACCTCCTTGTAGGGAAGGATATATGAAGAAGCTAGGTTCCTGTACCCAGGAAACAACTTTGACCATGTCCCTGACAGACCGGTCTACTACGCACTGTAGTATAGCGGTGCATCCTCTAGCAGCCCCTAGGACCTCCACGGCCACCTTGTAAGCTTGTGTTACCACTGTAAACAATATATTCAATCTAAGTCAGTAAATAAAATATATGTACTCTCGGCATATTGAAACAAATTAAAAACACAAATTATCTCTCTGCCAATTTGAAACCACTGAGTTTCTAACTAATTTTATTTTATTCATCTTCTTCCTAATTTCTATATTCAAATTTTAGTCACTAAGAACTTATTAAATGTTAGACTTTTAAGGTTTGATTAGTTAAATAAATAAAATACTTTAAAAACATTAAAAATTGTAATTTTACTGTATAAAAAAAGAGAATACTGTAGAAGTTATTGTTGTACATAGAGAGCGCTAACTCCTGTAGTAACATAACACGTTACGTATAAAGGTATCAGCGGCATTTATAACATAACGTTTATAACACTCAGCCGCTATCTGTATTCTGCAGACGCCTCGTCTCCTCACTTAGCTGTTTGTACATTCACTCACCTCATTTCGTGATTCGACTACATTTGCTGCACCATCTCTCACTTTATAATTTAACGTTTTAAGACGTAATTCATACGGATCATGCTGTATGTTTTTGTAAAGCATTTAGATAATTTGTTCCAGTTATTAGTAATTTCAGAGAGAAAAAAAAGTCGTGTTTAACACTATAAATCATGTTTTAAGTTAATTTTTCATTTCTGAAGCGAGGAGACACTTAAATGTGAATTTAGTTTGGGGCTGGGACATTGCGGTGTATTGCAGAATCTCCCTCAATTACACTGAAGTTGTACATTATTTTGTGTGACATATTAACAAACCAACTAAGTAATATCTTATTAGGAGTACAAGATTTATTTTATGATGATTAGAACCGTCCATGGAATCAGAGTTAGATTTTTATTCCAACGGCCAATTGCGAGTGATCTCAATAGTAAATTTTGAAATCTATGAGTAAATTTGAAGGTAGACTTCATAGTGCGTGCCTAAGACAGCGGTACAAGATATAACATGAATATGAAAAAAATATACCAAAGGTTGCAAAGATCCTACTCCATGATAAGGGTATCAGTCAACTACGTCTTTACGAAAAGTATTGAACTTACTGATTAAAAATGTCCATTATTATTATAAAATATTTTTACTAAATATTCAAAACCCATATGTGAATTAATTCCGTGAACAATACGTTTACGTTTAAGGCTATCGCCTTAAAAATATATAAATGTTAAACTTAAAAGTTGTCAATGTACACGATTTCTAAAGCCGATGTTGTAACTTTAATCGCCCCATTCAATTTAAACTGGGTATTATTAAAGACAAAAGTTCCACTAAGATAAATTTGAAGACCTTATCAACATGCCCAGTGGTTTCATCCCAAACGCTTACATAAGCACATGTAGTTGAAGTTTCTAAAGAGGCTAAAAGTGCTTACATATGTCAGTACATATTGAAATTAGTATCTATTGATAGTTTCAGATAAACTAAATATTTGGTTTGGTACTAATTGTATTGGTAAAGGTGAACATGGAATAATCGTATATCAAACCTCTAGACAGATCAGGCAAAACAGAACAATCCAGGTGTTCAAAATAACGCTTGTAGTGTTTAATTACTAAATTGAAAAATGAAAAAAACCAGTATGTTATAACTTTTATCTAGTAAGGCCTTTTGATAGCGAAGCTAACTTTCGATAGAAAGGTTTCGCAAAATAAAAAGTATTAGTATTAGTTGTTCGCTTTTTGACTATAGTGATTACATTAACTATGTAGTCACTATATTCATTTAACAATATATTCTATTAACAATATAAGTTCCATCTTCAACTTTACTACTAAACTTATATGTCACACATCTCACTCAAGACTATGAAATAGTATAAAGTAGTTTTCAGACTAAACTTACCCGCTCTGACTTGTACGTCACGGCTGAGGATCCTTCCGACGGCGTTCTGCGCGACGCAGCGATATACAGTGTTGTGGATATCCTGACGATACGCCTCTGCCGAGAACGGTAGAAGGACAAGGGTTCCATTACGGAGAACCCGGCGGACACCAGGCACGTCACCCACTGAGTTCCCATCCACGGACAACCAGTCCAGGGCCGGCGGTGGACTGCCGGACGCTGAACAGTCCAACCAACCCCCGCTGGAGTTGCTGAATTCCAGTTTGGAGGGAGGTTCCATCAGGAAGCTGGGTCCCCGCAAGTGGTGAAAGTCCCCGTCCGCCAGTGACAGAACGATCCCTGGAAAAAATATCCGCTGTTATATTGTTATTTGACAAAAATTATTTAATTCCCTACACTCGAATTATAAAAAGTGTCTAGAGTTCCTTTAAACGCCCCATTTAATATAACTCATATTCCTGCTATATATTTTCTTCTTTTATATGGTTTCACAGAATTACGAGTGATTCTTTGTTTTTGACGATGGATCGTGAAAGAAAGAGGACTTTTGCCATTGTTCAGAGAAACAATTATCACTGTTTTGACACAATATATGAATATATATATTATGTGTCAAATATATCAGTGTTACTGATCGGTGGCAAATAACAGAAAAATTTATTTTCTTTACCAATGATTTTGTTAAACTGTATAGGATTCACTTTGTTACTCAGGATAACAGCAGTTTTCCAGCTGCTTCTAATTTAGATAGTACTTACAAATTGTATCTTAGAGACGAAAACGATGTAGTGGGAATAAATTATAGATTAGATAAAACAATAAAGTTCGAGATGTTCATTACAATTTATTTAATACAATTCTAGACCGGCAAAGTAAACATTGCAGTAGAGTATAAAGAACAAGGTTAAGCACTTTGTTGAATTTGTTGGTTTTTGGATCCTATTAAGAATGTAATATTTCACTCATTCACCACAATGTCAGAATCTTAATACCTTTAGTAGACTAACCACCTCGTCCAACCGGGTATAGGTGGAAATCACTAATCTTTCATCATCCTCAAATTATTTTATGTAATTTACTCCATTATATGAAGGTCATATATTATGTCCAAAGTAGTAGGACCTTGTATTCGATCCACCAAAATCAATCAATCAATCGATCAATCAATCAAATCTTTATTGCGAAGACATGGTTTTACATGTATAGCAAACGTCAGTTTTTCTATAACTAAAATTTTTCCATTTACCCTACATAAAATCAGAATACAATTCAGCACTCATTCATTTTCCATGCACTCGCGAATTTTTCCACCTTCAGCGACGTAGTTAATCTTCTGATTGGGCGGTCTCCCAGTTAAATGCCAAAAACTCGTTGACATCATAAAACGCTTGTGATGTCAAAAAGCGTTTTGAACGAGTTTTGAGCGCCTTGGGCGTTTTAGCATGTTTGATAAAATTCGGCAGCTTGTTGATGAAATGAACACCTGCCTATGAGGGCAGATGTTCATAAACCACCGTTCTGTGTTTACCAGTTCGATAGCTATCTTTGTCTCTGGTCTAATATGAATGTTTGTCTCGGCCACTTATCTTGACACATTTAGACATACAAAACAGAGTTGTTTCGGAAATGTAGAGACCCGGCAGAGTCAACACCTGCAATTTTTTGAAGGTTTCTCTGCAAGACTCTCTGAAATGCAAATGTGTGATTAGTAGAATCGCTTGTTTTTGCAATTTTAACACTTTCATCAACTGGTTGTTTGCACAATACCAATCCGTAGCAGATGGGGGTAAATCAAGCCATAATAAGCCGTCATTAGAACCTGAGTAGGGCAATATTGGCTAATGACCTCAAAACATAAATGCCTGAGGATAGTTTGGCCCAAACATGGTCAATGTGATCGTTCCAAGTCAACCCTCGACCCAAGTGTATTCCAAGGAACTTCGAGCTGTAGACCTTTTCTAGTATGAACCTGCTATCATGATGGCAGGGCCACACTCCTGAATCCAAAGTGTTCTTCTGAAAGTTGGTTGTGTTTGTTCAAAAACTGTAGCATTCTTGTCAAAAATACTTTTTCAAACATTTTGCTCAAAACTGGCAACATTGAGACAGGCCGGTAGTTATTTGTGGAATTGGGATTGCCCTTTTTGAAAATTGGGCTTACTTTTACGATTTTAAGGAGTGGGGGAAATACTCATTGTTGAAAAGATAAGTTAATCAGATTTGTTAATGGTCTCAAAATATTCTTGGAGCATTTTTTTAATACTTACATTGTCATAAAATTTAGATCATTTGACTTTTTAACTGGGAGCTGCTGAATAATTCGATCGAGCTCTTCTTCAACGACAGGTGCCAATGCAAATAAAACTGGACTCTGTCTTCGTATGAAATTTACTTGAGACTGTAATGGTCGAAGATCTAACTCACAAGCCACAGAGGCTAAACATCTGTTAAACTCATTCGCCAACCCCAGAGCATCAGTCACAAGTCTGTTTCCAGTAAGAATTTTTATTACTTTAAATAGTTTTTCTTTATTGTTTATGATGTCCCAAACAGTTTTTGAAACGTTTTTTTGAATAAATTATTACGTTTTGTAATCCATTTTTTGTTCGTCTTTTTCGGACAAACTCCGATTGTTTTTGTAGGACAGCACCCATTTAGATGAAAAATCAAGATTTCGTTAAACATTTAAAACTGCTGTTCTACGGGTTGTGATGAATTTAGAAAAAATTTAATTGTTCTTTGGAAAGGGAAGTGTTGAGAAGAGCAATGTTTTTAGGCCTTATGTATCTTACTGTGTTGATAATTTTGGGCTCCCTTTCAATTCTCTTGCCATTAATAATTATAGTATCTTGGCCGTAGTGGTCCGAGATTGCTTTGTTAACCACGGACACTGCGATGTTTGGAATATTTGAAATGATGTTGTCTATGGCTGTCTGAGTTGTTGCAGTTACTCGCGTCGGAGTCGTGATCAACAACTTCAGGCCAAAAGACTTCAGCAGATTCACAAATCTTTTGGTGATTGGATGTCTTCACTTCCGCTGGGAGACCTGTAAATTCCAATGATGAAAAATGTTGAATTGTCTAATCAGACAAAACTTCAATCGAAGTTTGATACCACTGCTTCAAAATCTCGTTCAACTATTTCCTAAATTAGAAAATGAAGAAAATAAGAATAGATTTTTCAAAAAAATAGCAACTCCTCCTCCTTTGGAGTGGTGTCTGCAAAAAACGTTAGCCAATTTGTAATTTGGAATTGTGCAGAAGAAAATATTCTCGCTGTTAAACCCCGTTTTCAGTCACAACAAGGATATCTGTTTCCTGGTCTTTACTCATCAGTTGGATATCATTCAGTTTGTTGGTGGCAGATTGACAATTTTGGTGAAGCAGTCGTATTTTTGGACCAATATATTTCCACCCAACATAAATGCCTCAGATAATTCCACTCTGAAAAATAGTATGGTGCAAACCAATTTTAACGTTAGCTTTGACTAATATAAAATAGAGATTCAGAAAAAGGTTAAATTCATTTTTCAATTCAGCGACTTTAAATGTCCGTCAATATAATTTATCTTAGAATCTGTCATGCATCAAAATATATGAAACAATCTGAAGTATCAATATGATACGCATACGTTTTAAGTTAAATACGAGAGAACGTTCATTAAAAATCTTTTAATTCATTCAAGACTTTTAATTATTTGATTTTCAATCTAAGATGCGAGCCAAGGAACGGCAATTTCACAAAGTGCCCAGAAACGCCACATTTGGTTTTGATGTTCATATCAGGCTAAGCTGCTTTTAGAGACTGAAACGTACGCTGGGGGATGGAAGTATGGGAGGCATTATTCTGAAGAAGGTTCCGTATCAAAGGCAGCTTCATTCCGACGAGAGGAGGGTCCGCCGTTTGTAACACCAGCACTATTGTAGTAGCAGAGTGTAAGCTCTTGAATGGCGCCAAAACGTAAAGCCTTTTGTGAAACGAAACTACAAACAGCTCTTAGATAAAATGAGTATGCTTTCATATAATTTATTATTTATATTTACAAGACTAATTCATCATAACTTTTTTTAATTGAAATTTACATAACATTCAGTATTGTTAGCTCCAGTATAGGGGTAGAGGAATTGTAGTATTGTTAGCAAGGTTATACCTGTTTATATCTGGAGTTACAGAAAACGTTGTGAAGGTATTCAAATACAAACATAAACACTTAATATTAATTAAAAATACATATCATACAATATATACAGAGTGTCCAAAAAGTCCCGGGTCGGTTAAATATTTTTCAAAATATTTAAAATAGTTTTTAAATATTTACAAAACCTTACACAAAGTTACTGGACATAAAAATCTATTTTATCACATATTCAGTGATCCGCTACTTCCTCAGGGAGGCGGCCCGTTAGGAGTCAGAAGAAAATCTTAAATGTAAGCATAGGTTGATATGCATATCAAATAAAAGGTCTTTATTAGTAGAGTACAGAGCCGCAAACCCGACCTCAAACGGATAACCGAGTCAAAAAAGACAGCCGTTCAAAGATGGTTAATGTAAAAAATACATTGATGAGCTTTTTGATTTTAACTTTACTAACCCAAAACTGTTTACAATTGAATCAGTCATTTGAGAAACACCTCATGTCCATTTTTTGGGTATATTTTCATATACGGTACTCTATACTCGTGACCTTCCTAGACATTGTGATGTGGCATTTTAACAATGGCTAAGGAAAAACATTGTGAACAAAGTAGAGATATTATTTCGTCTCCAAAACGTATAATCATAATACTGAACTAAGTCTCATCATGGTAGAAGTAAACTGTTTATAAGGTTCAGCTAATTGAAACACACCAATAAATCTGCAGCGAAAGATGGGTTAAATCAACTCACAGAGGGTAATGCCTTAGATAAGTGCTCTGGCTGAGTGTTCTAATGCAGAAGGATGAAGCATGTCCAGGGAAGGGTAGGGAGGCAGGTGGGTAGATACATGGGAACAGCTGCTCCCACTTTAGTTTAGGGTAAGTGAATTAGAACAGCTGAATCTCTCTCTACGTACTGTAGCCTCAATCCTTTTCGCAGCGATATACGAGTAATTAAATCAGACATATCCCACCAAAAGTATTATTCATGATAACAAATATGGTCATATATGTTATGAATTATAAAAACGTCATATCAAATATCTGGTATTATATAAAATCTGTGAAAATTATTACTTTAACTCTCTCATTAAAGTGGTTTTCAAGGGAAATAATTCATAATTCATAAGTTTAAAAAACACACAGTTAAAAATAAAACATAAATTAATTGAAATACGTCTGATTTCAATGAAAATTGTTTCTTCTTTATTTCTTTATTTTAATAAATGTACTACATTGTATTTTCTGTACCCTTTGTGTGGGACAATAATTTGCAAAGCAAAAATGAAACAGTTGCATTCTCTCAATGGGCACGGAGAACCTGTGAACGTGGTAAGAAGTAACTGGGCAGTCCCTCATTACAGATTTAGTGACTGACAAACAGACGTCTCCTTTTCATGGTTTTAATGAGCGCCGCGAAGGAAGTCTCCTGTATCCCATGCCTCATTTTGTACCCTCGGCTGACAATCTTAAAACTACAAAGGAATTAAAATACCCAAGATAAGCCGAGTTTTTCTGCATTATGAAACATGAGTTTGACCTGAGTTGTACAATACTTATAAGAGAACAAATGATTATACTCGGAACAGAATAAATACATTTTTACAAAAGAATTTCTTAGAAAAGAACAAGAATCTGCCATAATAATTTATTACTTGCTTGCATATGTAGCTTAACTATTCACAAGATATAATTTTTAATTGTAAACTTACAATTTTGCATGAATCTACATTTCTACAGTAGGCTACTTACAACAATATTGCAAGTATGACGGTGTGTATGATAATGCACATCCAAGCATGAGATATGGTTGTGTTATTGAAGCATATCATTTAGTAGGCTGACACATTTTCTCTAAGGGATGTAAAACTGTTCGCAACAGTTTTCAAGAATGAAATGATTTACATACCTGAAATCTGGGATGTAACATCAACTAAGGTTGTTACTCGACAAGTGGTGTGACTTACTCCCACCTTGTATGAATATTAGGGAGTGAATGAATTAGGCTTTAGATTATCTATTAATAATAATCTGTAATAATTCAGTTTTATCTATTACAAGTCAATTCTAGATCAATGCTTGATTCCTAATAATATAATAAGTATCCTTGTTTCTTTTGCTTCAACTACTCAACCGATTGTACTGAAATGTTACATGGATATTCACAGGGTCTTTCGGTTAAATATAGGCCTATTCTTATTTCTAAAATCCCTCCGGGCTACGTTCAACTGATTTCAAAGCAGTTAAAATTCTCATCTTGTCCTCTAAATAAAGGCTCAACTGTTCTACATAAACATTTTATTATGACTGTACGACCATGTTTCCATTAATCTAAGTAATATTTTCAATTTATTTACATTTATAGGGTGAAAACATAAGAAAAGTAACAAGTATTTTATAAACACAATTGTGAATGTTTATATGTAACTTATTGAATTTGGTTTCCTTAGACATTGTGGTACGGCATATTTGCAATAGCTGAAGGGTCAAAAAAACGGATGCAATTTAACAAATCATTCGCTCCTGGACTAGAATTCCAGGAAACAAGCGAGCGCAGTGAGTCCGTGATTATAGTAAGTGGAATCACAAGCCAATACATTAAATGCAACCTTTATGAGAGAAAATTATTGAGGGGCCATCGCATCCTTTTCTTACTGATGAGGAACACGATACTGTTTAGATATATAAACACTAATATAATTCATAGTCAGGACCAAGGAAAGGGTATGATATAGCGAACATGGGTCCAAGAGCAAGACATTTACTTCACTGTATCATGTATTATCTTTAAATATGGATGAAAACCGTCAAAATGTAAGTATGATTGATGTTTATTCCAGTTTTATTTTCAATCAAATCATATATATCCAAAACTTAGAGTAATGTTTTTAATCCAACCTCATTACAATATTATATATGTAAGACTATATGTTGTTTCTCTGTGGCAAAATAGCAAACTCAAGTTTGGGTTCAAAATATTATAAATTTGATTTAGAAGTGCAAAATATGAAGAAAACATTATTCACAATTTTGTTTAAAACTCCAGTCCAATTAATCATGGACACGAAAATATAAGACCCAATCATATTATTCATAACTGCTTTTATTAGGAAACCTATAAACATTTAAGTTTTTCTAAATTAATATAAATTAATTCCAGTGTTCATGAAATCTTGGCAGCTATTAAGTACACGGAATTTAGCATAGGAATTGTAAACGAAGCCGCGGATATGTGCTATTGATTTATAAAAACCAGATCATAAGTACATTATCTTATATTATCTGTATTAAAGTTATATTGAAACAGGAGATGTCATATAATAAATCTTGTTTGCTTTTTCACCAAAAAAAGTGATGGAATGTTTAGATAAGAGAATTCTCAAACCATTTATAGCACAAAATACGTAAAAATGCACCATCTGACCCTACTAAATTTTTATTTTACAAATTTGAATACCTAAATAATGAACTAGTGGTATATTTATTTTATAGTTACTTCTTGTTGTGGGCATACGCTACTTTTTCCAAAATATATAAATATTATATTTATAATCATCTTTTACTTATTCAATATATACAGTAGTCACGTAAGATACAAATTCCTGTAGAAAATATGTTGAATTACCCCTTTGTTTGAACAGCAACACAAATAATAACAAAGAGTTATAATACTCTGCTCGTTCTTTTATATATATATATATATATATATATATATATATATATATATATATATATATATATATATATATATATATATATATATATATATATTCACTTCGGTTGTATAAATGCAAAAATGCTCAATTATAAACATAAATAAAACTTCTCGTTACAAATGTGCTATATTTACGTATTTGCCATTTTCAAAAAGTTATAATAAAAAATAATACAGTAAACAAATAAAATTAACATAAGTAAATACCAATTTGCGTATAAATAAACAGACATTTTTGAACATGGGTTTAAATAGCTAACAAAAATATCTTGAACTGAGAATGAATTTAGAAATCTATAGAAAAGAAAAATTAATACATAATGAATAAAATTTATCAATTCATTATTTATATATTGTATTTATCCAATATATCATTAATATATTACATATTATTAATATAATATATTAATAATATGTAATATATATATATATATAAGTTTGAATTGAATATATATATATATATATATTTATATATACATATTTATTTATTTATATTCAATTCAAACACACACATAAGAGGGAACTAAATAAAGTCAATAAAACTCTCTGAGTATGTAAAACCGTTGGAGAGTAACCAAGGATATGACTACTACTTACAGACGCAATGACATTTCCTTTGGTTATATACATGCTTCAAGGCGCAAGGAAGTTTTCATGAAAAGATTATATTAGTGTATTAAATCTAACAGTCTTCGAGTGGGTCTGATTTGCTTCTACGATGTTTAATGTTAATTAACTATAAGATTATAAATATTATTTGTTTTCCCTCTTTCATATTATTTATATTATGATTAACATCGTATCAGCACTTATTGCTCAAATTTTTACGGTTATTTTACAATATGGGTGAAAAAGTCTAAAGTTCAATAACATAAGCTCTTTATTAAAGTTTTTCCTTATCTTATTTTAGTGCCATTTGGATTGCATTGCTTCTCAATTCTTCATTGTTGTTATTGTTCAAAGTTTTTACTTGAAATAAATTTGACCATTAATAAAAACAAATAAATATAGCTGATAATGTTTAGATATTTATAAATAAAAAAATTGTCAAAACTTCTCATGCTAATGGTTTTAATCCCAATTTGTAATAGGTTATAAAAAATGTTCTCTTGATCAATAAATCTTGCAGTTTTACGCCCTTAGTTTAATCGTAGCATTATGGGTAAGGTATCGATATAAAGTTATACTTAATACACATCCAAGAAGTGTTTTTGTAAGGCATACATGTTTGTAATATTTAAACAATGAAGTACAAACAATTTAAAGAATTCTTTCTGAATTACTCATACAAATATCAAGAGGAACAATAAAGCGTTTTGATGTGTATTAGTTATATCTTATAATAAAATATTTCCAATACGGGCTACGAGTAAAAATAAGGAAGCAAATCTGCACGAGGTTTAAACATTCCTCTTACCCTCTTAATATTTTATATCGGGATGAACTATTTGATTTGGTGCACGAAAGACAGTTATATTTAATACTCGAATATTTGCTCTAACTGGCTTCTATGAAATATAGCATTTTTAACATAAGCAAGCCTGGCTTTGGAGTTCTCTTCAGGGGCTTTTATGAAGTGGCAGCCAATTACGTCGAGGGAAGAAAGAAGGAGAAGCAAAGTCAAGAGAGGGGTTGGAAGTTGTATCGAGACAGTGAATACATTTTACTTCTTTATCAACAACATAGGTTATTGTACTAAGTATTTAAAATATAGCAAGTAACAAAATATTATTTATATTTTAAAACTAATTAATTGTTTTCTTTCGTTCACTGAACATTTTTATTCAATAATATTAAGATAACATTAGTTACACATAATTTTACAAAAAACATCCCTATACATTTTAACGTGTCTCGCTGGTATGATTTTCTTTTGCGAAATATAAAAAGCAATTTGCAAGATATTGCAAGAATACAATCCTGGACAAACAAAGTCTGAGAGGTTGGAGTTTACTATTAATTTAAACACATTCATTAAAATTTATCTAAATAATACTTAAATTATAAAATACATCTTAGAAAATCTTAGTGGTTTGGGTGATATTTATTGGAAAATGCCAGTTTCAGAAATTGTTCGTTGAAATTCCATTAGTAAACCCTCCTCCTTTATCTGCGAGAAAAAAATATTAGTGTATTTAAAAAAATCAAAACCTGTAGTTTCTTTAATATTTGAAAAAGAACTGAAATTGAACTTTAAACTTTTGAAACGATTTGTGGATCATTTCTCCAAAACTGAGTTTCTCTGAAAGCACAGTTTTGTGGAACTAAAATAATAAATCCGATGAAGTTTAAATATTGACTCCATTTCCACAGTGAATATAACCATCCCTGGTACAGGCAGAATAAATAGAGACTTCATGTATATATTACATCTGGGATTAATTTTATAAGTTATTGCTCCAATGACTGGCTAGTAAGTAAGTATAACATTAAACACTTTGAAGCCTTAAATCTTTAGTGTTAAAAATACAACCAGTCTGATGTAAATGAACAATTTTGAACACTTTATACTGTTCTAAGTAAAGTAATAACCTGGAAAAAATGTGTTTAATTGTGTAAAATATTACCATATGAAATTGCTTACAATTGATATTGCAAAATAAACAAGACGGAATATTTCACAATCACTGAAGCATTCAATCAATTATATGAAGCTTATAATTTTAAATGAAAGTTGATGTTCATAAAATGGAATGAAATTGAGTATACAATGTACATTTCACACACACACACACACACACACACACACACACACACACACACACACACACACACACACACACACACACACACACACACACACACACACACACACACACACACACACACACACACACACACACACACACACACACACACACACACACACACACACACACAAAATATATATATATAAATATATGTGTATATATATAATCAATAAACATTTGGATCTCTTACTTGCCGGGTTAACATATTCCATTGACTAAAGTATTCATGGAATTGCTATACTATAATTTTTGTTACTGGAATTTGTTATTGGCCACCGTTCTTTTTAATTATAACATTAAAACTATTGACACTTTTAATGAAGTTTACGTCTGTATCGGAAATATTAATCACCAGAATTATAAACACTTATTTATTTAGATAAAAATACGTTTCCTAATAGTATAAACATCTACATACTGTGTAAGAACTCTGTAAAAGAAAATATAAGCCAAGTTTCCGATGATAAACGTAAATACTTGAGCCGGTAGCAGATTGTTTTTGTTTCAGGAAGGTAAAGGAGCCTCCACAGCGCAATTGTTTCGTTAATAATAAAGTACGTTCGCATCTCTGATCCTTCGTCCTGGGAGACCACTTTTCTGGCAGTTTACAGAGAGCTATTTGAAGTTATTAAAGTGCACTGAATGTGACTGTTCTCATGTGTACAATACATCCTTTTTTTAAATTTTCTTGCCAAATCACTGGGTACTTATCAATTTATAGTTACGTATTTTTAAATATACATTTTTTATCCAAAAATAAATCTATATTTATAATGTAATGTTGGCTCCATCTAGCTCACGTCGAGCTAGTGTGGTGGTTAACAGAGAAGTCAAGGAATATCTTATACCACTTTCCGTATTGCAGTTATTATTTAGTGTGTAAAAAAATCTTGAACCAGGAGATCAAGCATTCTTCCCGTAACAATCTGAATGTCTTGTTTTTTTATTCCGTGCCAAATTCTATAAATTAGACAAAATATTTAAAACGAATATGATGCAATGTCTGCTAAGTCTTCAGATTAATAAATATATACGCAAATAACATGAAATTTGAATATTATCGAAGATAGCAACTTTACTGGAGGGGAATCTTGGATCCCATTAGGACAGTTTAAAAATTTATTGCAAAATAGTAATGCATTTTCCTCACGAGTTGCACGTTTATTGTCAAATATTTTTCCGGTAATTAATTTTGTGCAATTATTTTTTTGTGCGAGGTTTCAGTGTTAAGCGATGAATTTACGTCCCCTCGTCAGACGAAAGAGAAGAAATTTGGTCAGAGTTTAATGGTGGTGGCTTCAGTCACTCAGCAAAATTCCATGGTTGGCAATGTACATTCATAGAAATCATTCTTGTCTGTGTAGAAATGAAGTTACATGCAATACTAAATTCCACAGATAATGTTTCACGAGATATCTTAATATGATGTCACATTTAAAATTTTCATATGATTGGACTGGGCTAGTTCATAAATTCGTTTATTGTGCTATATTCTTGATGCCATCATGGTTACATTATAAGAAGTATTTAAACATATTTTTTAGTTCTCAACTAAATCCAATAGAGTGACACGCAACACCTAGATGTATTAAATATATTAAAATGAACATTCAAGCAAAGTTTTAAGTCTACAGTTATGTTTGTTTTCTACATATCGTGCGAGCAGACGGTCAAAACGACAGTGATGCATTTTTTCAGCCCCACGATGATAGTCTAAACAGTTTATTTAGTGACAACTTTATTTAGTGATGGGTCGGAAAGCAATAAGTAATCGGAAAGTGTATTACAGACGAATTAAACAACTGAAAATGCGAGAACATACTGTACAGAACTTTTATAAATTATTCAATCGAAATTGTTATACAACAGTATTACGTAAACGAAATTTTGTAATTGTTTGATATATATTAACTGGCTACACAACCAAAGTTATACAGAAGTTATACAGAGTGTAATACGGGTTTCATTACCTGTACGGTCAAATACTAGTTCAAAATTTAAACCAACTGCTGATATGGCACTGGTTTTATAGATAGGAAGAAAGTTTTAAACTGATCATGTCATTATTATGTAGTTCTTGAAACGAATGAACTAGAATAAGTAATTGTACTTTATGTACATATAAAATCTACACAATATGGTCTATCTAATATTTCATAAAACTTGTAATTACAATTGTTCAGAAACGTCTAAAGATAGATTTAACTCCCTCCACTCATCTGAATTCACACTCTTGGATTGCTTTGATTTTGTTTCTGAAGGTGAACATAACTTATTTAACTAATGGAAAATCATATAAAATATGCCCTTACACGTGGCAAGTTTACCTCTAAGAAAATGTGACTAAGCAGAATTGAGCAACAAAGTGACGCTGCCACTTTAGTAGAGAGCATATAAATTAAAATACACCTTGTACCACCTGGGACATGCTTAAACCAATATATCTCCACGTGCATGTTACTTTACTCACTTCACATCAGTGCAGTTAAAGTGCTAACTTTGATATATTACTTCACATGAGAATTCTTGGTTTCTATATTTTATTTACGGGAGAGAGCGTTTTCAGTTTTCCTCATTAACTTTAATATAAAACAAATACAAATGTTATTACAAGTTAATTTATTGCCAAAGAAGCTAAAAACTTATTAAAAACAAATATAAAAACTAATGTGATTATTTTACAGAAACTCCAAGGGGTTTTGATGTTTTTACGGTTTAAAAATATGACATACATTTAAAAATATAATCTGTGCCAGCAGTCATAAACCTCCCTTTTATATAATGATACATTAATCATATTATTGGTTTTAACAACATCACTTACAATAGACAAAATTAATTATTTTCACTTAGTGGACTGTTTTATTACTACGGAATGCATGTGGCTTTCCACATCCATAAAAATAGCAATCTAGGATATCTTTGTTACTCTAAGAGTTTAAAGTATTCTTTTCTCAATATATGTCTCTAGAAAGATTGTTTTGTTAATTTTTTAGTTTCTAAGAATGGTCTGTTTATTATATTTTGCATGATGATATTGCATTTATACTATTTATTATTTAGGTATGATTCTATGTAAATATTAATAAAGTTCCCTATATCTTGATGTTTTTAGAAATCACTTATGGGCTTACAAATATTTGACATGATCATCATAACAAAATCGTCATAACATCAACGCTGTGCAAGTTGAACTTTGAAACTATTAGCACATGTTTGATTTGATACTTCTAGTGAAAGTAAGACATGAAATATACTTTTCTATTTCCTTTTTTGGAGGGAATATTGTAAACATAGAATTGGATATTTGTCTATGGTTTTTATACAACTAGTAACAAAATATCGTATAAAAACTTGACTTTGACCCTAACTGTACCCAAGATTTTATTGCATTACTGATATTCTTGTGTGTAAAAGTGTTGTCCTTGCATTGTAAAATAAATAAAACCCAACTTCTGTAGATATTAATCTGTCACTTTTGATACATACTAGTGAAACCGTACATCGCCGCTCGCACACCCACAGCAAACCATCAGGGAAGCGCGCGCCCATGGTGGCGAACGGGATGCCGGATCAAAACTAAACTAGGTAAAAAAAAGAACACCGTGGTCAGTATACTCAGGTTCATTTACTAAGACATAACATAGGCCTATCCAGTCAATATAAATATATATATATATATACTATAAATAAAAAAAAAAATAAATAAAATAAAAAGTGCCTGCAGTAGTATATACCTCAAACAATCCTTGTCAGGTGCACCTGCATACAAAAATTAGAAACGCCCTAATTTGAAACAAGAAATGCCAATTCCACCCGGTATCCTTCGGCTAAGGGCGGGCTCCTAATGAAATCCAAGAAATAACTAAATAATATCTAAAACTAACTTAAAATTAAATAACAAAATATAAACTATATAAATGGCAACAATAACAATAACAAATAAATAAAGAATATGAGCAGGGTATCACAGATGTTGACTAGAAGAAATGTCCATCATGGTGGCCGTCCTTCAGCAGAGCGCAAAAGCGAAGGTTCTCTGCGACCACGCATGATGGAGAGATGACAGGAGGAAATCAACTCATCTCTTGGACCTCATCAGTGAGGGGCCGTAAACTTAGCCGCACATGTCAGAAGGAAAACAGCTCAGAAAAACTAACAAAACACTTAATTAAACAAAATATTAAACTGGAGCTACTCCTAACTTGTACACCACGGCTCGGAGTCTTGACGCCACTCTACCGGAAAGGCCAAACGCCTTCAAATGGTCAGTGGCCTCTGCAGCCAATAAACCACACACACATACACTATATAAAACACACATGAGCCGGGGAAATATAGGTATTGAACCGGCTCACTAGAACAACGAGAGCGCAACACTGCCCCGCTCCGCCACTAAGGGATATACGATTTCGACCCGACGTAATCGGTGGAGAGCGTAAAGCTCTGGAGAGAAATAACTTTTTGTCTCTACTTCACCACCTCCGATATCATCTTACAAAACCTCTAACAACGCTGGGTTTCTAAGGAAACTGAGTAATGCTTCAAGTATCTTGTTTCCAATTAGAAGTATTTTATTTGCCTTTTCGGTAGTAAAGGCAACTATACCACTCTTTGAAAATTCAAAATTCTACACAAAACAACTGACCATTCTTTAATGAGCTCTTATACATTAATTTATTTATTAGTATAAAGAACTTTTTATCGATGTCCCTATATACGATATATCTTTTTTAAATATGGGGATATTTAGGCAAGAATATATTTGGTTTCCGATAACATATTGGTATAGTTTTAGGGCTTTCCTAATTTAGTTACAATAAACTTACTTAAGTTGACAGAGACCTCGTTAAGGAAGTAAGTCAGGACCTGGATAAAACTTAAAATTTCCCTCTTCTTTATCTTTGTTTGTTTTTAGTAATTTATTACTTACTGCAGTCGGAGTAACCTGATTATTCTGCCATATTCTTGTATACTTACTCCGTTATTGGTTACACAATGTAGTTACTTTAAACTATCCTTTGATGACTTCTTTAGTTTTTTAACGAAGTAATGCCATAAATTGACTCTAGTACTGATTTCTAGAATAATATTTTTGGAGAAATATAAACTAAAATGGAATCAGCAACATTTCCTTGTGTTCAATTTGGTTTATAGCAGTAAATGAGGCATGATTCTAAAGCTAGAGGAAGGAAGTTCTTTTCAAATCTTCTCTAAAAAAATGCCGGTGTCTTGAGAGAATGGTTTATATCCTTAATTGTTGATTCGGTGATATTTGTAGAAGTTTCCTCCAACTGAGTTTCTGTGTTCTGTACCTTGCCTCTATGGCGTAACCTACAGCCAGTGGTATGCAAACATTAAAACCTTTCTATTACATTGGTTGAGTTTTGGATGATTTTTTAAAAATATATCGAGTAGCAAATCAATGTTATAAAAAGTTAGTTCTGTTGAGTCACTTGATATTCCATTCCTCAGCACCACGTCATTGGTAGATCTCCAGATGACTTTTGCTCAACGATTTCGGGGTGCGTTTTTTCCACAATGACTGATGAAATTCATAAGCTTTATCTTTTCACCTGTGGGAATCAAGTTAAGTCAACATAGATCTAGCTAGAGCGTGAAATAAATTTAGCAGTACTAGCTACATTGCTATTGTAAACTTTCCGGTAGAGAAGGCGAATAACAGAAATTTCATAATGGGCGCGTGGTGTAAAGCAGTAAATTGCCTTGTGTGGTGGATGTAGTTTTAAGTGCTCAGCTCTGAGATCGAGAACCATCAATTCCACTCTTTCGCTTTTGTTCGTTATCTTCTTTTCTTCATACAATCGCAAAGGGATGTGTTCAAAAAAATTCCTACTCAGTGGGAACGAGGGGGTGGTGGTGTGAGTGCTTGCCTTTAATCCGGCTAATTGCAATGATTTGGTTATTGTCTTTGTTGCCACTTTTGAGGATTAAAGTAATAATAACTAGTGTATGTTACTTAATTTATAAACATACACTCCAATAATTATGAAATTCAATTTTTGTTATTTCATAAACAAAAATAAAATTTTATAATTATTGGAGAGTTTGCTTGTAAATTAAGTATTTGCATCCAATAAAAAAAGCCAGTATAATGTAGTATAGGTTAATTCATTCAATCATTTGTACAATAGAACTAACCTGTTTGACTATTATAACATATAAATAAATACATAGAAATCAATAAATCTTGTATTGAAAATCGTATATTTTGCTTTTAAACTATTACAACTATTATAAATATACCGTCATATAATCATATAAATTCGGTTTCAAATTTTTAATTTAGAATAAAGGTTAATACTGGTCCTAGAAGATTAGCTATATATTTAATATATATAAATAATAAGTTTTTTATATCGACCTTCACCATTAAAATAAAAAAAAATTAAATCAACATATGTTGACATAAATATAGCCAATAGGCTAGTAGGGACAATCCGTGAACACAACGAAGATAGAAGTCTGTAATGAAATCATGATGTTCTTAGTGCGATTGGTATGTTTTGCGGCAAAGAATAATGAGATGGAAATGGCTGCCTTTGAAAGATTAAGAGGCTCTCCTGCCCGGGGTGTATCATGAGGAGGTGAGGTGAGGGGAGGGTATGAGGGTAGGGGGTGATGTGATGTAGGGTAGTTTTGTCTCCACTGTGACAGAGTTCTCTTTAGGCTGACACACACACGTGTACTCACATGACCACCTTTGTCTGCAGTAGCTATCCCATACTTACATCAATTGAATATATTATAACATTAGACGTGTATAACATTAGATTTGTTGTGTGAGGAATTCCATAGAACATTCTCGTCTAATGTATTTTAGACTCTATCAAAAACAATACCATACTCCGAATATTCCACAAGAGTTTCTAGATAAATATAATAAAATATTGACAAAAATCATATTTAGTTGAGCAAGTCTGTCATTTGCTGTGTATAACTGCAATAATAGGACTAGTTTGTCCAATGAAAGTGAATCAATTTATATAGTTTACGCATTTCAAATGGATTTTTGCTTTTTACAATTAGTTTTTCTACTCTAAATATTTTAATAATAATAGTATACACTATTAAGACGGTTATATTTTTAAATTTTACACATATTTTCTGCGTTGGACTAAATATGTAAACCAACCCTTTTCCAGATAGATTACAGAGAATAATTGCTTGAGAGATAGAGGTATACTACGAAACACGTGAAAAGACGAAGGGGATAACAAATGTAAACTAGGATGAAATCTTGTAATTTCTCATCAATTTCTAGTGGTTTATTTAAACGGACGTATTAAATAAAAACCTATTTTTATTTACCTATTTTCTCTGTTGATAGGTTTGTTTGTTGATTTAAGACCAGTTGTAGTTCCTAAAATATCTAAAATATCTAGGCCCGATTAGTAATAATGTTTTTACTTATTAAATTTCATTTCATAGCCTTTTTTTGTAGTAAGAATATATTTAACAATCTCCAATCTTATAATACGAAAGTCACATATTGAATTACCTTAACATATGTTAACTATTTCTAATAAATAAATAAATAAATAAATATATATATATATATATATATATTAAAAATAAGCAAAGAATACCAAATATCGGATCACAGTACAATATTTTATACATTTCAACGGAATATTAATTCAGTACCCACAGTAAAATAAGTACTAAATATTACATTATAAAATCTTTAAGTTCAGTAATGATAGAACGAAGTGATGTATCGAGAACAAGCTAGTGGCTACTAGTGTGCAAGGCAAAGGAAAGTACGAGAGCAAGAGATCAGACCCTTATTGGCGTTCAAGTGGACGGATCACGCAATATCGTGCCTCCAGGACGCTCTTGATTCAGCTCTTGGAATGTGACAAGGAGAAGAATGTTACAATCTCGTGTTGGTAACGACTGCATGTATCTGTTTCTCGAGTTGTATTTCCACTTGTGATTTTGCCTTCAGGACGCTCTCGAATCAGCTCTAGGAACGTGAAAAGGAGAAGAATGTTACAATCTCGTGTTTGTTAACGACTGCACATATCTATTTCTCGAGTTGTATTACCACTTGTGATTGTTCCTCCAGGACGCTCTCGTATCAGCTCTAGGAATATGACAAGGAGAAGAATGTTACAATCTCGTGTTGGTAACGACTGCACATATATATTTCTCGAGTTGTATTACCACATGTGATTGTGCCTTCAGGACACTCTCGAATCAGCTCTAGGAATGTGATTTAGAAGAATGTTACAATCTCGTGTTTGTTAACGACTGCATGTATCTATTTCTCGAGTTGTATTACCACTTGTGATTGTGCCTTCAGGACACTCTCGAATCAGCTCTAGGAATGTGATTTAGAAGAATGTTACAATCTCGTGTTTGTTAACGACTGCACGTATCTATTTCTCGAGTTGTATTTCCACTTGTGATTGTGCCTTCAGGACGCTCTCGAATCAGCTCTAGGAATGTGAAAAGGAGAAGAATGTTACAATCTCGTGTTGGTAACGACTGCATGTATCTATTTCTCGAGTTGTATTACCACTTGTGATTGTGCCTTCAGGACACTCTCGAATCAGCTCTAGGAATGTGATTTAGAAGAATGTTACAATCTCGTGTTTGTTAACGACTGCACGTATCTATTTCTCGAGTTGTATTACCACTTGTGATTGTTCCTCCAGGACGCTCTCGTATCAGCTCTAGGAATATGACAAGGAGAAGAATGTTACAATCTCGTGTTGGTAACGACTGCACATATCTATTTCTCGAGTTGTATTACCACTTGTGATTGTGCCTTCAGGACACTCTCGAATCAGCTCTAGGAATGTGATTTAGAAGAATGTTACAATCTCGTGTTTGTTAACGACTGCACGTATCTATTTCTCGAGTTGTATTTCCACTTGTGATTGTGCCTTCAGGACACTCTCGAATCAGCTCTAGGAATATGAAAAGGAGAAGAATGTTACAATCTCGTGTTGGTAACGACTGCATGTATCTATTTCTCGAGTTGTATTACCATTTGTGGTTGTGCCTTCAGGACACTCTCGAACCAGCACTAGGAATATGAAAGGGAGAAGAATGTTACAATCTCGTGTTTGTTAACGACTGCACGTATCTATTTCTCGAGTTGTATTTCCACTTGTGGTTGTGCCTTCAGGACACTCTCGAATCAGCTCTAGGAATATGAAAGGGAGAAGAATGTTACAATCTCGTGTTGGTTAACGACTGCACGTATCTATTTCTCGAGTTGTATTTCCACTTGTGATTTTGCCTTCAGGACGCTCTCGAATCAGCTCTAGGAATGTGAAAAGGAGAAGAATGTTACAATCTCGTGTGGGTAACGACTGCACGTGTCTATTTCTCGAGTTGTATTACCACTTGTGATTGTTCCTCATGGACGCTCTCGCATCAGCTCTAGGAATGTGATAAGGAGAAGAATGTTACAGTCTCGTGTTTGTTAATGACTGCATGTATTTGTTTCAAAAGATGTAAACTTATTACCACTTATGATCGTGTTCCTGGTGTTAACTGTGTGCATATAAGGGTTTTATGACACTGGTGAGATGCGTGGGTAAAGTAGAATAATCGAAGAGGCAAACACAGATGGATTATATTGTGTTATATTAACTCTTAGTTGGTTTAATATCCATCTTAGCCTTACACCAGATGAATTGAATGTAAGAATTAGAGTAAGAAATGTATTCATTAACAATAGTATAAGTGTTATATAACTGAAAAATATATTGTGATAAAAAATATCACAATACAGTCTTTTTGTTAGATTTAAAAACACAAATATCATCCCATTTCACCAAATCTGTACGCAATTCCATAGAGTTTTGTTTACTTGTATTAATGTTTGGCAGAAACGAATTTATTGGAAGTGTTACTTTCTATTGTAATACCTGATAGCAGTGTTAGAAAAACTCGTTTCGTAAATAGCTCTGAAACTTGCCATCCTCCTTAGAAGCAAAACCAAGGATATATTTCTTACCATTTACATAACGACATCTTTAAATTCTTGGAAAGGTCTCGTTATTTGTTTGTACACCTAGGAGTTTGAACAGAAAAGTAAAGAAAAATTGCATGGGTAAAAAATAAATTATTAGTTTATTATAACTCGTTTTAGGTGGACAGATGGACGTACGGCCTGACTACGGTGAGTCTTTTCATCGATGCCTATTTTAATTGCATTCCTAAATTATTTACTGCCTTCTTCCGTGATCAAGGTGTATATAAAAATATAAGCAGGCATATAAATTTGTTAATATATGAATTACACGAACATTAATTTTAGTTTATTCATTACTTACAGTTTAGCTACAAATATAAATTTTACTTTCTAAAACTGCTTAAGTAAAATTTACTTTAAAATTAATTTACAACATATTTAAAATATTCTAATTTATCTAAAATATACATATATAAAAATTAAATATCAATTAAATCATACCTAATTTTTTTCAAAACAAAACATAACTAATTATTGTATTTAATTATTAGAAATTATACAGGTATATAAAGAACGGCTACTTGAAAAATATTAGCAGTTAAGACATACATTTAAATTTGTACCATATTTAAACTACAAATTCTTCATAATTACCCAAGATAACAAATGGACTTTAATATAAATTTGTGATAAGAAATATCATTATCTATCAATGTGTCAAGGATAAAAAAAGGAAAAATATAGAAAATTTGTTTTAAAACCTGTTTAAAAATGCTTATTTTATACTAAAAATAAATTTATATTTAAATATATTAGATGCTACTTAATGATTAGAAATATATTTCTATACTAGCTTACAGCGTAATCGGACCAAACTTTCATATAATTAATGAGTAATTCCAGTTTTAAGTTGTCTTAAATTCATTACTAATCTGAAATCTGTAAATATTACTGTTATAACTTGTTTATTCGTTGCTTATGTAAGGTATTATCAATATAAATTAAATACTTTCAAAATATATCTTTAATTTATTTGGAAATAATTTTTCAGATTTGAGCATTTAGAAAATTTTAGAAACTTAGTAGCATGAAAATAACAATAATATAAATTTATTAAAATGTATTATCTCGATAAGTGTAACTTTTTGTTTTACTTTAATAGTTTTTTTAACTTATTGTAGACGCAATGAAATTTTATACATAACACTGCATATTTTAGCGCGGTGAACAATTATATTGCATTTGAGTAAAACATATTACATTGTCAACGGGTAAAATTTATTTAGATATTAATAAATTATAATATATCGACTCCTCTCTATAAAGATGGATTAATACATCATTAAAATATATTTGATGGTAAAACCAATATACTTTTAAAATGTTGGGGGTGCAGCTCTGTTGGCAGGAGAAGATTAAGCGATTCCAGGAAAGAATAATGAGATGGAGATGGTGGTCTTTGAAACGAAGGAAACGTTCTCATCAGTAGTTGAAGGGTTGGTAGCGACCAGAGGGAGAGGAAGCAAGGATGGAGGGGTAAGGGGAGGAACCATTGTCTCGTCAGTCAAGTACTTACGGACGGTGTGGTTTACTCTAAGTTACTTGCACACTTGTAATACCTTGCCACATAAGACCTAAACTGCGGGATTATGGAGTTCTCTCACTATAATTCACAGATTTAAGTTATTTCAACCTAAACAAAAGGTAACACTTCGAATAGTGTATACCAAGAAAATAACATTTCAATGAAATTCGTCATCATCATTGAATGTTCAAATTATAAGTACTGTAATAAATAATAAATACTACTCAATCCATTTGAACACCGCAGAACACTTGTTGGTACTCAAATTCATTTTTAGTAGCAGTAGTGAAATAACTAGTTTTAAGTGTTTATTACTTACAAAATGTAGTTAAAAACTTTACATATCTTATCAAGAATTGGTACTAAAAACATTTAAACGTTCCATTATGATTGTATTCAAGGCTTGTCTTCGTAAAATCATTTGACATTTCTGTATATACATAAACATTTTCTCAGTGAAGAGTTATCCAAGTTTTGTGATCCTTCAGAGGATTTCTCTTATCAGTGCTCCAAGTGTAATGAGGTGAGGTGAAAATTTCATTTACATATACATTTATTAAAGCCGTGTGTGTAGAAACTGCATTTATAATGGGTTTATATATATATATATATATATATATATATATATATATATATATATATAAAATATCAATAATTATATATATATTGTAAATAAGCATATATTTATGTCTTTATAATATATAACGCACTTAATTCTACTTCATTTAACTATTTTATATATTTCATAGCGAGCCGTACTTTTTAAGACAGCGGTTGCTCATAATTCAGCAACACTATTGTCTAAACTATTAAAGATTACAGAAAAATATTTTGAATATACTTTGTAGGCTTCATGCTCATTTCCTCGATATTTTTGTTCGTTCTACTTTTAAATGGCAAGCTGTTTACGAATTGTTTTTTCAATATAATGTATTTGTATTAGAACGCTTGTTCCTGTAAAAAGTATTTCAATTATGTATCAAATAAAAGTTTTATTCAAATGAAAATAGACACATATACATAATAAATGGAAAAACATCCTTAATAATATGTCTAACATATGAACGTATAGGTTACCTTAGAATTTCTTATACGTAAGAAAAATCATATCGTTTTCAATGGCGGTGACAGTTTAAATAGTGAAGTACTCATTTACACCTAAAGCAGCCTTTTCGTAGATGGGACACTTTGCAATGCAGGGACATCGAGAGGGAGAGTCTCACAAGAGAACAATACCTTTCTCAAGGGATGGGAGAGCGAAGGGTTGGGGATGGGGTGGATGTGGGGAGAATTTGGGAGTGGGGAGTTTATTGTTACACGCAGAGGGTGTTACTGTCATTGTCTTGTAGAAATTGTGAAAGCAATTTTAGAAAAACACCAGCATTATGACTGTCTTCAAGTTACGTCGTTTTAAAATATATGCTGAACTTCGTAATTTTTATTTATATTTAATTAATCTTATTCTGGTTATAAAATGGTTTGTGTGTTTTATGATTATAACATAACGTAGGTTAACCGGGATTTTGAATTTTAAAATGTTTAAACAGACGTTTTTAATAAGCTAAAAAACCGATGTTACAAATGAGCTTTAAGTGGTTAAAGTAACTAGCTGGTAAATCATTAACAAAGTAAATCATATGGAATGGTAATAATTGAAATACCCCTATACGCCAATCTGGTAGTTGAGACAATGCATCTCGTCACCAGGTGTTTCAAGTAAATGTGTTTTCAAGCGCTAAAAAACATCGTTTAACCATTGCTTTAAATAGTGCAAAAACTATATCATGCTAGATTCTTTGTTTATATAAATGAAAACAGTTTTACATTACACATATGTCCGCTTGAGAATAAAACGGAAAGGTACTGCATAGCGGGATATATATAAACAATAATCTTATGTTATGTACTTTACTGACACAAATTTCAAGGATTTATTTAGATTAAAGGAAAAGACTGAAAGCCATGTTTGTAAATGCGTAGTTTAAAATAAGTTCTCATTTGAAAGTATAATACCAATTGTTATCAAACTTAAATATTGATAAAGTCACAATATAACACAAGAAAGTTAATATGTAAGAAATAATCTCCATTCTCATGTTTTCTCTTTTATAGCTTTAGTCGGAAAAGCTATCCACAAAAAGATTACAGTATTGGAATTTTCAAGATGTTTTACTTTTAACTACCATACTAAAAACTACTACATCATACGCTCGTGTCCTAATATTTTAGGAAAAAGTTTACGATATTATAGGGAACAAAGCAACATTAATTGTGTGTTAAAAGGATTATCCTAATATAATCCAGGATGTTAAAGAGTGAAATATGAATTTGCAGAAATGACACAAGAAAAGTTTCACAGCTGAAGTTTCACACACGTACAGGTGTAAACACTGTTTTATGGCATGCCAACGAGTTCAATGAAGTAGAAAGACGCTTGTAGCATTTCCTTTACATTACCAGTTTGGCTTATTATATTTATGTTTAAATATTGAAACGTCGATGCATCATCCAGCGTATACTTATATAGAAATAATACTTATTTAGGAAAAGTGGCTAAGGCATTCGTCATCGATAACCATTAAAATAAAAGAAAACACCACCTGTCGATAATTGGAATCCATCCTGTTTTCAATTGTCAAATATACAAATTTAAATCTAAACAAAAAGTAAACTAATCAACGGTTATTTTTTACTTTGGTGTGTATCACTACCCCTTGATTTTTTTAACTTGTTCTGTGCTTAAACTTGTGTATGGTATTTGATACCTGAAAAAGATGTCTTGCGGTCGATACGTTGTTTTCAACAGTAATAAAAACGTTAGTATACATGCTTTTACCCCACAAAATTATTAACTGTGAATAATGATTTTTAAACTATTGACTAATAATAAACGTTTTACTTGAGTACCTTGCTTTTGAATATTTGGCAAAAGGTGTATTTTCTAAGGAACAATACGTGCAATACAATGTTGATATCACGTGACTTTAAACTCACGCTACTTTTTCTTTGTCGTTAAACATTTAGCTTTTATGTCACTGTTTCAGTCCAGTTAAGTTATTTGAACGTAAGTTAAAACTGATTTAAACTAGTGGTTCTTTACAGTTTCATCTAATGAATTGTTTATGAAAAGGGTCAACGATATTGCAAAAAGTAAAGTAAATGACAAACCTTGGTTGAGCTCAGTAGCGTTAATGATGAATATAATACCCAACGATAACTACTGTCTTCCGTCATTTAATTTCATCAGTGTAGCTGGTACAGTGAAGTGGTGAATGATAAATGGAACTACTGTCCCTGAACTAGTTTATGTCAAAAAAAGGTGGAAAGACCATAAATTACTTAATTAGTAATAATATTGTGTAAAGCTAGAAAGCGTGTATAGAAATTGAGATAAATTGCTCTTTCAGAAATTGAGATATAGCGCTGGAGATTCTGAAAGTAAGAACTTTCCGCGTCAGTTAAGATTGTCAGATGGTTCATTTACAAAAAAGAATGAACAAAAAGTGAGAAATAAATATTTTTTTCTTTTCTGAGGGTATGATTTTAATCTGTAGCCTAGGACCGTTTATAATATTATTCCAGGATATACTCAGATTATTATTTGTTAGAGTGTGAAAGTACCATGGCCAAAACTGGTTAAAACTCAAATCTCAAGTACAATCAACTGAGGCGTTATCACTCACCTACAAGGGAATAAAACCATTCATACCGCTTATATTTATCTTTTTTGTCGAGTTTGTTACCTTGATTAAAAAAGGTCGTGTGAATTATGCCATAACTTGAAGGGAATATTATAATCTAGGTATAGTGAAAGATTGTAATTCAGAGGAAAATGGCAGGACTTCATTGAAGCTTGTTATCCCTTCTTATCACCCTATTTATGAAACTGTTCTGGACTATTGACAAAATACTTTTCTCATTATTAGCAAAAGTACTCGTACACAGATTATAATTGTCTTGAAATTAGTATTGGATTGAATAAAACTAGTGAGGTGAAAAAAAGTGATCGCAAAAAATCAGGTCTATTATATTGTTTAATATTTATCAAAAAGTGTTACATTGAAAATGCCGTGTGTTTGTAAAAAAAATATTAGAAAATGCTGTTTATTTGGCATAAAAGAGAGTTTAATTTGTATATTTTCTGTTTTTCAGGAATTTTGCACAAGGTTTGCTATGGTCGCAAATCAAAATCTTACTTTACAAAAGATTTGAGAGTCATCTGTGTTTTACTTTTCAAATATTGCCATCATAACTCAACTGTTATTTAATGTTTGAACATATTTTACTGAATTTAGCTAGTACAGTGAGGACTTAAGATTTTAATTGTGTGAGTAACGTTTCGCCATGGTTTGAACCGTAATAGTAGAGCGAGACACCAACTACGTCATGCCAATAACCACTATTCTTAACTGATGTTTGTTTATTTATTGAAGACACTACTAAACTTTTAAGTTTCCAATTCTGTAAATAAATATAAAACTAATCCGTTGAGAAAGAAGTGTGGTTTCTAATACTTTAAACAGGAATTTAATTCTCATATTAATCTTCCTAAAATTATTCTATGATGAAATAAACAGGAGACATTTTCAGTTTGACGTACTTCATCATTCATCATTTTTTTTATATCGTCATTTATTTTTTTGTCGTTCTTTTCATAATTTTTTCAAATTATATAATGAAACGGTATTTTGAAGTACGGTGGGGGAAATGTCTCGTGCAAATGAAAATTGGAGTTAACAACCGACTGCTTTTAACCTCCAAATTCAATAACTCTCTCCCCCCTTTACAATTCGCTCTGTGTATGTTTATGAATAACTCTGCGAGGAGTACCCGTAATGATGCACCTTTACACAACTGGCACGATGTCAGGTTAATGAGCCGCTGTGAAACACAAACTAACGTCTCGCTGTATCATCAAACGTATCAGAGAAAGATACAACTAATTGTTTAAACCGACAGTACCACAGCACGATATTGATTTTTATGGACTATGGCGATGAGATGTAGTTTTAAAGCTTGTAAGTTTTCTAAAACTGTTTTGCAAACAAAAGCGATTTAGTTACGTTATAAAGATTTTCACAAAAAGATAACATTCCATACGAGACGGTAATTCTTGACTAGATATTGATTACGCCTCTAAAAACCTAATTTTATCAAAAAAATGTCTAATTCAGTCTTTTAAAATTCAGTCATAATTGAGTTTCCCTTGTGTTCCGACCAATAAAACCAACTTTGATCAAAATGGGTCAACTTTCGACTATTTTAATTTACTTTCTGTCTAAAATAGTACTATTGCCATAATTAGACTTTGTCTCTTGGTACCAATGAAAAATATAAAACTTACGTACAATTGACAAGTCACTGCGGTCAAAAAGAGTATGTCCTGGCTTTTTTCTTTCACCTCCCTTCTAGATATTTGCGATCCCATAGTTGATGATGCCTCGATCAAGAAAATATAAATGTTGGCTTTCAAAATCTACTTGGGTCAAAAAGCTTCTACTACAATCACTTGTTATTTAACCCGGTCTAAGATATCAAAGTGCCATACTTAAAGTTTGTCTTTTTGTCCCAAAGAAGAAAATACTTAGTACGACAAAAAAGCTACTTAGGTCAAAAGTGTCAGTTCTGCCCGCTAAAATTCACTTTACAGTTGCCCAAAATTCACAGTTTGCCTTGATCAAAAAATATATACGTATGTTTGGTTTTCAAGATCTACTTGGGTCAAAGATAATATATTATCAGCTCTTATAATCTACTTCCGGTATAAGGAGAATAGTGTACCAACCCTTTTCCTTAAGCTACAGTAAGAGTTCCGTACATGTCAAGGAAACCAACCAGTTTCAGGTACCTTACGTTCAAAAAGTCACAGCTTTGTTCATTAAAAGGGTTTTATAAAAGAGTTTACATAGTATTTTCAATGTATTAGACGGTTTATTCGTCACTGGTGCAATCTAATGTAAAATTTAGATAGTAACTACGCCTTTGCATTGTTTAGTACTCTACTGATTAAGCACTGTATATTTAATATTTTCTGAAATTTGAATGTAAATAAATGTTTATATCTCTTTAGTGGACTTCCGCTGAAAGCGTCAACAGCTGTTTACTGTCAACAATTAAACATGAATTAGCTGTCATAAATAATGTCTTTCTTGTTTCAAATCTTTAAATATTCCTGGTATCCCTTCCTATATTTCTCTTCGCCAAAACCTTCCTCAGGCTTCAAAGGATATATTGAAAAGTATTAGCCAAATTCATCCAGCAGTTATAGAGATTAGCACTTAGCAAAGAATGTATCGATTCATTTTTGTATGTAGGATGAATAAACTGTAACGTTACTCTGGACCGATTTATACCATTTTAATAACTGATATATTTGTATCAGAGATTGAGATTCACCCAAATTTTAACTCTATAAGACAACAGTCTTTTTGCGTGGACTCACAAAAAACGGATTTTCTCATCAGAAACTAGCGGAAGAACCATCACTAAAAAGTTTTCAACCAAATAACCTAAAGAATTAAGATAGGAGGCTACAGCCCACTCATGTAATTTCCCTTCTTCTAATTCAAATATAAAGTAACATAACAGTTAATGGATCTCAACTAAGAGACTAAAATTGATTTGTAGCTATATAATGCACAAACAAACTTTAGTTTGTTTGTTTGTTACTTTTAGGTGCAAATTTTTCAATAACTTTGAGTGTTCAGAATATTATGTATTTAGACTTAAACATTTCAGAAGTGCTTCAGAGAAAAGATGGGCTTACCATAGAGTCACTTACAATTCTTCACTTTTAAGAGAATTCGATGCTGGTACCCAGCCTATACTGCAGCACTAATTTTGTAATTCCCTACAGTATGTACACTAAGTATTACTTCAGGTACAATTATACTAATGTGTTTATAGTCTACTCCTATATAAATTAGTTCAATGTTTACTTACATAGAAGTGTAGAATGGATTGAAAACTTCATCGTGTTAGTACCTGCAATTACAAATAAATTAGTATCACATTATTATTTTATCATGTACATTTACTATATAGCTAGCAGTTTCCCGCAGCTTTTCACTCGATGTCATAAGAATTATTACCTCATAAGCAGTTCCTTTTTAAATCGCCTAATAAACACTTCTAAAAGTGATGGTGGTTACTGGAAGATTTTCTAATCTCCTTATCCGCTTTGAATTATATGAAGTTTAAAGACTGATATAATGGGGTCCTGAAATTTTAGAGTAAAACCATTTGTACAATGAAATAGAAATGATCTGTAATATTTCATAATATTTGTAATCAATAGCTCCAAAAATTTTAGAAACACTTCAGTCTTTCGTAGTAAATCCTAAGGAAATCACTTTTGATGTAATATGACTAAGGTCTGAGAAGCCTACTTCAGTCATAAAGTGTCTAATTTTAGCTAAAGTAATCTTTTTATAATGTAAGTTCTATCTTTTTTTAAAAAAAAAAAAACTCTACTTCTAGCCATTGTAATTCACTGCTGTTGTCAGGCATTTTCGGCCTGTAGTAGCACCCCCATTGATTTCTCGATCAACAAAATACTTACATAGGATTGAAAAATCTCCTTCGGCCAAAAAGCGTATACTTTATGCCTCTTACGTAACTGACAATTTACTATATTATAACCATGCTTGAATTTAAACCATGATAAGAACAATCTACCTCTGCCGTAAAGAATCGGATCACTTTGGCACATATTTACTTCCATTTTGATGATTTGTCAAAGTGGTGAATAAAATACGTAATAGATGTCGCCAACTCTTTTCTGTTCACTATGATTCAAATTAAAAATTTAATCAACTACGAATATTACATTTTTACGTAATGACCACCCATGAATACCTGACTTTAACACTGAACAAAATATGAACTATGATTAGCCCCAACAAGTAACATAACACTATAAACATGGGTTTGTATCGTATCAATTAACAAAATGGAATTAAATTTACACTTTAATTTCACAATAAATGTATATTTTAATAAATAATACAAATAAAAAAGTTTGCGTACCGAAAATCAGACAAAATCAACGGCATGTCAGTATTTGAAGAAAAAAATAACAATGAAAGGTACATGTGAACGAAACACGATATTGGACAAAGTTTTCACTGCCAAAGTTTTATTCGCGCGGAGGTGTAAACTGTTTTATGAGCAGCCGACAAGTTCAATGGCGTGGAATAGCGTCTGCAACATTTTTCATTACTTCTCAAAGTGATTGCAACACGTACTGTTTGAAATGTGTTATTTTCTAATTTACATATATACTCATAGGGGTTTTTTGGTGCAACAATCGTATTCTACTTTCTGGTTTGTATTGTAACTTTAGTTACGTGCCAATTATGCTTCAGATGTTTGTTTAAGATACTATGTTGCATAATATTAAAACAATTTTCTATCCCAAGAAAGAAAAAACCTAATTTTTTAAAGATAATTTACATAGTTTTAAGATATGGGCCATAATGTATATTTTAATCGTGAGCATAATCAGCAAAACAAAGCGAAAACTTTTTTGTGGAGAATACAGAAATGTATTTTGAAATAATAACTGAATTATATGGTATCAAGTAGACTCAATCTCCAAAGCCTATAAATTTAAGAAAAAAAAATACTAGAAACATCAAACCCTGTACAAAAATAGTAAACTAAATAATCATTTTTTATTTATATATGTGTGTGTATATATATATATATATAAAATAAATAATGTGTACATATATATATATACACAGAAATAATGACAGAAGTACACTCGTTATTATGAAGAATAATTTGCTTATCTGAATTTAAGAAAAATCTACAGTAATACTATTATTATTTTACAAGACAGTAGTAGAGAAATATGATTCATAAAATAACTGCGGACAATACAAAATAATACTGGTGTTCATAAAATATTTCACCCCTTGAAACTTTGCGTTGCCTGTGACATTTTCTATAGTGAAGATTACATGTTTTATTTAATGTGTTTATGTTAATAAAAAATATTAAAATTCTAAATTTATTGTAGTATTTGGAATATTTTTAGAAATTTATTCTAAAAATTAATACAATAAAAGTAAAAATTAAATTAAATTTAAGTAAAATCCCTCCCATTTTATATTCATAGTCAGAAACTTACGCGTATCTTAGCACAAGATTTGGTTCTTATAATTTTTAGTGGGATAAGAATAAGACAGTGAGGAATTTAAATCACTGTATAACGATAGGGGAAATGTTAAAGTGTACGGATTTCCCACGAATCATATCCTACTTGAACTGCTATCTTCATAATAATATACTACAATGAAAGATTTCTATAAGGCTAAAAGTTTAGATACAATTTTTTAAAATGTATATTTGTTTTAACTTACTGTGACACTGAATCCTTAACATGAACCTAACAAAACCTATAAATATTAAAATACAGTTAGAACTTTCTTAAATAAGGACAATGGGTTTTGTTTAAAAAGGAAAGTCTGTCATCCAATAGTTAAAAGACCAGGTTACGAGGGGAAGTTCAAGTAAGGGATGATCCTTTGTCTTGTCAGAGAAGCGTTCTTAGGAGAGGGATAGAGTCAGTGTTGTTTCGTATTGACAACAGAGAACATTTTTACAGTAATGCATCATGTCACTAGTATTGTTTCAACGGACAGTCTCAGTATACTATACACAGTAACCGACTTTGTCTTAGAAAGATAAAAAAATGTGCTTCTTTTATTCTAATTATTTATAAAGCATGTATATTAAGAAGAGGCCGTTCGCTTTTAGCCTTTCTCTACCAGTAATCGTGGCCCACTTGCCTATGTGAGGATTAAATAAAGCGCGATAAGGGGAAAAGTGGCTCAATACAATGTCAAGATTCTTGTCAAAAGTAACTAGGATTTAGACTGTTAAAACTTGTGTAATCCCTAACTCAAATCAAAATCCGATTATGCGACAACAGATCATCCCAAAAATGTGTTTTGTGTGCTGGTCAATCACGTTTTCTATATACAACAGTAATTTCTGCAAAGGCGGACGTACTTTTTTGGTTTCCAAACAGTTAAATTGGGGAGTTAATGTGCTAATTTCATAGGAATGTTACAATCTGAGTGATGATTTTTAGCAGTCTTCATTTGCCATTAATGTAATTCGTAGTCTTATTTATATTAGGGTAATTTCATTACACTGGACATGGAGTAATTATTATTATATCCGTCTCAATCATTCTGTATCAATTAACACTACTAGGCATCAGTTAACAGTGCTGGCAACAATAATACAAATTAGAAATAACGTTACCTGTGCTTTATAAGAACATTCACTCATTTTATTGATGGATATTCCCACAAAATATAAAATGGTTAGGGTATTATCTTACATTGATGTTACGCTATAAATACGAATGACCAGACAAACTATAATAGTAAAACTTTGTGTACCAGCAGTACAATTGAATAATTTGCAGCATGTATAGATTCAAATGATTGTATTTTTTTATATGAATATTTTCCAAGGTATTGACAAATAATGAATTTATAAAAAAATATATATCTTTAAAAATTGTATGTAATGTAAAAAATAATAAAATATTTATAATATGTACTGAAGAGGAGGTGAGAAAAAAATAGTAATGTAGTATATTTTATTTTATTAGGATAAATTAATTACTCTAAATAAGAAAAAATTAGAATAGACTACATTTTTAAATTTCTTTGCTTCCAAAAATATTTAAAAACAATTGTGAGAGATATAATAATTGCACATTTGAAAAATTATATTTAACAACCAATAATCGGTAAACCTTAATATAATATGTTTAAATAATTCCTTTTGTTCTATCCATTTGATAGAACTACCTGGTTATGGAGTACAAGAAACCATGTTTACATATACGCTTACAAAATGAACCATTGGGTAGGGTACGATAAGCGGACCCGGTTTTTATATCTAATAATCTAGTCATCGATACTTAATATTCGCATCTCAAATCCTAGACTATCAATCGATATAAAAGTACCTATAGTCCTCAATAACAATCATGTTTTAAATTAAAATATGAATTTAATAATTACAGTGACCAAACAAATTATTATAACCAAAATTAGGAAAAGTGAAGACCATATTTGCTCCTCTCACAGTTACAGTTGTTTCTTTCCCACAAATTTCACATGATAGGATTTTCTGTACGAATCCAACATGTTGAAGCCATGAAAACCATGTCTTATCATCTTTCAAAGCAATGTCGTGTAGTTTTCTAAAATTGACTGCAATTTTTAATAATCAAAATTACTTATGTAACATTGAAATATTACCCTACCTGTATTATTTGAATATGTTTACAGCTGTGGATATAGATTATTTAAGTTAATAGTTCAAAATAATTAATCAGTATCGATTGATTATATCGATGGTTATGTGATTAAGTAATATCGTTTGCCAATTTCGATATAAAAACCGGGTCCGCTTATTGTACCCTACCCAAATAATTTTCTTTAGTCAACGATACAACATGAAATATTTCTTAAAGAGGTAAATTCCAGCCGACATAGGTAAGATCAAATTGTTGACCTAACATCGCAGGTTAAACTAATATTTCCATATATTTTTCTAAACCAATTCTAAACAAAAAAATAACTCGATCACGTACTGATACCCTGCTAAAATGTATGTAACTTACGACTATAAGGCATGTGGTTTGTTTGTTTTGCTATTTATTCTGTTTTTCGTTGCCAATTTGGTTGCTCATACGTATATGACTGAACCTTACAAGTTTTTAATTTTTGTACTACTAGTACGAGTATTTTTGGGGTTAATAATAGCGCCAATCAGTGTTTGGATGACATAAGCCATTACTCTACAGATTCAGGTAAAACTTTTCCATTAGGGTTTGAGATCCAATTACATAACACCTATATTATTATACAAAATGTATTTATTATATTACAGTTCGTTGTAACAACTGAATGGTGGAACTTGATGGTACTTCTGAAAATATAAATGGAAAATATGCTACGATAAATAGTACAACTACTCAGAAAAAGTGCGCTAGTCAAAGTGTGGTACATGCATTTTTTAATAAGAAATTATTTCCTCAACAATTCATTATTTATTCGTTCACACTATGTTTCATATTACGCACTTTTCATATATTATTAAACATTTTATATAAAAATAATTAATGTAACTATATAAAGTAAAGCCAAATAGTGTAAAATTGCAACATGTATTTAGGTTTACCTCCATTGACGAATAATAATCACTAGGTTATATGCTAAAATGTGTCTATCCACTGCATAATACAGTAAAACCTTGTTTAAATGTCAAATACATTGATCAAATTTTGATTTGTTTAAATTAATGATATTAGTTATCACTACGAAAACAAATGCATGAGTGGTTATTATGTAAAGTAGGATTTGTGTTTTAGTTTATAATGAATCGTATTAAAACTATTATACAACGAATTAACTCACACACAGTGTAACAAAATATGCACATGAGATCATAGATGATGTTTTAAAGTTTCTCAAGCGAGGGGTATAAGACTGTAAAGCGCCCGAGGAGGAAGGGTGGAACTTACTCTGTATCCTCCGAGAGACAATATAAGGTCTGGTAAATTGATGGCGAGGGGTGGCGAGCAGTGGGGAAGGGGAAGCGGTCATTGTATCACTGCGTGGCCGGAACTGTTGCCTTTCTAAAGAGATTATAAGCCTCACCTTGGAAGTGAGAGTATCAATTATCACACATGCACACAAAAATATGTATATATATATATATATATATATATATATATATATGCGTTAAAGTGGTTAAATTTGCTTAATGCATCAGGTCTGCAAAAACCAGTAGCACATGTTTGAAAATTTAATTAAATTAATTTTACTCCTACAACATAATTATGCATAGTTATTATATATGGAGTATTAATGTGAAACAAAAACAGAATGCACACACGTTTCATAACATGGTTAAAACAATTAGCTATAAGTGTTATTTAAATTTTATAAATAACAATTTTAAAGTGTGTGCAAATGTAATACTTTCTCGAAAATCCAAAACAAAATATTTTTTGCGCAAATTTTTTTAATTATAGTAAATAAAAATTCTTATATATAATGTCTAATTGTCTAATGCAAGGTGTAATAATTTAGAATGTAATGATAACAGTTTCATTTTGTTCTAAATTATTACTTCTTGGCAACGTATTTCAGGTTCTTGTTGTGTTACTTCCTCCAAATGAGGTTTGACATAGTGCAGATTAATTTATTTGCTTGAGAAAATCTCGCTTTGCCGCAAAGTTTTCTAAGAAACAGTTTGCAAAGGTTTATTCTTGTTACTTAGTTTTAGTATATATAAATATATATATATACATGTTAAAATTATATGTTAAATTCCGCGTTTTTTTTAGCTTCACGATGCCAAGGCCTACTGTTAAACACTGCTATAAAGTCCAACTCAACTATCAACAATGTGAAAACAGAATGTGGCAATATATCTCAGAAAATTCATTTATGTATGATGTGTGGCTGTCTATCTTTCCGCAGAACATTTCGACAGTGAAATGAGTTATAAACTTGAAATTCTGAAAGGAACCTCAGCGATGCCTGTTGCGGGACAGTCGGTTTGGCGTATTCCTACTTATTATTTATATTAACAATAAATGTTTTTCATGTTGAAAATATAATCACCTAATATAAATTATTGTAAGCTATGAAGCTCATGATTTAGTATGATCATTTTAACGCAAAGATATCATCTCATATCTTCATCGTTATACCATCGTTAGCAGCGACTCACTCTGGGTATGACCAACGTAATATAAAAAAAAAAAAAAACGCTACTAATTAAGTTTTTTATAAAGAATTGATATAGGATTTAATTTTCGGTAATACATTAGTGTATTTTTAAACAATCATTTGTGACAATGGAAGTTTACAACATAATTCAAATTGTTTGTTGTGTTAATAAAGTGGCTGATGAGGAACATCTTATAAGGAACGGATAGAAATTACGTTACTGTGTTTTCCTGTGTTGGACGCTCTTGATTGAATGAGACAGCCGAAATATCGAACCTGTCAGAAACGGTGTGGCTGGCGAAATGTGAGGAAACTAAAGCCTCTTCCAGACTTGACGTAACACGTGATTCTCTTTAGAAGTGATTTTTCTTGTATTCGAGTGCTTTTAACGTTAAGACACGTCAAATTAATTACATAAAGCGTTGAACAATAAACACGTATTATGCATAATGTTTTGTGTGTACGTGATTTATATAAATTTTAGTATGTATGTATGGATGGATTGTTTGGTATTGTTATAGAAAACCCTTAACTCTTATATAGACAGAAAATAATACATCGTGCACATAATACATACAGGAATATGAAAATCTCAGACACACTCATGTTTATTTCTAAAATTCCAAGTGGCAAATATTTAGTTCAATTCTCGTTTTTCAAGAATATGGATTCCAAATGTAAGCTTTGATAGGTAAATATAACACTAATTTTATTAACTTCTATAATCTATTAATGAGTGATTGAAATTAATTTTTTCTGTGCCTATTGGAGGATCAATAATATGGTAAAAGGTATAAATAATTAAAGTAAACCATGAGAAAATTAGCAAGTAAAATCTTTAATTACTCTTTACACGATTCCACGTAATATTATGAATACTTTAAACTTAAAACGCTCACTACTTTGAGGTTCCCAATTTTATATATAACGACCAATTATTAAAAAAGAATGTGATGGAGATCTTACACATTTATTTACTGCTACGTTTATCCTAATGCTTTTCACATATTACTCGACAAATAATTCATAGTTAATTTTTTAACGTTCAAATGCTGTACCAGAAATTGATTAATATAAAACCAATATCACTCATGTATACTGTAGCTGAACAAAGCAGATAACGGTTATCAGTTACGGTCAGCAACAACCAGAGAGAGCTAGAGCCACATCAACAAGGATATAGCCACCCCCACCACCCCGCCATCATCGCTCCACAACTGATAAGCTAATGTGACGTCAGACGGCCTCATTACCCGTTACGTTTCCCTGGTCTATCACCGTTTCATCCAACTAGATATTAAGATAAACTGTAGTACAGTTTCAACGGCGATGGCTCCTAAAAATTTAATGCGTGTCATAAAGTTGAGAATCTTGTGCTTGAACCTCCAAACACAATCAAATCAGTCAGTAAAATCAATATTAAACGTTACACTCTTAAATTCCTCTGTGACAAAACATCTTCAGCTTTAGTGAATTAATTGGAAAATACACTGAAGTGCACAGTATGTGTGTGATATTATTTTGCAAGCATTGTATTTTTGAGTGGAATTTGTCTGGACTTGGCGTTTCCTTCCGTAATGGATTCTCTTTTCCAGTTGAATAATTTGCCAAAATAGTCAAAATTAAATTGTGCTTTTAGTGCCATAGAGTAAAACATACTTCTGTTTTATATGTAAAGAGAAGAAAAGGAATATAACGTATTAGGACCTTACAGTTAATATCAAACGGTAATATATAAGAGGAAGGAGGTTTGATGTAATAAAACGCTTCAATATAATTAGATTATAATAAATTAAAAACATTGTTTTATTATATAACATTGTTTACAACATTAGCAGTAATGCTTTAATTACAGTTTGCAAGGTTCACACCTTATTATTCAAAATGTACTATTTCCGTGTGAACACTAGGCATTACAGTATAAAATATTATCAGAAATGCTACAAATACTGTTAGTTTTGTTTAGATTAAGACACTTGACCAGATTCATTTTCTTTTTTAAAGTGGAAGCATACTCAATGGACTGAACTTAAAATCAAATTAAACTCAACATAAATAGGATAGTTATCACAGGATGTTTTAAGGATGTGAGATTGCTGACGTTGAACGCTGAACTTAATACACTTGCTTATTTAAAATTAATTAACGGATATAATAATTTTCAAAGGACTTTAAATATGTATTACAATTAGGACAATAGTGACCAGAAATATTTAGCTATTAATTTTTTTATCTAATAGTCATAATTGTTTTGTTTGAAGTAAAACCCCGAGTTAGCTTAGAAAGTTTGGCTATTAATTATTAAGTAGCTCGATTCAAAATATTGGACAATACCGCTAGTTATTAAGATAATTACTTGAATGACATACACTCTTTTTGTAATAAATATCAACTGTGATGAAATGAATAAGGCTTTACGATAATTAAGCCATTGAAAGCGTTAATTAGTAATTACTGTTCAGTAGGCCCAATATTAACGCCACAAGGATTATCTATACGTTGAAGATAGGTTACATTTGATAAATAAATATTGATGAAATATATATAATGAACAAAGTATGTTGTGTTCCCTAGTTTCCTTCTTGCGATGATTTGCTTTGATTAGAAAATTAAATTCCTTTATTACTTGGTTATTTCTGCCAACTGTCAAAGCCATAATATAATAACAAAGAAATAACAATCATAATATAAATTTGTATAATTTATATTCTATGATAAAAGTATTTAATGAATGTGAGAAATATATTTATGTACTAATAGACTTTTTAGATCTTGTAATTGGCAGTCTGATCTCTGCGCAAGTAACGGATAAAACTTGAAATAAATAAATTCCTGCAAGTTTTAACCATAAAATAGTATCCTAAATAACGTTAAACAATTAAAAGTTACTTAATAAATTTGGCAAGGCACGTTAGGACTCGTAAGCTTTCTCTTAACACATCTTGGGCACTAACCACGGTCACTTCCTAACGACTACCTTAGCTCGACGTTGCTTGACTCGGTTATCTTGAGAAAACCGCTATACCCACTAGACCATTACCTCTTAGTAGAATGAGTTAGGAGAGGCAGTTATAACTTCTACAAAAAAAATGTTTGTTAAAATACATTTACTCTCAAACATCAAAACCATATTAACCTTCGTGCAGTTTATATGAAAAACCATATCTCGTAACTAAAGTAGTACATTATTATCCCTTCCACTCTAATTTTGTAGCCTAGTGAAAAGTTTTAAGGCAATTATTTTCATGACAACAAAAGTTTTTGCGTCTTAAGAATAATTTTAAAACGTTTGTGATGCAATTTTCTGGTTAAAAAAGACATATATGGAAATCTTAAAAATGAGGACAACGTTTGATTGATTATTAAATGATGAAATAAACACTTGTAAAACTTATGGTTGCCTTTTTCGTTATATTCTGACTGATAAGGTATTCCACTGTACTGTTAATTGTGATAAAGGAACTTTTATGTCATAACTTGCCTCCACACACTATTATATTGAACATATTTTTTACAATTCAAGAAAGAATTTTTGTATAGGTCAGGAAACGTTTGTGCTGATTTCACTAGTATCGTACCAAATGCCAATCACTAACCTAGAACAACAATGACAGCTTGAGTGATTATTTGACGCTGCAAAAAGCGATTATCTTACTATCTAGGCCACATACATTTTATGCTTTATTAGAGGTAATATAAAAAATATAATATAGTTAGTTGAAGTAACACGCAATTTCATAATCTAAAAACCTTTAAAGCATTATGGGAGGGTATGTTTAAAATTTAGTGGTATTTTAAAAACCAATGTAGTAATGTTATGTAGTAAGGTGCTATACAAAATTGATATTTTCAACGTATATATATATATATATATATATATATATATATATATATATATATATATATATATTTAAACGCATATGTGACAGATACGGCCAAATACAAAATAATTGAATCGGAAAAATTAAGCGCTCTGTGGTGTAATGGTAGCACATTCACCCGGCAAGTGAGAGATCCGGGTTCGACTCCCAGCGGAGCAAGTACTTTTTGTGATTCAATGTTTATTGAAATTAAATAAGGCTATTCCCATTTATACACTTTAATATATATATATATATATATATATATATATATATATATATATACATATACATATAGACATTGAAAGAGAAAGTGTAAGGACAGAAATAAAACATATATCTATCAGTCTTTTTAGAACCTACTGACATGCTCTTTCAGTTCTCTCTCTCTCTCTATATATATATATATATATATATATATATATATATATATATATATATATATATATATATATATATATATATGCCTCGCAGGATTTGGAACAAACATGTTAAAATTATATGTTATACTCCGCGTTTTGTTAGCTTCACGATGCCAAGGCCTACTGTTCTAAGGGCTGGAATATCTCGAAAACGAACTGATACATAGAATTTTTCACATACTATTTCTATATTAAAAACTTAACTCGTAAATGGTAACTCACTCCTTGGGATTTGGTCCAGACTTTGCGAATTTATACCTTGGTCTTATGAGTACCCATGATGGCAACTTAAGGATAGCAGAATAAATATATTTGTAAGCAAACTCAGTACAATCACGTGATATTTTAAGATTTCTACATTTTTATTCGTAGAGTAAAAGAAAAAACTAGAGTGGAGAGACAGTGTTAAAAGTAGGTTATATGATTTGACTTCAGCGCCCTCTTTCTGTGCTGTAGCAAACTCGCTAGCTCACTGGAACTTTTATTACTTTATCACTGCTATGAAACCAAATTTAACGAGTATTTGAGTATTTATATACCTGAAAATTAAGTATATGATATACTGATCATTCATGTTCATAAAACCTAACCGGTTCTGTCTCACCGGTTCTGTAGTTAGGATGCAAGAACAAATCTTCCCGTCGTGCATTATCACGCAGTTTGTGATTGGTGTTCCTGGTGGGTTTGGCTCGATCTTCTCATCTGCTCATAATAATCAGTACTAGAATGCCATTATCCAGCTGTAATTTACGTAACAAATGGAATTAAATGTCAACCACAGCTATAGGTGTTTTGTAGATTTATGCAACCTAATCTATCGATCTCTTCAATGTTGTGAATACCAGCGGCCAGTATATTACATATTTCGTACTGATATACAGTAATTAGAATGAGTACTCATTCTAATTTATGTTTATATATTTGACAACTAGAAATATATAATTGTAACCTCTCTTCCTTTGCAATTCCGGCAAGGTAGAATAGTTAAAGTGGCAGTATATTCGTATATATCATAATGTGAATATTTTTAGCAGACAGAATGCAATTCCTGTCACATTTTACATAAAAATGTCTAGTGTCAGGTTGAAATACGTATGAAATAAATTATTCACAATATTTTGCTATAAAGAATAGTGACTAAACCCTTAGTCTATAGAGTGCTATGAATATGACATAAAACAATTAGTATTGTATAATTAGTACATGAACACAGCGCTCTCAGGGCTGTAAAATATAGTTACTTACGGGCTGTCAGCACGTCTGGGATTTGTGATCACTATGGAACATGTTAACTTTGTGTGTTCACTTCTCGGACATTTTTAAAAGTTAGTTTCTTTTGTAATTCTTCCCAATACCGACTTCTAGTTTATGGATGCTATTGTCTCGGAGGAACATTACTTGATGATAACGAGACCTTTTATTACTAGCTGATAAGGCTTATGATCTGTTGATTTAAACTTAGGAGAAAGGAGAAGTTTCTCACACGGTATACTTGACATGTCAGATTCATCCATCCCATAATCGTACTATTTACAAGTATTTTTTTAAACTCTTTATAACAGTAATTACATTGATGAAAGCAGCAACTTGTTTGTATAGCGTGAAATCAATTAGCAAACAGTGAATTTATGCCGTTCAATACTGCAGACACTCTCCGTAAATAATACTGAGTTACTAGCAGAGAAGGTCAGAGATGTAATACTTAAAGCAGAGTATTGGCTCTCCTTTATTGTTCTGCTCTGCTGACGAGAGACGCTGCGACGTGCAATATCTGGCCTCGCTCCACTGAAGGTGGTGAAGGACAATGAAGCTCAATGTTCACGACTGTTTGCCAATATATAATGTACAATATTAATCGGTCTGTAAGAAAATGTTACAATTACGTTTAATAAAACTATTGTTAGGATTTGGTTTCAACGAACAGTAGCTAATCTTGAAAGCCTCATATCTATTATTGAACAAAATCCTTCTAAGGTTCTGAGCTCTATGGATGTAATATAAAAAAAATTTAAACAAATTATTCAGTATTGTAATAAAACTGTATTTTTTAATATATTCAATCAAATATACCGATATATCCGTATAAAAAAGACTGATCTCAGGTTTCATTTCCTCCCATACATAGTCCAGTATTGAGATACATTAATGTAGAATCATGTCATATACAATGTCGAGCTTTTGATATTAGCAACGATGACCAGACTATTGCTAAATAAAAATCTTCAAAAACGACGCATTCCGGTGCTTGCTCAATATCAATTTCGTTATTTTTATACAATGCAATCAAGAACGAATCAATCTAAAAATTTCTAACAGATGCTTTGTAATTCTAAATATTTTTGTGTAATTTTAGAAGAGTCCTTGGTATTGGGTAGAATATGTGGAATGAAGGAATAAGTACATGTAGAGAATTCAGACACAGCGTAGAAACAAAACAGTAATACTATAACAAACTCGGCAACTAGCTAAACATATTGTATGGACGATGCGATGTTAAACAATTTTTTAAATCACCCGTGCTTAAACTATTGTATCAATGAGACTCAACTTCCTATTTTAAAACAAGTTGAAACGTAACAAACGGTATTTGTTGGAATTATACGAGAGTGAGAACAAAAGAACATTGTTGTAATATTTCAACAAAGAGAGGTTTAATGAAAGCAGGAGGCTGAGAGGAGAGCGAACAGATCGTTTCTCTGACCTCACAGTAGAGTCAGATAGTCAGATACACCTCGATAGTTAAACTGTGTCATTTATGATACATTTAAAGCAACCATATTGTTGTACTATTTTAACAAAGAGAGGTTTTATGAAAGCAGGAGGCTGAGAGGAGAGCGAACAGATCGTTACTCTGATTGCACAGTAGAGTCAGATAGTCAGATACACCTCGATAGTTAAACTGTGTCATTTATGATACATTTAAAGCAACCATATTGTTGTACTATTTTAACAAAGAGAGATTTAATGAAAGCAGGAGGCTGAGAGGAGAGCGAACAGATCGTTACTCTGACCGCACAGTAGAGTCAGATAGTCAGATACACCTCGATAGTTAAACTGTGTCATTTATGATTAAGTTACAACAATCATCTTTATTATAATTTCAGTGCTTGTCTGGTTTTTCTGGAACCTTGTAGTAAATTTGGATGAGTTACACTTAACAATAACATGTTTCATCCTTCTTCATTACATCGCTTACTGAAAATTGACGGAAGCATTCTTAAAAATTATATTAATTTAGTATGTTATTAAAGTATTTCAGAATATTAATTTTGAAGGTTTAAAATTAAAACTTCAAAAGAGAAAGTTTTGTTCCAGGTGAAAACTAGAATAGGTTAATAGTATATAATGTCTTAACTTACTAACATAATTTTTACATACAAACTAGCATTTATAGCTTGTAATAAGTTTTCTTGACATTTTTCCAGCACTCAAAATACAGTACGTAAAACCAACTGCTATTTTTACGACCTTTCATGTTCCATTGTGGTGTATAAGCACACATCTACATCCATTCATGTTCCATTTGTCCAAATGCTCGTTATGTTTTATGTGTCTTTGTACAAACCTTCAAACTTATCATTTTCACAAATTCGTCTTTGAATCTCCACGTGATATGCGGAAGAGGCGAAAACACAGGGTTGCAACGTCCTGTAATGGATATATAGGTGTGTTTTGAACATAGTTTCACTCAGAAGATATCGGGGAAATGCAGGACGGTGCGGATAAACGAGATTCCCTTTCGCACCGTCAATTTATTGAGTATGATTGGCTTCGTACAATATTTGTAGCTGTCTTACAATCTTTTAATATCTGTGAATAATGATTGTAATTGTAAATGATTGAATTTTAGCATGAGACTTAATTATATTTGTCTGCCTAAATATTAAATTTTGATCGCAAGAAGAAAGCATTTACATAAAATGTTATATTTCATAAAATACATTAATGTAAAGTAAGTTTCAAAGTAATATTCTAAAGATAAAGATTACATTGCATGAAAATTCGTGTAAAATGAATATAAATGTAAAAACGATAGTGAAAAGTTTTATAGATGTACTGTAAATACTCAAATTTAAGGCAAGAACAAATGTAAATAAATGTATAATTTTTTGGTTCACATTTTTTTGAAACATTGTTTACATAATTAAACTCCTCGGAATATCTGGCTCTCACTGAAGAATCAACTTTTCGTCAACAGATATTTTACCAAAACTGCCAATAACACAACTCTTTATGGAAAACCTCCACTAACACACATAAAAATTTCCTACTATTATTTAATAATAATTAGTAAGAAAACTTACAATTCTAAAAATAAATCTTGCAACATATTGAAGAGAAGCCATACTGATCTCTGTTAGCCACATTGGATGTTTGTTACCTGGAGCCAATCATGGTATAGTTTCCCCAGTTTAACACAAGTGTATCCAGTTTAACTGTGAATTGTAATACTCGCAGTGAAATATTTACAAGATTTCAATCCTGTTAAAAAAAATTTTAGACTTGATGTTTACAGGAATTCTTAGATGCTATTTATCACGTCGGCTGCTTAAGACTAAGAACTAAGAAAATACGATAAACTTTTTGAAGTAACTAATTCTTTTGGCGGGCTATTGATGTATGTTTTTGCATGGGGGAAACACTTTCAATCCGCATCGCAGCCACCCTGTTCGCTAGGGGCAGGATTATCTCGGTCATTTTGTTGTCAGGTAGGTAGGGCATTTCTTCAACCTCCGTTCTGTGGCTATCCAGGCGTGCTAGTGAGAGGTATTGTCGCTGTCTGAATACTTCTTTTGGCAGCTATGTATTGGTTTGAGTAAATTTATTATATAATATGCATCTTAATAGGATTCTATATTTACTTTCAGTACGATTAATATTAATTCTTATACCACCTTACTAATAGTTTCTTGCTGACCAGGTTAAAAAAAATATAAATATTATTACTAGATATTTTCTAGCTTACAAAGCCGTAGTGTAATTTATCCCTGAAAGAAAATTAACCTTTCAATTGCTTGTAATTATAACCTTTACTCAATTACATTGGTACGAATTTATTAGAAAATAGAACATTTTGTATCTCATATTATTTTAAAATATAAAATAACTATTTAATTAACAAACGTTCTTTTTCAAAATATATATTCACAGCCCATTATAATAAATAGCGACTTATATCCGTCAGTCCCAGAACTGCCTTTCCATTTTGTTTTTTTTATATGTTAATTAAAGTAGCGGTTACTCTTCTACATAACATTAACTAAATTTAATTAGTAATATGTACAATAATACCCAAACAAATCACTCATATATAAAGTGATTGTATTCAATATGGGCTACGATTTTGGAGCGATCATGTACGAAGGTGTAGTACACATAATGAAATAATTAATTATGGTTAGTAAACAAGCTATTCTCCACTATCAAATTAAAGTGACTATGCTCTTTCTTAATTTATCCCATCTTAATATGTTGGCTCTTTAATATTCAAATTGGTAATTGATAATTACCATTAGTCAATACCTTGCTGTGATACCTACCTTGGTGTGCGTTTCAATTAATTACGGGTTGTGTTTAGTCACAGACACGTCATCAGCTATGAGCAGCCACAATTGGTGCCCACAGCAGCTGTAATATAGCCGCCAACCACATACGAGTATGACGTCCATCGACCTCTTTTGTCAGACAGCATTGTCCTCTTTCATTGAAGCCTCATAACTCCCTTTGTTCAAATACAGTTTATTGATCTATTATACGTATTTAGGTTCAAGTATGCCTATGCAATTTAAATTATTTGTCAAAGTTAATGACTTGGTCCATTATCTTCAATGTATTTGACTTTTTTAGAGTCCATACATATTTATGACTTGGATTACAATAATATTGCCCTAAACACTACTAGAAAAAAATTTAAACATTCACCGTGATAATATTAATCCGTAAATATATGTATTTTTAAGTACACTACCTTAAACGTTAAACTTTGAAATTAATCATTGCAGTAAGATGGAATATAAACAATTAATAAACAGTTAAGCTATTCGTACATGTCTTGGAGATGATTTAAATGGATTTACCTATATGTGCTGTCTGGTTGTCCCGACAATCTTTTTAGTTATATTCTTATATATAAAGAAAACACAGGATTTGATATTATGACCTATTTAAAAAACCTACTCATTGATATAAAATTAAGAATTACATTATGTAAATATCAGCAGAATATAATTTAAAGGACTTTCAACTATACAAGTTATTTCAGGGAGAATGTAACGAAAACTAAAGGAGGAATAAGTAGTTTAACGACTCCACGTTAGACACACTACAAGTATTATTTCATTTAGGACCACCAAGAGACTACTGTATACGATGTCTTGAGCAATTGCATACGATAATAACAAGAACATATAACGTTGCTCTACATATATATGTGCCGTACTCATACTTTGTATATTTATAAATAATATATATATATATATATATATATATAAATAAAATATATATATATATTCACCCTAGTAGTTTCCAATGCTTAATCATATGAATCACATGAAGCTTCTGGAGCAGAACGTAATGATGATCTGATATATCGTTGAGATTATTTAGAGTGGCTAATATTCAATTGTAATATAGACCTTTATTAACAGAGAGTATTTGCACTTATCTCAGTATCTCTTCATCGTAAAAATTTGACTTTGCATCCCAAGTAACCAGCACAGTCTGTTTACAAACACTATTTGCGTGTACTGTGGAACTGTTGGTGCTGTGAAATCTCCCATGCATAACATATTATATTATGTATAATTGGTAAGTTTCGGCGAGCTAGGAAGTTATTACACAACTTTCATAAACATTTTAAACAATTGCCTTCCACTCTATTATTTCATTCTTTTACCTCTATAAATACAAAGTCTCATGTTCACACCTCATAAGATTATACTCACTTTGTTTACAAATTTACATATTCTGAATTTTCTCTCTACAATCAAGGATACCAATGTATCAATATTCGCTTACTATCAACCAAATGTTTATAGAGTGACATGCACCATCATCGATTTGGTATTTTTTTATAGAAATAAAGCTTCATGAAAACTTTGAAGTCCCTACGTCGGAAATGAAATTTGTCCAGCCTCTCGAGTGATAGACACATAATAATATTTGTAATCTGATGTTTAAAATGTATAATTTCTATTATTGGTTTAGTGTACAATTTATTATCACAAATACTCCCTAACTTCCCTGCTGGATGTACACAAGTATCTATAAAAAACGCAAATAATGTGTATGTACATCCTGTAGAGTTAGTTACAGAAACAATGTTTTATATTTGGAATACAAAATATTCTATTTCAAAACATAGGACAATTACTTTTTAATATTATATGATTATAAAGGTTTTTAGAGAGTTGCAAAATATTTATTATTGGCTTATAAGGAAATCAGTATCATAGAACTAAGTAAGGCTGAATAAGTCAGTTTCTACCTCTACTGAGACACCGGAGATGTAAAGTACATGATGGCTTCATAGCACAGCATTGACCAAAGGCCTTTGAAAGACGACTTCTAATTAATTTCACTGTGAAAAATTTGATATTTCAGCAATTATTTTGCATCAAACAAATATCGGTTATACTTCACAACGAATTATAAATACAAATTTTTAGTCGTGTTCCATGAAAATTGAAGTACGTGTTAATAAATTCCATGTCAAGTAGAGCAGTTTGAATATAATGTATTTTAAATTACAGTAATGAAAGCGACTGTTGGGACGATTTAGAAGTTACTATTATTAACTTTGCATAAACTCTGTCAATAGGGTAATATTTTCATGTATATTTGTATTGGGTAAAGACCTTTATTATTGGTGTTATGTTTTTGTTCTCATTTAATTAATATTTTACAATGTAAAAACATATAAATTTTACTATTTAATCTGTACATTAGTCAATAAACAGACAAGGGTAAGCCTCTTCATGACACTTTTGGATTTAAAAGTAACAGTTTTATGTTTTATTTCACTAATGAAATAAATCAAAGGAATATACATTTCTTTGCAATATATATTCCCTCTGACTAGGTTTCTAATACTAATTTTTGAATTTCCCAACATCTTCTGAGAACTCTTTTTCATGTCAATCAATATTTATTTCCTTCAAGTAAGAAATTTTTCTTTGATTTGATTTATACTGTTGTGTTAATAATAAATATTTTAATTACTATAACTGCACGCTTATTCAAATGGAAATGCTACTTGTTTTTTCAAAATATATCACACTTTTTTCCCTGGTGTATGGTACTTCCAGTCTTTACTTTATAATTATTTAATATTGTAGGAATTAACATTTGGAGAGAACATCCTTTGATCATCCATAAATTGACATGCATTTATACTGTTGTTGTGTTAATAATAAATATTTTAATTACAATAACTGCACGGTACAATAATTTTGCAAAATACAATAACTAAATACAATAACACGCTAAATGCAAAATACAATAACTTTTAACTACAATAATTATTCAAATGGAAATGCCACTTGTTTTGCAAAATATATCACACTTTTTCCCTGGTGTATGGTAGTTCCAGTCTTTACTTTATAATTATTTAATATTTTAGGAATTAACATTTGGAGAGAACATCCTTTGATCATCCATAAATTGACATGCAAAGAGAAATGCATGAGAAACTATTATTCAACTTTAATTTTGTAGGACAGAAAGGCTTTTTTATATATCGTTACTTTAATATTTGCCTGTCTCATGGTTCGTTTCTTTTTACAGTGATTACTTAGTATTTTCCAAAATGTGTCTTCAAGGGTTCCAGGCTCTTTTCATTATGCTTCCAAAAATAGGAGGTTATTGAATTCACCTTATTTTAAGTCTCCTTTTAAGGGGTTCTGACGGTTTTTTTTTAACTATTTTGAATAAATAAATTCTATTCCAAGAGTGTTGTTCTCTATGACTCCACTTTAATTCTAAAAACATTAAACCGCTGAATCATTTTGAAATCTGGCAAGTAGAAACTCATCGAAAAATAAAACAAAATAGGTTGCTGAAATATGGTTTTCTGAAAATTGCCACAAGTTACTACAGTAGTACCAAGAAACATTTAGATACTTTTCGTGTCTGCCTTCTGTAGGAATATATCCTGGATTAGTAAAACAGAATATAGTAAAGAGATTAACATTTTTAAATAACTATAAGTTATGTCAAAGATACTGTTAGATATATCCTTGTTCATGTCAGGGTTCCTTACGATTTCGGGACAGAACATATAGAACCGAGACTGATTAAATTCTTTCAATGACTATCTGATATATACTGTGAGATGTTCATTGTGCATGCAAGGTATCTGAGTAAAAGTTCTGTTGGAGGTAATGCAGATTGTATCCTAGTGTTTCAAAACAACCAGAGGTGCAATGACTCTGATGTTTGAAATAAACATAACATACCTCTGATACACCATCGAAAATCTTCTCATTCATCAACGAATATAGCTAGTAAAATATCATTATAGTATCGAATAAGTTATTTTCTGACATTGTTTAGTTCTATTTTTAATTCAATGGTATAAACATTTAATTGCCTTTATTTTGTTTATATATTTGACGACGAATCTTTGTGGTTTTTAATTACTATAAAACAAAGCAACTATGACGAAGGGTGGTGAAAGGAGAGTGCATATTACATATAGTCATGCTATCTCTTGGATAACCCCAGGAGTGTGTATCATGGGCTGTCTACTTATGCAGCCAGCTTTCAAAGAGAAGCGAAATGTGAACCTCATTAAATTTGTAGTGATACCTTGGAAACAAGAGGACTGTGGTACTCTTTCACGCTCCACAGTCTAGGTGTAGTTACGTCATTTTTATTGTAGACGTTTAAATTTATTCTGGTCACTTTTAACTTATTTAAGGATATCGTAATATTTCAAGCTGAAAAACAACATCTATAGTTAGTTTTGTTCCAACGCATGATAATTTTGTGTTTGTTAAAGTTTTACTCGAGCTGAATCTAAAACTCTTATACCTTTAATACAAAATATGCATTTTCAGAAAATAAGAGTTATTAAATTCATCATCATAATTATTAAATATACTTACATGACGGAAAGTCATGCAACCAATTGAATGGGAATTTTACAGGCGTATTATAAGCACTGGAATAACATCCAGGCCTGCTGTGGTATCCATATAAAATCACATTAACAAAATTCAGATTTTAGAAAACGAAGTCACATAATCGTGTTTTATCTATATCTATGTTTAGTATTATCTATTTTTAAGTTAATAACTCCGGCTCAGTGGTTGTTTTAATTATAAAAATGTTATATCCACATATAATAATCTATTTTAAAAGGTAAAGAGGATATTTTAGATTAGTAATAATTCAAACATTTATAATATCCACTTACGAGTACAATGTATTTACAATTACTTCTGTAGCATAATTGGAAATATATTTAAATAATGTATTTGTTTTGTTATCAATACTTGATATATTCTAGATAATTTTGTAAATGTTAAAACAAATGCCTGTTTATCAACTGAGCACGAGTTCTGTTAAAAAGTAACGGGAATATATTTGTTCAGCGGGTTTTGGAGAGTCTGACTGTCAAGATTTTTTATTATGTTAGTAGGCTACTCATACTCCTAAAGTATAATAAAGTTTCCAGCTATATTCATAGTTTACTTTTTCAGTGGCAGCTGTTAAGCTTAGACCTGTTATATGAACTCAGCAATTTTTGGACAGCTTAAAAAATGAATAAAAGAATGTGTATACAATTTTGTGTGAAAAGTTTAATAAAGTACAACAAAGTTTAGTAAAATGTTAATATAAAAATACATAAAATTACTTTTATATTTCATAAAAATAAAAAGAAAGGGAGTTTTACAAGCATACGTGACATTGCATGTGCGTCGCTGAATAACCTTAGGGCTATCCCAAACATCGAGTTTGAGAAGTGTTTGTAGGATCGGAACATGCACTGGCACAAGTCATAAGTAATGGGGACTATTTTTAAAGTGACAACAATAATGTAGACGAATTAATAATTATTTGTTGTTCAAAAATAAAGATTCCCGTTACTTTTGGAACATACCTCTTAGAACCAATGCAGGAGAGATAGGAAACAAACTACAGAGAGCAGGAGTGTATGCAATTGAATAGGGAAGGGGAAGAGTGTTCCATATTAGTTATAGTAATACTTTTGATCACTATGTTAATGCAAGTTTTTGTACTCACATAAAACCCCAAAAACGTTTCTCGGTGTTAAAACTCCTTACCTGTAACGTAAAACTTTCAGTCAGAGCGTTTATTCAACGTATTATTAACTAATAATGTGTTCCATTCTGGATACCTTATTCAAGAACACAAACCAGGCCTAAGATTCACTACAATTAAACGTGTGCCAATTACACAATTACAATTAGGTTTTGGTATATGTCATATATTAAGTTTCATGTGAATCCTTACAACAGATTAACTTAGAAATTCCCTAAACGTTTTTTAAGAAAACTACAAATTTAGTTACGCGGCTCAGTGGCATGAACACAATTAAATCCCTGAGCATACAGGCTAGTAGATGATGTTAACTTTTTTTTTGTTAGCAATCCATTAATTACCCACTCCTAACAGCTATGGAGTTCATTTTTTTGATAGATAGTGAAATAAAGTTTGTGTTACTCTTGTTTTGTATTGTCTGAGTAATATAGTCAAATTACCAGCAATGCAATAACTGGTTTTTACTCTGTTCCATAGTAAATTTCTTCTGCATATTAATTTAACGTGTCCAAAGTACATTTCTGTCACTGTTTAATTTAGTTTTATTTCATAATTTATGGTAGTTTTAAGACATTCAACAAACATAGTCTCCAGAAGCCAAACATATACATATAGATAGAATATAGATATAAAGCGTATAGTGGAAACGGTAACTGTCTGAGGCCAAAGACGTTTAAAATTTAATCATATGTACAAATTGTGATCATAATAATAATTTTTGAAATATTATTTATAAGGGCATAAAATACGGAGGTTATCAATGCCCTGTAATAATAACTCGGATAAGTACCTTGATCACCTTGGTATGGCAAGTTTTAATATTGCGTCCGTTAAAACGTTTAACAACTTAAAAACACAAAGTAAAAAATGTTTTGAAATACGTATAATATTACCTAAATTTTTGAATACACATTTCTTTGTTAAATGTATTCAGAGTCCTATATTTAATAAATAATCCGTAATAATATTTCATTTATTAAAAAACGTACCTACTTTAACTGTCCACATCAAATTCTACTGTATTTTATATTTTGCATTAAAGGAATATTTATGTGAACACGATTAGGTACTTTCAAAAATAAAACATGTTGATGGATCAGCTGATTTTTCATTGATGAAACTACGGAATGATTACTTACTGAAATATAACACTACCACTCCGCTTCGAGCCGAAGGTTGATTTTAATTATTACTGAATGTCTTTAGTTACACTTAATTTAATACCTTACTCAGTTGGGTTAAAATTTCTCATTATAAAAATAAATCGCAATTTTTAAGATACGGGATGGACGCGGTATGGCTAAATAATGCAAGAGTAGGAACAAAAGGACTTTGTTTTAATACGTCAACAAAGGCCGCCTAATGAAAGCAGGAATCCCTGTCTCAGGGGGCTGGCAGATCGTTACCGTACCCACAATGAAGCTTCACTCCACCGTCTTGGTCTCCCAGGGTTACTCTAGTGTAACGTGAAAACTATCTTACTTATTTCATGATATTTAGTTGAAAGAAGTTGTTCATTTCACTGATTTCAATAGCTATCCATTTATAACGCTAATGAGGCCCTTCAGCAATACATATTTCAATGTAACAGTTCTATTTTTGTTTTGTTTTAGAACAATATTTACCCTGGAAAAGAATTTTACCTGCTGACTTTAGTTCAACAGTGACAAAAGTACAGAAAAGATTATCTTGTCTTAAGTTTCTTATTCATGTGTCTCATGTAATACGACAAAGATTGCGGAATTTTACCGACGTTTATTAAAAATTTATTTCAAAACCAGGTGTTCTTCTGGTTATTCATGTAGGTAGTAAAAGTTTTAGCTTCACAAGTAGATTTAGACAATAACCTCATATTTAACAGGGAAAATAATTGAAGCCTTCACCTTCATATCGGGAACGATACCTTCGGAGGAAAAAATATAATTTATGGAACTCTTATGGAAATATCAAGTTAATGAGCTATCAATTGATTGAAATTATTCTTACAAATTTGAAGTATTGCTACTCTTTAATAGATGGTTTATTAATATATTATTTTCAAAGATGTATAAAATGTTCTGGAATTTTTATTTTCTACAATATAAGAATTATAAAATATTAGTAATTTATGCAACAAATTTTCGACCCTATGTAGTCGTACTTTCTTTACTTTCTATACTTTCTTTATAGTATAAAATAACTGTGCATAAAACATTGAACATTCGAAAAACAACAGTTAAATTTGAGATGCTATGTAACTACTTGTAGTAGGCTAAGTGAATAACTATAGCAAAAATAACCAAGTACCATAACGGATTTAAAAGCAACTACTTATAGTAATAACCATTGTGTAATAACCAATGCTTACTGTGTTATAAGCACTAACGCAATGTAAATCGATGTTAACTCCTGCGATGAAATATTTTAGCGTTATCGAAACTCCTGCTGCAAGTTGGAAAGACAATTCGGTCTCTCTTTATCCCGGTCCCCACACGAAAATATCAATAACTGAGCAACTGTTAGAAACATACTTGATGTTGTTACTAGATCTTCTCTCATCTCACATGCCACTAAGGACCTCTGGTAAAAATTGCTAAAAATATTTTATGTACTTTCAATACAATATGTATGAATTGTAATTGATGATAATTATTTTTCTCAATATAACTTTAGCAATTTTTTGTCCATAATTAAAGTGTTTCAACTTATAGTAATAATTATTTACATATCTAAGAACATTTATAAAAACGAGTTATAGGTTCTAATACTGTGCTTCGTTATACGGAAATGTACTTTGGTGGGTTTAGGTCCGTCATGTGTTCTTATATAAAGGGTTCTGACAGGTCAGATATTGGAGCTGCCACATTCAATCATACAGCGGTCAGTGCTTGACAAAATACAGCTTCTTTGTAGGTTCCAGCAATCATTCTCTTCCGCATTTTATTTCCAATAAATTATTACTATACGTTATTTTAAATATTATTATATATTTCATTATATTCCATAAATACATTTCCTAATGAATATTTTTCATAAAGAATATCAGCCTTCTACAGATATTCATAACATGTTTTAACATATTGTTTATATTTTAACTTAGAATAATGTTACAATATTAAGATTTGTACATATTTTAACCAGTTTTCTTATAAAATAAATTGATTTTTATATCAATTAGGATATAATTACATTACTACTTTTTCCTGTCCTACCTGACATTTCACGGTGTAAAGTTCGTATCTGTGATTTAATTAAACCACTATTGGTTAAACATTTTAAAATATAATGTTACTAAGAACAATGTATATTTATAGATTTTTTAATAGTATTAATATTTTTCTCTTCCACAAAAATCCGTTATTATTCTTCTTTACGATGAAAGACAATAGTTCTTAACAAAATAATATGTATAAACTGATTCTGTAAAGCTATCCCCCTTACGAGACTTTTTCACAATCCTCACAACATACAGTTTAATTTGCTTGTAGTGAAATGCTTATTACTGACAATCATTTAATATTAATTAACGGTAAGCAATTTTTATTATTATAGTATGTTTAGCTGCAACTTTTCATGCAGCTCTACCAGATGCTTAATAAACAAAATATTTTCGTTATGGTAATGATAGCCGCACACGTATGAAAAAGAGATGTACAGCAGCGACCACGAGTTGTAAAACCAGGAACACGCATAGCAGATTTAACAACAACTATCTACGCAGTATCACTGACAACGCAACCAGAGGCTGCATAAACCATTTATTATCGGTACGGATGTAATAGGCGTACATCGTATGACAAAGAGAAACGTAATAGCGAGCACGCATTATACAGGAGCACGTACAGTGACGTCAACATAGTAGATATAACTGCAACTATCCACGCAGTATCACTGACAACTCAACCAGAGGCTGCATAAACCATATATTATCGGTACGGATGTAATAGGCGTACATCGTATGACAAAGAGAAACGCAACAGCGAGCACGCATTATACAGGAGCACGTACAGTGACGTCAGCATAGTAGATATAACTGCACTATCCACGCAGTATCACTGACAACTCAACCAGAGGCTGCATAAACCATATATTATCGGTACGGATGTAATAGGCGTACATCGTATGACAAAGAGAAACGCAACAGCGAGCACGCATTATACAGGAGCACGTACAGTGACGTCAGCATAGTAGATATAACTGCACTATCCACGCAGTATCACAGACAACTCAACCAGAGGCTGCATAAACCATATATTATCGGTACGGTTGTAATAGCCGCACACGTATGACAAAGAGTTGTACAGCAGCGACCACGAGTTGTAAAACCAGGAACACGCATAGCAGATTTAACTACAACTATCTACGCAGTATCACTGACAACGCAACCAGAGGCTGCATAAACCATTTATTATCGGTACGGATGTAATAGGCGTACATCGTATGACAAAGAGAAACGCAACAGCGAGCACGCATTATACAGGAGCACGTATAGTGACGTCAGCATAGTAGATATAACTGCACTATCCACGCAGTATCACTGACAACTCAACCAGAGGCTGCATAAACCATTTATTATCGGTACGGATGTAATAGGCGTACATCGTATGACAAAGAGAAACGCAACAGCGAGCACGCATTATACAGGAGCACGTACAGTGACGTCAGCATAGTAGATATAACGGCACTATCCACGCAGTATCACTGACAACTCAACCAGAGGCTGCATAAACCATATATTATCGGTACGGATGTAATAGGCGTACATCGTATGACAAAGAGAAACGCAACAGCGAGCACGCATTATACAGGAGCACGTACAGTGACGTCAGCATAGTAGATATAACTGCAACTATCCACGCAGTATCACAGACAACTCAACCAGAGGCTGCATAAACCATATATTATCGGTACGGTTGTAATAGCCGCACACGTATGACAAAGAGTTGTACAACAGCGACAACGAGTTGTAAAACAGGAACACGCATAGCAGATTTAACTACAACTATCTACGCAGTATCACAGACAACTCAACCAGAGGCTGCATAAACCATATATTATCGGTACGGTTGTAATAGCCGCACACGTATGACAAAGAGTTGTACAACAGCGACAACGAGTTGTAAAACAGGAACACGCATAGCAGATTTAACTACAACGATCTACGCAGTATCACAGACAACTCAACCAGAGGCTGCATAAACCATATATTATCGGTACGGTTGTAATAGCCGCACACGTATGACAAAGAGTTGTACAACAGCGACAACGAGTTGTAAAACAGGAACACGCATAGCAGATTTAACTACAACTATCTACGCAGTATCACAGACAACTCAACCAGAGGCTGCATAAACCATATATTATCGGTACGGTTGTAATAGCCGCACACGTATGACAAAGAGTTGTACAACAGCGACAACGAGTTGTAAAACAGGAACACGCATAGCAGATTTAACTACAACTATCTACGCAGTATCACAGACAACTCAACCAGAGGCTGCATAAACCATATATTATCGGTACGGATGTAATAGGCGTACATCGTATGACAAAGAGAAACGCAACAGCGAGCACGCATTATACAGGAGCACGTACAGTGACGTCAGCATAGTAGATATAACTGCACTATCCACGCAGTATCACTGACAACTCAACCAGAGGCTGCATAAACCATTTATTATCGGTACGGATGTAATAGGCGTACATCGTATGACAAAGAGAAACGCAATAGCGAGCACGCATTATACAGGAGCACGTACAGTGACGTCAACATAGTAGATATAACTGCAACTATCCACGCAGTATCACTGACAACTCAACCAGAGGCTGCATACACCATTTATTATCGGTACGGTTGTAATAGGCGTACATCGTATGACAAAGAGAAACACAACAGCGAGCACGCATTATACAGGAGCACGTACAGTGACGTCAGCATAGTAGATATAACTGCACTATCCACGCAGTATCACTGACAACTCAACCAGAGGCTGCATAAACCATTTATTATCGCTACGGTTGTAATAGGCGTACATCGTATGACAAAGAGTAACGCAACAGCGAGCACGCATTATACAGGAGCACGTACAGTGACGTCAGCATAGTAGATATAACTGCACTATCCACGCAGTATCACTGACAACTCAACCAGAGGCTGCATAAACCATTTATTATCGCTACGGTTGTAATAGGCGTACATCGTATGACAAAGAGTAACGCAACAGCGAGCACGCATTATACAGGAGCACGTACAGTGACGTCAGCATAGTAGATATAACTGCACTATCCACGCAGTATCACTGACAACTCAACCAGAGGCTGCATAAACCATTTATTATCGGTACGGTTGTAATAGGCGTACATCCAACGACAAAGAGGATCGCAACAGCGAGCACGCATTATACAGGAGCACGTACAGTGACGTCAGCGTAGTAGATATAACTGCACTATCCACGCAGTATCACTGACAACTCAACCAGAGGCTGCATAAACCATTTATTATCGGTACGGTTGTAATAGGCGTACATCCAACGACAAAGAGGATCGCAACAGCGAGCACGCTTTATACAGGAGCACGTACAGTGACGTCAGCATAGTAGATATAACTGCAACAACTCACGCAAGATAACAGACAACCCTACTCATGTTTTAACCATCTCCCAACAAATGCTTTCAGATGTGACGTTAATAGAAGAAAACACAAATGTATATACTTAAAGTACATTTGTTTCTGAAGATTCAACCTTCTTCTCATTTATTGAGAAATTATAGTAGTGACTGATGAATTGTAATAACCCATATCCACACCTACATGAATAATAAAATAACTTGCATTTAACAAAATTATAGCTATATTTTCTAGTATACGGACATTTAAAAAAGATATCAAATACGCTTATCAAAATGTGTGTGATACATAAAAACTCTATATAATATATGATGCTCGGCAGTACAAATGGTTAACCGACATATTGAAAAATTGTGGCAAATTTCAATTTAATTACATACTTTAAACTTATTTAAAATATGGAAGGGATCCCGATTTAAAGTTTGTGGTCAAAGCAATTTAGAATTTATATTTCACAGGTATAATATAAAAATTCTTATCAAATGCTTTCAAATTAATAGCCTGAACGTTGGATCCAGCTTTGATTAAAACACTGGTTGATAACAATGATTTGTTGCAAAAAGGTATATAAAAAATACAAAAGAAATTGCCTAATGTTACACATACAGATGAGCTATATGAGCTAGTAGATAAAAATGTGTTTTTATGCTACAAAAAGTAATTAATTTTAGAATATTTGTCTTTTGTGTTTTGTGAAACAATTGTGTATCTTATTTAACAAATAATCTAAAAAGTAGAGCGTTTTTGGCCTAAACATATACATATATTTAAACAAGTTTTGATTTGAGCTGAACATCAACAAGAGTTGACAGCTCATTTCAATTATTACAATTCAAACAATGCCAATAATTTATTTATTGTATTAACAAGTAAGTGACAGTTCTGAAATAAAACATCAATAATTTTTTGTTATTTTTGCTATAAGGAATTACATTTGTTGTAAAATGTTCTATCTAAAAGTAAGCCATATTTGTATATATAGTAAAACATTCTATGACATCCAAAGTTATATTTTATGAACGTAGCAAGCCTTTACTAGATTATCAATTTTGAAACTTTTGAAATGGATACCTTAATACGATTTAAATATATTTTCTTGTAAAAATATACTTGCAGGTGGTATTATAAATAAGACGGCATATATTTTTATAATGTAATTTCAAACATATTTTGCCGGAAAATTCAGTATAGAAGAATAAATAAATGAACCATCTATACAGTTTACATCCTCTACGTTTTATTTTTACTGTATAAAAGTATAAAGTGATATCTAAAATAGCCTATGAAATTTATTTATATTTGTAGTATTATTAACATTATATTACAATATATTATTACTAAACTTAGAGTGACTTTTGAATATACTTATTATTTTTCAAATGACTTTGAAAGTACAACTAACCTATCAACGTTACTGTTTTTAGTTTTTAACAAAGCACTATATTTCTATATTATTTACATAATCTAAGGAACTTTTTCATTTACAGTTAGTCTTAAATTAAATATAATTTATTTTATATATATATATATATATATATATATATATATATATATATATATATATGTATATTATAAAATACATATAAGTTATAAATAATTTTAAATAACATTCAGTTTGAGTTATAATTAAATAAACTACAACGCGTATTTTTAAAACCCATTCAAGTAAAAGTTTCCTGCAGAAGTTGGGAACAAATCATAAACACCGTTGTCAAAGAGCATATTCTCAAAGGTAAATGCTGAGCCAAGATTACGGTGATAATCCCTAGTGGGTAGTGTTCAATAGTGTAGCAGTTTGGTAAGTGTGGTTTTCTTTAAACATTTTGTGGGACAAGAATATTCATGGCTTAACCGAGAAGGTGGAGAAGTGGAGAATCCTTAACCGTACTGGCTCCTAATAATATAAATATATAAACATGCTATTCTAAATCGGCTCTAAATGTTAATTGTCTTCCCGCACTTTTCACAGGTAATGAATGTCAAACCACTATCAATTTCATATGGGAATATATTGCGTTACACAATTATTTTATACACAAATATTTTTACTAACAATCTCCCCGTCACTTCAGGGACTAGGAAAATTTCTATTCTGTCCGTCTGTCCACACCTAACCTAACTAGGACCTGGCTATTAACTTTTGTATGAAGTTTCCTTTCTATATAGTCAACTTCAAGTTCCATGAAAGTGCATATCACTCCGTAGCATATGGCTGAGCGTTGGCAGCCAAATGTTGGCTTTATATGTAATAATGATATGTATGGGAAAATAACAGCTACGTTTGGAAACAAACTGAGTACAATCATATGACATTTTAACTGCTGTAAATCATCTAAAAGTTGTTTCTGTTATTATTTACCCAAACACACAATATTATTAATTCACCTTAATTATAAATGATAGCACCTGTGCCTCTTAACTATCGGAAGAAATGTTTGCTTACCTTCCTGTTTTCATACATAATTATTTTAAATAAATTCGGGAATTGTTACAAATTACAGTAGACTGTAATTACATTTAACCCGCCACAATGTCCTTTTATAATTCGTCCTGAACGGTTATCAATATAAATTTAATTAATTTGCAATTATCTTTCAATTTATTTATTGAACATTTGGTCATTTACATCTAATACAGTAATAAAATCACATTAGTACTGTTTCTTCTTCTCTCTGAATTCATACCTAATTACGAGTATATTCAGCATTTTTATTTCTTGCATATTTAGTGAAAGCCAAAATAAGATGACGAGATAATAAGATTTGTTGAAGAAGATTTATTAACCCATTCTCAATAAATTTGTTGTCAGGAATAGATTGATGAATTTTCTGATGTTCGTGATTCATCTTTGTAAATAATACTTTAAACTTTCTGATTGGGCGAAAACAAGGAGATGTAAATTTCCGCAGAACCAATTTTATTTTGAAATTATTTTATTTGCTTATTAAGTATCCTAAACCATAAATTATTGGTATGTATGATAGTTTATATAAATATTTCAGTGTAATTTTAAAAGTTCTTAAAAAGTTTTAAATTATAATAGCCATTACTTGTTTTCTAAAACAACAAATACGACGCATGCTGGGTACTGATCAAATTACAAAACTGCTTTGAGCGTCTTTGAGGACAAATGCAATATTTTTCCAAGCCGGAAGTACGTGAAACCGTGTTTAAAAATATACTGTTTGATTATGCTAACTTCTGTGAACAGTATATTTCAAAGATTAGTACTTTTTCCTACTTTTATTTTCATAGTATTTATAGATTTCTGAAGAGCGCAAGCTAAAGCAGAAACTTTAATAGAAAGATTTAATGTGTTAAATTAAGCAGAAATATAAGCTTTATACGATTCTGCAACATGTGAGTTTCATATATTTCAATTGCCTTCTTCAGTTTCTCTTTTACTTAAATTTTTATTGGAAAAACGGAATGGAAAGTAAATAGATAGTTACTTGATCAATAAAGTCACACGAATAAACAATGAGGCATATAGGTCATTACGTCTTGCACGTCTGAATAATATGATATTAGGTTGTACTACGAAATAGTAACGTACGTCGCGGTATGTTTCTTATCTTGCTCAAGAAAATGTAGGTTACACACCACATTCAATAAGCAATATCTCTGAAATGAAGCAGGATACAAATATACTAGTACGACTTTTCTCTAAACCACTTGCAGGAGTTATCTACATAACCACAACGGTAAATAAATTGTGATTTCTCTTTCCTGTTTTAATTTTTTTTACCATCATTCAATTAATCGCTATGGAACGCCAATTGTAGTTTACAGACATTAAGATGCTATGGATGGGTTTTAGGTGATAATAACCCGAAGAAACGTTTTTACTTTAATTTAACTATTTTCATAATATTTGGTTATACAATTCTGTTTAGACGTTTTAGAATACTCTAACATAAAATGTATTAGACAGATGAAACATACTGATTCTGTTATATTTATTGTTAAGTAACGAGAGTTAATGAGAGTCGTAACGTAAAAACCATTTTGTTTTTTCTTCGTAAACATTAAAACATATCAATATCCAGATGTAGTAGTGTAGAATTGTTGGTAAGAATATAAATCTGTTCTAACGAAAACTACGAGTATATACTGATCAGTAACATGGTTGGGGGTTTTTCAGTTTACAGTAGAATATTCTGATGGACCTTTTAGAAACTACAAGAACACTGTTTTTTATATGTTATTGAAATCCCGTACTCACATTTTACATCAACGATCACAAATATAATACTATGAGAGAACCGTATTCAAAATAGGAATTTTCATTGAGATCCTATTATTGTATATTACAATGTCTAGTGTGAGGCCTAACATTTAATTTTAAATCAGTATTTAATAGTAAGAATTGAAAGTGAATCAGTACTAAAGCTAATAATTATAAATAATTTAAATATTTATTTATTATTATTACTCTTCAATGGAATCATGATCTTTTCAAGTACATTATTGACATGAGTAATCATTTCAAACCCCCCTTCACACATTTATATATAAATATATAAAGAAAGATAGTTTACTGTTAAACTAAAATATCTCCAGGGCACCTGATTTTCTCAGTAAAGGCATCATCGCGACTACTGTACAACAACTTCTGTAAGGCATCTGAGAAGGGCTTCTACATCCATTAAGCGGCCTTTGTTGACGCACTAGACCAGACTTCTTTTGTCTCACTTTTGCATTATTCTTACACTTACAGTGTAGCTTTTTGTTTCGTAGAAAATGATGACTTACCAGCTAAAAGAAATGTAGAGGCCTATATAAACCATAAAATATATACACATACAGGGAATTTATGTGGTATATGTTTCCCTTAAGTGTACTTATAAAAACTATGCTTAAAATGTCACCCATGTTAGGACTTTCAATAATGTCTTATATAAAGTTCCAATATTTGTGATCTGTTAAAGAGCAACGCTAGATTTCATAGCCGAAAATGCTTTCAATTCTTTATAACTAACTTGTACTTGGAATGCTTGTAGACTGGTAGTCTTCACATTATCGTTTATAAAATTCGGAATGTAATAGAGCAAGACAGAATATGTTGCTTTAGTAGTAAATTCTTCCAAATTTCCTATGAAGATTCAAAGCTACATTAACGGTCCCTATAACAGTTACTTCCCTAAGCTAAAGAGATCTCACCGTCTAATTAGGTATATCCGATCATACTGTATACTTGATTATGAACATTGGTAAAAGCTCTTGATATGGTACAGCCTTAAAATATTCTTTGTGGATCGATATGGGTTGTCCCTTTATAAACATCATTTTTGGGACGGTTTTTCGTTTGGTAAGGACGTAAATTAATTAAATATAATACGTTACTTATTATCTACATAGCATATGTTTAAAGTTAAATGTGTTGTATTATATTTAGCCATCCTTTACTCATTAAGATACTACTAGTAAACACGAATAGCTGGAAGTTACAATATAGAAACCATACGCAATTGAAAAATCACTAGAAAATACTACTGCGGTTAGTCTAGAATATTTAACAACAGATTATCAATTAAAAAAGCTAGTTTGCATATTTTGATTTCAATGTAATTTTTACTAAATACTGTGTATTCATAGTATAATACTTAGGTTAAATTTGTTGAGGTAAATTGCTATACTTAAAAAGGAAGTTTAAGTCTAACATATTTTATATGCATTTATTTTTATTTCAATAAAATTACGAAAACTGTTGTTTAATTTAAATAATCTATTATTTTACTTTACTACAATTATTCCAATGCATATTATTTTTAAACACTATAGAGCATGCCTCATATTATAATGCAACGTTTTTGAAATGATAACTGAGAATAACTAAAACATTTTGTAAGTATTCATTAATAAATATGTTTGAAAGTAATGACAGTTAAATAGCATCCGATATTTTTATTCCAATTGTAATAATGTAAATTAAACAATGCATAAGATTTTAATTCGCTCTTATTTCAAAAACTTAAGTCTAAATATAATTTCAGTTTGAAAACGTAGTAATTTAACTGCATCAGAAACTCTGAACAAAAGTAAAAGTTCACGGAACGTAGTGAAACGAACCACGGTAGTACCGTTGGTATGTCGACTTGTGCATGTCTGTGCTCAGTAACTCCTAAGTTTCACGTTACTGAAGACGTTGATTTACTGGCGCCCATGCACTTCTTCTCTGGATTCTATTCAATACCACACGGTAACCGTTTCTCATATATTTTACCTAATATTGTTAATATGTATAGTTAAGAATGAAATATACAAAACACTACTTGGATAGGGTTTATTAATACTAGACCCTGTGTATAGTGAACCCGTAATACTGAACACGATCTGGAGTGACCAACATTTGTTCACTTCTAAAATATAATCACTTTAGGAAAATAATGTTTATTGTACAAATAGTTTTCCGTAGATCCCAAACCACCTAAAGCTATTAAAGTTTGATTTCTTCACCAATAAATGAAATTGATATTGATATGTTATCAAAATCCATAATAATATTAAAGCTATTTAAGTTAGAATTTCCTGATATAATGGAAAAACATTTAAGTAGTACTTCAATTTTAGAAGATCAAAAGTTATCCTGAATTTATTTATTTTTAATTTCTTCTACGTAATGGATGCACATAATATTAATTAATTATCAAACAAATTAATTTTGAAAATGTTAGTAGTAAGAAATATCAAATCATTATGGAGCCGTTGGAATTGGCACTATGTATAATATTACAGTAACACTGTACTAAGAAATTTGTAAACAATAGTTTTTGTCTATTGGTAACTTTGTGCATAAATTTAATGAAAGCGATGACACTAGTTGTAACCAAATTTGGTAGGAGCGCTTCCTCGGTTAAAAATTGAAATAGATCTTTTTCATTAATGAAATTTTATATTTACTTTTTCACCCATACCAATGCTATGGGCTTAAGAATAAAAGTTGTGATTATCTATTGTTGCATTTTTAGACATTTCATCTATTATTTTGGTAACTCCCTAAGGTTTTTGATATGATAAACTTTGATATGATATAGAAAAGACTCAGCAAGCATTTTATCACATCTGGGAGGACAAAATTTGCACAATATTAGACAATTATATTGTCTAAATGCAGAAGTCTCATCTGTAAATGAAGACGTTAGGTATAACCTTCCTTTATAATATAGATTAGCCAAACCAAAGTAGCCTGATTCGTTACAAAACTAGGTACTAACCTGTCTCTCATAGTGCTATGAACGTCAAAGGGAATGCACCATGTAACTGATGAGAAACTCCATTGTAATGTAGGTAACGTAGACCACGCTGTGACCTACATGTTGATTGGATGGTGTGTTAAAATTATATCAACCGTATGCACTGCTAGAACCATTACATAGTTACAAATTACTCGTTTCCTTAAAAATATTCAACCTACTGTACTCGTTTTAATAAAGATAATTTTATTTTAAATTGATTTTGAATTTTGAATCATTTTAGAGGGTGATACAATTGTGTCATTTTACAGAACTAAAAGACGTTTAAATCGTTTGTATAACTATACTGTTTCACCCTAATAATATTACGTGAAAGTTAAAATGCACTGTGAAAATTGAGAAAAATGTAGCATTAATTCTTTGAACCCCGTGTTTAATACATATAATATAAACATAACAATACAATTTTTTGATCTTAATATTTATCATTTGACAACTATATGGGTATATCGTCCCTGTACCAAAAAAGTTTTGCTTACCGCTCTATACACCTCTTAGGTGCTGCATAACTTGAACAAAAAAATGAAATTAATAAAAATACATAATCTTTTCTAAAGGCTTCCAAACCATTCTCGTATTATATACATTATTAATGAAATAAAGTTTACCTATCATAAAATGTTGAGCCATTCCTCAAAAGGTTACATGCATTATAATTTTCTATAATACGGTTTGGAAAGAGATCAATAAAAGTGGGGTTAAATTGTCTTTTACAACTAGAAACTGGACTTAAATTGCTACATGTATGGCAAAAATAACAAAAAAACGTCATTTCAACACAAAGAATAATAAACAAATGTACCCAACGAGAAATTGCAGTTAAGAAACATGAATACCATCCGTATACAGTTAATAGGTCACCGTCCAGCTGATAACGCAGATAACGGTAGCGATAGCTACGCAGTCTTCTACGCGTTGCGATCTGAAATGTGCAGACCGGCTGTTAACCTTTTGTGTCGAGCGCGTGCGTTTGCGTTTCCGTGTGTGTATGTGTGCTTGCGTGCGTGCTTCATCTCATCAGTTCATCTTGGTTTATAACAAGTTTCACGAGGGAAACGCCGAAATATGTACTATGTTTTTATCCTCTATATACAGTATGTATGCCGAAATGTGTTGGCGATTTAAAACTTGGACTTTATAACAAGGTATGTTTTATCATAAAATTAAGTTTGTTTATTTTAGGAATAAATAATTTAAAAAACCCGCTGTCAATATCTACCCGGTAAAAATGAAAGATCTATTCGAGCAATTGAACGTTACAAGTGCTATTTATCCATGCAGTAGTAATAATAATTCATTATACTTAGATTCAAGTACTTCATGATTAGATGGTAGCATTTAGTTATGATCATTTTAAAAATATGTATTCAGAAAAGTAACATTATAGAATTTCCTTTCAAACCCATAAAAAACAATCATGTGATAAACAGATGCGTACAAGTAAAACCCTGCAATATTAAAAATGTTTTTTGAGATAGCTAAACAAAATATTGTAGAGGTTTAGAAGGACAAAAAATTGAAAAAGAATAACACAGCTTGCATTTATTAATGCATTTTTCTACCTTCTTCTTTGTTTAACTATGATTAAAACAATCAAATAATATGCTTAACAAAAGCATATGACGTTACGCTGGGTGAAATTTTGTAGTTCAAGTTGAAGATTTGAGGAAATAACTTTTATTTTTAATACAACTGTATAATAAATTAGTTTTAAGCCTTCCAACTTTTTAAAGAAATCATAGAAACCATTCAAATTTATTTGAATATTTTAGAAGTGTCTGAATTTAAAATAGTAGGCTACGTCCAGGAGTTTACTTTCCTTTGGACTATAATGGAAGTGTAATTAAGAAACTATAAAAGTTATTTACTAGTGTATGACCAAGACTTGAAATTTTCATACTTATTATCAAATCAAACAAACCTATTTTAACAAATTTTTAGTAATAATTATGTGGTACATAATAAAACGTGTTCTAAAACGATCAAAATAATCTGTGGTAGCTCATAACTTTATAAAATCTCATATACAGCAAAATATTATTATATGAGTTAAGAATGCTTAATGGTTAAAACATAGGTGAAATTTCTGATTTTTGCCTGGTAAAAAAATATAATGTAAAAAGTAAGTAGAAATATTTTTGCAAAATATGCTTCCATTGACATGAAAGGGTTTCTTTGGTTTATTTTATGGCAGTGTTTGTTTACATATAGTCGGAATTCTGGATGGTAACTAATCACAACACAACAAAAAAATTTAAAAAACCCAAAACATGCCAAATCTTTAAATATTTCTACGTGAATTTGTGATATTGTCTAAACCTGTATACAAATCGTCCTGTAGGCTAAACGGCCTTATTCATATACAAATTAATGTACAATATGGCAACTAGTGGTTTCCAAATTATCTATTAAAATTAACTAAAAAAGTGTAACCTTGTAGAAGGTTTAATAGTAATGGACGTATCCCAATAATCCAAAAGATTATAATGCGTTGATTAAAAAACAATACTTTAGGTAACATATTTGTATAAATCAATTGTAATGTCACACTATTCTTCTGGGAAATGTATTATTATGATAATAAATTTGTTATTATAGTAATAAAAATATAATACTATTTCTTAAGTTATGTACTGTCTATTTCATATGAGACTTCAAGTTCCTTTATTTTAAAGTAGAAACAGCTATTGACAAGAATTAATCTAACATATTTTAGGAACCCACTATGGATTATTTACCTACTCGTAAATTTTTAATGTGGTCACGTCATATTAGCACTTTGAGCTACATGACAGATTACCTAATGGAATCTCATCAAACTAGTAATTTCCATTTTTTTAAAAATTATAAACTATTAGTATACAGACGAATTAAAATAATCTCTACGCTGGACAAAGCATAACTAATTTAACTTACTACGATAATTATAGAGACTTACGATAAAAAAAGAGAGTTGGACTAAGGAACAGAGAATTCAATATCTTGTGCAGTCACCAGTTGAGGTGTGCTCAACTACGTGAACTGGAAGATGATGATGCAGACCTCCCCCTGTTGCTCATTATATGCCCGTATTTCATGCTAAATCCTGCCATTTTAGCTATGTACATACTTTTAATTTAAAAATTCAAATATTATATTTTATTTAAGTATAAATTCACATAAGTATATTTTGGGTTATAAATTGTCAGGATATAACATAAGTTATAGAATAAACGTCAATTTAAAAAAATGTATTTTTAATGCTCTTTTTAGTACGTTTAATCTAAGACACCGTCAATAAAAGGATGAAAATTTACGAATTGTATCATTCGAGGGACTGAAAAATTTCATTTTGCCTGCCTGTCTTGCTATATATATTCTACGTATCCGCACGATATAATCAAATCAAAGTATTATGACCGTTTCTGTCGCCGCTCTATAGGATGAGCATTAGCAAACATTGGTATCAATGTGTACTGCGTAAAATAATATAATAAAGTAATTTATAAAAAACATGGATAAACTCATGTGGCACTTAAACGTTTGACATAATAACACATGTAACTTAATTAAATGAGCTTTAACTTGAACATTGCACGCAACATTACCCATAAAGCAGTAACATGACACTTATTGTGGGGTATTTTTCCCTTGTAAAATGTTATAAACAAGACTAAAAAATGTAATGACTAAATAATTCAACATTTAAATTAAGATTGTTAAAAGTGTAATATTTTATATCAATGAATTAGTCAACAATAAATTTGAAACTGACTAGAACTTAACGTTTCTTTTTTTTAACAAAAATGTCAATGGTTGAGATATACAATTCCTAGCACTATGTTGTCAGCACCATATTAGGTTTATGATCGATTTTAGCTGATATAATTTTCAATTAGTGCACTATGACATGCACAATATGATGTATAAATACTATGTAAATAAATGTATTGATTGACACAAAATGGATGAGAATTATCATACAGCTCCTATATGTAAAATTTTTGTTATGGGAGTTGACATTTTATATACTATTATTACATCACTTGTATAATCATCATCATCTTTAAACTATCATATAACTTTAGTCTAGGTAACATTTCGCATACTCTTCCAACTGTACGTACTGTCTAGTACACACTGTGTCTCGTATAATGCTGTGTGTGATGAACGTAAAGTTCTCATTTATTTTTTGATAGTCGGCGAAGCAGGCATATATTCAAACTCTTAAATAAATGACATGATTTCTACTACTACAACAAAAAGCACTCAGGCACTTAATATATTATTCATGGCACTTTCTTTTTCACTTTTTATACATCATAATCTAAATCCATATTACTCGTTTTGTATATACCAGAGTTTGGAAGTATACACCAGAATTAGAGTGACAACTTGCAAACACGACGAAGGTATTAAACATAAATTATGAGTTACGAGTATATTCGTAACTAAAAATTTACTGATAATTATACCAATGGAAAAGAATTACTTAAAAATAATTAGAGTTTTATTTTATTGAGACAATAGAGGCAAGTTAATTAGTATCAAGCTATAAACAGAGTTATTTTTCGTTAATTTCTTTGCACCAAAACGAACTCTATGAAATTTAAAGAGCGAATTTAACTGTGATATTAGAACTAAAACAGGTCTACTACTACTGCATCATACCAAAAGATGTACGAATAATACGAGACGAAAACAAAAGATCTTTGTTGCAGCATTTTCACAAAGCCTTGCTTAATGAAACCAGAAGTCTCAGGAGGATACCAATGACAATATTCCAATATCTCCATCAAGGCATTTTCAATGGTGGTGTTGATTATGATTTTTGAAAAATGTGTTGCAGATCTCAACCATAGATTCCGTTTTACAAATCCAAAACTTTTGGTTTCTCTAAGTGTTTCATTTTAACATGTGTTTTGATATTGGGGTTTCAAAATTAATTTGATGATGCCAAATACACTTAAGTTGTATTTACATGTTCTTAACTTTTGATACTTTATGGTTAGGTTTTTTCGTCATAGTCCGTATTATCTTCAATTAACTAGAAATGTTTGTACAAAAATTTACGAAAATCGGATATAAAATATTCCTTTAACGTAATAAAAGTGTTATAAAATCATTGAGTTACTTATCAACACATTTTTATTAGTTAATGCCGATATTATAAACTCAATAAAAAACAACGTGTGTTTCTTTCACTTGTATTTATTTATGTCATAATTTCGCTTAGTTAGATAATCTATCACAACACATTATTTTGTAACATTAATATTTTTCATTATTAGCTAGATGACTCGTTTCACTCGAGGGGCTGGAAGAATATGATTTCTGTCTGTCTCAAACTGACCTTAGGACTTGAAATTTAGCACGAAGCTCTATTTTCGCATAAGAAACACTGAGCCGATGATGATACATGTTACTCTATGAATTTTCGGAAAACATTGCTGTTCTGATATCGTTGTTGTTCGTCAGGATAAATATTAGTCAACTATAGCTTGATCATTTTGATAATTTTTTTTAAATTTAACACATCCAAATGGACAAATACAACACATAAGTACAAATACAACTTGACATTTTA